>NC_086249.1:9784673-10416298 GCF_021018805.1 Prinia subflava | reverse complement strand
GAACAGCCAAAATAAATGCTTTAAACTGAGACATATTTTTTTATATATAGGGTCCACTGTCAGCTGCATTTGATGCTATTCTAAAAATTGTTGCAGACACTTCCAGCCAAAGAGCATTGGAAAAGGGAGTCATCAAAACAAGTTCACAGGTACAGGAGAAAGGAGATTCTCTTTCTCTGGTCAAAAATTGCCATACTACATTTCTGATTAAAAGAGAAAGTAAAAGATCACACTGTGGAATTTATTTGTTGTGTCAATTGTTGAGCTGTTTCCATTTACTTCACTACATTTATTAAAAAAACCAGAAATATCACAGTAATTAGTTCAGTCCATTAATTCACTTCCTTGTCAATGTGTACTTATGACAGACTTTTAAAACTTGGGTGTCAAAGTCTAATTCCCTTACTCAAACTAAATACCACGTTTCAACATGAGTAAAATTAGAGGAATCTGGCAGTAACAGATATACCAGACCCTATTTAATACAAGATAAAATGGTGCTTAATTCTTCACTGTTTTGTACTGAAAAGATCTATAATCATCACATTTTTTATCAGTATCCTGGGAATGCCTTTTCTCTGGTTCCATTTGTGATGCACTATACTGAGAAACAGTATATTTCATCCACACTTTTAGAATTGTGTTTATGATCAGAAACTGCTTTTAGATTCTGTGAGAATAAAGTGTTCTTGAAGGCTTTCATTGAATTGCTGAATTATTTCAGGGAGTTCAGTGGGTCATGAATCATGTGAACTTGTCTGCCACAATTTGCAATTCTTTTATTTAAGATCAGAATTCCGCTGTGGTCTGAAACACATTGTAATGATCATTCATTGTAATGATCACAAAACTATTTTTAATATTTATGGAATGGGACTGCAGATCCCACTATAAATTCAGAGCATATGTTTACCAGTGACAAGAAACAGAGGAATGAGCTAAATTTTATGAACTGTTAATGAGTCAATAAATTGACTGCTTTGCAGCCAGAACTCTGGTACTACTGACATTGTCCAACATTCCAATCTGGATTTCTTATGGAGAAAGAAGTTCTGTTCCAAATTTTGGTTCTATTTCTTTCCTTTTTTTTTATTCATACTAGAGTCTTGTGTTTTAAGGAGAAATACACAGTTGAATGAGAACCCTAAGGTATGTTTATCACTATTGTAGAAACAGGAAGTTATGAGAATATAAGTCTATCTAGCATCACTTATTTAATATCACAATCACATCACATAATCCTGTCCATAAACTTTACAGGCTTCATTTTAGATGTAGTTGGACAGTAAGACAGTCCCCAAAATTTCAGAGCTCTAATATTTAGGGATATTCCTCCTTTATTCCCAGCCATATAAAAATATGCATGAACTCTGCCAATCTTTAAAGACCTTAAACAGCTCTTTACCCCTTTTTGCTTTTTTCTCCTGACACGTAGTTCCCTGGTACTTCTCACTCCTTTTTGATCTTTATCCAGTTCCTCACCTATCCTAAGATTTTTGTCTACTAACTCTGAATTTCTCTAATTAAGCATTTTTAATCTGAAATTCATTAACTCCATTACAATCAAATCCCACCCTCCCAGCTAAAGCCAGGATTCTTTTAGGTACCAGTAAGATGAGCACAGCTAGAGACACATGGAGGCCTGGAAATACAGATATATACAAATAGACCAAATGGGATGACAGAACTGTGAGAGGAAATATGAGATGACAAATACAAAGTGCTACTGTAATATTCTGTTTCTTAATGCTTTTCTATAACTGCTATAAACAGAATAATGACTTTAATTCTAAAATTCAACCTGTTATGAACTATGCTATCAGAACTATACTAGCAATAGTGTTGCCTATTCCTCTGGCAGTAGGAGTCAAGTGGAAAACCTAAAACAGCTTTTCATTTTTACTTGGATTTCCTTGTGTTCTGCTTCTTTCAGGCCTCACTTTCCTGCAGTCCGTCCACTGTATTTTTAAGTGCATCTAAAGCATTATTCTAGCACTGCTGCATGCTTGTCAGAGAATTTAACAGTCCCGTTGCAACATTTGTCATTTAGGTGCTTGACCAAGGAGCTAATCTTTTCACTGCCATTTAAATCCACCAGTCACAAAGATATTTTCAATATGCTCCTAATTAATTGCATCATATACTTTTATGTTAGCTCCACACTAAAGGCATGTTAGCCAGCATATTTCTTATGATCCAGTTGTGTGACTTACAGTGAAGTGTCACTGAATACAAAGGCATTTTATAGTGTAGATGGATTAGATCTAAAATATGTAGAACATGCATGGTGCAAACACACAGGAAAATGTGGCCTTCTCAATCTAAAAAGAATATTCTATTCTAAGAGAGAAAATACAACTGGAAAAATGGAAGATGGGAATAAAGGAAGACAACCATCCAGAGAACCATTACATTTCTAGAAAAGGCAAGTTTTTAGTTTATAGTAGAAAATATGAACATTCACTTATCTGCACAAACCTATTTACCTCACCTTTGCTATAGCAAGAAGATATTACAATATTTTTTCTTAACACTTCATAGGACAACTCCCAGCTTACTGCCATAGAACTTTTCAAACCGTGTATTGGGTAGAGTGTTAGGAAATTATTTTGACCTGTCACACTAGGATAGCAGAGAGGCTTACATTAAGTAAAATAAACACTATTTCAGTATGAAGCAGAAGTTTAAACATTTTATTCGTTTTGGATCAAAGAGATAAAAGAGAACTGTACAAACCAGAAAACTGTGAAGACACCAAAACTGACAGAAACATGTCAAATGAGGTGGTGAAACAGTAACTGTTGAAACAATCTGCAGCTGATAAACAAGCAGCACCTCACAGAAAGATCATGCCAGTAGTTCAAATTATTCTGCTGGCATTTGCTTTTGTATAAACTGAACAATTAAATGGCAACAGCTTGGGATGCTACAATTCAATGAGAAATTATTTACATCGCTTTCATGGTCATATGCCAAGGCCATCTGCATATCCAGCCTGGCCACAAAACTGCCTGAGTTAAAGCTATGACTCACATCACTAAATCTACCAGCGGTTGTCTTTTATTTACTAGAGGAAGGAAAGTTCCCTCTTACCTCTAAGAACTTTGTTTAAATGTGGAGACTTCTTATGTTCAAAGTACAGACTAAAAAATGAGGAGTATCTCTCGTCACTAATAGCATTTTACTTATTCACTATTTTATCCATCTTTCCCTTATTCTGATCAGGGAAGGGCATCTATACACATACCTCATGTGTTACATTAATCAACATCCCCACAGGAGGCACAAGCCAACATGAGCCCCCTGATCTAGTGAGAGATTCCCTTGCCCATGGCAGAGGGGTTGCACCAGATGATCTTTGAAGGTGCCTTCCAACACAAACCTTTCCTTGATGGTTAAAAAATTTAGTCCTTAATACATTTGCTGAGCAGACCAGGATTCCTCCAGAGCAAAGACACACTTTCCAAGACAAGAAAAACTGTAGATGGACAGGATACACTACTCAGGTTTTTGTTATGGGGATGGCTTGCAATTTAAAGCAGTTAAATAGGTAGATTTTTGAGTCACCATTCACTAAATGTTGCAGTTGCAACTCCTTTGTGAAAACTCCACTAGGAGCCTGATGGCAGCAGGTGTTCATGCACCATTGCTAGTTTCAATATTTCTTACACTAGAGGGAAAAATCTTATTTTTAGACTGCAACATATAATCATGCACCAGCCATCTAAGAGTTAAACATCTAAATTCCTTTCAGCATATGGTATTGGATATTAAAATCTACATTTGCACTTCAGAGCAGCAAATTGTTGGTTATAAGTCTCAAATAACGTACTCTCATATAATATTTCTCAAATAAAAATGATGTTTTATTTTCTATTTGGTGGTCATGCCTGTTTGGGTTTCTTTTCTTAAGAAGGTGCTAAATTTACTTTCTTGGAAAACTATTAACTGTGATATCTTATGGTGAATCTTATTTTATATAAGTGCTCACTGCCTAATAAAAAACTGACCACCTAACATTAGTCTTCTACTAAAAGTAGAGGAGAAGCCAGAAAGACAACAGATTTAATGATTCCTCACTTACACTTTATTTATTTGCAGTCAGAATTGGCAGAAAAATAAAAGGTAGGACTCTGCTGGAGAGCAGAGTCTGTAATAAATACTGCAAAGCTCTGCTTTGAGGACATTGGTGAATACATTTCTCCTGAGGGTTAAAATTAGCATCCATGATGGCAAACACCAAGATGTAATCCTGTCCCCACTGACATCAAAGGAAGCTTTTCTCTTAATTTCAGTAGAGCCAGAATTTCTTCTGGTGAGTCCTGTAACAATGGCAGGAGAGTATTTCCTACTGAGTGTGTAAGACAATAATTTCGGCAGTAAAATGGATTTGCACTCATTGTATTTATCTCCTCCTAATGCTTTTAGTTCATTGAAAAGGCTTAAGCCAGGAATTTACCCTGCTAAACTTAAGAAAAAAATTGTGAATGATGGTAATGGAAAAGTAATTTATTTTCAGATTTCGATTGCAATGATGGCTTTGGTAAAATTCCACAAATACCATTCAGTATGCATCCTGTCCATCTCTTCTTAACATACAAATGAAAAGATTATGTAAGAGCTTCTGTTTAATCTCCTCCACTGTCTGTTAAACATTCCAGAAAAAGAAGCCATTTTTCTTGAAACAAGGAGGTTATTGACCCAGATGGCATAAACCTCACATCTACAATGTCAACAGAAAAAATTACTGCTCAAGACTTGAAAGTACTATTTGCCCATGTAAATTCAAAGGCATGGCCCCTTTTTATCTGTATGTTTTTCATGTTCACTGTTATGTGAAAGTCCGATTAAAAGCTTTTCAAAATAACCTGAGTGTGTAATTAGGGGGCACACAACTCCCATCTTGAGGTTAATATCCTCACAAACATGCAAAGTACAAATCTAGCAGAGAACCATTCTGTTTCATAATTCAGCTGCAGTGTCTTTCCCCTGCACTTAAGGGCTTACAGTGTTTCACAGAATGATACACTCATTGTTGGTTTATCAACTTAGAGAATGAGGAGTTGTTGAGATATTCATGTTATACATACTAATAGGCTAGTATTAATATTAATAAGTTGCCATGTTCATTTTCATCTGGATTTGAAGACTCATATTTCATCCAAAAGTCAAGGGGGTTTTTTTCTCCCATTTTCTCCCTCGCCCTGTGCCATGATGTAAAAATATGTTTGTATACAGTACATTTCAGGAAGTCATAAAGCAAAGGATTGTTCTAAAGAAATTAATAGACATTAAGACATCCCAGAAGTGGTAGGTTTGAATTTTGTGGAAAAAAATTGAGGAAAAAGACTTTTCCTGAAAACACTCATAAAGGGAAACACCAAATATTGATAGGATCTGAATAACCTATGCATATTCACAAATAAAGCCAGTATTCAAGCAGGCAATTCTTTATTACTTTTTAGCTGAAAAAATAAAGATGAAAAGCTCCATTAAAAATGTTTGCAGTCATGAAATGGCAACACTAAATAAATCTAAGTTCTGGCTGAAAGGAATAGATCTCTAGCTTTGATAGCTGCATTTATATCCATAAGATGTAGGGACTTAAACCTCTCCTCAAGATGTAGTCATGAATACTCATTTTACAAATACAGACAAAGGTTAGTGTGAGAAATAAAATTCACCCAATGACCTGTACTGAACCATGAAAGATGGAACTGTGGCTTCAGATCATTTGGCATCAGATCATTTTGTCATTTAGCTGCCTCTGCACTTTTCTGTACTTCCTTTTCTATCAGCCTGATCACAATATTTGTGTGTTTATAGAAGGTTTCTTCTATTTAATTTATTCTTACTATCTCTTACAATTTATTCTCTGCTTAAAACATCAAAGAATTTAGAAAACAATGAGCTTCTGTACACACTAAAATGAGAGTACAACATTTCCCACAGAGGACAATGTAACAATAAGCAAAGGAAAACATGTAAAATTATATTTTAAAAGTTATATTAAAAATAGGCAAATGGGAAGGAGGAATGCTGAGCCTGTTTCATAGAAGCAAGAAGAAAGATTAGCTTTGTATAAGTTTTTTTTGAACCATTATTTCTCCCGAATAACTTTCAAATTAAGTAGTTTATGTTAGAGTGATGGGGGTTTTGATGTTGTTGTTGGTTTGGGTTGTTTGTTTGTTTGTTTTTTTGGAGGGATGGGAGTAGTGTTTCTTTATGTCCTTGTCATTTATTTAAACTTATTTAAGTGATTGGCATATGTTTATGAGAAAGAAAAAGAAATGAAACAGATGATGATATACATCTTGAACTAAGAGGTGGTGAGTTCAATTAGCAATAATAAATAAAATGCTATTTCAGTAAGAAAATATAGCAGAACAGGCAAATATGCCAGAGAGATCAAACCCCTTCCATCATGTTTATTCTGCTTTGTCTTTCCCGAACAGAGGTATCGGGTTTTACGTTATGCTGATGGAGTAGGAGAGATCCTGTTAGAAGTGGGTTTTCTGGGAGAGCATCCAAGACTTGACAGTGAGCCAGTGGATCAGAGAGCACTCCCTGGGTGGTGCAGGAGGTGAGCTGCTGGAGCTGATTGCACAGCTCCTGCCTTATCAGCCCAAGTAGGAGTGGAGCAAGAGCGTAGCGGGAGAGGCAGGGTGTTATTCAAAGCTCTGTCTCAGAAAAATGGCAGCAATCAAGAAAATTCACACTTGACAGTGGGATTCAAGATGAGCTTTGGGGTCTCTTCTGCAAGAGAGGGGTGTAAAAGCTGCTCCCCTCTGCCTTAACTTGTACAAAATATCCTTCCCAACTGCTTAAAGCGGTGATAAGATACTGATAGGGAAATGTCAATGCGGGCACGTGAACGAAGACTTTGTTGTGCCACAGATAAGGAAGCAAATGACAAGGAAAAAGTGAAGATCTGCCTGGAGGCAGGAAAGTCATATCACAGCTAATGAAATAGTTCAATCAAGAGGAAAAGCCAGACAAAACCTGGCTCCGTTCCTGCCCTTTGTCCTGTTGCTCTGGGTACAGGAGCAATGTTTATCAACAGGAATAGTATAAATAATTCTATGAACACATGTTCTTCATAAGTGGCAAAGATCTCTAGAGGACAGTGCATTAAATTGTGGATATTATCTATCCAAACCAAAAATCAGAAAAGCATGAAATTAGTAATTGACTCAATTTACCTCATTTATTAGCAGCCTAGACCTCTGTTTGAATTAATATTGCCCAATGGAATTTCAAGTGGCAGTGACATGGCGTAGCACGACACAAATTAACGCCAGTTCCCCCTACTGTACTGCAAACCACCCATATCTCCAATTAGGTTTGTTCTAATCTAATCTACATGGTTTCATTGCTCCTATTGACAGTAAAATATGACTGCTTTGCCCTTCTTTCTCTGATGCCAGACTTATTTTACCAAGTAGCTGATTTTCCTAATAGCATTTGCATAGAGGGCACTGATTGCTTTCTCTTTCTGACGATCACACACTCGGGTGCTGTGGGCTGTACTGTAGAGCACATCCAGTCACAATTAAAATTGTCATTTTGTACACGTGGTGCAGTAATGGCCTGAAGAGACAGCTGACTGCAACACTGCCTATCATTTTACAATATAAATGATACAATTTAATGCTTCTTATTTATCTACTCTTTTCCCAGCCAACAGTGGTGTTTGCCATTTTTCTTCATAACTAGCTTAAAATGGAAGGGTTTTGTTTCTTAGGATGAATTAACCTTGACGATGCACTAGATACCCAAAAAGCATTTTGGATTTCTGACTGTACACTGGGCCACAGGAAAAAAATAGGAGGCTTTCTGTTTGTACTGAGGGGGTTTTAGGTCCCTAGAAATGTCCAAACACCAGTGTCATTGTCATCCATATTACATGCAGTATTTTAAAATAAATTATTAAAAAGGATGAAATAAAGTGAAGCAAGGCTTCTTTTTTTTTTTTTTTTTACCTTAGAAAAAAGGATTGTAATAGCAATTGTGACCTTAGCATTGGGAATTTCCTGGGGATTTAATAACCAGCCAGGGGGTAATGGCCCTTGGCTTTGCCTCAGGCCATCAGCTCTCCCAGCTGGTTATTAATCCTTGGAAAATGTTCTGTATGTCAATTATTAATGCCTTAAGTTTTGTGTGGGCAAATTCTCGCTTTATTCCACAATTTTTAAGGAAATAGAAGCAAAGACTCAAAATCATGTGAAGTGCAATATTGGAAAAAAAAGGTGGCAAAATATATGTTTATATTGCTAAATAAACTCACAATATTTTATGATTGATCTGAACTAACTCGTGGTGGCTCTGTTTAATCCCATCATCTTTTGATCAGGCCCAAGAAGTACTTCTATGACTATAGATTTTATTATGTTATAACTGAAATTTCTTGCATATAGATATCCTACAACAGTGATTACCAGTTTATGTGTTTCCTTCGGAATTCATTGCTTTTTATTTCTTTCTTCCCCAGGAGTAAATTTTGATAATCATCCTATCCTCAGAATGAAGAAACCCAGCAGCAAGACTATCATACCTATGACTATATAAACCTTTTTTTTCCCCTTTTGAGATAATGAGTTTACATCTCAGTTCTGAAAAAACTAACAGGAAATAGAGGTGAATTTCATGTACCTGTTCTGAATCAGATTTAAGCCTTGCTATATGGAGAAAAAAAATCTTTGAGGAACACCATAGGTTATTGATTGAACTGTTTTACATTAACATGAAAAGCTTCTAGTAACACAGGAAGAAAGTAGTAAAAAAAAAAGAGAAGAGGTGTATTTTTATGTGATATAATGATCTTTCCATCTTGTGTGACTTCAGAATAAGTTGAACTATGATTGCAATTGATTACTTACTTATTTTGTTATAAAATTGAAGACGATTGGCAAAAAAAGAAGTCCTACTTTACATTTTATTTTATAATGTAATACCTGAGGGTTTTATAGCATGGTTCCATTTCCTATCTCCAGAATATTTACTGTGTATATTTTATAATTAAGCAACGAGATGAGACAAGCAATACACTTCTGCAAGATTACAACATGCCTCTGGCGGTGTTATACGGGACAAGGTCATATCTAGAATTACTTTAATCACCCAAGTATAATAATTGCTTGGAAATACACTCCCTGCAGTGTCTTATTGCTAATAGAATTATAGCTGAGTCACACAATGCGAGCTATAGTTAAGCCTGGATAAGTAATTCTAATGTAAAGATTCTATTTTTTCAACTGCTTCCAACTTTCAAGCATTGGCCTTTTAGTCTTACCTTTGACTGGCAGAAGCTTTGTGGTTTTGAAGTGCTCAAGGCCACCTCATAGGATTCGTTTTTATTGATAACCATGCCCATTATTTGGTGAAAAAAGGAGAATTAATTAAATTTAGTTGACGAACATCTGTTATGGCTTGATGGGGAAAAAAAAGAGCAAAATATTAAGTCTCAACCACCTGATCCCAAAGCTGAGGAGAAATCATGGGCATCTGAGAGACTTCCCCAAACTTCCATTTCCTCTTTCTACAGACTAAGTCACCCTGTGGCCAAGATCCAGCCAAAAGTGCCTTTTAATGCTGCAGTCTGGCCAACTTTGTCCAAGTGTAAGTTAAGAGTCAGCTCCTATGATGGGAAGAGCCAAGGAGAAAGTACTGGCAAAATAAAGACAGTGGCATTGTGAAAACTTGGCTTACATTTCTGGCAAAAAACAGGTTATATCTGCTTGACAGTGATGCACGAACTCCCTACGAGCCAAGACCAACAGCTTTTCACATTTGGATAACTAGAGTCTGAAGAAGTGTTGCTGAGGTTTGGAAATACATCTGAACATGAAGTGAACACCCATGCACAGGTATGTGAGAATGAATCTCTTAGAGGTCAGGACAATAACTGCTTGGAGGAGTTGTAGTGACATTTCTGGTGATGAAGAACCAGAGTAGGTTAAGACTACAGCGCTAAGTGACCAAGACAGTGGATGGTGATTAAATCCCATGTTAAAGAAAGGATAAATTATAAAGGCTAATCTGGCCATCCACAAAAAACAAAAAAAACACCCAACCCAACCAAAACAAACAAAAAAAACAACCAAAAAACCCACACACAAACAAACAAAACCAAACAAACAAACAAAAAACCAAACCAAAACAAAACCCAAAAAACCTACAAAAAACCCAAACAAACAAAAAAAACCACAAAAAAACCCACCCACAACACACCACCACCACCAACAAAAACCAACCAACCAACCAACCAACCAAGAAACCACTATCCTAATCAAAAAAGGCTCACTTCTTCTAAATAACAGATAGGTATTATAATAAAACTATTATTTTTTGACCAAAATAAAACTAATTATGTGAGACATGACATGTCAGTTGTGATTGCAGCAGAGGAACCAGCAGGTGTGCTGTACATTTGCAAGGAAAACTGTGGCATTTTGGCTATGTTATAGCCTACTTGTCTTCATGCATTTTGCCTTAAACCTGTGTTTCACCAAGGATGAGGAGATCATGGACTACAAACTGGTCAAAAAATAACCAAGCAACAGACACTCAGTGGCAATTCCAGCACCAGCAGCACTGTGTGGCCCAGAGACACCCTTAGGAGAAAGTGTGGAGATTACCAATGAATAAAGGTTTTGGGTTTTTTTTTTTTCCTCTTTTCACCAAAAGCTCCTGTTTATAACTTCATTATCTGTGACTTCCTTTTGAAGAAGTTCCTATGAGGTGAGAAAGAGGCCAGTATTGTATTTCATTGTCTAGCTAATATTTAAGTCATAATCTTAGTGCTCCAGCTATTCTTGTCAGGTAGAATTATGATTTCTCCTACTTTAACTTCAAAGGGGTTTTTTTATATGCCTGTATTGAAGGGAACATAGTCACATACTTGGAAATTTTACATGTCAAAATCTATTATATTTTACATTTTCTCAGGAAACAATTAGATTCAAGCCACTGGGCTGGCTCAATACAGATAACCTGCATTCTGTAGCATTATATATATTTGAGAACATTTCCTGAGGTATTTATATCATGAGTTCCTGTGCCTGTATTCCATTCTGTGAGCAAGGAACTACTATTATCCCTATTTTGCAGGTAGGGATATAGGAGAGTTTATGATTTGATCAACAAGAAGTAATCAAGTTTAGGTCTCCTAATTCCCAACAGCTATTCTTTTCCACACTCATTCAGCTTCATCTAGTATTGCCTAAAGGTGTGCCTGGGTGAGATAGAAGATGTGAATGTGGGGGACAAAGTGGCAATTTTATATTTACCAGCAGGAGTTAAAGTTCATCTGGAAACTTTTTTTGAAATCAGGTATTTAGGGGTAGATCATGAACTTGGGGGAAAATGATAAGAATGATCATGAATCTGGAAGGCATGTCAAGATTGAAAAGGTGTGAGGTTGTTTACTGCTGGGGAAAGAGGAATAACAGCTGTCACAGTAATCGTGGATGAAATAATGATGACACATAAAGTTTCTCACATGGTAGCATGGGAATAAGAAAAGCAAAACAAAAAATGTTTTTTCATAAAGACATATTATCTGACTGAAGACCTGATTAGTGCTGACATCAGGAAGACAAGATTCAGAGACATCTCTACAGAAAAATATTTTGTTATGATAAATATTCGTAATAAAAACGTGGAAATAAATTACACTTCTGGGTTTAAAACAACCTTTAAGTATAAGTGATCAGTGTCAGATTATCCTACACAAGCCATCTGTTAGGTTATTATAATCTTCCTTAAAAGCATTTTACATAGGCTATTGCCAGAAGAGAAGGAGCTTGGATCTGAGCCAGTATTCCTATTCCTACGCTCTCGTGCAGAACTATCTGAAGTGAGGCTGTCGCTTCTTACCATGCACCCTGAGAGAACACAACCACACATTTCTGGGAGAGATGAAATTCCTGGAAAGATACCGAGTTCCTAAAATAATAACGGAATGGAGAAGCCCCATTTGCAAAAGTAAACAGAACCCTCTATAAGGATGGGTCCATAAGTACCACCCTAGGAAAGGTCACTATTTGAGCAGTGCAAACTTATTTTAAAGGGAACTGGTAAATAGAAGAAATACAATCTATCCCACCTGAAAATAAAAATTCATCCCTTCCAGGTTCTCTTTCCTTGTACCTTAGCACAGTACAGAAATACTGGTATTTATGTTTGTCAATATCTAGAGATACCATCTCAAACTTTTCACAGAAATTTCCTTAGAATTAAACAAATTAAATTTTGTTAAAAGCTATGTAAGCACACCAGTCTTAGGCAGCAGAAATTGTTGCTTCTTGTGGGTTTAAAATTACTTAAAGAAGCAAGTAAAAGTCAGAAAGAGGCAACAGGGTGAAGCCTAAGATGGACACATCAGCAAACAATTGGGTTGTTATTTTTTTCCCCTGGATCAGAAATATTAAGTATTACTGTCACTGTACCTGAGCATACACCACCGTATGTTATCTAGCATGGCCTCACATTGGTACGACCACATTTAGGTATGATCACAAACCTTTATAGGACAACAAGGGATGATCATAAACCAAAATAATCCCTGGGAGTGGCACAACATAAACAGCAGTCCTGAGTGATCTGTAGGATATACTGCTGTTTTAAGATCATTCACTACAAGCTCGATTCCCTCTTTTTGTAGGTAACAGTTTCTTTTATGCCACCTTTTCAATCTGAAAAAGAAAAGGACGTTTAGAATGTAATTCTGTAAAGCCCCTACTGCCATGATAAGTAAGTCCTCAGAACTACACCCCTCAAACACAGGCAAGAAAATGCCATGTGCTAATGGGCTTTGCAAGCTGTGATTTAAGATGACTGCTTCAGAAAAAAGTGTTCATGTCTAACAGCCACCACCTTCTCCTTGTTGGGGCTATCTGTCCCATTCACTTCATCCCATAATCTTTATTCTGTTCCATTCATCTGCCTGAGAAAATAACCAGCAGAAAGATGCCAAAGCATGCAGATGATACAAAATTATTCCTCATGGTCAAAAATTATTAAAAAAAAACCCCAAAACCACAACCAAAAAACACTGAAGGGTCCAGAAAGACCAAATGCATTTAGGGAGTGATAGTTAAAATAGCAATTACAATTCATTATCAATAAATTTGAAGGCTAATAAAAAAACCCAAACATACACAATGCTGGATTTGATTTAGCTGATACCCATGGCAGTCAGGATGGCAGATTGTTTGGAGTTATTGGGAAAGGAGTCTGGGTGTAAACAGAGACGTATTAAACTGCTTGTAGCTCTTTGGTGTGCCCACATTGTAATTACTGTATGCAGTTCTGGCTATGCTGTCTGAAAAAATCATATGGTCCAAGTAATAAAAACATAGAAGGCTGACAAGTGTGAGCAGGGGGTGCAGAACAACTTCTGCAAAGAGAAAAGACTTGATAGTCTGCAGTGAATAAAGAGGCAGCTGGAAGGGTACTTGAAATTAAGGAAAAGGAAATCCTAAATGGTGTGAAGCCGATCAGTCAACAAACATTTTTCACAATATAAAAGTTGAGTCCATCTTAAAAAATTAGATAATAGTTTTAAACCAAATGAAAGTAAACTTTTTTATTTTTTTGCACAGTGATGTCAGACCAATGGCCATACAATATTCAAAATGCAAAAAAATACAACACACTTAGATGAATTAATCAAGAAAAGATAAACTAATGCCTTTTAATGATGACCATCCAGATTATGATCCAAAGCAAGAAGTTCTGATGCTGCTGGATTTGGAGGGTGTGCTAGCAAAAGACATAAGTATGACTTAAAGTCTCTCTGGAAGTATCTTGATTAGTTACTGCAGAGACGGAACACTGGGCTAAACACTGCTCACTCAGAAAGGAGTGGGACTGAATGTCACATTCCTATTTTCTTAATATTCAATACCTGAACAAACACAGTTCTAACTTAGTAGTGCTAGCATATTTTAAATAATTATTTACTTTATTATCCTCATAAATTGTTATAAAATATTAGTTTTTCCTGTTTCTAATATATAGAAACAGGGTTGTATATAATCCACAATAGCACCCAAAACCTTCTATGTACCCAAGATTGGGGTGGGCTTGGTGGTTCATATGCTAAAATTATTCATCTCGAATTTTTGGGGTCTTTACACCCCATTATTTGAAGTATGAAGCATTCTTCTAAATTAGGATATCTTTTCTGGCTTCTAAATTGGTTTTTATTCATCTTTGCTTCTATGTAGGGCTGTTTCCAGCTTGTCTTCCTAAAGGCTTTCACAGGATTGTTCCCAGTGAAAATCTCTCCCGTGCCGCAGGACTTGCTATCCCACACTGTGGTTATTTAAAGCATGCACAAGGTTGTCAGGGTAATGGAGGTTGAACTGACGTGCCCAGAGTTGGCAGATGCATTTTAAGCACCCCTACACTCTTCTGCCACTTAATTTAAACTGTATTCAAAGTGGGCATAATCCCTGCAGCACAACCCAGGTGTGCCATATTCCATGGGAATTTCATTCCCTGGCCAAGCAGAACATTACCAAATCCAGCCAGTGAGTTGTATGTACAGCAAAATGGTGACCAAACTTCAGAAAATTAATTATAAGTAACTTTGATCAGGGAGGAACAGACACAAGGAGAGGAACATGTGTATCAGGGATTTTTGAAAAGGAATCAGGCAATAGGTTCAGAGGCAGAATGCTGAAAACTAGGCTGGAAAATTAAGACTGCTAAAATATTTTGAGCTCAAGAATAGAAATTATAAATTATTTCCTAAATTTGTTTGCAACATATTTCTTGGATTTCAAGTGACACAAGAAACACAAAGTCATGTGATACTTGAGCAACGAGGTCCATAGAACACAGTCTTCCTGAAAGTGGCAAATTCATGTTGTTCTTTTATAAATGCTCCATAGAAAGTGGAGAGTTTGGAAGCTAAATGGAAATTACAGTGGTCTGAGGATACATACAACTGAATAATTATGAACTCTACTGAAAATTATTCCATTGAAAACCAATTAACAGCCTTGTCTATACATCTCTTTCAAAAGCCTGGTAGTAGAAATGTCTCTTTTGGTATTGATTTCCACTGACTCTCATATACTTGCCTGCCATGTAGGCTATTTAAGTAAATGATTTTTTTTTTCCCCAGGATCTACTTTTGAACAATATTGAAGTGTTAAAACATAGCAGCACTGTCTATGAAACCAAAATACCCCATTAATAACGTTGAGTACTGCACCTCTATATACAACAGGAAAAACAAGTGTGTATTTCCATGTGGTTTTGCACACACTGTTTTTTCTGAGGGTAGTTGAACAGCACTCTGCCATTCACCTGGGATACACCAATCAGAAGAAGAAAATTCTCAGTATTCATATGCCTGTATATCCAAATGCAGTAAAGAAACAACCCCACCTGCATAATTAAGGTATTTTTAAAAGTGAAAAGGCAAGAGTGAAGACATGGACTTTTAAATGAGAAAATTATACATAGAAAACTCTACTTTTTTTTCACAATAACTCAAATAATATGTTTCTGAAGAAAACGTGATGAATTTTCACCCTGCAAAACTTATCTGTAAGGTGCCCAGACATCGATTCCCTTTCCCTCCTGTCTTTAAACAGGTAACACCTCTTTTTAATCCTTCAAAAGACCCACAGGGCACACTTGAAGCTGCTTTTCAATCTCTCAATTAAAACCTCAGCACAGTAATTGCAGATGTTAGCAAGGTAAGAATGGAAGGGCTGATTTTGGGGCAGCACTGGAGGCACTGCTCTTCCCAAAACGAAGGGAAGCACTGCCAGGAGACTGGCACATCACCTCCCTGCCATGGCAGCTGCTTTGACACCTGCCTCAGGAGCTAAACTGTAGAAAATAAAACACCATAATGATCAGTGCCCCGTGGAAATACAATAGGTGTCATGCACATGGTCTTTAAAGGACAGCAGGAAAACGTGGATCTTTTCTGCTAAGAGACAAGGCTTTTCCAGAGAGCTCTTCTGTTTTTATTCTTTTACCCAGAGCAGCTGCTAAAGCGAAGGTGAGCTTTGAAGAATATTGCATATATTTTAGAGATTATGATATCATAAAGGGAAAGACTTCTAAAGCTGGTGAAAAGAAAGGACAGAATTTTTATCCATATTGCCCCAAATCTTTTCTGTTTGAATTTTTTAACTCAAATTCTTGGCATACACTTAGAAGAAAGATCTGTGGGCTTGTTGCCAGAGCTTTTATGTGCAGAATCAAGGTCTCTTGGATTTTCAAAAGAGGACAAAAAAAGCTAAACTGTTCCTGTTAGTTGCAAAATACACACAATGTGCCAAGCTGACAAGTGCTTTTTCTTCATCTGGGTTTGCAGTGACAACTTCTAGAGAAAACAGCAAAACAATCTTATCCCACATCCACTGAGCTAATCGGGGACAGCCTTTTGAGAGAGAAAATCCTCAAAAAATACCCACCAAGAGAAGAAATATAGCTCTTGAATATCAGCTTGCTTAGATAATAAAGAATATACAATACTAAGCTAAGCCATGGAAAAGGGCATGGGCAGAGGAACCTGAGGACATCAGAGCTGCAGTGCTTGGCAAAACTGTACCTCTGCAATAAAATGCCAGCTCAGCCAGGGAAGGGAACTTCAGTGTGGGAAGCAACTTGTGAACACTTCCAGTGCTGCTGCCTGGCTTCTGAGATAGGTGCAGTCCTATCCCACCTACTACAAGAGGAATCTTTTCACATGAAAAAAGGGAGGAAGAGAAAAGAAATTCTTTTGCCATAAGTATCCTGTCTGTTTGGCATTTACTGTGACTATGGCTTGCCCCTCGCTCGTCCTTCTCCACGAGCTTTCAGAACACACAGGACAATTTCCACTCATATCTCAAAATTTCCCAGATGACCTCAACTGATTAATTATTGTCCAGCCCTGACAAACTTGTCTTCTTCCACAAGGAATGTCTGCTGAGAAAGGTGCTATTCTACCAAGTAGTAAATAATAGAAAGATGTGAGAGGATTCGATGTCCTTTGGCTTAACCCCCTATTTATCTGAGTGAATATTTGGTCTGTATGTAACAAAGCAGGCACTGTTCCTTAAACCACTGTAGAAACGTTGCTCCTATACATTGGATCATTCATTTCCAGCATTTTTCAGACTGTGATTAATTTCAGAAGTGAAAATGCAGATGTTTGTCTAGCCAAATATTTGTGTGTGCTTAATATCGCATCACATTACATAGAAACCCTTACCCTAATTAAACTGAGGCATGAGCAATGTCTGGATACACTTGAAGGAAGGGGTATAGGGTCAGTTTACACAAGTGCTGAGTAATCCAGTTTATGTGGAACAAGATACTCCATTCTTCTACAAAAGATCTCACTGGAACTGCTAAGGTATTTTTTGAGCGACCATTTTGCTTCTTGCTTTTCCTCAGTGCCTGTTGTCTTTTCTTTGCTGTAAGCATTGGAGGAAGATGATAATAAAGCCCTGGAGAAATTAACTAAGTAGACACCTCTAAAACACCATAGGAAAAAAAAAATTAAAAGATTGACTTTCCAAAGTCAGAGGAATCCTAGTGGACTCAAGATGAATGAAATCACAAAAGCCTGCTGATTAATATGCTTAACAATCTTTATAAAACATTATAAATCTGCTGAATACCTCCAATGTATAGACTATAAATATATTAGTTCAAGAAGCTACCACAAGAGGATTTCTCAAGTTAGAAAGCTGTGAAGAATTTTCTATATTTATTCATAAAGCTTTAATCTTTTATGCTGATAAACAAGCGTCCAAAAATATTCTGAATCACTTACAGCAATTGTCTGCCTTTCAATTGTGAAATACAGGATAAACCCTTCTTTGCAAAATGCAAAATAAAAAGAGCTAAAAAAATATGAGCTGTTTTCACTTTCCTATTTACAAAATTTAAGAAGCATATTTATTGCATTAGCCATGCATCTGCTGCACACAGACCCAATATCGACTTGCTTCCTCGACTGCCAGTTTGCATTTAGTTCTCCTGGTTCGATCAAGGGGGTTTAAGTGAGCTAAAATGACAACTGGACATTTAGCTACTGCACACAGCCCTGCCATCGACATCTTTTCAGAGAGAGCAGGAGAGAGCCAGTAGTGGCTGCAGCTGTCCTGATCGTGTTTGCATCCAGCAAATGTTATCACCCAGATTTTAGTGCTCTGGAGTGCATCAATAGCTCCATATCTTTTAATGTGAATTTATTCCAGCTCTTAAGATTGATGGCAGATCAGGAAACACAGGCTGGGCAGTGAATGCTGTGATTTCTTAGAGCTTCATTTACCACTAATGAAAATCACATAGATTTGTTCATATGTTTAATGCTCCTACTAACAGAGAAGATTTTCAAGACTGTCAAGATTTCCAAGCTTCTATTTCTGTTCCTTGTATTTCTATTCCTAAAAAGTATATTACCTAAATTCTACCTACTATTCCAAAGGGTGTATGTAGCCAAATCCACAATGTATTTTTTAGAATCTGTGTTTTCACAGAGGTATAAAAACTTAAGATAGAAAATCTAAACATCTTTAGCTGTCAAGGATTGTAATAAAGGAAGCAAATTTAGCATTTAAAAGACAAAATTTTAAGAACATCTTAATCACTTTTAACATGCATATAGACTAGAAGAAGCCTTCCATAGTCTCCTCCAGCATAAGGAAAGGGCAAGCAAAGTTGCAACGTAAAATACTTATTTTAAAGGATTCTGAAACATCAGATCTTCTCGTTATACATTATGAGACCCAGCTGGCAATAAACACCAGAGAAGTGTCCAGTGGAGAAGTGGAAAACTACAGGAGGTTCATAAAGATCAAACTTACTTAGAACACCACAGAAGAATGAAGAAATGCTCTCATAGAAGACCTGTAGCTAAAGAGCTTAAAAGATCAGAAAATCCACTCTGAAACACAAACAGTGCTAACACCCAAGCAATTATCAAATTACTCACACACTTTGCTTGTACCGATTTTAAAATGTGGAGGAAACACAACGGAAAAAGTGCTTATCATCTCTCTGGGGAAATTTTATGCTTGGATTTTCAATGTGTACAGGCAAAAAATGTGTTGTGGTTCAAATGGATATGCAGCATTTAAATGTGATTGCACTGCAGGCTTAAATTAGTGAACTTGTGTTCTGTTGTCTTTCATAAAAGTGCAATTAGTTATGCTATTTGACCCTTCCTGTGCCTGAAATTCTAGCTGACCTTGCATGCCATGACAGTGGTGTTCTAAGGGAGAAGTGGGGTCAAAGTATTGCATAAATGCAATAAGAGATTACTTCAAAAATAAAATAAACATGTATGTGTTTGTACTATGAATTGTTTGAAAATTACAGATAGATCTGATTTTTATCTATGTGTGTACCAGAGTGAACCAGGATTGAATCTGAACTTAGATTCTATATTTTCCTTCAGATTAATGGCTGAGTAGGTGTCCTCAGCTTCCATCTCTTCTCTTTCTGGGTTTACTCAACTGTAATCTGTGGGAAGAGCACCAGTTTTAGGCAAATATATCCAGAACTCACTGTCTCTCCCTTCTGCCCCCTCCAAGGAGGAGCTGTTTGGTTTGTGAAGACAGCTGATGAGAGCTAGAGAAGCACACTGTGCCCAGGTGCCTGAGGGATGTTTGAACAAGGGGCTCAGAAATCCCATGGGTCTCAGAAGATAGAGGAAAGCACTGCCAAGCCCTACCAAACCACAGCCCTCAGTGCACACCCACACCAACATCTTAAACACCTCCATTGAAGGTGATTCCACCACTCCACTTCCCTCAGCAGCCTTTTCCAATACTTGAAAACCCTTTCTGTGAAGACATATTTCTAAATCTCCAACCTAAACCTCAACTTTTGCAACTTTTTCCCCTTGTCCTATCACTTGTTACCTGGGAGAAGAGGCTGATTCCCACCTGGCTGTACCCTCCTGTCAGGGAGCTGTAGACAGTGATAAGGTCACTCCTGAGCCTCCTTTTCCCCAGACTGAACACCCCCAGCCCCCTCAGCTGCTCCTCACCAGACTTGTGCTCCAGACCCTTCCCCAGCTCTGTTTCCTTCTCTGGACTTGTGTTCCAGCCCCTCAATTTCTTTGTTGTAATGAGGGGCTCAAATCTGAGAGCACGGTTCAAGTTGCTGAGCACAGGGGAATGATCACATCCCCAGTCCTTCTGGCCACACCTTTTCTGACACTTAAGTATTGCTAAAATAATTCTAGATATGGTTTTACTCTCCATCAAGCAATGTTTGTTAGACCAAACTAAAGTGTTTATTTTCAAACAACAAACATTCAGCATCAGTAAAGTCCCTTAAGAGTAAGTACTGATTAAGTAAATCTTGCTGCTCTTCAGTTCTTTTAAGAAAACAAACCATAAGGCATTCAGACTGGCAGAAAAATGTGTTGTAGGCTTTAGTAGTTTTTTGGGGGGAGAGCAATTGATTTTGTTATTATATTTAAAGAAATACTTATCATCTATTTAAATTTTAGTGATACCCTTAGTAGTGGCATAGACAGCTTCTCTGTAGAAATCTTAGCTGATAATTTCTGTGGTCACTATTCAGCCATATGTTCTATGTTAGCTCTGTGTAGTTCAAGACATGTCCAACTATTAGCAGAGGCAAAATTATGAAGATTTGAGAGAGTAGGATTGAACTATGACACTAAGATTAAGAGGGACAAGAACAAAAATTGTGAGAAAGAACCAGATGACACCAGAAATTACATTCTGTCCAGACAGTAAGATAAAGACTTATTTTCCATTTACCTTGCAAAGCAGCAGTTGCCCATCCATATAAATACTATACACCCATTTATGCGTTTATATATATGTATATATATATAAACTATATCTGTGTTTACATGTGGGGTTTTTTTACCCCAAGGTAAAGCTATGACTCAAACACTGCAGGCAGAGCAGGTACTGGGAATTTGCCTTCCCTAAAACTGATTGAATTAGAGGTTTGGCAGAGCTACTGGAACCTGAGAGGCCTCTGTGACCAAGACTGATCATTCTGATATGCTCTACAGGCATTTCTTTTTTTTCCCTAACATATCACGGTGACAGCCACTGGTACTTGTACAAACAGTACAGAACAACACAGAGCAATCTTTCCATTTTTACCAAGCCCTGGGTAAATGACTCCTTGGGTTAAAGCCTGGCCTTCCTCAACATGCAAGTGTAGAAATCATTCTGCACAGTTGCAAGGAAAAAGTAGAGATTAGCTCCCCAAATTCTACAGCACTTTTGAAACCCTAAAGATAAAACTAAAATAAAATGATTTCTTAGATGAAGAAAATATTTAGATTATAATTATTCTGTATATAACAGGCATTTAAAATCAGTCACAAGCTAAAACTTTAAAAGCTAAACAAAACAGCCTTGCTTAGTTTTTATTTTTTCCCCATAGAAGCCTAAGAAGTGTATTACAGTGGAAATTCTGAAGGGAAAAGATGTTACTGTTTCCAATACTCTCATGTTTGAACCATCTTTTGGGCTGCAATAGCAAGCTGTTCATTATTTCCTAGAAAAGGAACTGTATCCTCATGCCTTAGGCTAAACAGCACAACTTAAGAAATCAGAACAACTCGGAGCACTGAGAACCTTCCAGATTTTCACAATGCAGTTTTCTCAAGCAGGAATCATCTGTTCCTTGGGGTTTGGCTATGACAACAGCAGGCACTGCCTCACAGTGCCATTGTGAGGCATATAAACATTTTGGTCAGCTGCATCTTGAGGCTGCCTTGGTTTTAATTTTGAATTCCTTGTGCATTCCAATGCTCAAAATGTTAAAAAATAAGAGGAATATATCCAGGAAATGGAAGACTAAGCTGTGAAACCCTGGTCATGCAGGGGAAAGCAAGCAAGCAGATGCTTCCACCTACTCCTTAACTTATGTGGATGTGGCATCAGTCCAGGAACCCTTTCATTCCAGGAAATGGGCCTTTATTGTTGCTGGACTATTAGTGATATCAAATCAGCTACAACATTTATTTTCATATTGATAAGTTCCTCTTTTTTTCTAATTGAAGACTCATCAGACTGTTTCAGCCATACTTTTAAAACACTAGAAATGAATCAGCAAGATTCAAATCACAGTGATTGTCTCCATTCAGCACAAGAAGCATCTGAAACATGTTCCTACAGTTTTACAGTGTTTTTCTTTAGCTAAAACATAAGACATGTTTTATGACCAGGCCTAACTGGCTAAAAAACAGCCTCCTGTCTGTGTCAGGTAATCAAACTATATTACCTTTCCTTTATAAGCACATCTTACATCTCCAGTTGCTATAATATAAAAATATTGAACGCACACATAGCTGAGCTGCCAAGCTGTGCCGTAGCCATTTTAAGAATTTACAGGAAATGCATTAAACAGCTTCCATGAAAGACTGTTTGTACATTTACACTTAAGGGTCTGAAATATCACTTGGTAAGTTCAGTATTACAAATAGAGTTTTATATTCCTGCTGACGGCAAAACAAGGGGAAAGATAATCTCCACGACAGTCAGAAACTGTGGGATGTAGGAAACGACCAGGCAGTGCATTTGGAGGGCAGTGAACTGCCAAGCATCACACCAGGAGTCATGATATGCTCAACAGGGTGCAAAATAATTTGTGATAATCTCCCTAGGAAGGATATTATGCACATCATGTGTTATTATTTATTGTCTTCTGGACAGCAGTGGGTGACTCAAGGCCATCAGAAGAACATTTGCCTGAGAACTGTGAAGTAAAAATTTGAAATAAAACTGGCACAAAACCACTGGCAGATAGATTAAAATAAAGAACGTTCTCCACAAAAGGGATTCAGTTATTCTGAAATATAACCTCAGCTTCAGAGATCTCATCAGATTTATTCTTGGCTTTATTTCTTCTACCTCTAAATCAGAAGTTGTAATGCTGACATTTTTAGAGTGCAGCGCCTCAGGTGTGGCCACAAATCCACATTTAGTTACTTGGTGAAAAATAACTCAAATTTGAGGGATGTAATACTCATTCAAAAGTCCTTTTTCCTTCCACTCCTTACATTAAAGAAGTTGACTTCTTGATATTCAGATAACATCTTGATATGCAGTTATGCCTCATTTCTTTGGGTCAAACTCACCAATGACAAATGCAAGAATAAAATTAGATCTTCAGTGTCCAGAGGGAATTTAACTTAGGAGGCATGAAGATCAACCTTCTATTTCTCACATACTCCTCAGACAAAATTTAGTCTTTTCCTATATTTAATTTGAAACTTACAGTGTTGTTTGGGTTTTGGTTTGTGGGGTTTTGGAAGTGTTTTTTGTGGGTTTTTGTTGGTAGTGGTTGACTGGGGTTTTTTTTAAATCATTCATTGTTCACAGTCCCTAGAGGTTAAGATTCATAAACTATAAGACCCCAAAAGTTAATCAGGCACCCAGTCTCTAAAACTATGGGAAAGAACCAGAAAAAAAAGCTGGACTAGAAACACATTTCTTTCATGCTTCAAGATGTAGCCAGTGTTTCATGTATGGTTTATAGTTCATATGCCTGCTTATGCCAACATCAAAAGGGCCATTTCTGATTCAAAGAACACTGAGGTGAAGTCTAAAGAACAAAGTTTCCAAGCAGTTAGCTCCTGCTACATGGGCATCAGCACAAAAGTAAAAGGAATTAAAAAAAGAAATGAAAGAAAAAATACAGATAAAGTATTCTTAATGCATCCAGGGTCAAAAGGAAGTGCTTATTCACATAACACGTAATTAAATTGTGGAATTCATGGCCACAGGATGTTGCGAAGGCCAAAAGGATAAATGAGTTAAAAAAATAATTAGGCAAATGATTAGGAAAAAAAAATCCATTAAGGGCCATTAAGCACAAAGATGTGCATGCAGCCTCTGGCTCAGAAAATCTCGGTGCCACAGATTGTCTGAAAATGAGAGAATATACTAAGAAAACGCTCAGTGTTTAGCCTTTTATGAAACTCTTTTCCTAAGCACTTTGACTACTCCCCAAGGAGGACAGTGACCACATAACAGAACTAGTACAGCTGTTCTTATATCACCATGCACTAGCTGGGTATGTGTAGCATCTAAATAACTCCAGCAGCAAAAAATGTCCTCCCACACTAAATTTTTAGTACCTGAATAATATTAACTTTTTTTTATTTAACAGGGAAGGACTAATGACTTATTTTCAGTGTGCAATTTGCATGTAAGAATATTAAAGAAAATATATAGTACGAGTAGACAGGGATGAAGTTAATTGCACAATGATACAGATGTTGTTACAAAATTAGATATTCTGCACCCAGCATAAGTCACAATTTCAGAATGACAGTAAGAAGTCAGTGTAACAGATTTCTACTATAGATGCATGCTCTTTATATCTGTATGTGTGTCAGTGTCAGTATGACTGCATGTGCAGAGACAGAAAGGGATTTATGTACATATATATGTACATAAAACACACAAGTCTTGACGATAATGTACTAAAAACCCTTTTATTTGCAATGAAAAACCTTTTTTAGCATCCTATAATGATACTGCACATTAATTGAGTATGTAAATGTCAGTGGCCAGATTGTTGAGGTATACTGTATTTAGATTGCAATTAATTCCCTATCATCCATTTCTACTCTGAAAAGCCAGATCTGTGAGGTGTTCTGTGCTCTTTTGTTTTGAGCCAAGGAACATCAGGAAAGGATTCTGGGTACTTGGCTTATTCAGCTTTCTTCTCAGCATCTTTTACTGAGTACTTTCAAAGGCAGAAGCCTGACTGTGTAATCTAACCTGATATTTCCGTCCTTCCATTATCCGTTCAGTGAAGATTTACATGACTTACTGCCCACCACACATCTACATTAATGTAGCCACCCCTCCTCGCTCATAGTCCTCCTGATTACAGAGCTTCCATTTGCTCTTCTATTCTTAAAAGTTTAGTCTGTGGTTCAGTGGATATTCAGGTTGGAGCCCCATTTCGCAGTGCACTGTGAAATGATGGCTGCTCCCTGAGAGCGCTTACGTTTGACAAAACGTGACAGATGGATCGGGCAGCATATGAGATGTGAGGCTGGTAGTGAAAAAGGCTAATGGAGTGTCTGCAGTGGTTAAATGAACCAAATACTCTGCTTTGAACTTCCATGGCAGTGTATACGCGAACCTGAATATTTTAAATGGTAGAAATCTACTCAAGTGCTGTGTGATACCGACCTGCTCAACACCACTTGGATTTCTTTCATGTCAGTAGGTCTTGGGATGGACTTAAGCTGGGTTGTACACATTAAGCCCTTCACTCTTTACTGGAAGAAAATCTACAGAAAAAAATAATGCTACACGAAGGTGTTTCTACCCTAATCAGCCATAAAAGCTTTGGTGCAATGGTGCTTGGATCAAGTTTAATAGAGGATGAATCCCTTCTGTTCTGAAAATCCACATCTCCAATTTAAAACCCAAACCTGTTATTGGCAGTGAATGCCATCACCACTCCTGCATGAGGACAGCTTGTGTTTTGCTAAGCATCTTCAAATGGACCCCAAATTCTGTCACACTGCATTTCACAGATGATAAATTCTCTTACATCAGACAATAAATCTGTAGTAATTTGGTTAGCCTTATTAGCAGCTACTGATTAAAACGAGAAAAGAAAAACAACCAAAACCAACCCACAAACAATTCAAAGTACTCAAAATCACAGGGATTTGTTATTCTCCTTAGATTTTACATCTGTAAATTATCTTACTGCTGAATGATAAATATGCTCTGAGTGTGGGAACAGAGATGGCATGTTTTCAATTAATTCCATATAAACTATAATATTAAATTAATCTTAATTTGCAGCACCAAAGATAGATAGAAAATATATTAAACAATTTATTGTTGACTTTGTTTTTCCCCTAAAACTCAGTAACACTAGAGATGGAGCTGTAGTCACATCTGGTGGCCCATTTAGCAGTCCAACAAAAAGAGAGAATGTAGATGCACTAACTTTGCTCACTTCATTTAAGATCATGTTAATCTCAGAATTCTCCTCTCCTCAGACTGCATATGGAATAAAAACTAAACTTAAAAAAATTTCAAACCATACATTTTACAGGGGTGAACTAGGGCAAACCATTTCCATAAAATGCAATTCCACACTCAAGCTTCAAAAAACTTAAATACGTGAACCAGGTATCTCATATTTCATTTACAGATATTAACTATTTATCAAATGTTGGCATATGAGATAAGCAACATAGCAAAGAAGATTTCTATTATGAAAACATAAACTACTATGAAATTAATATAATTTTATAAGAAGACAAATAATTAAAAGATATTGAAACATTTTCAGTTGGCAAACAGCCACACAAAGTTGCTAAAAAAAATCTTGGAAGTAAATCAGTTCCAAAATGCATCAGAACTAGATAAAAATCTAAACCTTACTCCATTTTAGCTTAGGGATGTTTGGTGTAACAACATCTCAGTGGCACAAGTAATTATCTCTTAATATGTTTCAAAAATTTTATTAATTTTACCTCAGTACTGGCTTTCAATGTACAAATATTACACCTCGACTTCTGAATTTTTCACAAATTGAATGTTACCACCTCTTTCTTAATTAAACCTCATTAAAATATATCTTAAATTCCTTATGAGAGCTTGTTTCTTGGAAATTTGTATCTTGAGTACAAACCCTTACACGTGCATTTTAATATGGGAGTTTTTTTGAGTTGCTTAGTCCTGTCTTTGAGTGCACTAAAACATTTTTAGTCATATTGGTTTTCAGTTTGGTTTAGTTGAATAAAAATCTAGGGCAAAATATGGTTGTGTTAACTCTAGTGGAACCATTCACTCGAAAGCAGAGAAATTGCAGGCAGACAGAGCATGCTCAAATAAAAAAGTAATATAGTTTTTAATTTCGTTAATTCCCTTGAGGATAGAGCATTTAAATGACCTAGATAGGCTAGAAATGGAGGTCTAAAATATTTTATTGATTTACTTGCATTTATAGATCAATTGTATACAAGTTTTTTGTTCAGTGATTGCTTCACTGAAACAAGCACATGCTGGGTTTTTTAGATCTGGGTGCCCATCTTCAAATTAAATTGAATACACATTTAATTTATTCATGTCTCTTAAAATACTTGTTTTGATTTGTAAATACAATTGAATTTTAAATCTGAATTGTTTCAGGTACACCAGTTCAGGAATGTAGGTGACTAAGGAGTGTTTGGTTCAAAGTACATGCTAACCACAGAAGGCTTTAGCTCGGATTTTGAGGTAAAATGTAGGATTCTTAGGCTACCTCTTAATTATCTGAGAGGTAGAAGGGAGAAGGATGATTTAACACCTGGGATTCATTCATGAACTGTGGACAACAAGCAGCATGTTTCAGATTCATCACAATGTAACAGGAACTAATGGTGAAATACACAGGTGACTCCATTGTCTCATTATTTCTTCTCTAAGATTCAATTCCCATTACAGACAGGATTTGTACTCTGCCTACTCCAGCTCTTACTGAGTTTTATGGAAAATTTAAGCATACAGGAATGTAGGGTCAAACTTTCAACTCGAAATGAACCTTGTCATAAAACTCTCAATAATTTCTAATTTGCCTCAATATGAATCAAAAATGGTTTTTTTAAAGTTTGTTTGTGTGCATGTGTATCATTCAAACAATGAATGTAATCACAGACCACCAACTATTTACTGAGGTTCCAGCTTCTCTGTACATCACAAATAAACCACACCATGAAAGCCTCAAAACTCAGGCAAAGCCAAGGACCTGGTGTGTGGTTTTTTCATAAATCAGAAATAGAGTCCAGATTCATAAACCTTTTGGGAAATTTGGGCCAAGTTTTGAGCAAATTTTGATAACTTCTAGTTTTTAATGAAAAATCCATGCAAATAATGTTTTTGACGTTCTCATCTTTTGGACACTTTTAAAATGCAAACTTTGAAATAAAATTCAAGGAGCTCATAGTAAAATGAAAGACTTACTGAACATATTATATTAATTTGTAAATATATATTTATACACACACTTGGCAGATGCTCTGTAAACTGTTTCAACAGTGAAATGTGTAAAAGATTGAGGTTTGTTTTCAGAACAAAGCCTAAGAATAATTCTGTTTACGAAAGAGAAAAAACATTTTTAGCAGTTTTCGTATCATAAATAATGGAATTGTTGCAGTTGGACAGGAGTAGACTATTATTAAAAATATTTGGACATTTTCAATATGCTTGCATGGACTAGGAATTTTCCTAAAGGGACTAGAAAATGCATTCTTGCAGCTGAACCTATATGGGAATCTCTTTTCTCAGAAAAAGAATTAGGTTTCAAAACTTTTATAGGTCCACCTGGGGATGAAATTTAGAACCATGAAACCTAGTGTTGATGTGCTTCCATTCAAGCAGAGAAACAACTTGGGCTCCAGGAAACAACTTCCACCTCCAGGAAAATGCTGTGTTGCTGATTCTATCTTTCTCCCAGTGTTTTAGAGGGAAACTTTTCCACTTAAGATTTCTTGCATCTGATAAGTTCCCATTAAAACCAAAGAGATGGCAATACAATAATCACTGAAAAGATTTTATGAAGTTTAACATGCATGGATGTTGAGCAGTCAGAGCAGAGCTGTGCAATGGATGATGGCAGCACATTGTTAGTCACTAAAATGTAAATCCCAAGCTCAAGTACTTATTATTTGAAAATCTTACTGACTTCAAACAACTGAAACAAGTAAAAAACCCTAAACAAATTCAGCACTCAAAACTGCTTCAGATTGTTACAGTAATATTTTCCAGTATTAGTGCTGATACAAGTGTTCTCTCGCTGATAAACTCTCCACAGTAGATAGTAAGAAATACACATGTAACTTAAGAGAGGAAGAGACTTGAATTTCTTTGCATCACCTTTCTCACAAAAAAAAAAGCCATTTCATTTGCCAGTGCATTTGTACTTGTCTTGTACCTCCTTACATTAGATGATTATGTATGTACGTGGGCTGGAATATGTTGTTTGTTTTCACTTCTATGCAGAACACACAAAGAGTGGCACTGCTGATACTCAATGAACCAGCCACTAAATTTGTCCTCCACAATGAGCCTGAAATCAATAACTAATTTTGAAAACTGATTAGTTTGCAGCAGGGAAGTAGACACAGTCCGAATCTTGCCAGAGGATATAATCAGCCAGTAAATAGCAATATTAGTGCTGTAGGTAATAGGCTGGGAAACAGCAGAGGAAAGGAGTCTGGCCCAACTCTCAAAAATAAAGGGCTTGACATGAAGGCCAATTCAAGTGCTCTTATTTTTTTTAAGTCACATGACTTAAACTGAATTTTTTTCTTCTTCTTTTGGTGCTGGAGTAAACCTTATTTTTATCACATTCCCTGCCTGGAGACTAAAGAGTGTTTGTAATGCATCCTAATAAAGCTTGCAAGTGCAGCCTTGGGTGATTATTAAAGAGCTACAGACATTTTTACAGATCTTTGCTGGTTGTGAACTCCAGATGTTTCCAACATGAAAAATGTTATGTTCTAACAGTTAATGTTGTATCACCAGCCATTCAGAAGATGTATCTTCTTATTATAGCTGGAATGTTGCTATGGTGATAATTGTAAAACTGTGACCTAGAAGGAGGAAAACAAATGTATTTGGCACAAAAGAGGATAGGTAGTGTATCAATTAGGCCAGTGAATGGGAAGATAACAAAAAGGTGGTAGGAAATTAAAAATTATGCACAAATCTTGGATGCCATATGATATACTGTATATTTAGCACTTTTATTTTCATGTGGAATGCATCCTCATTTACCTTTGGGGACAGACAGTACCCTGTCTACATCCAAAATTACAGTGCTCTGCCTTTTCCACAAAGCCCATCCATAAAAAGAATCCCTAAGAAGACTTGCTTACATAAGGGGTTTTATAATTAATTAATTTTTTGTATCTCATATTTTGGTGCTAAAGACAGAAGTAGACTGTGTCAGCAGATACAATTAACTATAGGTTATGAGCTATCAAACCCTAAGGATCAGAACAGAAACAGACCTTGTGCAAGTCTGGCCGTGGATTATTTGGGGAAGAGCCTACTGTTAGGATCACCACAATCCTGCATTTCTGCTGAGTCTAGCAGGGGAAAATCAGCTCAGGGGAGTCCTACAGTCCCTGGGGCTCCAACACGGAAGGACCCGAGTCCTCTGCCACCTCTGCCAGCTGTCTGCTCGTCACCTTGAGCTAGTTTCCCTCTGTCTGCTCATCCATTTCATCATTTGCTCGATGGGAACCCTTTTTACAAAGAGCTTTTTCAGATCAATGGATGAAACATGCTCTTAATTTCTAAGCTCATAAGCAGACGCATGTGTGGAAAAACAGCGACTCCCATTACGAGGGTAATGATCAAACATCCCATCTTCAGTCAACTGCTATTGCTGCTGCAAACTGCAAATGTTTTCCAGCTCACAAGCAAAGAAAATTTCTGGTATGTGCTAAAGACATCGCCATTACCATCCATCCCAATCAGCTTGATTGGACTGAAAACAAACAACAGGAAACCATCTATCTGTACGCACATCAACCCTGTTTCAGGAGTCCTTGTCACTGAGACAGAGAGTGAAGCCCTGCCACTTGTCCTTAAATGTATATCCTCCATAGTTCTTTCCTACACATCAGGAAAGGAAGGAAACAGAGCAGATTACATTTCTTATTAAATTTATGGGTTATAACAGCGTGCAATGTGCTTGGAAATAAATCACAGAACAAAGGACAAAATTACAGAAAGAACTGGCGCGCTGTAAATCTCTTGATGTTTTCAAATGGAAACTGAATGTCTTTCTGCAAGTTATGCATCAGTCAAAACATTATTGAGATAAAGGCTTTCAAGTGATATTTTCAAGCCATATTAGTCGTCCTGTAGCTCTGCACTTCACTCAGACTGGAAAGTAGCCAACAAGCGTGGCTTGAAATCTGTTAGTTTATGTCTTGAGGGATTTTTCCCAGCTGTATTAAAGAATTAAGACCTAGCTCCCCAACTCTCACTGCACTGCCTGCATGCTGATCTGGGGCAGGAAAAGAAACAGAGGCATGGGGAGGTAAAGGGATTAATCCAAGGTCAGACTGAAAGTTAAATGTCGGACTTAGACATAGATGCTTGCTGCTTGATTATGCTGAAGTCAGAGAAAACAGTGAAGCACTTTTATTTTAACTTCAAAGAAATACAACTGTTTTGCACATGGAAGTGCAACAGCATGGTATTGGGGTAGGTTTAACATCAAGGCAAACCACAACTATGACTCAGACCAGAAAAATCTCACATTAAAATTCTCCCAAACTTTGTTTCTCCACACCTATATACCTGGCTAAATAGACTTTGAGTGAGGGATAAAAAAAATACAGGAAAGAAATAGAAAAATCCAGTTGAAAATGGAAAAATGAACAGAACAAAATCAAGCAAAGCTGGAACAAACAGAAGCTTACATGGCCTAACAATATGAATAGACTGTAGTTTTTCCCTTTTTATCATTCTTTCCTCCTTCTTACTAGCTGAGCCAGGGCTAGTGACAAGCACAAAGAGAAACTGTATGAGGGAGACAAAGGTCAAGATAATGGTATTACTGTGCCGGTGCAAAGAACGACTGACTAGATGGCAAAAACTAAAGGTCACTTATAAATGTGTTTTTCATTTACTCTATGGAAAAGCTAGAGAAATCTAAAGAATCTGCTGGAACTATAAGAAGATTAGTTTGATTTTTTCATGATAATGAAGAACTACCCAAGAATATTCTTGTTTGGCTGTATCAAGCCAGTACATTCTAGTGATTTAAAACCAAAACAATTACACTGCAAAATATTTCTGTTCAAGCAGTCCCTGATAGACAGAAGGAAAACCTCTTCAATATATGTATTTAAACCTACTTGCCTTGCTCCTCCAGGTCTCTCTCTCTGCTTTCTCTCCCCTCACTGTTAGTGGAGGTGCCTTGTGCTGTGTTTGCACCTGCACCCCATGTCCAGCCCTTTCCTTCTGCACCTGGGTCTGCTGAGAGGGCAGGGGTGGAATAACTATCACATGTGTAACTTGCTGGAGACTAAAACTGACAGAATTCAGAATTCAACGCAGAAATCTGAAGAAATTAAAGTGAGTCGCAACCTGCCAGTACAGTTTGACTGGACACATGATTTCTGAGAGCTAGAACATGCCAACATGCAATGGATGCTTCTTTTAAGTATTGTTCTTTGTAGTAAATGCAGTGAAAAAGAAACTTACCATCATTTCCTATTTCATTCAATGGAAAACCCCCTTTAGTACTCTTTTTGACATCCTTAAATTCCCAGTCAGCCCACCCTTAACAGATGTCTCAGTTATAGTTTTATAGACCCCCAAAAGAAAAAATAAAAACAACAAAACCCAAAACCACCCCCCAAAAACCCACCAAACAACAACAACAAAACCACAACAAAAAACACAACAACAACAACAAAAAGACAAAAAACAAAACAAAACACAAGAAAACAATACATAACCAGGACAGGCACTAAAACTCTTGGGTTTGTGGAGGGCAGTGGTGGTGAGGACCTGCTGTAAGCCATTATCCTAACCTTATCTGGCTTTGTGATGTCCAAGGAGACCAGTGAGTTCTAGCTCTGTCTGAGGAGAAATGAGTGATTTACCAGCCAACAGAGCAAAGAATGAAAGCAGAGAGACTAGACAGCTAAAGGAGACAATAATGACCTGTTTCAAGACTGCCTTCATTTCCCTCTTGAAATATTTGATATTTGCTATGTCATGGAAAAGCAAATGTACTGCTGTGGTGCTACACCAGAAGCGCTGGCTATGTATTATTTCACACTGTCCACACAGAGGAAATATCTTCACTGTCATGCAATAAAAATTTAGTACATTAAAGTAATTTCTATAGTTAAGATAGAAGCATGCAGATGGAATGACCTTCTTGCTATAAAGTTTTGTCCCTCAGCACAGGGTTCATCTAGGAAAATTCAGCCTCCCAGCCATGCTATTCGTTGCTTTTCTGGCCTGGCAACTCCCTTTCTTCCTCTTTTCATTCTGGTGCCTCTGAGTATTTACCGTACATGACAGTGACAGTCCAATCAATAGTTGGGTCACAGATTTGCTTCTCAGGCCACTTCAAGTCATCGGCCATGACACAGCAATAGCTTTTTTTTTTGTAAAGGAACATTCCTTGGGAGACCCCAGATCTGAATCATGGCAAAACTGAGCTTCTCAGGGTGTGTTTTACTCCAGCAGGCATTTAAACATTTGCATGCCGGAGGCAAAAGTACTTGAGAATAAGAACCATGCACCCAGGCAGCCTACAGGGACCAATGCTCCACAGAGTGAGTACACAGCAAGCAGCAAAAACGTGCCTCAGTGTATCAAACCCTCAGTGAGACCCCTGAATAGAAATTATTCATGTCATGACTATGGTGAAACAGAGCAGGAAGAAAAAGAAGCAGAGTAAAATAGGCAAGAAGGAGAACAAAGGCACAGAGTGAGGAAAAGCGGAGGAGAAACATGGGAGAAAAAAAGAACTGTCGAGCACACAAACCAGCTAAGTGTAAGAGGAAGAATGAGAAAATCTTGTCATGCTGTGGTTAAAACAAAATATAAAAGGCAAATGTGATGCTTAAACATGCAGTAATCTCCTTTTATCCAGTATATAGGAAACGCTCAACCAATTAATGCGCACTGAAATATTTTGCCTATTTTACACTTGAGAAAGCAGGAACAGTGGGCTTATATAACTCGTGCAGGTCGCACACTAAGTCAGCAATGATCCAGACCTGGCTCTCTGACCTGCCTCCATGAAATACTTCTTCTCCAGGGGAAGTAAACGACATGTTTTCACTCCAACTTTTCCACTCCATGCAGCACTTAGGGGCCTGTGAGGAGCCATAAATCTCAGCAGTTCCTCGTTTAAAGTTTGCTTGCAAGGAGATTAAGCCAGTTTGCAAATAAAGCAGCTGCCCTCGTTTTCACGGTCAGGAAAGGCCCACCACATCTCACTTTTTCTGTGGTTTGACATTCAGTGCACGCTGCTGCAGGTCTTCGGCACTGAAGAACTGGTGCAAAGGGTGAGGTGAATGCATTTCCCAGCCTTACCTTTGGAACAAGCTACATGCAGCACAAAACTTTTGCAATTACTAGAGGCCAACGTAGTATCAAATGCCCAACAAATTAGCTTCCTCTCAAGGTCCATCCACTTACTCTTTGATTTTTATCAGTTAATTAAGTGGCTTGTCAGAAGAGTTCAAGGTAGTCCATCCACATATGTGTTGTGTGTTAGGTACTTTCAGAAGTTACTGATGCACGGGCTAGGCGGGATTGACAGCTATTATTAAACATCAGCTGGCAGAGGCAAATTGCACCCATTTCAGTCAACTAGTAATGAGCTGTACAGTTTTCAATAGGAGGAAAACAGTTTGCCACTACACAAAATAACAAGTGTCCTGCTTTAGGAACACTGGGTTGCGTTTGCTGAAGAATGCAGCAGAGAAACAAAACCTTGTGATCTCTGACAGAGAACACTTTGGTATGTATGAGGTCTATGATATATGGCATAGAAATCCTTACTACCTGGGAACTGAGGGTACACTTTGCAGCTAGGACTTGGAAATGAGCTGAATGTAAGCACCAGTGAGTTCTTTAAGATGTCACATTACATACTTTATACAGAACAAACTGACCACAACAAAGGAGCAAACCGATATTTGACCTTTTAGCCCCCAAATGTCAATGTCTTACAGAAAATTTATATTCCATCTGACAGAACTGGGTAACCTTGACCCAGAGAAGTAAGAGATATTGGATTAGGTAGGCATATGAGTACAGACTTTCTGCTTTCTTTGAGAGCTTACAAATGACTGAAGGAGAAAATAAGTGGTTTTCTGAAGCTGCACAGTCAGATTCTTTCACTTGCTAAGGCTGTTTCATGCTAATGTCAGCGAGCAGCACACCCTGTGCACAAGGATTCTATGGTTTCCTTAAGTTTTCCATAATGCCTTTTCCTGCCAGTGAAACCAGATCCTGCAGTATTTGGTCTTGAGTGAATTATTTGACCATGATTTGTGTGCAACTCAAACACAGACTGAAAACTACACATAACACTGGAATTGTGGATGGCCCAGGGATTAATCCAGTGGACTCAGCTTACTGGATATCTTGGCATGCAATGGGAATGCAGATATACTGCTGGGCACTGCAATGGTATGAATAAATTTTATTCTGTATATTTTAACTGCATAAGTGTGTCCCAACCCCAAGTCAAAGCTGAGGACAAAGATCTCAAAACTTCCAGCATAGTTTATTACTATATCCTTCCTAAGGTTTTATGAAGTGACAAGGGACTTAACAAAAGAATATCTACAGGTTGGAAAAGTCCTTTTACACACTAGTATGTTTTTTAAAAGAACCCAACCCTATATGCTGCACTTTTATACAATGTTCCTTGCTCCTTTTTTTCAGTGTATATGAGATTTTGGTAAAGGAAGCTTGCTGCTTGCTGAATGGACACGGCAGTAAGTAATAGTGAGAATTAAAAGGACAAGATGATTGACGTTTCTAAGGGTAAACACAGATGTTTTCCAACCAGAGAGTGATGCTTCTTGCTGGAGGTGCTGATAAAGCTTCTGCCACATACAGAGACGAGTGGTGTGCAATGTCAGCTCGAGATAAGGAGGTCACAACATTGTGCAGTGGAATCCCCTGCATATGGACCCTGAGGCAGCAAGGTGAAACTTTGCAGTACAGACCTCGCTGACTTCCTGGTGACTAAATAGCAGGAAATAGCATTAATAAGTTATTGACAGAATATGTTAAAAAAAAAAAAAAAAAAAGAAAAAAAAGAGAAAAAAATAACAGCCTAAAGCCATGCTTATCATTTACATTTAAATTTTGCCACTGTTAAGAATAGTTTGGATACAGGACTTGCTCTTTAGTGTAGAGTAGCAGTGGAAAAATTTACCATTACTTTGGTCTTCTGGTCTTTGTATAGACAGATTAAAAAAAAGAGAGAAAATTTTCTGACAAATCTGTAGTTCTGTCAGTGAACTAAAACCAACTTCATCTATAGGAGAAACTGCTATTTTCTGTCCTTTTTGTACACCAGTCAATAGGTAACTGGGATACATCTGCTGCAGTCCCCAGCTGCTATGCCAAAACCAAATCACCACTTCTGTACTTGTATGGTGCAGCAATAGGAGGCAGGAATACATGACCTCTGCCACAGCCCCACAAAAAGGACCTTGCAGAGGAGACTCACACCTGGGGCCTCCCTCCTTTGTGTGGTCCAAGGAATCACCACAAGGGCCTGCGTGGATGAACAGCACCTACTCAAAAATAAGTCTTGTGTATCAGGGACCAAGGACGTTTAGGTGACTGGCCATGGCCACTGCTGAGGAATCTGCTTTGCACCTGGAAAAGACATTTTTCTTGGGGCTTGTACCAATGCACTCCTTCAGATTCTTTCCCTTAAATTACTGGAATGCAGCCCTACAACAAACTCGGAAGTGTATGGTGGATGCAAATAACAACTTCCTTCAGGAAAAAACAGAAACATTTTAAGTCTGGCATGGGGGCAGACCTTAGTTAGAGTTTGAAACTAAAATACTGTGTATTGTTGTATTAGAAGTCTTATCATGGGTCTTTTTAATGTAAATTTCCATTTGTTCTTCTGCACAAAATTTTCCCATTTTTGAGGATTATTTAATCAATTTACATGTAAACAAAGATACAGACTATACAAAACCTCTATAATTACAAAAGTGGATGAATGTCTGCAAGATTTGCCTAAAGATGGTAGGAGCAGAAAAGTCATGATTTCTGCTCCCTGGTGTTTTTTGTGTTTCCCTCACCATCTGAATTTGAATTGCAGCAGTTTCAGCATAAGCACATTTTTTGTTGTTTTCAGATTTCCAGATGAATTTCAAGGCCTAATGTCCATTGCAGTCCCACAGCAGTTAGCTGTTAACTACCTAGGCCAATTTCTTTTCGAAAACTTAGGATTTAGACTCAAATATCCAGAAAATACCTGTTTCTTGTCAGTCCAACCTCAAAATGCTGTCCTCCTTGTTTCTAGTTTCACTTTTTTCATTCCATATGTTGCCTAATCTAGAGCAGATGCAGCAGCTGACCAAAAATTTAACCAAGAAACTTCAACGGTGAAAATTCATAGTATTTTGGTGACGTGCATAAACATACCAAGGGCTGGCTTGCTGAAAAAAACCCTACCTCTTTCTCTTGAAAAGAGTGTCAGTTCTCATATCTTAATAAAAGAGCGTGTGGCAGTGATTGGTGAGGGGTGGAAGAGGGCGATTTTCCCTATTTTATGGGAGTCTGATGATGATTCACGTTTTACCAAGGCAGGATGATAGGAATTGTTTCACTTTCAGAACGTCCTTTCTGTTCCTTCTGTTAGAATAGATTTTTGCATCCCTTGTGTAGCCATCCAGCCCTGGTGAAGGCTGCAGGTGGACTGTGTTAGCATTCTTTCCTTCAGACTCAGTTTCCCAGATAGATCCAAGCCCATGCAGAGAGACAAAGCATCAAGCAACAAACATGTCTAAACCAAAAAATGAATATTCTGTTCTTTTGCACTACATTTCCACTGAGCCACCATGCAATTCCTGTCCTAAGGGGAATCAGAGAGTGTCCTGGGTTGGAAACAACCTCAAGGATCATCTACATCCAACCCCCTACTAGCCCAGGTTGCTCCATCCAGCCTGGCCTTGAACACTCTCAGGGATGAGGAATCCACAGCTTCCCTGGGCATTTTTTTCCAGTGCCTCACCACCCTCACAGTAAATAATTTCTTCCTAACATCTCTTCTCTTTTAGTTTAAAAATGTTTCATTTTGTCAGTAAGAGAGTACATATGACTTGGAGAAAGGATAGATGTAGATGTAGATGTAGATGTAGATGTAGATGTAGATGTAGATGTAGATGTAGATGTAGATAGAGATAGAGATAGAGATAGAGATAGAGATAGATAGAGATTATAGATATAGATATAGATATAGATATAGATATAGATATAGATATAGATATAGATACAGATATAGATATAGATATAGATATAGATATAGATATAGATATAGATATAGATTAGATATAGATATATACACACAGGTACTTATATAATGTCAGGGATTATGTAGGAAATTGCATATATAAAAATAATAACTTACAAAGACAAACCCACTGGATTTATGACATTACCAACAAAACACAAAATAAAACAAACAGAAAATATCATTAACTGTTACTTTCATTGATCTTTTCCGGGGTACAAATATTTTTCCTGACTATTGCCATGACTTTCTGGGGTACCTATCATGTGCACATGCCTTTTTTAGCTGGTGGAGATAAAAAGCCTTTGTGAGTAAAAAATTTAAGCACCAATGAAACTGAAAATGGAAGGATTAAGAGTAGAGATGAATGTAACAAGTAGGCATGTCATTCTTTCATAGTGTTTGCAACAGGAAAAATGTCATCTCTAATAAATTTTACTCTCTAATACTTTTTCAGGGTAAATTTTGGGAGTAGTTCAAGTCATGGAAGTTATCCATATTCAACATAGAGGACACATGCAAACCTGCAGATATTAGGATGTACTGGTCTGGTTTGTGCTCACTTTTAAACCTAAGTGCTGCCTGAAGTGAGTTTAGATTTTGCAATATTTTATAGATTCTTATAACAGATATGACTAAATTCATTATTTTCTAAGTTGCCCTCAAGCAAATGAGCTCCTTTCAGTCCCACAGTTGTCTGAGGGCCAGGCTTTGCTCAGGTCAGCACTTTCACCCTGACTTCCACTGACTTAAAACAACACCTTCCTCTTATGTATTGGAAACCAACTGCTCCAAGACAAAATTCCCCCTATAATCCTCTGTTTTTCACTTGGAGATATTTTTATCATGTTGCCTTCCTGAGTATGTTCCTAAAGTTAAATTTGGAACCTGTGAAATAAATGTTTTTCATAGAAATATTCTAATCTCAAATATAGTAGCACAATTAAAACTACTGTAATGCAGTAATATTTTTGTGATAAAACTAGCTTGTAGATCTATGTAACTCCGACACTTAATGATTTCTGATGTCTGGGAGGTATTAGACTGGTTGTAATAATCTCTGTAATTGTAACAGTTCATGCTGGCTAGAGTGCACATCTATTCTTCATCTGTCCTTAAACTAATTTGTTCTACCTATGAATATATCACAGTCATCAATTTAAAGTGCCATCCTTTGGCTAAGCAGGTGATTAAGGAGTATACATTATGTATGAGGCAAACACACCAAAATTACACAAACGCTTTTTAGGAGTGTGCCAAATAGCTGCTTTCTGTTAAGAGTTTGTAAGTTGTTGCTCTAATTGAAACACAAGTCAAAGCTACAACTAACCAGCAATCAATTACTTCTTTCTGTACGTAATGCCTTGGATGATGAGACTTATGCTGTGGCTCTGTGCTGAACCCTAAAAATATGTTTTAAAAAAGAAAACAAGCAAAGAAAGCAAAAAACCCAAACAGAACAAAAAACCCCACACCCATCACCATCACCCTCCCCACCCAAAGAAAAAGAAAAACCAGCCCTGAAAATCAGGTGATAATAAATTTTCCCATTCATTGCTGCCCATAAAGTTTTCATTGCAATTAGTGCAGTGCTGGGCTCTTAAAATTCTTCTTTTTCTGGAAGGGTAATTTGGCTCTACAATGCAGCTAAGCATGCAGGGAGCACCTATTAGAGCATCTAGCACAACTATTTCCCTGGTCACAGGTCTGATAAAGATCTAAAGAAACTCTGAGGTTATGGTTTCTTGTAGGACACGAGTCCAGTCTGTGGTCTCAAGGGTGTACTTGGCAAAATCATTCCAGAGGAGACTGGGGGCTGTGCAGAAGGCCAAGTGGTGCTGGGCAGAGGGCTCACAGTGTCAGTCTGCACCAGGAGGGTGCCTCAGACAGCAACGTTTGATCACTCCCTGATCAATATCTTATAGTCGACAGGAAATCAGATACTTTCCTCAGTTATATTCCCAGCAGATGGGCAGTCAGCACCAGAGAAACATACAAACAGCATGGAAATCAGTCCTCTGAGGAGCCCCAGAGCACAACAGGAATTTAAAATTAACCCCTTATTTTCAGTCTTTGCGTGGCCCTTGATATTTTATGTGATGTTGCTGAGGCTTCCTTTGTTCTGGATCAGATCTGTGTTTACTTGCAAGACACACTCTCTCTCCCTGACTGATCATGGAGATGAGCTACCAGACCTACCTATGGAGCACTTACCCCATGACACTGAGAAATAAAACTGCTTTCCTCACCGTGTTTGTGAGCTATGCATGCTCAGAGTCACTGAAAAGAGGGATGCATAGAACATAAAGTGAACCATTTCCTGCCAGTGCAAGAGGAGCATCTCTTTAGGGACAACATCTCCAGGAGTGATTAAGTGCCAGTCACTTCATTCCCACAGTTAGGTACAAAGAGCAAAACCCAGCCCTTGGTAAATTAAAAAGGTTGGCAGCACAGAATTCATTGTGCATCTACAAGATGTTAAAAAGAAGAGGAGAGGTCATCCATGGGATGAGACAAGCACACCCCTTACTCCTACAGGCAGGTAGTGTGTGTTTTATTTTTTCAGTGTTTTACAACCATTCTCAACAAACACTCACAGAAACCCATTAATAATGCTCTATGACCATGACTAAATTTTTTTAAAAAGCCAAACCAGATGTTACTACAATAACCCGTTAAAAAATGTGTCAAGAGTCAGTTGCCAAAATATACAAACTTAGTGTTTTTCTCAGCAAAAATACACTTTGCCATATACCTCTGTGTGGGATAATAAGGTAATGAGTCACACAGAATTCGTATAGACTTGCCTTCATATATTGGCATACATATATAGTGTTCATTTCTTCTAGAGTTACTTGCATAATGCCATTGGCTTTTTGTTGGTTTTTTTTTTCCCTCTGAGAACAGAAAGAAAGAAAGAATAAAGAAAGAGAGAAAAAGAGAAAGAGAGAAAAAGAGAGAAAGAGCAAGAGAGAAAGAAAGAGAGCAAGAGAAAAAGAGAAAGAAAGAGAAAGAGAGAGCAAGAAAGGAAGGGAAAGGAAGGAAGGGAAAGAAAGGAAGGGAAAGGAAGGAAGGGAAAGGAAGGAAGGGAAAGGAAGGAAGGGAAAGGAAGGAAGGAAGGAAGGAAGGAAGGGAAAGGAAGGAAGGAAGGAAGGAAGGAAGGAAGGAAGGAAGGAAGGAAGGAAGGAAGGAAGGAAGGAAGGAAGGAAGGAAGGAAGGAAGGAAGGAAGGAAGGAAGGAAGGAAGGAAGGAAGGAAGGAAGGAAGGAAGGAAGGAAGGAAGGAAGGAAGGAAGGAAGGAAGGAAGGAAGGAAGGAAGGAAGGAAGGAAGGAAGGAAGGAAGGAAGGAAGGAAGGAAGGAAGGAAGGAAGGAAGGAAGGAAGGAAGGAAGGAAGGAAGGAAGGAAGGAAGGAAGGAAGGAAGGAAGGAAGGAAGGAAGGAAGGAAGGAAGGAAGAAAAAGAAAGAAAGAGAAGAGAGAGAGAAAGAAAGAAAGAAAGAAAGAAAGAAAGAAAGAAAGAAAGAAAGAAAGAAAGAAAGAAAGAAAGAAAGAAAGAAAGAAAGAAAGAAAGAAAGAAAGAAAGAAAGAAAGAAAGAAAGAAAGAAAGAAAGAAAGAAAGAAAGAAAGAAAGAAAGAAAGAAAGAAAGAAAGAAAGAAAGAAAGGTGTACCTAATGAATTATTACCTACTGATCAGACTATTTTCACCTATTTTATCATGTAATAGCCATCACTTAAAAATTAATTATTTGAGTCTCTTGTTCAATGGGATGGTCACTACTTATCTAACATCAGGAGATATGGAGAACCTGGGAAAACAAGTGGGAAACAGTGATTTCACTTCCTTTTGCACAGGTGCCAGGTTCTCCCTAAGAGAACCTGTTAGCACCATGCATGATAAGAAATTAGCATGCATGGTGCTAACAATGAAGTTATTTGAAGAGTGAAGGAGACCTTTTTTACCCTAGAAAAACAGTAAAATAAATGTGGAAGGCTCTCATGCTTCACTTATTGCAATTGGTTAATATAAACTTTGATAGTTAATAACAGCTACAGAACTCACCCAAGTATTTCTCTTAGATAAAAGGGGGATGTGAGTTGTTAATAGCAAGCTCTGGCTGAAATGGGAGATAAATTTGGGTCTTTTCAGGCACCATGTCCTTTCTGAGAAGATGCCTGATGTTTTTCTTAGAAATTTGTATTAGGTTCCCTGGCTCAGATTACTTAGGGTTGATTTTGCTTTTACAAAGGTGATATCAGGTCTGATTTAATAGAGCATAGGAGAACATATTAAAAGTATATTCAGATTATTTTCTTCAGCCTTCCTCATCCCAGCCATTTTCATATTAATTTGCTAATTTGGAGACAGAGACTGCATATCAAAGGAAGGCTGCAGGCAATAATGAAGGCTGCAAATGTTTGTTGTTTCAGTAGTTACTGTTTTGATTTCTGAAATAGAGGGCAACTATCATTAACAAACAGTAGAAGAAATTATACAAATGAAGAAAAAAAAGAGAGAAGACAGAGGAAGGCTTGTTTTTGAGAGGTAAATCTGTGTATAAATGCAGAGTAGAGAACTTCTCCCAGTATGAAACGAAGCATCCTGAAAAATCTAACATCAGAATCAGATGCTCACTTTCCTGCTTGAGAAATGCTTGTTATAAAGAGTTTGTGATACAGTCAAAACCTAGTTAGTACAATACTTTTGTTCCTATACCAATAATCTGATTAAGAGAGTGCCACACATATTCTGAAATATAGGAAGACCAAACTCTCCACTGCATTCTCCATCTTCCTTTTCTGCACAGTGATATCAGATACCAAGAAGCAGTAAAAAATTTACTCCAGAATTGATGTGTTTTTCATCACTATATGATTACATAACCAAATGTATTCCACCAAAAAAAAACCCAAACCAAACCACAACAACAACAACAAAATCAAAAAACAACACCCCCCCCCCCCCCCCCCCAAAACACCAAAAAACCCAAACCAAAAAACCAAACCCAAAAAAACCAAACCCAAATCCAACCAACCAAAAAAACGGAACAAAAAGTATCAAAAAACCAAACCAAACCAACCAACCAACCATTTTTAAGCTAAGGCAGTAACTCAAAACTAAGATAAAACCTCAGGTATTTCCAGACCTTTAAATGTAATCCCATGTCTGAACAAAGACTCATTTGAGCAAACACTTTTAAGACTGAAAATGGCCTCTATTATTCCACTGTAGAATAGACTGATATGATTTGTTTTCAGTGTTCATGTGGGATGCATTTGGTTTGGAAAGAGGTCCCTCAAGCTGAAAGATATGTTTCCTGATGTCATGATACTGCTAATGTGCCATAAAAATGATTTAGCAGTTGGGATCAATGTACTGCATTCTAACAAGCCAATAAAATAGCCCCTACGGTATCCCATCCTTATTATAGGGTTCTATTAAGAAAATGGAAAAAAAATTGTTCATATATAAACTATTTGGATTCTCTACGTGGGAAAAATATATTTTAACAGGAGGGGTACATTTTAGCAAGCTGGAAAAGAGCAATATGGCATCAGCCACAGCCCATGTAGTTCTGAGTTAGGTGTCAGCACAGAGTTTTTGCAGTGTACATGAAGCCTGGATGTAAATGGATGGGGTATGATTTTTCTGGGTGCCACAACAGATTTTTGATTTTTATCTGCAGAAAGGTTAAAAACTAAAGGAAACAAAAGAAGCCTAGACATGCAATAATAAGCATTCAGAGAGTAAAAAGTATATTATAAGAATATTTGATAGCAAAATCAGTTGTTCTACCAGAATATGTTAATACGAAATAATTCAAAATATCCAGTGAAGTGTTAGTTTATAAGAGCATTAATGTCTTTTCTGCAAAATCTTACTTGTAAGATATTTTCAAAGACTTGTTTTAATAAAGGAAATGCTTAACATCTGTTCAGTAACAGTTCTTCCTTGCCCACTCATGTCAGTTATTTTCAATACTCTAGCATCATGCTTTTCAGAACCTCACTTCTTTCCAAAGAGGTAAGGGGCTTATTTGAGATGCTGGAGTAGATTTAGACACCAGAAACAGTCTCAGGTTTCAGAAACTTGCTGCTACACACACAGGTGGAGTGCTTTGGCTTTGCCCTTGTCATTATTCCAGCCCCTGGAATAATGGCAGTGGCAGGTAATCTGTAAAATAAAACTCAGGTGTGAATTTAGTCACAGGTATTTGGGTGCTAATCCCTGGCATCCCTGGACAGGCTGCTATTTCTTTATTACAAACAGAAATCAGGTTTAAGATCTGGCCTAGAAGCAAAATCAGCAGAGAAAGTTAAATGAAGCAATTCTGGGCGCATCTCAACTGTATACACCTAAACAATGTAGAATATCTGCCAATTTCTCATCCCAAATATCCAAGAAGTGTTTTTCAGGAACTTCATTTTCAATCTGTTAACCTAAGCAACCAGCATTTTCTTGCAAACTGGAAATTGCAATAGCATTCAGAGTCTTCAAAAAGTAATGTGAAAGGTTGAAAAATAGCCATGGAAGTGGTTAACTCACAGAAAATTAAAGTATAGAAAATTTATGATATAAAGGCATGGTAAAAAAATAAAATATTTATTGAGTTTTCATGACAAAGTTTTTCTAGGTGGAGCAAGAGCTACAGGAGGAAGAAGCAGCAGAGACAATACATGTGCAAAACTGGGAGAGAAGTTGAGCTTGGAAAGAAGGGAGGTGTGAGTGAAAGGTTTTACATTTAGTAAAAATGTATTTCTCACTATCTTATTGGGATTTGATTGGTGATGTATTAAATTACTTTTGCCCCAAGTAAAATCTGTTTTACCTGTGACAGTTGAGTGATCTCTCCCAGTCCCTACCTCCATCCACAAGCCTTTTGTAATATTTCCTCTCCCCTGTCCAGCTGTCCAGCTGAGAAAGGGAAAGTTTTGGTGGACACTTGGTGTCCAGCAATGGTCAACTTCCACCCAAAGTGTAAAAATTGTTCTCATTTATAATGTATGATCATTTAATTTGCCAAGAAAATACTTTCTAATATGGCTTCTAATAGTGCCTACAGGACATTTTGCTTTAAATTAACTATATTTTTAAAATTGTGTATTTGTATGTATGCAGTTAAGGCTTTCATTTGATCATTTATCTGTTTCATGTGTGTGAAAAATTATAGGTTGAAAAAGGGGAAAAGATCACACTGATTGTAAAACCCAGTTAAAATTCAATGACTTCTCGTGTTGTAGTTGCTGTAAAAAAATACCCTCATTCCTAAGAAAAGCAAGGCTAAAACAAAGGAAATATCATTTTTCTTAGAGTTCCTTATCAAATATCTGCAACACATACAGGGACAACTTTCAAAGGGATTAAATTATTGCTGTTGAAATTTACATCAAGGTTTTTCACACCTTTCCACTGGAAATGTGTATGATAATACATCTTTACTTGTAGAATAATTTTATCCCTGAAGTTGTTTTTATCTTGTTTTTTGGGGTTTTTTTTATCTGTCTGATAATTTTCAGTCACTTTGGGGGTGCTGGTCAGACACCACCATCCCCCAGACCCAACCAGACCAACCGAAACAGAGTTTTGGATTTCTGGGAGTTAATGATGGCCAAGAGGTGAATATTTACTGCCTGTGAGGAGTCACCAGTCTCCCTCAGGCCTCTTTTCAAAACTAAAATCAAAACCTGCTGAAAACTGAATAGAATGTTAGGAAACCTGGGTGCCTAGGAAGCTTCCATCAGTCTCTTCCAGTTGCTCCCCCACCAGCACAGCGCGGAACGGAAACATGGAAAAGTCATTGTCGTTGGGCTCTGAGGGGCTCCTATTTCTCTGGCTCCCAGAAGATTACTTATAGAAAGAATATACCAGAACTGTAATACAATAAGCTATAATGTGAAACAACTGCGAGCTCTTGAAGACTTTTAATACAGATGACACACTGGTCTTTTAAAGAGGGAAACCATAATTTATACAAGGAGCTGTCAGATGCACGGGACCCAAAATGCGTTTGAGCACACAGCTTGCTTGCTTACTTGTAGGGATATCAATCAATTTATTAAGAATTAATCTGCACCCCAGTGTTCTCCTAAAACTGCCTAATGTCTTGGCAAGCTACTTGAAAGGGTTCAGTGAGAATTTATAAGGCCAGCTTGGAAACAGGAATTTTTTTTCTTGCTCAACAAAGGGGATACTGTTTCCCCTCTGAACATATCTCTGTTATAGTTTAACACAGTAATGGATAGGTTTGCCAAAAATCACAGTTTTTAATGGCCTTCAGCGAAACAGTAGATTTGTCTTTGCCTTCATACTGTGTCCTGCATTTATGCTGTTAGAATGGCTCTTAATCTGCCTGGAAGTATCAAATGCTCTTGGCCTTGAGAACACAAACTTGTGCACACACTAAAAAGTACAGTTTGTAGAGTAACCACATTTTCCATGCATGCAGAGGAGTAAGCAGGACTGAAGCTAAAGGATCTAATTTCGAGTACTTTCCAGCTCTTGACATAAAAATGGCAAGAAGGCCTGGGCAAACTTAAAATGTGGTATTCATATTGCCTACATAAAATGTGCTAAAAATGGCTTGAATGATGTCACTTGAGCAGCAAATCCAAGCTACAGATATTTTTGAACTCTGAGAACAGTGCATGCTTGGCACTGACCAGATATGTGGGGTGTGCACACATAAAATCACCTTATGGCTATCTCGAGCCATTAGTAAACAATGCATGTTTTTACCTACAAATAGCAGAAAGTGATATCACACCTTATGTAAACTTATTGCATCTTTCTGGTTCCTGGCTGTCAAACATTTCACTTTGACGAAAGCAGTCAATGAAACATCAAAGGGGTGTGTGGAAAACATGAACCCTTACTTGTCTGGCCTTAAGTTCAAGGAAAAATTAAACAGATAATGGTTATCAATGGTCTGTCAGCTCTCAGGGCTGTTCTTTTCTTTTCAGAGATAATGGCTGTGTGTGCACACACAGACACACATCTCTGTTTCAGAGTATTACAGGAATAGACTTAATAGAAATGTCTTATTTTGGATGACACTCACGAGAAAGCTGTTTGGTACATTTTTAATAGATTTTATCTCCATTTTGTGAAAATCTCAGGGTTTGGCCATTTGCTCAACTAGTTTAATTGTTTTTCACTCCAGTGACAATGTCCTCAAATCAAAATGATGGACTTGCATTTCTGGAAAAACCTTCCACTGGTAAAAAATTTTCTCTTTCCTCTTAGAATTCATCATCCAGGCAGGTAGTCTATTGCCTCCACAAGGATTGTGTACAAGGCTAGGGACTTACCCTTTGCATCAGGATTTTCAGGGCCATGCCAAAGTTTCTGAAAATGAAGATTGTTTTATATACAAGTTTTTATATTAAAAATGGAGCATATTTTATCTTATCCATTTAAATCCCAGAGGTGCCATTTTACTGAAATAATTACAGCATTCAACATGTTTGAATGCTAAATAGAGAAAATGCACTTTAAAATTACTGATATTTGTAGGAGAAAACAAACTGACTGCTTAGTTGCATAATGCTAGACAGATAAATTGACCTACTGTAAAACAAACCTGCCATGTTTCTGACTAATGAAATATAAGGCCAAAATAACCATTAAATCCTACCTAAAAACAGTTGGATTCTAATGTCAACAAAATCAGAATTGCTTTTTTCTTGACAGCGTGTTTCAATCAACATATTTTTTGTGAAACAGCTCTTATGGCTTCTTCTGAATTCAAGAGCAAGGATTGAAGCAAAGGTTTGTAAAGATGAAGCTGCGCCCTTGAAGAGAAGTGCACGCTCTCTATTCCCTTTTCCTTCTACCTTATTAATTCAGAACTTTGCATGAACAAAGTGGCAGTAATTAGCCTTGACATGGACCAGTGCCAGGCTTTTCTATCAAGTTTCTTTCCTGTTTATGTTTGAATTACTCCGGGGCTGCCTCTGTGAGCCCTTTGGTCTCAACAAATGTGTTTTTTTCCCCTTACTCTCATGGTACAAAGAATGTAATCTTAGTTGACTGGAGTCTGCTGAACATCACATTATTTCCTTGACTCAGTTAAAGATTCACAAGCTGGAGTGGAGAAAAAAGCTTTTGCTTAATAAAGGCTGCAACACTAAGAGGATAAGCTCTCCAGAGAAGAATTGCTTTGCCTGAAAGTTTTTTGCTCAGCATTGCCCTAAAATTTTGTCTAGAAAAATCAGTATAATTCTGTCTAAAAGAATCAGTATAGATAGGAGTTGGATGATGAGGGTTCCAGTGGGTGGTTCTCCCCTGCAAATTTGACATATAATGGATATCTAACCCTGAGTGAGAACCACAGTCCAATCCACCTCCAGGTCTACTGTCTTATGTGCTCATGACCAGACACGGGCTGGTCTCATGAGAGCTTTACCTGTTTTACTATAATCAAAACCTGCTATGATTACACATCTACTTAATAAAAGAGGAGATGAGGGCACAAAACATTTGATTCAGGAAGAATATGGAGTTAGTTTAGTGAAGGAAGTTACTAACTTTTGAATCTGCAATGACTCAGTGCCCATTTGAGTTGTTATTCGCTTTCCCCCAAGGATCAAAAATTATGATCTTAATATTAAAACACCACAAGGTAATGAAACAATAAGCATTATTCTAAATCACAAAAACTACAGGGGAAATGATTTTCATAAGCAGCTATCACAATATACTTCAAGTTAAGTGTCATACACAAAAGTTAAAAGAAATTTTTCCCTAGAAAAGGAACTCATCCATGGGGATTAAGAGGCAATAACTGGAAATACTTCTGAAAAAAAAGACTAATTTCTTAGCTTACTTCTAAACATAACCTCAAAAAAAAAAAAAAAAGAAATTAAAGCTCCCCCTTCTTCATTTTAATGCTGAACATTTTGATCCTTTAAAATTATTTTCTTTTTGAAGATCCTGAACCTACCAGGTTATCAGAATTTGCATGTAATGTACAAAAAATTATTTGTCCAAATATCAGCTTTTTCACAAGACAGAACTGACCTAAGATTTTAAATTTTTTTCTGAATTGTGCAACGATGGTTAGTTATCCTGAAATGTTTTTAGTGTCACCAAACCCCCCAAATCTCCTTGAAATGTCATTGAGAACTATTATTTCTTGCTTTTAGGGATTTGACTTGCCCTCATCATGACATCTAACTTTGGAAGCGCTTCACTAAAATACTTCTAAAATTGGAGTCTGGCCTAAAAATCAAACCAAAAATTTAAGCCATGGATGAAGGAATAATGTGTGTCACACTGTTTCAATAACTCTTTGTACTTATTGGGTTGTAAATAAGCTTAAGTCTCAACAAAGTCTTGAAACATGTCATCAATATGAGCATATATTTATACTCAAGTGATGTTTTTGTGCAATCACAAGCCAGTGGTGCAGCAGCGGTCTCATCTTTATTTTATTCCTGACGTAGCTGACTGAAATTTAGTTGTGGGACACAGAGAGGGCAGGAGTTGAGACATCCTGCAACTCGTCTGGTTAGTTATGTTCCTAAACACGTTTTGATTGGGTGACCTAATTGAGGATTGAGCTGAAGTCCCCTGGCTTCTGTCTCGGCACTGTCATAGGTGACTTAATGGGTCAACAACGTGGTCTGAACTGTCTATTCCCTGAGCAGACATAATTTTTCTCTGTCTAATTCCTCCAGCCTCTGGCTATTTACATAGGATCCTATAGATTTTTGTGTGTGTGTATGAACTCCAAAACTATCCCTCAGCTATCATTCTGTTTGTAAGGTTCACTGGTCTCAAATCTATTCAATACGGAGGCTATTCTGGAGAACATTGTGTGTGGAGTTCTCTATACATACAAATGCATTCAATGCACAGATATTTCCAGTGTCAGGAAAAGCTCATTTGCACATTTTCCTGGCCATACGGGAAACAATTTTCCCTTTCAGATAACTGGTTATGGCTAACTGAATTCTAAGCATGAATTTCAAATCGCAGATTGTGGAGGTTAAAATAATAATAACAATAATAACAATAATAAAAATAATAAAGAAACAGAATAAGAAATTATCTTTCCATGCTGAAACATCCAGAGGCTAGATCTTCCTACCACCAGGATACAATTGTCAGACTTTGTAAGAACAGATTCAAGACAGAATGAAGCCGATGATTACACATTAGCTGTTGTTATTATGCTTTATTATTATTTTAAATATTATAGCGTATTGTGGCTATAATGGAAGGTAATGTGCCTTGGGAATGGAGCATCCCTGAAACTCATTAGAAATTAAATATATAGAATGAAAATGTGAGAGATAAAATTGCTTTTCTGCCTGCCAGTATAAATGGAATGGTGTATGACAGGGATGGAATAATGGGGTGCTCTCAGCTCAGTCCGTGTAGGAACATCTCCACTTCCTGCCAAGGAAAATAAAACTTAACCTCACACACAAGCACATACACCAAGAAAGTAAATGCTAAACTGAGGAAGGAAAGCTGACTAGAACTCAAATTTTGACTTGGAAAAGATGGTGAATCTGTACTATTTTTTTACCTTTGGGATCTTGGCATGAATCCAGTCAGAGGTTCTAATTAAAATGAGTTTGATGGTCTCAGCCTAGTTCCTAATTGATGGCTGTTCACACTACAAAACACATAAGATTTCATTAGAGTGCTCATCTGGCAATTTCTGCTCAGAGGGAGAAAGAGGAGGTAACTAAAATGGACTCCAGCAACTATCCTGCATTTAGGTCACATGGTCCTTTCTGGGCAGTCAAAAAAAGTGTCATCAATAGAGCACAAGGGATCAAAAATCAAAGCATTCTTCTAGAATTAACTCAGATGTAGAATTGTAAATGTACTTCCTAGTAATTTATTTTAAGACTCAAAGCATGGATATAGAAATTATGACATGTTCCAAGAGGAAATCTGCACAGTATTTCTTGGCATTAAATTCTATGTCTTGTTGTCAAAATACAAGTCACTTCAAAGAGATTTTTCTACTTAGACTTTGCTAAAAACATTTTATTCAAACTCAAAAGAAATATAACTTTTTTCTGCCATCCAAGATGGTAATTTGGTGTTTTGTGTTGAGGTGGTCACTGGTTCTGTACAGATAATAAATAGCAAAATATAAAATATTCATGTTGTACTAAATATGCTGATGAGAACAAGTATTTGCAAGTCCTAATGCCTGCCAGCAGAGAGACTTTGCAACTAGTGTATAGTGACCCACACCATTCATCACTTGGTGAAAAACAATCCAATCTTTATATTTGGGGTTGTTTTCCTGACCTCATCAGCTCTTTTTCTAAGCCTCTTGAAACTCTGAGGTGCTTGTTCAACGTGGTGTACTCTGTCTTTAAAGAATTTTGTCACTGCTAATGACTTGTACTCACGTACTACTAAAGATTTTGGATAGATCAGAAGGGAACATCTACCTATATGTGGAACATTTTGCCTTCAGCAGACCCATAGTGTGAATTTACTTTTCTTTTGAGACAGTCTTATCTAATCTTCCTGGAGGAGCAAAGAGAATGGTGTCATTGGCCTCAATGGCCTCCAAAACCAGACTAAAGATCCAAGGTTTCAGTTTGGTTTTCAGTTTAGATGAAGGTTATACCCAGGTCTCTTGCTGTGCCTCAGCATTTTTTGGCTTAGAGAGCTGATGAGCCTTGTCTATAAATGAGCAGATTTTCCAGAAAAGGGCACCAGAGAAATAGCCCAGCAAACACCCCATGATAACCTGAACAGGAGCAATGCTGACAACACAGAGACAAAATACAAAGTTTGAAGATAAGGAATATTGAGCACAACACAAAGTCTCCTACCAATGCACCATAACAACAAATTATGGCCAATAACTTTGTCTGAACCACTTGCAGCTCTGTGACCTATCTCTGCTACTTTCTCTTAACACTGTGACTTCATGTCGTGGTTCTGAAAATCTAGAAGGCCCTGGGATGGGTTTTCTGAAGAATGAGTATCCCTCACTCCTCTTGCTTTCTAATCACCTGCCAGAAATCATGTGCTGAATTACCAACAAAAATCCAGGATATTCATTGAGGCACTTCATTTGCCCAAAAGGAAAAAAAAGCCATTACTTTGTGACAGATGCACTTTTTCTCCTTGGTGAGTGGTGCTACCTTCAGGATATAATTTTCCAGGAACAGCACTCACTTCCTACTTGTTTCTGGACACAGTTCAAGCTGTTGACAAGCTTTCCATGTAGTCATTCATCTTGGCAAAAGGACAAGTGCAGGGGAGCATTCCTGATGCTAAAATTATTTTTCTTTTGTAGTCAAATTCATTCTATGATGCCAGAGCTTTAAAAATAGTTTTTCCTAGACTCTTTCTAATATTAAAAAGAATGGATATGCAATTATCAACAAAACAGGTTTTTGCAGGAAAATGTTGCTTTTTGGGTTTTCAACCTCCTGTCTCTCAGTTTCAATTGATAAATTGACTTTTTTTTTTTCAGAGCTGTGTTATTTTTTACTTAGACAACAAATTCTTTGTGTTGCTTTAAACACAGTATTCTAAAATATAAAATTTCAAGTGAAAATAAATCCCTTATTGTCAGATACAGCACTGGATAAAAGATGAGAGAAGAGAAGGCTCTGAGGTGACCTTACTGAAACTGTTCAGTACTTAAAGAGGGCCCATAGGAAAGATGGGTGCAAACCTTTTAGGGTAGGGCCTGCTGCAACAGGACAAGAGATAATGGTTTTAAATTCAAGACAGCACATTTAGACTGGATATAAAGAAGATTTTTTTTATGATGAGGGTTGTGGGACGCTGGAATGGGTTGCCCAGAAAGGTGAGGGGTGCCCCATCCTGGGTAACATTCAAGGTCAGGTTGCACAGCTCTGAGTACCCTGATGTAGCTGAAGGTGTCCCTGCCCATTGCAGGGGGCTTGGACTAGACAGCCTTTAAAAGATCCCTTCCAACCCAGCTCCTTCTGTAATTCTGTGATCCTATAAATAAGCTTCATTTGCTCTTTAAAGAATACCTTATTGCCTTCTCAGTGCATATAAATTAGGTCTATATTTGCAAGTTTCATGCATTTTGAGAGATAAATTGTGTCTATTCAATACATGCCATTTAAAAATGGCTTGACACTTTCAAAACATTATTTTGTCTAGCACTTATATTAACAAAAATAATATTTCAGTGCACTTGAATCACAAACCATCTATTCAGAATGTCATCTAGAGGCAAATGATAATAAAACAAAAAATGAAGCAACATTTCTTGTTGCATTATCCCATTGCCCTGGAGCTATGCAGGGTCTATCTCCCAGCATCTCCCCCCCGACCTCCAAGAGCTCCATTTAATGACAGCATTACCTTCCAACTTACATTTCCTTCTGGTTGCTCATATTTTTTTCAGAACACTCATTCCTCACTTGCTAATCACCACTGACTACTTTTGCCTCAGCTTTTCCCTACATATCAGTCCACAGGCTGCAAGCATTTCTATGCCTGGAATATAATTTTTCTTTCTAGAGAAGTTTAGCATCACCCCCTGAGGCTGTTCAGAGACCCATACTAAAAAAAATCACATTATCACTGTTTTCTTCTTTTCAGGTGAGGGTTGCATACTGTCTACAGTCTGTTAACAGGAAGAAAACCTAGTGGGTTTCTCGTGCTAGTCCACATACATGAATCTGAGAGTTTCCTATTTCCAACATCACGTGTTTAGTATCTGTTGCAAAAGTCTGGTAATAATGCTGGACTACTTCACTAGTTTCACAGCACAACAGGATTTTTGCTTCTGCAGAGGGAGAAGAAAGGCTTATGGTGAGATTAAATAACTTTTGTAGAGTCTCTGGGTTGGTAGATAGAGATTCTGTGTTCCAGCTCAATGAGTTTCTTAGAAGACAGTAGTTTCTAAATGTATATTTTAAAGAAATTAAAGCATTTCACTAATTTTTAACAATTGAAAGCCTAAATTTATTGTAATGTTTCACAAAATACTGTAATAAAAACACAAAAACAAAAGAGCCTTTTCTTTCTCCTTTGAGTCCGGTGAACTTCTTTTCCCAAAACAATCTGAATTAAACATTATATGGTTCTCTTTTTAACTGCTTTCATTTTGAGCAAAGTCAAAAGTAAGCTTTGATTTTCACATGTTGAGCAAAAGCAGCCAGTCAAACAACACCTCCCAATGTAAAAAATACCCAGTACTGAAATTTGAGCCATAATCCAATCCTCACTAGCCCCATACAAAGCATGAGCTGTATAAACTTTATGTACACATCTAAAATTGAACACAGTCTCTAAATTTTTCATGAAAAGCTTTGGCTTTTTATTCCATGTTCAAAATGAAAATAATCCCTCATGTCTAACCATCAGTTGACTACATGCATTAATTTAAGAGGTAGGGGTATCAAAGCTAAAAAAACCTTCCTGGCCTTACTCCCGGTGCTCCATGTCTGCACGGGGATGGGGAAAGCTGAGGGGGTTGGTTTGGGTGGGTTTTTTTTTCCTTTTGGGGATAAGGAGACCATTTGTAGCATGTGTCCTACATCTGGCAGTAGCTCACTGATAAACACGTGTAGCAGCAGGAACCCAATTATCCCTGTTGCCCTTTTTAGAATTACTACGAGTTGTGCTCTTCTAGGCAGCGGAAATAACACATGAAGGAAAAAGGCACCGTTTTAAAGTTTCCACAGCACATTTCCTGGCGCTGCTCCACAAATTGCATACAGTAACACTCTCCAAAAGAATCTTTTGCTACTTAAAGTGTGGTAGGGCCTGCACCACGTTTCAGCTCCATACCTTACAAACACTATGTATAATTGTTAGTGAAGAGAAAGTAATTATTGCAATTTCAAGACAAAATTTTAATTCACTGAAAAAAACGATTTATTGCAAAAGGGGATCTTTTTCTTTTTTTTTTTTTTTTTTTCATTTTAGGTGCTTTTCTTTTTTAGATGCTACATCCCCCTGTCCCTTCAGTCCCTGATCTTGGGCTGTTTCTAGGCCACTGAGATCACATTGCTCTGCGCTGCAGACGAGCCACATCAGCATGCTCAGAAATTCAGAGCAGGAGATAGAAAGCACTGGGGTATTTGTCTTTCCTACTCTCATACTGTTGTTTGTAAGACAGTATAAACAAAAGCCTATTAGTAGTCCAGAGACTCTGTTTCTAAGCTGGATAGTTTGACAAAATTACATATTAAATACAGAGAAATACAAAATTGCAATATTTGTATTAAGTTTTCTCCAGGAATGAATTGTATTTCTGCACACTTTCATCTAAGCCTTTTTTGAAGTCTCCTCACATTCAAAATGATTAATTTATTGAGGTTATTTTCCAGGCTCCTAAATATTTATATTACTGAAAAGAATTCTAAATAATAAAACTCCATATTCCAGACATTTATTGTACAATTAGCAACTGTTTTTTAGTTTAACAAGTATTACTTTTCCTTATGTCATTGTGCTCTGTTTTGGACTGAATCAAAATGAGCCAGCACTATGTTACCATATTCAAGGGAAACATTGCCCCTAAAGAGTATCTTACTATGGGAACACCTATAGTATTTTTATAAAATGAATGTCTATATTTACTATTAACCTTCTTGCTAAGATGGCTGAATTGTGAGAGCAGAATTAAAATTTTTCTCGTTGTTAAACTGGTATAAATTGGAAGTTAATACATTTATTTAATTATCAGTATTTTGGCAGATATTTTTTAACACAAAGAAAATCTAACGAGGTGGCCAGTTATAGCAGCTTTTTACTGTCTGCTTCTCTGTGACCTCTAGAAAATTGTTTTCAGCAAAAAATATATTAATTGCCTTCATCCTTCTTTGCTCTGATCATCCTCACTTATATCTCTACTTAGGAAGTTCATTTACGTTCGGTGTCTGAGGTGTTTGGGACCAAGGGAAACATTTCTCCACATAAGGCCAGGAGGGAATGGTGCAGGCTGTTTAGGTCTGTGCTTTGAAAAGATAAAGCAGCTCAGAATCCCCCCTGGGTTAGCTTAGAGGAATGATTCTTAAACTGTGGACACGTATATATGTTACTGTAACTACTGAGAAAGTCCCAAGTGCAGCCACAATTGAAAATCGTTATTCTTGGGCATAGGAAGTCTTGCACAAAGTGGTTTTCATACTGGAGTTCCACATGTGAGCCACCTCAAAGTTTGAAATGAGAAGGTTAAAAAAAAAAGAAAAAAAAAGAAAAAAAAAGGTATTATATTTACAACATTTATTTTAAAGGTGGTAAACCCAAAGGTAGATACCTAAGTAACCCATGGCACTGCCAAGAAGAGCTGCTGGGGCTGGGATAAGGACATAAACCCTCCCTCTCCCAGTCTTGGATGCTCACAGCCTGCAGTGCAGCTGCAGGCTGCAGCCTTTGATGCAGAAGCCTACAAACACGTGAGTGGCAGAACTGTGCATCCACTGGAGCTCAAACAGACCTCTGGTCTCTGAGGGAATATGACAGAACCCACACATCACTGGAAACAGCGTGCTGTGTTCTCTCCTGTACCTACGAACCTGCACAGCCCCCTGGAAAAATCTGCCACTGGGCATTCTCTGGTGGGATGTGGCAAAAATACCACATTTCATAAAGGTGTTCATTCCTGTCAGATAGCTTGGATGTAAGCCAGAATCTTAGATTTTTCTCCCAAGAAATCTTAACGAGTGGTTCTGTGCTGCTGTCACTGTCCATGCTGGTGGCAGTAGTTCCAGGGAATCCACACAGGTAGTTTTGCCTCCACATAACACAATCGCAGAATGGTTTAGGTTGGAAGGTGCAGTACAGATCATCTCATTCCAACCCTGCCATGGGCAGGGACAGTTTCCACTATCCCAGGTTGCTCAGAGCCCCATCCATCCTGGCTTTGAACACTCCTAGGGATGGGGCATCCACAGGTTCTCTGGGCAACCTGTGCCAGGACCTCACCAACCCCACAGTAAACAATTTTTTCCTAAAATCTAACCTAAACTTACTCTCTTTCAGTTTAAACCATTGTCCCTTATCCTACCACTATATATCTGTCCAAAATGTTCCCCTTCCTCCTTTTTATAATATCCTTTAAGGTAGTGGAAGGCTTTAATGAGGTCTCCCCAAAAACTCCAGGCTAAACAACCATGGGGATCACAGGTAATAACACACCTCACCTCTCTTTTTAATCCTCTCCTGTCCCTTTATGTAACAGGTTGTTTGGATGGAAAGAACTTGTCAAATGAGACAGAAATGTTTTAATTCCTTTAAATACACTTGCATATTCTGTATGTTCACAAAAGGTTAGACTGCCATCATGAAGCACGAAAGCACTAGAGAAATACAGCAACTATACTGGAGTGGTGCCATCAGGGAAAGAAATAATATTTAAATGAAATTAGACAGAGATCTCAGGCACACAGAACATAAATATTTAATTTGGAATTTCACCAAGACACTGGGGCTAACACCTTTAACTTGGCACATGCAAGATTTTTAAATGACCACAAATTTTATGAGGACCTCAGATTTCACCTCCCCTTTAAAGGACTGGCTCCCCAGTGGAAAAGATCTGGTGAGAAGCTGATTCTTTATTAGTTCAGGTGGGAATTTGGCCTTTGGTTCTTATTTCATTAATGTAACAGAATCACAACACTCATGCATAGAATCTGGTGGTAAACAAAATTTGTTCCTGAAGGCTTTACTGGGAATTCATTGCAAGAACCAATTAAGCCAAGCATATCTTACCTATGAAGTGAATTCAAAAGCAAATGACCCAAATCTTACAGAGGCTTATTAATTTTTGCAAGAAAAATAAAAATAATCTGCTCTTTATTTTTTAAATTGTCCTCCAGAACTTAAAAAAGAAAAAAAAAAAATCAAAACCACAAATACTTCAAAGGGAAGAGAATGAATTCATAGTTTTAATACAGTAAGCATCCTGTATAAGTCTTTGTTTAGTAATTAGAATTAATTTATGTGGTTTTTTTTTGTTTTTTTTTTTTTTTTTTTTTTTTTTTTTTTTTTTTTTTTTTAATAAGTATGTTGGTGTGTCTTGTATTTTTTTCGTGGGAATGCTGCAATTAGCAGAAGTCAGAATAAAAAGAGTAGGTGCTAAAAATTCTCCCAGATACAAAAAATCTTTAACACTGTGGCACATTATCAATTTTGGCACAGTGGGTTTTAGACAGATAATTAGCATGTCTTGGCTGACCAGCTTCCATACTGCTGCAATGAAGACTAAGAAAGAGGCTGTTTTTCAGCCAGCAGTGCAACTTCTGTCAAATAAAGTTTTGCAGGCGCTAATACAAGAATTTTATGTATGTTCAGTATCTCATTTGTATAGTGAAATGAGGCAAGAAGTAAGATGCATACAATTAATCTTACAGTTTATGGTCTGCAAGTGGTTTTAGCAGGAAATTCACATTTTTCTCATTACAGCTGGTTGGGAATATATCTTCCAACCAATGTGTCTTTTTTTTTTTTTTTTTTTTTTTTTTTTTTTTTTTTTTTTTGGGGGGATGGTGTAAATAGTTGAATATTAGAAAAAAAAGAGCTTGAAAAGTTTCAAAAATCAGGAATGGCAAGATTTTCAACATGCCACATGGACATGTGTGAACACCCAGACTAGACAAGTAAATAATAAATCCACATCCTCTTCTATTTATGGCCCTGATTAAAACTTGGAGCCAAGTTTTTTCCAGCAACACGAGATAAAGCCACTTTTCTAGGGGCACATCCAGATGGTGATTTATAAACTGTAGGAAGCTTGATGTCATTTTGAAAATTCAGCTGCATCCTGGCTGATGCAGCTGTTCTGGTATGCAAAGATAGCTGCAAGCACGAGATCCAGTTAACTTCACGCATAATTTTTTTACATGATTATGCAACAGAGGCGACATAAGAAGTAAGGACCTGAACCCCATTTGCACATATTCCTCATTCCTCTGGCAGCAGTTGGGTGCCATGGTGTCAGGGCAACATTCCAGTCTGAGATCCTGACCAAGAACATCCAGACTGGCCCAGTGCCAGGCTCAGGAGGAAGAGGAGAAGGAAAAGTTGTCCATCACAGCACCAGACTTGGACCATACTGAAAAGAAGAAAGAAATTGCTGTCCTTATTACTACTGCCTCTCATCTTATCCCACATACCCCATATGTCTTCTGATCTACTTTGTTTTTCTCTACATTTGAATTCAGAAGAGGGTTTTCAGAAGCTGTATAAGATATTAAGTTAAAGCAATGGTGGTACTAAACAACATACAACACGTGTATTTCAGTGTTTCCTTGTTCAATAATGATTGCTCAATGAGACAATGAAATATCTAAACAGATTACTAATAAGAAGTGAACAAGACCAGCCAGAAGAGAGACAGATTGATGATATATTTCCTAAATTCTCTGCAAAGTTGTAAGGACTTTATGTTGACTTTTTTTTTCCTCTCAAAGTGGGGACTAGCATCTGGTGAATACAAAAAGATACTGGAGATGGGGAAGGCTAGGATAAGAAAATACCACAGCAATGTACAAATTCCAGTAGCTCAATTTGGAAAGCATTGCATATTTAATAGTTACCTGTGCTTTATCAAGACTCTACTGACCAGCTTCCCTGGCATCAGAATCTGACTAAATTAGCCACAATGAGTGAAACCTGGAGTCAAAAGTCAGTATAATGGGACAGGAATTGTGTTCTGTATGTGCAGAACAGGTGGCAAAACAGGGCCAGGCTCTCTCTCTAGTCCTCCTTAAGATGTGGTACCGATTAAGCAGATATTTTTCTAATTTCAGTGTAGCATACCTGATCCTTAAAATGAGACTTTAGCTCTTGGGAAAGTTGATGGCATATAATTTCCTCTCATTTAGACAGATTGCTGGAGAAGCATGCTAGCAATAAAGATAAGCTTTATTTATCATAATTATAGTGACTTGTTCTTTTAATTAATTTTCCAATTCACACTAATGTTTATATATTAAACAATTTACATTACTGCTTAGTGGAGGTAATATTGATATTACTCTTATTTAAAAAAAAGGTGTCTCCATTTAGGATATAAACATACACAATTGTGTAGCATAATTTAGGAAACCTGCTTTGTGTGCCACAGCAGAAATTAGCTCATCAAATATGTTGTATTTGGTAGAGACTCTAGGCCATTAGGAGGATCATGTCTCTTTCCCATCAATTTATCAAATTGTTGTCTGACTGGCATTTCCTGATTACACACTATCTTCTTTATGCATTTTCTTACACTTCAGTACCCGGCTCTGTCAGAAAATGACGGCGTCTTTAAATTAACATCCATCCATCTTTAAATTACTTCCATTCATAACTCCTTTAAGCCAGGGCCAAATTAAATTCCAAGGAGCCTAGAAGGGGAAGAGCTTATAAGGAAAGTGAGGATTAATGTTGTTTAAATGCACATTTTCTTAATATCTCAAAGCTCCTTGCCAATCTTGCTTAGATGTTTACTGTTGTTCTGCCAAGTTGCTGACAATTGTGACTTTTAAATTGATTTCATTGTTAGAACAGCCAGATGAATGAAAATTAGATTCAGTTACTATAAAATCAGGATGACTATCAGAGATGGCGGTGTCTCCTTTCCCTCAGCACATAGTTTGTACTATGCCTCAGTTTGTGGTGTTTGTGAGCAGGATGAGAATTGTGCTGGGCAGCAGCCATGGAGCTTTTAGGGAGAGCACCCCAGCCTATGCCTATGTGGTTTGGGTTTTTCTGGTTTTGTGTTTGTTTGTTTGTTTTGGGGGGGTTTTGTTGGGTTTTTCTTTTCTTTCTTTTTTTTTTTCCTTTTTTTTTTTTCGCTGTTGTTAGTTGGTTTTTGATTCTTACTTTGGTGAGTTGGCTGTCTCTTCTCCCTCCAAAATATGGGCTGGCTATGCTATGCTGACTATTCTAATAACACCTAGAAGTAAATGGAGTACAAACTCATGAGAGATGGGTAGTTCCAATGTGTCTTTAGCTCCATTTATAAAGTGGATGCAAATATGTGTAGCTAACTTTAAGAAATATTTTTCTTCTGTTTACACATACATATCTTCCATGTAACATCCTTCTGACTCTGTGATATTGGCTAACCACACCAAAATTCACTTTGCTATTGAACACTTCCTCTGTTTTTAATACTATATCTTCTCTCAATTTCTGAAGGGTAGAGTATTCATAATATATCCTGTCCTGAAAAAAATATTTAAATACCTTTAAAATAGACTTCATTGTTATTGTGTTTTTCCCAGCCTCTCCTACTCCTTGATCTTACCAGATGTATTGATACTTCCCATTTCACCTTCCCACTAACTAGCATTGCTGCTGGTGAATTTTTTTTTTTTTTTTGAAATTTTGAAAGTTACACCAAGTTCAGGAAAATTAAAGTATCACCAAAAGGTGTTTTTTTAGCAGTAGAATCTAAGTTATGGTAAGGACACCTATCTGGAATAAACCTGACTTAGCAGGGATCAGTCTTGATACATTTCAAGTCCTGTCCTGAAGTGTTTTACTTGACTACCAGAGTACAGGTACGGATATCTATAGACACATACACACTTGAGACAGCTCTTCCCCCCAGGTTTGCTTTCTCCATGCAACTGCACTGCCAGTTTGGCCTCCATTTTCTCTTTTCTCTGAAAAATTGCATTATGCTCTAAATTTCACACACAAAATCCACACCTAATCTCTTCTTCTATGCAAAACAGAGTATTTCAGGAATGAGTATCACTCAGTTTCTGTTGGCAAGTAAGCAAATGAGAAATAGTGCTCCAAAGAGGCTTTTCACTGTGTTTAAGGAGAATAATGTTCTTCAGCTTTAAATTTTCTCTATTTCTGCATAATATCAAGGGCCAGAAAAACAATCCCTCAAAAATCCAAAATGCTAATTTTATCTTGAGACATATCAAACAGCTCGTAACAGCGAGCTGCTCTCTTCCAATATCAAACCTCAAAAATAGAAAGAAATACTCCTTTTCTCTTACAAACAAGGGCAAATTTCCTATTGTGAAAAATATGTTCTTGCTTCTACCACAAATGAAAACTTTTATATTTTTCACTTTTATCTGTCACAGCACTTTAAAAAATGTGGTAACAATCATATGCTGCTTGTGGAGGTATAGAAAATATTGGGGATATTTCCAGTAGGTGAAAATAACATGTTTTATTCAAGCACTTTGAGGCCCTTGGGCTGTCACGCACCAAAAAATGTGTTCTGTGTTAGCACCTGAGTGAGAGGAGAAACAAAGTATAACGGAGTACTAGATTAAAAGTTTAACTGATTTTGCATCAGTATGCTTCTTCTTTAAAGACTAATAATACCAGGACATCATGCTACTCAGAATTTAAATGAAGAATGTATATTTGTATGCAGTGTGCCAGCTTCATAATCAACAACACCTTTTATTTAAACAGTCCTTGCTCACTTCTGAAACACCTCAGGCTGTCAAAATCTCATGCTCTAAAATACAGTCAAGGCTCAGGTTTTTCAGGAGGGAGAGCAGAAGAATAACCAGACCCAGATCCTTTGTTCCTGCCCACCCCTGGTTGCTAATCAATTTTTCTCAGCCTCCAAATCTGTAATTATGGTGTCGCTTTCAGGCTGCAATAGAATACCAGGTTTACACAGCACAGGGAGAGATAAACAAGTACTCAGTGCAATTTGAAAGGTTTTGACCTTTAAAAGCTGTTAATCTACACGTGAATTATAATTAATCAATTAAAGGAGATTCAGTCTAGTACCAACATAATTAGATACAATTTTATTGCTGAATAAGCCATGATACAAATGAAGACAGAGTCCACTGCTCCTCGCATTTTCAAATAACCCAGCTCAGCAGTCTGAGCAAAACTATGAGGTTTCCCAAGTGGGATTTTTGTGGCTTTGGGAAGCAGAAGGGTTGAAAGGTGAGACTGCATTCCAAGTTCAGTGATATGGAATGGTGTTTGGAAAACTCTTCCCACTTTAGCCTGCATACTGTCTTCAAATATTTCCCTGAGAAAGAAGGGAAGCAGGAAAACAGGATCCAAGGCACTGCAGGAGTGGGAGGATGGGGTTGCTGGTGACACTTTTCTGGCATCTTTGAGGCCAGATTCAGGGATGAAACAGTAAACAAAGCCCACATAATGTGTGTTGTGTTTAACCACCACAGCTAATAGCCCTCAACCTGACTCCAATGGGAATATGCAGTGATTAGAGACACCTGCAGGTTAATAATTGGAGGCATCTAAGCACAGAGGCAATTAATATAGGAAAACTCTCCTGAGGCTGGAAAGGCAGCACTGCTTAAATAAATAAATAAATGAATATGCATACATACATAAAAGGGAATACCTCTTCTTCTGAATAGTCCACCTTTCTACAGGGACTGGAGAGGAAGTCACCACTGAGGCATCCTTCAATATCAGTAAAAGTCTTGTCCCAGAAAAAATGTCTGGAATAGAGGTTTTGATCTCTTTTCAAAAGTTTATTAGCCTAAAATGTAAAAGGGCTCCATTTGGATACGTATTTTGAAATTTAGTTTTAGTCCCAAATTTGAAGTTTCTCTGTAGAAACTTCACATTAATTTCAAAGGTGTTTTTATACCTTTTACATAGCATAGGAAATAAATCAAAATTCAGACATGAGAGAAGCTACTGAAGGATAGTTTTACCTGGCTAAATCCCCAGATCTGGGAAGTATTGCTTGCTGAACTTTGTTTTTAATATATTACGGTAACATAGTTGGCATTTTAAGAAATTCCATGTAAACCAGAAGAGACAATATTTTTTCCTGGACATTTTCAAGCTTTCAGGTAAAATTTCTCCCCCAAGTATGTAAGATGCAATTAATATTTCACTACTCATTTTCTCTTCAAAACCTGCTGCTAAAGTAGATGTTTCAAGGGTAAGTAGCAAAGGCTAATGTATTCCTCAGAAAAATGGAAAAATGATAAAGTGGAAAAAAACATTAAAGGACATTAAAGGATAACTCTGACCATGTGACCTGGTCATAAAAAAAGCATTTTCAGAGAAAGAAATCAAAACTATGCGAGGGCATGAATTATTTATAGACATAAGGGTCCCCAGGAAACATACAAAATTTGCCCTTAAATGATTCAGTTTAAGAACTATTCCTGTTGCTTTTCTTTGAATTCTTATGAATAAATAACTTGCTTCAATCTTGCTACATTTTCCTTAGATGATTTTGGCCTGAAAACAGGCATTCAAGTTATCTAGTGCTTCCTCAGCATTCTGGGCAGAAAAGGACTCTGTGGAGTGCTTACATTTCTGGGGCTCAGGAGGGTCTGAAATAATGAGAGAAACATAGCAAGATTAAAAAAAAAATTCAAAAAGAAAGAAAGTAGAAAGTCCTGCCAAGTCTCCCTGGACAGCCAGGCCATGGAAAGCCATATACATTTCTCTTGCTTCTTACAAAATATGCCCTAGCAGCCTGCATTCTTCTAGCATCATGCATATTTTCTTAACTAAGATTAAAATGAACTCAATTTGAAATGTACTTTAAGATGCTGAAAGAAGGAAGGAGACTTGTTTTCAGCTTTCAGTTTAATCCTGTTAGTTGACAGTAAACCTATCCCAGTTTTGCTGCACTAAATTTTCAGAAAATTTTAGCTAACATTTAGCACAATGACGTGTTCAAATGCGATCAGGACATGGCAGAAAGGTCTCTCTGACAAGAAGGGCAAGTAATTTATTTCATGTAACTTGCTCGTTTTTGTTCTAGACATTGTCAGATTAAGTGGGCCACACTGAATTTAAAGAAGAAGATAAGCTATTATTACATTGTGTTCCAAAATCTTCAGAGAAATACGAGAGATAATTGCCTTTAATGTCAATTTATTAAGCAACATTATTGTGTGATGCATCTATATTGTGTATTCAGGAGTAGAATTTCTAATTCTAGTTGTAGTTTTTGTGTGTACAGAAAGCCAGGACTCAAGCAGCATAATTTATATATAAATGCCCTCTAAGGTAAATATTTTCCATGTAAAAATGTGTTACAAAAAAAAGAGAAAAAAGGCGTATTCATTCACCCAGATACATGGGAGATGTGTAACAGAAATGTCAGTTAGGGCTTGTTTGTATTCTTCCCTAGGAGTTCTCCTGGCAAAACAAATTTTCTCCACTAATTTCTTCATTGTGTTGTTGGTAAACAATATAATTCTTATTTACAATGTTTAGCAGAGAGAGAAGCAATAGTTAAAAAAAAATAAAAGACAATTAGCTTGTTCTCTAGTCTATAAATTTTAGGGTTTATAAAGGTAAATGTAATTTTCTCTGAAATGTAGACATTACTGACAATACAAAACACTACCTATATACAGAGAGCTACCTAATAAAATGGAGTTGAATGTATGAAAAATATGACCCAGAAGGTAGGAACAGTGATCTTCTGAACCCAAAAATCTGAACTGCATAAGGGCTACGAGGTTGGGGCAAGTCAACTGAGGCCGGTGGCTTGTTCTTTCATGTGCCCCCACCCTGCCTACGGGAATGAAGGATAGGAAAAGATGTGATATCATTTCTGGGGGTGCAGTCTGTTCTCCTACCCCTCTTAGGGATGATGGGAGGGTACAGACCATAGCAGAGATTTTTCCACTCAGTTGAGCTCTGCCACTTGACTTTGTTTAAAAACACAAAGGAGCTGCATGATACAAATCACCCAGTGCAGTGGTGGAATGGTGAAGTTTTCCATCAAATGCTTCTATATGTTTATTTTCCTAAAACCTTTAGTACCCAAGTTCTTTATTTCCATTTCTCTTACAATTCTAACTTCGTGAGAAGTTGAGTTACAGATGACAAGTAGAGACTAACTGGTTTGTCCAGGATGACACATGTGGAGCAGGATTTCAATGGGGTATTAGTCCTTAGCCCAAGGTAGCACTGTAAGGTTAAGATTTTCCTTTCATTTTGGGACAAATATAACACAGTAACATGAAAAATACAAGAAAAATTTTCTTGCTTTCTCAAAGGAAACCTCTAAGGTGTTGCTCATCTAAGTGATTTGATTGGAAATTGCTCATGGTCCTCAACCCATCTCTCTCTGATTTATTGTTTTTCAATGGAATCTTGTTTCATACACTGCATAGTTCAGGAGTTACATAAATGCTGGGGTAACTTATGTGACTTGAGAGTTTTAAAGGCAAATGCTTTTTAAAGAATTCTCACTGTCATGACCACCAATATCAGTTGAGTTATACATCCATCTCCAAGATCAGTCTCGTCAGGATGTCTGTCTCAGTCTGAACCACAAAGATCTCGATGAAAAGAACAGAAAAAGAGCAGATCCTCTGCCCTGTGAACATCAGTAAAAATCTAGGAGGAATCTACCTCTCACAAGCCTCCTCCCCATGCAATCAGTAAATTGAGATATGAACACTCTGAGTGAGCTTCTAGACAGGATAAAGGATAGCAGTCCACAAGCAGGCAGACAAACTGTATTTTGAGAGCTACACACAACTAGCCAAAACCCAATTAAACATCAGGTATCAGACAAAGGCTGTCTCTGCCTGACAATAGTTCACATGCCATTTTACTAAAGATTTTTTAGTACCATACTACACAGTTTTGCAGATAAACCAAACCTCTCTCTCTACAAGGGATATACAGACACCTGCCTTACTGTTTTAATATGGCTTTGTTTTGCTGTCCTACATCAAGTCCACTAGCTTCAGTAAATAAACAAAATAACAAATTTGGAGACTGCTCTTAATATCATTAAAGATTTAACAACATCAATTCAATCACTTTCAATCAATATCTTTGCCAAACATTCAAAATCTGTAAAGAAACTGTAATCCATACATCTTAAACTTGAAAGAATAGGCTATTTATTCCTAATAAAAGGATCCAGAGTTAAAGTTTACAGAGGCCTAAAAACTGATGATGACAAGAAAAATAACTTCAAAGTACAAATATCTTCCTGGATAACCTATATATTTCTCAATAAGCCAGTATCATAGGTCTCTAGAGAACACATCCAAATTCTAAAGTAAGCTTTATTACACATTTTCTGTTCCAACTTTGAAAACTACAGGAAGATTTGGTAAAAATGCAACACCCTTTTGCTTCAAACCTAAACATTATGTAGCTTGGAGCAAGCCTTTAAGAAAATTAAAGTATTTATGAAGTGTTTTTGCAACCTTGTTATGTCAAATGGACTGAAATTCAGTTATTAAACAATTAACTTTCAAAACTGTAATATAAGGCTGGGTTATGGACTTTTCATTGTTCTTATCCTCATTTATATACATTTCTAGCTTGTGACATTATTCACTTGACTCTTCTTAGATTTAAAATTAAGATAATTTTGAAACAGATTTTTTTCATGTCATGATTATTTTGAAAGTCAACACATGTATCTTAAATTCAACAAAAGTTCAAATTTTAATATGGAAATTCACCTCTCATGTACCCATCATGCCTCACCAAGAAGTTGAATTTCATGTCCAGCTTCATAAACAAATTTCTTCTGTGTATCTATTTTTCCATAATAAATATGACCAGGCTAGATTCCTACAGTCATTCTACCTGGTTTTTCTTTTGTTATACTCATTTTTCTTCTTTCAAAATCCTTTTCCCACTCTTGCCATATTCCAAGATATTGTCAAATTATATTCTTTATATACAAAACCACTGTATAATCAACTTGTATTTTGGTTTTGTGTAGATTATTTTTCCGATGAAATGAAAATATTTTTGGGAATAAAAAAAATAATGTATGTAAATATAATATTACTTTTATATAAAATATTATAAATATAAAAATATATCTATGTCAGCCCTGGGAATTGTCCTGTGTTTTAGTGGAGCATTTAACATTCCTGTCAAAATACACAGATATTTCTTAGACCTTTTGGTTAATCAGTTGTGTGAAAAACATGTATTTGAGCTCTACTTTCACCCGTTGTGATGGAAAGTGACTGTCACAAGATATGTCACTGCTCACAAACGTTTTCACTGGGAGAGATTATCACCACTGAGATAACAAAAGCAATTCCAAGCAATATACCTGACTAAATGCAATTAACTAAACCAGGTTAAGCACCAAATATTTATTGAACACCATGTATGATCAATCTGTATAGCTAATTATAACAACAATATAATCCTCATAGACTGAAATGTTTTCAATAAAATCAAAACTAAATGCATTCTGTGAGGTAAAACTAAGATCAAATTTATCTTAGTCAACACATGAATCTTTTATCAAGATTTGTTCTATAAACTGTACATTGCAGTGCCTTGGAAAAAATCTCTGTCATGGCTCAGACTGCCTAATATCTCCTCCCCCTTCAGGTTTTCAGTGCTGGAAATGATTGCTCTTAGCTGAAACTCTGACCACACAATTTCTCTTCCAGTCCCATCTCCAGGTACCACTATTTTTCCCAGCAAGGGCTGACATGTCCTCTCCTCTGGACCTGCATACATCTATTGCTGTTTTCCAAGATTATTTTGCCTTTCTGATTTGCATTGACTCAATATTCCAAAATCATAATCTCTTAAATGGAACCTTCTATGAGACAAAAAGTGTGACAGCCTCAAAAGAGAACAAGAAGATAGGTTTAAGTTTAAAGTAAGCCTAAAGTTGAATATACAAAGAGGCCTATTTAGGCACACACTGTTTCTCCAGAACACATCACTTTGTCCAGGAGATCAAAATAAAGGAGTCAAATAAGTTGCCATAAAGACTTGTCACTGGCTTGGCCAATAAGATACAGAAAACAGATGAAACTGGAAAGATAACACTTTGTGGTAATAAAATACATAATGATTATAAGAAGGTGTGTAGTTTGATAAAATAATTTGTTGCATCAGCTTGTGAAACACCCCGCCTGTCACAGACCCTAAATCTAATTACAAGTTTTTAAATATAAGGTTTTTGTATGTGAGGTAATTTATTATTAGTGAAGGTGAGAACATTTGAATGAGATGCTGGGATCTGGGTCTGGGAGGATGAGCAGGCCTCCTCTTCCTCAGAGGTTGCTGGCTGAGTCCCACAGTGATGCTGGGTGTATTTGCTTAAATCGCTGCACAGACTCTGCAGGGCTGCAGAGTAAAATGTTTACAACTTGTTTACTCTTAGGGGCATAAAACATATTTGCCACAATTCTCTGGCCCAAAAAGCTTTCTAGGTCCCTGGACTTAGCCCAGTAGAGATGGTCTAATGGAGAAACTATGAACAAAATCTCACAGAAACTACCAAAGACCCTGCTGACCTGACTGATCTTTAGATTGCACTGTGAGAGTACATCTGCTTTCATTTAACATGAGACTGAAGTGTGATAAAGAGAGAGATATCACCTTTCACATTTTTGAAATCCAATATGATCTTCCTTTTTCTTTTTTTCCCTTTTTTTTTTTTTTTTTTTTTTTTCTTTTACCCTTTAGATCTTTTTGGTGTATGGTAACCCTAGTAAAGGGTCTGGCGTGACACATATCCAGCTGATGAAACTATTGGAAAACAGACATCAAGAAAGGTGTCCTGGAAACCATAATTTTTTTAAAAAAAATTCAGTGTTCATATTTTGTGTAGGGAAGGGGGAAGAAGCAAATTACATTGTCTTTTATGCTGAGAAAAGTTTCCAGTAGCATTTTAGGTTAAGCCAGGCAGTCTGCAAAGAACTAATACTGAAACTGAACTCATTGCCCCCAAGAATTTCAACAGTTCTAAGAAAGTCACTTATGAACACCCAAGGAAAAAACCTGAGGCTCTGCTGAGAATATCTATGAACTATTTAAACCTGAACATTGAGCTGAGCACTTTCCCATCTGCTTTTACAATACCTTGTAGGGGCATTTTATCTTGTTTAAATGTCCAGCAAATAGATAATAGAATTTTCAAGTATGTAAATGAATATGTACTGACTCAGGAGGAGTAGAGATACGTGAAGCCAGAGAAACACAAGGGCAGATTTTATCTGAATTTCATGCCTGGATTAGAGGCTGCCTTGTGCCTTGTGTCTACACATTACATGGTACCATAGCTGCAGTTCAGAGTGAGTTGACCAAGATGAAGTGGGAGATAGTGAAGCAGAGATTTTTTTTTTTTCTGGTAAATAATTTTATTGAAATATATTTTTCTTATGATTGCTCAACAGCAGTTTTTAATTCCTAGAGAACTCAGAGTGTTGGAGTGATGGATTAAAAGGAAGCAAAGGGAACACAGTTCACAAAGAAATAAGTTGTTAACTAGATATTGCTCTAGCTACATTGCTGGGGTCAGTTAAGTCATCCACTCTTGTAAAACCACTAGGAATGGCTGAGTGATTAACTCATTTGCTAAATGACTGAACTAGATCAGACTCTCAAGAAATTCATGGGATGAAGAGTAGTTCAGATGTGCAGGTGCTACTACTCAGTGCCTGGAAATTATCCTCTTCTGGCAGCTATTTAATTCAGTCTAATTACATATGCAAAATTCAGTTACTTTTCTTATACACCACTCACTTTCCACAGTAAAGTGTTATAAGGGTTCTGCTGCATGTCTATTCCACATACCTGTTGAATAGAAATAGGCTAAACCCAGACAGAAAATGTAGCATACAGCCCAATCTAAATCTACAGCCCAAGGTAACTGTCTCAGAGATGAACTTTTGGAAATGCTCAAAGAAAAAAAATTAAAAATTCAGCAGCTATTTCAAACCGATTTAAATGACAAACTATTGATGATTACAACATAGTGTTATATTTCCTTGACCTTGATGATAAAAACCTTTTGGATTTTAAATTTTCCTAAAAGTTGCTGGTCAGTTTTGGATCTTATGTAGTTAAAGCAACCAAAAAATACTGCATGATACAGTAACTGTGAAAGGTCAACAAATGTACTCAAAGAACAGTAGGTATAATTATGCTCAAACTATATTAGATCATGGAGGTCACCTATCTGACCAAGTAGAGCTATTTAAAGGAGTTTAATGTCTCATGAATTGTTTGGGTTTTTAAAGGACAATATTGTTGGCTGAATTTTTCAGCAGAGAGTTACAGTTTGAAATATTGTTTTAATTTAAAAATCACCATAGCTGCTCACCACTGAAAATTCACCTATTAAATCTAAGGATTTCTTAGAAGGTTGGAGTGAAACAGAGGGAAGGCCATTTCTAATGTTTTTTGCTCAGGATTCTTAAAGCTTCTCAAAGCTTCTCATTGCAAAAATGATATCGTGTTAAAAAGGCTCTTCTCTTTTAGACTCAGATTCAAACACCACAATTCCTAGAGTTACAGCAGTTGTTGAGCTTTCCCAAGGTTGATTTCTAAAGATGGATACACACTAGAGGGAAGAGAGTAAATGCTACTGCTTCCATTGCTAGGCCAAAACAGTTTTACATGATAATAGTCAAGTTGGACTTCTACTGTACTGGGACTCACAAATTAACAAATTAACAGCATCAGGCAGAGAGCACATCATGAACACTTCTTCCACTCACTGAAGTCTTTTTCTTAACTGGGAAAAAATTGTGCATAAACCCAGGATGTAATTAAAATCAAACCTATATTTATATGAACCTCGTTAAACATCTACAAAACATAATAGTGAGCTGTCTTTGCCAAATTTATAACCCTACCACTTTGGAAAGAAAATCATTTACTACTAAATGGAACAGAGTGTGGTGACTAATGGGGTTCACACTAAATCTGCACTGCTTGTTCTGGATGGCTGAAATCAAAAGAACACTTTTCACCACTTGGAGTCTGGATGTGCTTTGAAAAGCCTGGACTTCCCTCTCTTTGATCCAATGAAATGAAGTGAAACATGCAGCCTCTAGGCAGTTTCTAGGTACTGAAAGATCAAATAGATGCTGTTACAGTGCAATTTGCTTGGTGAAGCCGAACAGAACGGATCTGCTCAAAACTTACCGTGTACTTTGCAGACCACATAGAAGAGGAAAAGGTAGCTAAACTGAAATTATGGTACGTTTGTACTGTTGATTCAAATGTTACTGAGAAAAATATGTCCCTTAATAGCACTGGTAAGGTTCAGGATCCATACATTTTGCTAAGAAGCTCCTCTGGAATTCCATCTAGCCTTGCATTGTGCATAACACTACCTTGGGTTTGACTCAAAATGTCTGGATGTTCTCTTTTTTCTTTTTCTTTTTTTTTTTTTAATCAAAAGAATAGATCTCCTTAAATGGATCATGACAACAGAATTCTGTTTTCAATCTGTATCTTATATTAGTCAATAAACAAGTCCTGCCTTCCCTGCATGTATCCTTATGAATTCAGTATTGCCATGACTTTGATCTCTCTCCTCTAATTTCATTTTTGGCTCATCTGTGATTTCCTAGAGTTTTGCTGCTCTACATGGATAATCATTCAATAAGTGTTTAGGGTTCACAAACATTTTCTTGAATGAAATGGCAGAGTTCCAGATAGCTACACAGCAGAAAAACCCTAGAAACTTATCTGTACACATATTCCCTCATCATACTTTGTCATGCTTGGCTTATTTTGTTACAGAAAAATGGAGTTAACATAAGACTAGTAATTATCCAATCAAGAGTGGCATCCCAAATTTTCATATGAGAATTTAATATAGGATGGAAGAGCTGCCTTTGGAAGTCACTGGAATTTGGCACTCTGCACAAGCTTGGATTGGAAATTACAGTATTTTTTCCTGGTCTCCCAGAGACTTTTAATTTTCTATGTATAACCATCTGAATAGTCCTAAGAAATCAACTTTTACAGTGTGATATAGAAAACATTAATTTGGTCCATTGCCCCTGAAAAATTAATTACTTATTAAATAATCCATACTGTTACTCTTCCAGTGTTAACGCGAGAGTCAACAACACATGCTGTAATTCTATAGAAAATGTTAATAACTTGGGAGATTTTCTACAAGCCCCAGATTTTAACTGAGTCTGCTAGAGAATAAAAGGGCAGGAAGATCCAGGTTTGAGATTCTTACAGGCTAATTGGAAAAACAGAATTGGTTGCTAAGGCACCCTGACCCAAACTTTTCTCTAGGCAAAGCTACTTTCGTTCATGATTATTTAAAAATAAAATTCCATCCTGCTGATGGTTAAAAAAAAAAAAAAGGGCAAAACAAAACCAATAAAAAAACCCAGACAAACAAAGATAATCCCCCCTTCAACATTCTCACTAACACAAAACCAGCCTTATTTTACTAAGAAAACACACACCTCCAGTTAATTGCCTTGAAAAGCTGCATGGGACTACACAAAGATAATATCCCTCCTAAAATACCACCTTCCACCACAATCCCTCAGAAAAGTCCTTCTGCAGAGAACTTTGCCACCAGCAAATAGTGCTCAGTTTGGGTCAAATTACATTTATTTGTAAATCTACCTTCAAACCTTGAAGTCCATGTCATTCATATAAACCTTTCCCAAATACCTTAGTTCCTTATGATTCTGGGCATTGCTGTACAAGTAGCAGCACTGGATACCTGACTGAAGAAAAGAATCATCAAATCAGAGGCTGCTGTCAGTCTGCTTCCTCTAGCCCTGGGTTTCCAGTTCTGGGTAATGTTAATATTCCCCATTCTAGGCATGAGGAGAATTGCATGTTTTGTATTCATTCATAAATCTGTTTCTAGAAAACACGTTGCAATTCTTCATGACTGAAACCTGAAATCTAATGCCTGCACATGTGTATTCCCAGTGAAGTTACACAAAACTGCTACCAAGCATTCCTGCAGCATCAGCTGGATTGATTTGCCTTTCCCAGGCACTGGAAGCTTTCAAATCCCATTTTCTTGTTTCATGAAAGGAGTTTTGATTTTACAGATTTAATTTTAGATCTAATTTTCAGCGATGCCTAACTGACCCAGTAGCTATAATTCTGTTTTTAAAACTGACTTAGCCTTCCAAACAGCTAATGAATAACATTAGTTTCAGTCACCAGCTGCCAGATTCCTCAAGATGATGAGGACTTGCCACTGAGGCAGAAAATGACTTCTTAATTTTTTTTTTAAATTTCAAGCTTATTTAGAACTAAATGTTGCTATTCATACTGAGATGAATTCAAGAAATGATTCCCAATCTCTAAATTACCTGTGATTGATAAATTATGAGATTTGGCCTAGGATATTTAATATTCAAGGTGTATGTCACACCTCTTTAACTAGAGCTAGCACATCCTGCAGCACAGCTGGAAGACTTCCTTGAAAAACAAAGCCATAACTTGGATTCCATCAACTTCAAAATGCTTTCATGGTTTTGCAACACTCACTCACATCTGAGGAACTCAGTAGGCTGCCAGCCATTTCTAGGTACAGTTACTATTAAAAGACTAATTTGTACCCTTCTTCAGTGATGTAAATCCCATGGCTTGGACTACACAATGTTTCCTCTGTGAGGGACTCAAACCACACTCAAATACAATTAATTGCCTACAAATTGTGTCTTTCATTCAAGTGTGTGGAAGCATTAATTTTGATCTTATCTCTGCACAGATTAATGGCAGTGCATATCTTTATGGTGATTTCACAGGACCGCTTGAAGGAAAACAGCACTAGAATATTTTTCTTGCCTACTTTTACAGTAATTTTTTTTTGCCTAATTAAGAAAAAGCATGGATGCTTAGATTTCCAAAGACACCTGCTGAAAGGTAGGTGTTCAAATATTGATTTTTATGGGATGCAAAAATCCAGCTTCTCTGAGATTCTCCCTTGACTCCTGCTATAAAGTTTGATCAAGAAAAAAGTGGAAGTGGCATTAATGTTTAAACTATCCAGAGAGGAAAGAGTGAACAAAGGAAGATTCTTGCTTCCTTCTAAGTAAGCACAGGTTAGAGGCTGGTGCTGGGACAAGGAAATGAAAAAAAAATTAAATTACACCTTTTTCTTGCCATTTATATGTGACTGAGCTCAAAGAAAGAACGCTGGCTTTAAAAAGAAAAATCAACATATTAGGTAGGGGCACAACAAATTTTAAGGACAAAAGAGCTACTTCCTAAATACAGCAGCCAAAACACTGGTTTATAAAGAGTTACTACAAGTCCTTGCTTTTCTTCTGATGACTGAATAACAAAGCCGGTAGAGAATAAAAAAAAAAAATACTAGCATGATGAAGACAAAATGAATAGAAATATTTGACTGCCTCTCTTCTTCTATATTACAGCTAAACAATCCAATAATTGGGCAAGTATTGTGACTGAACAGGAGGAGATTTTGGCTTTAAAAGATTCCAGTTATTTGCCAAACCTAGAAAAAAGTATGTGAGTAACAGTTTGTAGCTCCCCTTTATCTCATAGTCAGGCATTTTATTCCTAAACAATTTCATGTATGCTTGCATTCCAAATTAGTAGTTTAAGGTTACTAATTGCACTAACTTACTCAGCAGTACAATGCTGAGTATCAGTCAAGATGCATTATGAAATAAGAAGCTTGCTCTCCCTCTAGAATCAAATAAAAATGTCACACTACTGCAGTCAGACAGTTCAGATATGAATATTCATTGGCAACTGTTTGTGACAGATTTATGAATGCTTTCACCTGCTGGTGGAAAAACATTAAGTTGCAAAATAAAGCTATTAAAATAAGTGAAAAGAAAAAATAAAGGATATACACAGATGGATGATGATCTTGGAATTATGCAATCTTGAGAGAAAAGAATGGTCTTAATTTTCATATTATGAAAACATTTGTTTTATATATGCAGATTGTCAAGGTCTTAGCATTTAACTCACTGCCATCACACAGCGTTCCCCAAACATGCAGAATGATGGGCCCAGCTATCCCATCACCACCTTGTGGCACAAACACATGCAATGGCAATTCTTGAAGGATTTTGACTGCTATTTTCCTAAACTGTCTTAACAAAAGAGGAAATCTCCATTAAGAGAAGAGCGCTTTGTCACCCAGGATAAAAGGCTTGATTACAAATATTGTAATAATAAAAATGCATAGCACTGCTAGAGTGCTTCCAGCCTGAGGATCTGAAATTGCTTTTAATAAATTAAGTCTTGAGATTTTTAAGAGAAAAGCATTAGCCCCACTTTAGAGATGGGGAAGGTGATGAACACAGAGGATAACTGATTAGTTCAATTTAGAAACAAAGCATAACACACAGGTTAGAGGCAAATAAACTAATTCCGTTTTTTATTGATGGATTAAACAAATTTCTGTGAGTTAAAGCACTTTTTAAATGATCTATGCTGAAGAAGTATCATGATCTGAAGCTTGTTAAAAATATGTAAAAGAAGTATGGACTTGTTTTACCATTTGTGTCATAGGAGACTTTGCTGTGCATTCCTTACATTCCTCTCTTAAATTTTGTAAATTTGACTCCATAGGCCTCATTTAATTTTTTTTTATTGCAAAAACAAGTGAAATGTGCCAAAACTCAGATTGTTTGAATGAGCTGGGGGAGGGGATTCAGCAAGTGTTTGTATCAATACCTATAAATACCAGGCTAATCTGAGTGGATTTGTGTGGTACTACCTGACACAGCTTCATAAAGATAAAATCAAAAGAAACAAAGTAGAGGAGATAAGGGATGATAACAACAGCCCTTAAAGAAAGAACAAAGAACAAGCTACTAAATGGGGAAGAACCAAGCCCTGCTGCAGCGGCCAGGTTTATTCAGCTCTGAAAGGGAAAGAAATGTACTCATTTGAAACAGATTAGTTTAATCAAGAAGGAATTTGGAGTGGGTGTCTTAACAAAAATTGTATCTGAGACTGCCATAGAAGCAGGGACCAATAGTGAAGCAGGGATGACAAGAATGCAAGATTCAAAAAGGGAAGGTTCAGTCTTTCCTGAGAATAGATTTTTGGGGAAGTTTTTTCTTGCTTCAGATTTATCTGTATCTGTGTGTGAAAGAAAAGATTGCATTGCCTTTCAAAACTCATATAATTAACATATTTTGCTGGTCTTCTTTTCTCTGGTAATAAAAAAACTACCCAAAGCTGTCAAAGAGAGTGAGGCCAAACAAGTTAACCTGCCTGGCTAACAGAGAAGGACGGTGAAGGACAGTTCCTCTTGCCCTGAATGATCTATTTAACCTCCTGGAAGAAAAAGATGACATTTGCTGGAAAGATGTACTCAAAGGCACTAAAAAGGGACAAAAATGTGCTGCCCAGCTTTTAAACTGTGGAAACTTTGTGTGATCTTGAGTAATGTTCATAGAAGGCAAATGGGGTGCAACCCTAAAGCACTCTTTGCATTTTTTGACAATCAGAAATCTGTCCTGTGTTCTAAGAGGAACCTTCCACAAGCTTGTGGGGTCTTTTCTCCTTAAACCCTTTTTGAGCCCACGCATTCAGCATCAGCAACGTCCTCCAGCAATGGTTTACATATTTCAAGCAATAGAAGTATGAAAACAAACAAACAAAAAGCACTTCCTTCTGGTTTAAATAAGCTACTCAGTTATTTAACCAGGTGTCAGCAAGATGTGATGGGTAAGACCAGCTCATTGTTCTGTACTTTTTCCCTTCTGATCCTCCAAGCTGCCTGCTCGGAGGGACCCTTGCTCCCAGGTGGCTGCCACTGAACTCAGAGGAGCTCCTCATCAATCCAGGAACATCCAGTACTTTACAAGATTTTTGAACTGCAGAAAGCACAGACATCTTTCTAAAACTACATTTTGTGTTCTGATGAAACCAGAAACAGCGTCTGTCATTATATTTTTTTTTCAGCTACAAAATTAGAAAATACTGAAGAGTTTGTCTGCCTGAACTTGGTCAAATATTGGAAAAGGGCTTAAAGCCTGGATGACCACTCTTATTTCATTTGCCCTTCCTTAATTTTATGTAAATATTTACTTAAATCTTACTGCAACATTATGGGAAATTCACTGAGTTTGCTTTTGAAAGATAATCCAGAATGAAACCAAAGAAGTTGCAAAATCCATTGAGAGATGATTTGGAAGAGGAAAATTGGGGTGGGTATTTGTTGTTGTTTTTAATTTTATTTCTTTAGGCATATTAGCAAATTGCTGTGGTAGAATTGTATCTTATCCATATTCTCCACACTTGTTTCCTGCAGGCAATCTGAAGACAGGCTTTTAAAAAAGAGAAACAGAAATAAAAACACTTGCTCCCACTCTAATTAGGAATTAATGTAGATATTACTTTATATCAAAGAGGTAAAGGAACACAATGGTAACCTAAGAGGAAAACTTATTCAGGGTGTGTAAAATGCATTCTTAATGCATTCTAAACTCTCTCAATAGTATGCCAGCTCTAAAACTTCTTCACAGACTGCATGAACATTACTTCTTTTTCTAAAAAAATTGTTTATGAATGATTACTTTGCCACACTCTATGCTTTTCAGTTGAGATTTCTCCTGTTCACTCATTTCTGCTGTCATGAAACCTGTTTTCCATTTTATTGAATTCAGTTTGACTGTATACTCCAATTCACTATAATTGAAAACATTTAGTCCCAGATGTTGCCATTTTTTTCTCTCACAACAAAAAGCAGTTGTGGTAAATGCCTTCATGTTCATATTTTGTTTCTCTAAATTAACATGCTAATGTTTTCTTTCTTCTTTCATGTTAATTTGAGGAAGGACAGAGGGAGACTTCTTAATTCAGGTCTTATGTTTTGTCTTTGGAGTTTTAATCAAGTAATCAAGAAAACATTGAAAAAGGGGTTTTTTTCCTTAATTTTCTTGGTTTCTTAAAGAAATTTTAAGCTTTGTGTGTGTAAAATAGAAATACATCTTTTAGATGGCTTGAGAATGACAAAGAAATATCAGTTCTGGAAAATGAAGGAAAGAAAAAAGTTTTCATTATCTTTCAGGACCAAAATTTAAATACAAGGGCCTGTTCTGCATTCACACTGTGGTTTTGCAGTAGTCAGTGGGCTGCCTTTGTTATTATGTTTTGATCCTGAATAAGCACCAGTTTTCTACAATTTTAAAATTATATTCTGAGGGAAACCCCAGAGATTTCCCTCATTTCATTCATGGAATAAAAGATTTTGGTAACCTGATCTGATTGTTGCATCTCTCAGTCATAAACAGGTACCTATGACATATCTTCTTTGTACTAACTTGACCCACATTATTCTTACTGTAATGTTTTCATTCCCGTGACTCCCATGTGAGACCCCTAAGCACTGTTATAACTTCATTTTGTGAAAGGGAAACAGACTGAATTCTGATCCCATTATAATCACTGGCAATATTTTCATTGACTTTAGGTTCTTGCTCTAATTATCTTTCCCATTATTATTCAAGACTGTCAAAAAGCCAGAAATTAAACTCAGTTCTTGCATATCCCAGTGTATCCCTGACTCTCTCTATAAAAAAATTAAACAAAAAATGATCTGCAGAATAATTTCTCACTGTATTACACTTTTTAAGAGAGCAGAGTTTATCAAAACAGACAATAGCTTTTAACATGAAATGTGTTCTGTGTACTTCACAGTGTAGAACTTTGTACATGTTTAGGCCTTTTTGTTTAATAAAGCTAAATGAGCTTCAAAAACATCTCACTAACAAGACCATTTTTTTCTTTTACCTCTTCTGCCTTTTCCCCAAATACACCAAACATACACTTGACAGATTTAAAAAAGGAACAAGATACCATTCCTGGCTTTTTTTTTTTTCCCAGCCAAAACACTCCCATGCAGAGACATGTGGATAAAGTGGTACTGCAGAACAATATGGTGTGTAATTGTATATATGCTGAATGTGCTCATTTTCTAACCAGGCTATGTGATAGCAGCTCTGACACATCTCATTAAAGGTCTATTTGCCAGACCATTCACAGTCTTGATGAATTTCAGATGTGTCATGCTATAGATGGATATATAAATTAAAAAATATATATGCTTGAGACAGTGCTGATTCAAGATATGATGTGACATCATTCACTTCTCCCAAGCAAGTTAATTGTCTAGTGATAAGCAGCATTACAAACAAACAAACAAGCCCATATTTATTTCTGTGACTTAAAATTGGTTTGGTATGACAGTTACAACCACTGTCAGGAATTTCAAAGTTAATATTCTCACCTTTCTCAACAGCAGTTCCCAAAGAAATTGTTTTCATTGTTCAGTGAGCTATGATCTATATATCTATATCATTGTTTTCCACCAGATTCCTTTTTTCTTTTCATCATGAAATGTGATAAAAATACTCCCCAGTAACAGTCAGCCTGACTGCTTGGCCTTGCACACAAACACACAGGGTACATGAAGGCAGAGACTGGACTACAGAGCCCATAAACTGTGAAGGACCAGCCTGAAGTCTGAGCCCAAATATTCCTTAGCCCTATTCCTGTGGCAGCTGAGGGGGAGTGGGTGGGCAAGATGCTCTTTTTCATAAGCATATAGCCACTTTGCACAGGAAAAGAACAGAATATGGATGAAAGGAAATCACCCAGGCTGCAATACCTTGCACTGGAGAAGTGATTTCTAAAAAGGGAGAAGGCAGTGGGTTCAGCTGAAAGCTGCTAAACACTTCAGCAAAGAAATCAAATTGGGAATTGGCCTTTATAAAGGAAAATTAATATTGACAAAAGCTGTTCAGTGTGCTGTGGAAAACGAGCAAGGCTATTTTCATTTTAAGACCAAGGAAAAACAGTAAACAAAATGGAACACAATCTTTAGCAACTTAAGCACACACAACTGTTGGGTTTCAGTTCATCACGCTGCTGAACCAAGGCCCACAGAACCCAACTGAGCTGCTTCTGAATAAGGTTCCGTGGTCCCCATAAACCCCTGTTACTCAGTAGCCACATAATCAACTTATTTAGATATACTGTAAAATAATTCTCTCTTATGAAGTTTTTAAACCTGCAACTTATTTCCCACTTTTCCATTCATATCTCTGGGAAAAATATTCCAGCATTCCTTTGCTTCATGCCATTTTCCAAACCCAAAAATGACAACTGTGGGCTCAAAAGTAAAACTAATTTTAAAACATATATCCTACCAATTCCATCACAAAAATTCTGGAGAAATTTGCCTGTGTCCTTCTATTGACAGTGATGACTCTATCTCATGAGTTCCTCCATCATGCATAACCATAGGGACAGAGACATCAAGGGAGAGATTAAAAATATTCTTCTTGACCTGACAAAGGGGGCTAAGCTGTAAAAAGGGAGGTCAAGCTTGAGGCTGTTCAGAGAATGACAGAGATCCTATTTTAAGGACAGTAGTAGAAATCAAACGGTGTAATTTTATTTTTGCAGCACCTTTAGAGGTGAGGGTATCAATAGATTTTTGTTTCTACATTTCAGTTAATGATCATGTGTATGGAATGGAAATTAAAACAGAGTTACTGTGTCAGCTTCTACTTCACATCCTAAACTCAGTCAGTTCATTTGTGTAAGGACAGTCCCATGCTCACAGAATATCAGCAAAGCTTTGCATTTAAAGTGAGGCTTAATGAGGAATCTAGAAGTGTCAAAGGTACTTGCTGGTTAGTTGTGAGAACAGATCTCTTCTAGCCACAAACAGGGCCCTGTAGACAGCAGCTTCCTCATGCTGTTCTACTGATAGGTTGAATCTGCTATGGGTGAACAATTACAGAGAAAACAAAGATCAATTATTATAATAATTTACAGGCCTGGCCTAGTTTGAACTTGGGTTTGTGCAATGGCTATGTGGAAACTGAAATTTTATGCTCAGGTGAACATGAAAACTTCTTGAACTGAGGGTTTTCTTTCACTCTCCCTTCTCTAGGTTATGACCCAACACCTGAACAGGACCTGAGAATGGTCCAGGTTGCAGGGCTTTCTTATTCCAGTGGTAAAATTACAGCCATAATTTCTGCCTAAACTGCCTGATTTAACAAATATATAACTTAACGGGAAACCATCTTCTACTTCAAAAGACTTATTTTAAAAATAGATCTTGTCTGAAAGAGTATTATACGTTTAGCTGATTATTTGTATTTGGATAGGTAACCTAGGTATGTACACCGTTCTCCAGCATTTTAGCTATTTCTGATAGAGATTTTGTTCTCCAATCTTCATTCACAACCATTTAAAAACCTAATACTGGTAAAAGTATCATGGCCAGGAAATTATTTTATATATCTGGGATTTAGAAGTTGTCTCCTACCCTAAAATCATTTGAGCAATGATTATGACATTGCAGATGGAGTAAACATTCTATTTAAATCTGAAACAGAAAATTTTTCTTGTTGCACTATAAAAATGACATAAGAAAAGTCTAATTTCAATGGGCTGAAACATCTCCATTCTTTCCTGTCTGTTCTGGACATTTCTGTGCTTTCTTTCATCCAGACCACACCAAGCCACTGCACATCATGCTTGGGAGACTGGAAGAAACAGCAGCTGGACATTACCTCCTTAAGGAAAATATTGCTGCTGCTGGGCATTTTTTTTTCCTATCACATCAAATATTTATATTGGTTCAACATAGCTGGACATCTAGGAAGACTGATGCTGCCTGACTGTTTCATATTTGTCACTCATGTTGCTTTGATATATCTTGACTTTTGGCCTAATTTCATCCATGTACTGTTCTTCGTTTGTTGTTTGTGTGCATCTAAAAGTAAATCTGGAGCATCTTGAGGTCATTAAAGAATGTAAATCGCAATGAAAAATTTGCATAATGTGTCAGTATGTATCTGGCATGCCCTCGTGGCAAGAGGCTTTAAAAACTCTAACACTACCCACATGAGTTTCTTCCAGTTTACTTTTAAAAGTCAAAGCACGTCACATTCTTACAAGTTTTTATGGTTGTACAGCTTTCAGGAAGTTCACAATGTATTTTATTAGTAATAAAACAGATCCATACATAAACAATCAAATTCATGTCAAGGCTATTTTAGGATTTTTACCTTATGAAATGATGTCACAGCAAGAGATAAAAAATTAGTAACTTGATATCTTTGCTCAGTAAAATAAGTATTAAAGAACTACTTGCTCACAGAATACATTATGGTTAAAAAAAATTAGAAAAGAACATTGAACGAAGAGAACAGACTGGCTACATTCATTCTGTCCAGCTATAGAAGTTGATTCCAATTTTCTTTGTTTCCATGAGAAACATAGAAGAAAATTTGTCTTCCTATTTTGTGAAAACAAAAGCAAACTTACCTTCCTTCCCACTCTCCTCCTAAATTTAATTTATTCACAAAAAGAATACTTAGCATCCTGTCCTTAAAGGCTTTTCCTTACTATATATATTATTTTAAAAAAAGTGATTTTTTGTTCTTCACAAGAAGTCTACATTTTGAATGGAATTTGTTTAGAAAGACAGAAATTCTCTTGCAAGTTCAGAGCAAACTGAAAAGAATCAGGACAGGGGAAAGGAACAGTTACATGTGCTGAATGATGACCTACTTAATTACAGAAAAGAAGAAAGATTACAGTGAAGGCAAGAACACATGCAGAGATATGTTGGTCATCAAGGAAAGTATTTGCAGATGTAGGTGAAGTTGGAGAATATAAAACATAGGGCAAAAAGCTCCAGGGAAATTGTTCTAAATAAACATGTTCAGTGTCACTCTTATTTCTACAACAGTTAATCAGTGAACAATAAATATAGAAGGGATGGAGAGGCAATATTCTCTTCCCAAGTGTAATGAAAACATCTGAGTATGATGCTTTGTTTGCCTACAAATTCCCAAAGTATCTGCAGACAAGAGGAAACTGTCCTTTTGTGTCTTCTCCACAACGTAGATGACTAAGTCTGATATTAAAATTTTATATTTTTTCTTTATAAACATTATAATTAGTGCTACTCTGTTTTGGGTGAATATTTAATGATGTACTGAGGAAAAATAAAGCAAATATTCATTATTAGCTTCTTAAATGAAATATTTTCCCTTTTTCTATCAAGATACTTCATTGCCAGTACTTTCATGTCATAGGTAAAATAATTTTAATCACATAGCCATATTCAGTTCTTATACAAAATCAGTATAAAATCTTTTGAGACTGTTGTCAGTCCAAATATTTATCTGGTAAGCAAATGACCCCATCATTTTCTTAAGTCAGAAATACCTCACAGCAATGTTTCAGTACTTGTTAGGAGGCACATGAGAGAAAATGGTAAAATGCATATCTGGTCAAGAGCAATGTATAATGACAACCAAGTAGGTGTGAATACTTGCAGAGATGATAATAATAAATATATTTCTATTGAAGCAGGATACTAGTGTAAATAAAGTGCATTGTTGGCACTCAAAAGCCCAGGGTCTACTCTTGCCTTTGATACAATCTGCTTGTCTCGTGGTTTCTATCCTGGGAAATAGAGAATGCTGCAGAAATCCCATATCTATGAGAGGTCTAGAAGAGCACAGCTTACATCTGTTTGGAGTATTAGTCAACAACAATATAGTTTGAACACATGTCTGCTCTGTTCCCTCAGCCTTAAGTAATGAACTAAAATGAATATTAAAAAGTTCTTTTAAGGAGGGTACCATCCCACTTTTGATTCAGCAAAGATATTCCATTGTACTACTGTTCACAAAATATATGAAGCTGTAATATCACATATTCAAAATAAACCCTCTTCTTTGATGTAAAATCATGATGTGTCTTGCATTACATACATATCTTCCCTCCAATTTGAAATGATAAATCAAGTTTTTATGGTGATAACAAAAGATTAGAGAACGGTCATAACAGTAATAAAGAGTAACATCCTGGAAAGCTGCTGTAAGGAGCTGTGGGACTGACTGGATTAGTTAGTTCTAGCAGTCACAGGCTCTGTGCAAACCTCTTTGAGAGGGGGTGGCCAGACACAGTGGTGACATATTTGGAAAAGCCAAGGGTCACACCAACAAGCTGTTCAGAGCAACAGCAGCCCCGATGCACCATGGCTCTCCTAGCTGCTGCCAGGGGATTAAGCTGAAGGATTCAAGAGATAATCCACATACAGAAGCAGAACTGATGTCTGTAGTCCAAGAATAACATTGTTATATACATAAATAGTCACAGTGTAACTGAGCTTTCTGCCAAAGGGATCATGTTGCTATGAGGGTGATGGATTCGAATTTCTGCTTTGTTACCTTAACACACCAAATTCTCAGCTTCCTATTTCTCAGGAAAAGTCATTTTGGTTTGTCAAACTGTGTTCTGCCTGCATCAGTTCTTTAAATTTATGACATGCACCAGCTGTGCTCAAGGTAGTTCCTGTGACACTGCAGCATCCAGGTGTTTCTCCCCGAACCAAGGGCTGCAGGTATTGGCTAGGAAAAGGTTTTCAAGTTCCTACACATGCACATCACCTTTCCTTGAGTTTGATCCTGTCTTCAACATGCACAGCATTAATCCTTGAGCTACTGGCATGATTTACATGAGCAAAAATCGTGAGACTCTCTCTCCTACAAGCTGCATCCTATCTGCTGCTGCTGCTGAGTGCACAAACACAAGAGTCAGAAGGGATACAAAACCAAGATGTAGGGGAGAGGGTCAAAACTGCTTACATTTGTTCAAAGAATTGGCTGGAGATATTTGGGCTGCAGAAGATAGGAGCCAGTAACTCTGCTGGGCTTTTTTAATCGCTAACTATATTTTTGATTGACTAGGGGAAGCACATGCCTGCCCGAAGTGCACTTGAAAACCTAAGGCTGCCACTTTCTAATGAATAGTTCCTTTCAGAGGCATATCCTGCACATATAAACCTGAAGGCCTCTATAGGAGAAATGTATTTCTGTACCTACAGAGCCTCTTGAGGGGATCAGTAGATGGGGCTCAAGACAATATGGAGCTGTACCAGGGCTACCTTGACCCAGTGAGACCTGTATTGAAAATAATAGAATGGTTTGGGGTGGAAGGGACCTTAGAGATCATTTGGTTCCAACCCCTCTGCCACAGACAGGGACACCTTTCACCAGACCAGGCTGCTCAGAGCCCCATCCAGCCTGGCCTTGAACATTTGCAGAGATGGGGCAGCCACAGCCTCCCTGGGCATCCTGTTCCAGTGCCTCACCACTCTCAAAATAAAGAATTTCTTCTTAATATCCAATCTACATCTCTCCTGTTTCAACCTTTCAAGCCATTCACCCTTGACTTATCACTCCATGGTCTTGTAGAGGATCCATCTCCAGCTCTAGTGCAGCATCAGTTTAGGTGCTGGAAGGCCTCGATAAGATAACTCCACAGCCACCAGCTCTGGCCAACCCCAACGCTCACACATTGAGGGTACAAGTGTTGGAGGATCAGTGAAAAGCTGCTGTTGGGAAGGATGGTTGAGGAGGCCTCCTGGGATGTCCCTTTGGGTGCATTGTGAGGGATAATTCTGGATATCTGCTTCCAGAGGTTCTGGTAGCATATATTGCTATCGTTTCCTACTCCTGGTAAGGAGTAAAGTGAGAAATCAGCCTTGGAAATACTGGTCTTTCCCAGAAGGATCAATCTACATTGTATTAATAAACAACCACATTAATCTCTGAAAATATGCAATTTCTTGGGTGGTAAAGAGCAATATTTAGCATTGCAAAAGGTAAAGGCTGTGACAATAAATGTCTGAATAAACACAACTATCATATGGAAAGATCAGTATAGAGCTTTGAAATTAAAACCAGCAGCTGTAGATGCAGATTTGCATTTAGAGCTTACTCCCTACTGTGGATGTGCCAAAATAACAAACTAGAGTCCTTTAGGAAGCGCAAAGAATCCCTTCACAACCACAGGTTCCTGCAAGCTTCTTCCACGTGTTCCTCCCCCATCTCTGCCCTGGCTGTGTGTGGGGTGCATCCCCCAAGTGAGATGCTTGGGCTGCTGGGGAGAGTCGCTGCTGCTGTCACTAATTGCAGTGTGAGGGGACGTGCAGCAATTAGCTGCTCCTGCTTTGGCTGCACTTTGATGATGAGACTGTTTTGATCTTACCCATCCTCAGTCTTTTCCATCAGATGCTGGAGTTGTATACCTTTGAGCTGTGCAGGGCACCACTGGGCAAAGAAAACTCAGTATCTCTCTACATTTTTTTTCCTCTCTTCTGTAATCTCTCCATGAACCAGCCTTGGCAATATCCTTTTCATTTGTGCAAAGATGCAGGCACAAGAGTATGTTAATTAGCTTGGAATATGAATAGGAATTTTGCACTGTGGCATTGTTAAGCTTTTTCATGCTGAGTAAAAAGCACTAAATGTGTATTAAAAAGAAGAGGATTAATAGAAATAGGCATTTGCCACATCTCATTTTTATCTGCTGTTTCAAAACCTGTGCATTTTTGAACAGTAAAGATGCCTATTAACACCTCCAAATTTTGTCTCAACTTCCACATATTGTGGTATGACCAGCATCATTAAGCAGTATTTTGCTTTTCCATAACTGGAGTTTATGTCAGTTTAGTCACTGCAGTGGCTCTAATGTTAAAAGAGAAGCAGTCAGATGCAGGGAAAAATTCATATTATTGTGGTACCATTGCCTTCATATAAGTTTTCAAAAAGAGGAACAAAAAATTTTGCTAATATAATTTAAGAAACATGTACGATGTCATTCCGAAACGGGTAAAGAACTGAATTTAAAACTATGCAGGGCCCAGGCTTGTCAGTCATACCTCATACAGTAGGTACATTAAAAAATCCTATTTCCGGTGTTGAAATGGCACCGTCTATTTCTGAGCTCAAGGCATTGTAAAAATAGATAACATTTGGAGGAAAGGAGAAGCTCTGCCTCAAAACAGAAAAGATACTCTTAGGGATTGAAAGTTAAGTTTGAGTTTGGATGAAGCAAAAAAGTTATTTCCTGTTTTAGACAGAAAATGCTGTTTCTCAGCCTTTCTTAAGTTTATTTGATTGTGACTCAAGAATATAATTAGATACTGTGCACACAAATTGTCTCTATGCCATGAATAGAACTTGCACATGCTAAGTTAAACTTTTATTTACATTTTTGTATTCCGCATTTACTTGTGTGCTAAGACAGGAGAACCATCTATCTCATTCTCAAACACAGTGATTTTCCTTTCATGTGAATAATCAGTTTGGTTAGTTGACTGAGGAATTTAATGATAGTGCCTATGAAATCAAATCAAAACAAAGCAGAGTGTCCCAGAGGTCAAGATAACACAGATGAAGGGCAAGATGTGATTTTTCTGAATAGGAACAATAGGAGAGAGGATGTGTGTTCTAGTACAAGCTGCTTGTATGTACTTTTACATCTTATAACAAAGAAAGGCAGAGATTCTAAAATGGAATCATGAAAATAATTTTTAAATGGTATTGTAAAAAAAAGAAAAAATAAAACAATGTTATAGCATCTCAAATCACAATGCTTGTAGCATGCATAGGAATAGCAGGATTGTCTTCATAGCAGATACAATTACTGACTGTTGGACAAAAGTCATTCAGAGAGCCTGGAAACCTCCTGACAAGCAAAATTTAAGGAAAAGATGGATTTTTGAGGCACTTTTGAAGTACTGAAATACTTGCACTAATAGATAAAAAATTCAAGAAATATTTCTGGGACTTTAAAACATTACACACTTGAAAAAACCACTTAGATTTAAACTATGCCAGCATTTTCTATCCGGTCATTATAACCCACCACTTTCTTTTTCCCCTGTGTGGCATGAAAGAAGGCCTTTGAAAAAGTCTAGAGAATAAATACACTTTTAAGTGGCTAAAGTTTGATGATATATGAGCAAAAGACTCTTAAAATTATTAAATGGAGAAAAAAATAATGTAACAAATCATTGCAATCTAAATGTTATTTCTGCTTTTATGTCTAGGATGAAATCCAGGTGAGTTACACGCTCTATACTACAAAGGAAATGGAAAAGAGTATTTTAGGCTGGAAATAGAATTGGTTGCTCTGGTAGCACTATCCTACTTGTTCATACTGGACAGTATTTGGAAATAGCTTTACAAGGTGCCTTAATCTGTCAACACTATTTAAAGTGGAATCCTTCTGAAGTGCATAAATAAACTGAGGTTACCAGGTGTAAAACACTTCAGTGGTTTTTCTGGCTTAAGTAATATTTTTCTTCAATGAAGAGGAGGAGATCTAAAATATTTTGTGAAATTTTTTTCCAAGTGCTTTTGTGAGTGAAAGCTTTCTTAAAATTCTGCCTTTTACCACCTACATAATTTCATATCAACAGGAAGAGAAATGGCTTTAGAGAGGTGTAATAGTTTCTTTCTAGACAATAAATACAAGCTAATTCCTAAGGTTCATAAAGCAGTGAGTAGTTAATGTACAGGAACAGAAAACTTATAAGAGTCAGATTAAATGAACACTAGATTAACAAAACATTCATTGTGTAACCACTGGGAAACCATTCATCCTGTGGTGCCAGGACTCCCTCTCTACTACTGACCTTAACCCCATTTCACAACCATTTCATACTGACACAGATAATCATTTGTGAAAACAAGCAGAGGGATATGAAAATCCCTTTTTGTGTGTTTTCAGAATTCAGAAGCTCAGAAACATTCAGAATATATTTTACAATGTGCACTATCCAAGGCGACACTGTCATGATACACGCTTTGAATATCACCACCATGATATCCACTACTGCACGACATCCCTTTAATGCTTGTTCTGCTTGCCTAAAGCATGCAGCTGACCATAGGAGAACATAAAAATAATTTAAAGACCTGATACATGGATTTTAGAAGTCTTTAAAGCTTTTCAAGATAGGATATTTTCTCCACAGCAGGTGTGGCCTGGCTTCCCAGGCTAAAGCCAAGTAATATTGAATGAATAGAATATATAAAAGATCTGTGTATTCTAGGGAACATGATTTTCTTGTCCTACATCCCTATGCCTGAAACAGAAATCCACCTCAAAAGGGACAAATAAAGGGACAAATAATTTTTTTTCAATTTATGCAGAAATAGTCCAATTGTTACGGATTCTACTTAGCTCTAGACAACTTAAATACAACTAATTCAATACAAATTAATTAGGGATCTTTTGTTAGACATATTTATTAATGGCTTCATAGGTTAGAATGAATAGGATTTATTACATTTGTATCCTTTTCTGAACTCTGAATTCAGTTTCAATCACTGCAACACTATATAAAGGTTTTGATACAAATCAACTGAAATACATGAAACCAACTTTATTTCAGACTCTATGTTTACATCATTAGGGACTTTCTTTAATTATATTTTAACTGAGCAGTAACTATATCCTAAACTATATTGCTGTTTGCCTTTGCTTTTGAGGATCAGGTCACTAATGGTTCTGAGTTCCTTAGCAGTAGATCGAATTTGACAAGTTCTTGAAAGGGCTGGAAAAATCCTCATCATATTGGAAGAACTTGCCAAGTTCACCCCACAAGTCATTTTCACCTGGTTTTACAGCTTGAATAAGACCTCACTCAGCAAAGCAATCTAGCTCAGGGAAAATAAACCCCTGTTCTTTTGTTCACAGGTCGAGTGCCTATTTGACTCTGCTAGGAAATGATTTACTACATTTACCCAGCTGAGAAGCTGAGGCACAGCCTTTGTCACTGCTTCATCCGACACAGGTTTCTCCCACTTTCACAAGATGACTTCAAATATTTCAGTAAGAGCTCAGTTCTTGGGTTGTGGCGAATAGTCTGGCCAAGCAGTCTCAGGTATCAGTCAAAGCTTCTTAAACTCCCTCATTTCTCACCAGGAAATGGCTTTATGTGCTTCTTTGTACATCATAGCCTGCACTTTTAATTTCTCTCCCTTCTTGCATCCCATTTCCTATTCACCACTTGGGAATAACTTCTCAATAAATACATGAGTGTAAACAGACCATGCTTTTCTAACTACCCCCAACTGTGATAAATTTAAGTTAGTTAAGAGAAAATGAAAGTTTTTAGCTATGGAATTGGCTAGGTATATTACTAACCTGGATAAAATCAACAAGCATGTAACAAAAATGCATTTCTGGATAAAACTCTCCCAGTGGAGCTTGTGCTGGCAATCTGGATGCTGGTGGATAGTGTTTTCAATTTTTTTCTTTTTTTTTTTTAGGAAACTAGCCAAAATATCTTAAAACAACCGTTTTTTCAGGGTGACAGTTAATTCCCCAAAGGTGAACATGAAAATATTTTCAGTTAATATTTATACACACAAACACATATACACACTACACGTGAAGAAAATTAGGATAATTACAATAATGTCAGGGATGCACTAGGGATACTGAGTTAAAAACAATTCAGAAACACCTATAACACCTATAATGCAAAAACACACAGAAAATAAATAGTCTGAGAAAAGGAGGGCAAAGGTATAGCATTCTTGCAATAAGTAAGAGTAAAGATAACGAAATATTTAAAAAAGATGTCTGATGATTTTTGTGTCACATTATATAAGACAAACAGCAAGAGAGTGAAAAGCATATACTATTTTACTTTATTTTTCTTATGCTCACAAATGTCAAAATAGGATAGAAAGAAACCCATCAACACATATAGAGCTCACACTTCAGGCATGTAGCAGTAGATCATACCCTGTCCAAATTGCCAACTAATTTAAGAAGCGTACTTTCTCTTTGGCTAATCTTGCCCATTTTCCCTGCTGCCTTACACAAAACACTTACTACAATCTCAATGTCTCATCAATTTAGCAATTCCCAACCCCCATGGAGAGATGGGTTGCATAAATAGCTGTGAGCTGAGCTGCCACCGTGAGCTAGGAAGAGATCATTGAACCTGTGAAGGCTCTGAAAGGCTCAGAACGTGGCTGCAAACAGGTCCAAGGCTTGTGCCGCTGTCAGACTGAACCAGCAGCCAAAAATAATGAACAAATGCACTGAAACATGGTGAGAGCAAAGTGCTTTTTTCCTTTTCTGGACCATCAACATACGTATTTCCCGTATTAAAAGAAACTGAAATTCCATAAGTCATCACTGTAGAAGGAAAAATAACTAACGATAAAAACAACAACAACAACAAGAAGCACAAATTATAATTTAGCTTGCCCAACAAAGTTCTGATTGTCCTTCCCTTTATGTGGGAAAGGTCTGATGTTAGGGCAGGTGCAGAGATGCTGCGTTTGAAGTCTGGCAGAAATCAAGCCCCACGCACAGTGGGCCTGGAGCACTGGGCTCACAAAGGATGCCTTTGACCTCTGCACGAGCCAGGATCTCTGGAGGGAGGGAAGTTGTGCAGCTAAGTCAAACTGAGCCTAAGAGACGCAGTGTTTAGCACAGAGATGGCAAAGGTATGAAATTGTCGGAATTGATCCGCAAACACCTTTGGAGGGGGTGTTCAAGCCCTTTCATTAGCTGCATTTCCTTCCCAGGCTTCAAAGAGGCACCTGTCACAGCTGCCACCACTGCTGCGAGCAGTTCCAATGAGGCTGGAACCAGAACACAGACAAAAATAATAATTATAAGGGGAGAAAGGGAAGGAAAAGGTTCCCTTGTGACTGAAGGAACAAAGCCTGAAATTCTAAGCTGTATAGCTGGAGAAAGGAGGAGGAAGGGGATTGACAATATGATAATATACAGCAACAGAAAGCCTGGCTCTTTGACAATTTAAGACAATCAGTTGTTGTATAAAAAACATTTTAGTTTTCAAAGTAGAACTGCAACACAGATGAAACAGGTACAAAGAAAATGGTGTGAAGACACAGTGGACAAGTGAACATTACCACAGATTGGCAAGAAACCTAATGAGGGACATAAAAACCTCCCCCACATTACTTCCATAAAAAATTGTTGGCCAGAGAAAACTAAAATAATAAACTGTGAGTAAAAGCCATATTTCTAACAGTGGGGTTAACATTCTTCTGGACAAATACTCTTTCAGAAATAAGAAAAAAAATGTTTCTTTTTTTGACATTTTTGGTAACAAAATAATTCTACATACTGATAAAATGCCAATAATATATACCAATAAGAAAAATGTTATTTCATAAACAGTGCACTACAAACTAGTATTTAAATATTAGAAGGTTGATAAAAACCTCGGAAAAAGCTTCAAGACATAATTTTAAGACTAGCTACTGGTCTTGGTACATATTCTTGAGCATGAACTACTACCTGAAGAAACAGAGGGAGAACCTGAATCCCGGTGTAGTTTTTGTTTGTGTCTTTGTTTTGTTTTGTTTGAGAAAGACCCCTCGAATAACCATCCATACAAATTCATGGTCAGAGAGAAGTCCAAGTGAGAGTGACATCAGCTGAGTGGCATAAAAGCTGTTCTGACTGGACAGAGAATAACCAGCTCAACATTTATGATGATTTTGGATGAGGACATCCTACCATTTCCCACTGTGACACGTTCAGGCACTGGGATTGGGAACAGAAAAGTGAAGTAGGAAGAATCAAAAGGAAAGTGTTCAGATTTCAGTGCTAACTGCTTTAATTCCCTCCCTTGTGCACTTGCTTAAGATACATTTATATGGTTCAGCAACAAGGCTCTTGCACTTGTTGGTATCTTCTCTGAAAATATGCAGTTCCACACACAAATTTGCTTTTAGTTTGAACACATGGGGTGATTTGATTCCAGGAATGATGCTTTCCTCGTCTGTAAACCAGTGCTGTGTGGAAGTTCATGTCCATTCTCATGTCCAGTTTCAAGTTTACTTGAGCCCTAGTGGATTCTTACCTGCTGCTGGGTTTTGTGTGCCAGATTTTGAGCTTCTATAACAAAATGACTGACACTTGCAGGCAGAGTGGGGGAAGCAGTAAACTGGCAATACATGGTTGCACTGGAGTGCAGCTATAATGCTGTTTGCTTGTAAGAGAGGAAAGATTGCTGCTGGATTTCTCTGTTGCCCAGTTTTACCACTTTAAAAAAATCAATTATTTCTTTGGCCAGAGGAAAAATGATCACTCAAAGGAGAAAAAGGTTTTTTGCATAATATCAAATACAACATCAGTAGAACACCACTGAAGAATGGATCAACTTTTAGAGGCAAGTGAGAGGATGACATGGCTGCACCAATGGCACATATTGATGGAAGAGGTGGGGTGTCACTCCTACTGCTCACACTGAATTTCTCAAGTGTACAGGGCCCTGATTGCTCCAATGCATTAAAACCAGAATAGGTTCAGACTTCAGTTATCTTTGCTCAGTTTCTTGGTTTAGTTAAGATGTACATCTTATAGGTGAGGGCTACATGTTTATTAATTTTATCTAAATGTTTATAAATAAAGTCTTCATAAAAGGCACTATTACAATAAATCATCCTATTCAAATAAAATATTTCAAACACTCCTGATTAAAAAAACCCAAATTTTTCTGGAGATTATATTGTCTATGCTGATGCTTTTCTGTATCATAAAACTTTTCAAATCTGTGAGAATGAAGAAGAGACAAGAGAAGACCTGTTGTCCAAAGACAGAGACCTGAGGCACTCACTGAATTTAGTATTTGATAAGAAATCTTGGTGAAATTAACTATATTGGTAGCAAACAGATCCTTGGATCAAAGAATCTTACTCACCATAGGCTATATCCTTTTATGTGAAAATTATTTTAGTATCAAAAAATAGAAAAAAAATCACAAAAATGGAAAACTGTCTCACACAAAAACCGTAGGTTTGTGTTTTTCATTCATCCATTTCCATGCCTTGCAATCTATCAAGTTTACATAATATTTCAAGAAACTATCATCCAAGAAAAATAACTCAGCAGCTGTGAAAAGTAGGGCAGAGGACCTGCCCAACTCAGCCAAGAATCAAGGACTCTGGAAGGATCTGCCCTAAGGAAAAAAAATAACTAAAAAGGGACATATTCCTAGTGGACTTGAATTAAAGAAAGCCTGTGTCTGAAAGGATTACAGGAGATGACCAATATAAACTCTCCCTGTCTGAATCCAAACATACCTAGGATGGAATTTACAAGCCCAAAGACACAAATTCTGGCTCATCGAGCTAAGAGGGTTCAATTTTGGCATTGACCATAATTTCCAAATTTCATACTGAGTGTTCCTAAAACACTGAGAATCTTGTCATTTTGTATAAATCATTCCTACAGCTGGATGTGAAATCATCTTTGAAAGAACAACATAAAATTTCATTTTTAGCTAATGACATAACCTGAGAAAGAGATTGCCTGCACTAGTAAAAAGATGACCAGCAAATTAAGAAAAGAAATTAAGTGAGCAACAGCCAACAGGTATTTGTCAAGAATAAATTTCTCCCCACAATCCCTTTTCCTTTTCTGTATGACTCCATAATATGCTTTCCTTGGGGAAAAAGCAGTAAATGCCAGATGCCTGGAGTTTAGTAAAGCAGTATCTGACATGCCCATCTCGTAAACAAGTTACAGAACTGTGTCTAGAGGAAACTGCTGTGAAATAGCTGCACAACAAAAGTCAACAGAAAATGGGAGCTAGACCACCTCTCTGGTAAAGATCCACTCAAGCTAGTGATTGTCAAGGTTTCACTTTGAATTCGAAAGAAAAATTACCAATCTGGGCTTCTTTGAGTTTACCCCAGTCTCACATCATTTGCTACTTCAACAAAAGACCAGAAGGATGAAAGGAAAACTGGCTTTAAATTTGCATCAGGCTGCAAGAGGTTAATAAACTCTTTGAAAACCTGGTTTAAAACTCAAGAGAATGCTTATCTGCTTTTAAGATTTACAGCAGACCATATAAGAAGCAGCAGAGTTAAACTAAGTGTGCTGAATTTAAGGTAGGTGAAACGTTTAAGGTAGGAAAACCTCTCTAATTGAAAGAACAGTAAGCATTGGAATAAATTTCCTGGAGAAGTTTTAAAGAGTGGATCTGATAAACAGTCATGACATTTTGAGTTAGGGGAAGGACTAGCAACCTCCTTACTTCTGAGGTCCTGTTTTCTACAAATCTTGAAATATAACCCCCCAAATATTACTTTAAGATAGCCTTTGCATTATGGCAATAGAAATGATCTAAGAACAAGAAACAAAAATGCTTCTTACCCAATCATGTTTTTGAGTTTGATACAGATAAAAGGGAAAGAAGTGTGCCACTATCTTTTATTCCATTGTCTCCAATCAGAAGACTGAATTGTTTTGAAGATAATCTGCAAGGGTACACAAACATATGTCATCTGCTCATAACAGTGATCTTTACTGAAATTTCTTGCTCTATTGTGCCAGGAATCATTTGATTTGCAGAATACATAAACAACAATAAACTTGGACTGAATTCTCCTGCACATCCTGCATTTGATTGTCAAACAATTTACTTCTCTGACAAGATGTTTACGGAGTTCACCGCAGAGAGAAACTATGTTCTGCTTGCAGATATTCATTGGCATTTAGTATCACATGGGAAAAAAATCCTGCAAATTTTGTCAAAAAAGCCCTCTGGGCTGAAAGTTCAGTATTTGATTTACATATAATAATCAAAGTGCATCCTTGATTTTTTAAATGTATCCATCATTCAATCCAGTTGTTGATGTGCACTAAAGTCCTTTGCATTATGTTACTCCTGGTAGGAAATGCGTATTTATTTTGTTTAGTATCAATATGAATTAACATAGACTTAGAGCAATTAATGGAATACTAAAAAAAAAAAAAAATCTCTTTTACCAAAACTTTACAGGATCCAGTGAACATTCAACTCCATTTAAAATGACAAAACTGGTTAAGAATTTCTGTGTTTCTCCCCAGCCTGAAAATAGACCCTAGAACTGTGTGATGAAGAGTGTTTGAGGCAAGATGTAAATATTTATAAAACTGTGCTTGAATACCAAGTCCCCAGTCTGTAGTACTCATAGTACAATAATTTAAATAGTTTAAATTAAATTTCTTCTAAGTCTTAGGGCAGAGTCTAGTAAACAGAGAAGGAGCCCAAACACATCTCACACCTGCTTGCTGGGGCAGTCTCACACGTTTCTCTGAAGCGTGTTACTGCCTCTGCCAGGCCCTGGGTGCCAGAGCTGACTGGAGCAGTGGTCCCAGTGCTGGTGGCCAGAGCCACCTCTGCCCTGGATGGAGCTCCTGGGCACAAACACTGCTCCAAGAGCAGGCAGGGACTCCACGGGATGAATAAATCCACAGCAGCAAAAGCAAAGTTATTTAAGCCAAAATCCTTCCTCGTGGAAGACTAATCAAACCTGATATTTAATACTGCAAGGTTAAACTATCAGCCTGTCCATTTTTTTTACGTTTCTTGGTTTGTTTTCTTAACCTCCCTCTGCTGCCATTAAAGGTATGCTCTCTGTAAAAGAAAGGCAAGCACACCCATTAGCTCACACCAGGTTTGTAAAACATGATATCCTTTAAAAGGCTAACTGAAAACCCAAAGTAAAACCAAAATAATTATCTCTGTAGTAAATATATAGTTTCTTGTTCCAGACCCAGTGGGAAGAAGAACTGATTTCTGATATAGAAAATTTACTCCTGAGCTGTGTTGCCATCTTCTTCAATTTATTTGAAATTTATGAAGAACCATCCATCTGGATGCAGGTTGATGCCCTGTCCTTGGGGTCATTTCAATACCCCTTTCATACAGTCTTGCAGGAAATTAAGAAAATCTGAAGAGAGTGGAACACATTTCAGAAAAAGTACAATAATGAATCCTGTTTCTTTTTCAGCATCATGAGTACTGTAACTCAAAAGAATTGTGACAGCAGAAATCAATAATTCATCAACAGCTGAAAGTGGCACATGGTGAAGAGGGCATATGTACATAAAAGTGGAAATTTGTGTGCTCATAAAGAAAATCTGAAAGGTAGATGGGTGGACTGCTGATAAAATTCCTTTAGTAACAACAGCTAAAGCAGCTCTTTGGTAACTGCTTTAACACCCCTTATATTCCTATTAATTTATTACTTTTATTACACCAATAACACTGCTTGTAGATTACTGTGGATATACAGATCCTTTACAAAACTATATGTGATAATTAAGGTTGATCTTGAAAGAATTACAAATCTACAAAACAGAGTTTGCAAAGCTTTGTGTTAGAAACTAAGACTTCACAGTGAACAGAAGAGGAATTATTTTTGTATTCAGGGAGACATGACTCTAGACAAATTCACACTCCTAAAAATTCAACAAGATATTTCACAATCATCCATATGGTCTTTGTGCTAATGTCACTTCACAAGCTGGCTTATAGATCTCTTATGATTATTAAAATGTGTTACTAAGCTCGTGAAATTGTGAAGACAAAAAGATCAGTTACTGAACTCAGTGCACCACAAAGGCACATTTTAATTCCTTACCCTAACTTTCTGAGTCTCAACTTTGTCATGTAACTTAAGCAAGCAAAAGATGCTACCTTACAGCTTGGAAAAAATAAGATTGTGCCACACTGGAAGAGCTTTGTGTGGCCTCCTTCAATAAGGAAAGCAGCCTTGCAAATGTTCACTGAGCTAGGAAGCAACAGGAATAAAAGGGGCCAAAATAAAAACAGCAAGAAAAGTGTTAAAAATAGGAAAGTAACAGAGCACTTTCAGCTAGGGAATGAAATGGAGGTTATGGCATGGCCATTCCAGTGATTGAAAACATCAGGAGGTAAACCACACACTACCCACAGTCCTGTGACTGTGAATTTATACTCTCTGAAACAACAGCTCTACTTCTCCCGTCCCAGGAATCCCATCTCACAGGTGAGGGGAAAGGCTTGGCTCAGGCACAGCCCTGGGGGTGGATGCAGCAACCTGCAAGGTTCAAGGGGATGGGATACCTGCCCATCACTTGCAGTAGCTGCTAAAAGTAGCCACAAACACAGCACCAATATAAGCACTTTTTGTGTTGTTTGGTCCTAACAAGGATCACAGGGTGTTATTAGATTTGCTGCATGTTTCCTAGATAATTAGTGCACTGAGAATATTTAATTGTTTAATTTCCCAATGGAAATGCTGCTTTTGCATGAGATGAGATTTTGTGTTCTTTGAGGACAGTTACTGGTAACTTGCTCCAAAGCAAGGCTCAGATGGTCAGATTGCCATGCACGACCATAAAACCATCATTCACTCACACACTGAATTTCTCCAAACTGGGACTATATTTTAAGCCTCTAGAACACTGCCTAACAGAGACTAATTAATATAGGATGCACGTATTCTGTGTGTTATATAAAATAATATCTTTTTTTACTGTGCAGTGAATGCTCACGATGATGCTGAACAATTTGAGTGAATCAAAATGAGCACAGCTCCACACAATGGAAGTCAGTCTCCTAAGAGATGTGAACAAATGGGTAGCGAGAGAGAGATTAGAAGTGGATGAAGGAAGCAAGAAAACCCTGTCAACTTCAGACATAAGCACCTTGGAGAATATTTCCATCACCCAATTCACCAGCTTTGTCTTTTCATTGGAGCAGTAGCTAGAAAACCAGGAAAAAACACTCCTAGCCAGAGGAAGGCACTCAGCAGCTACATGAGATGTAATTTTTTAGGGTCATTCCTTGTTTCCTGGGACATGCAGCATCACTAGCTATTGCCTTAGTGGTGTTTTACAGTACAACTGTGTGCCATACTGACAGTCTAATTGCACCATGCTTGCATCCTGAGTGACAGAGGGGAAGGGCAGATGCACTTAAAAATATGGTCACACACCACTTTTTTCATTCTCAAAATCCTTTTTTTCTCTTTGCCTCAAGCAGAAACAAACAACACAACAAAACTGAGGCAATGTAAGCATGACAGAAAGAATTTGAGAAGGAGGCAAGAAGTTTCAAAGGGTTTTAGATACAAGTGTTTTACAGATGTTCAGTAAATGAAACCACAGAGTCTAATCAAACAAACATTTTCAGGCAGTTTATAGTCATGGGAAGAAAGTGGAAGGAGATGGGAATTCTACCTTTGATCATGAAGCTAGTATCAAGGAAACAGCTATTTTCAATTTCTATTTGAAAAGTGTTGTTTAGTAGGTGTACCACCACCCCTCAAGGCCTCCACCCTTTATGCAAAGGCAGGCTGTGGTGCACTCAGAGGAGATCAGAGATCATTCTGGCTCTCAAAAATAGGTTTAGTTGACTTTTGTTTCTGTAGTATCCTAAGAGGTCTGAAATTCAACATCGCTGTGGAAAAACAAAGCTCAACCATGACAGCCTGGTTACCAAGAGCAGTGCCATCATACATTTCAGATTTTTTTCATTTCAAAAGCCTTACAAAGAGAAAAAAAAATTATACAGAGGTACACAAATGTGTTCAACCTTCAGTAGAATTAACCTTTTTCAGTTTGTATGCTTGTTCAGAAGGTTGGTAACCAGTGTTAATCAATCAAAACCAGTATTTGTAAAGAAAGTGAAATGGTAAGCAGAACATTGCATTATTTTGCATTACATGCATGAGCATGTAATTTAGTATGTATTTACCTAATAGTCTTATTTTAAAAATAGCTTACACTTGACTTTCTAAATCTAAATGGGTCTACAAGACATTTTTCTGTACCACACCCAAGAAAACCCAAATAACAACATAGTTGAAGTTCTTGAGCTCAACATCTGAACCATCTAAACATACTGAGTGTCACACTTACATTTCCAAAAAGTTCTTGTATCTAAGTGTTGCTGTGACTTTGTAAATGCATATTGTTTTAAAATCAAAAGGCTGCTTACACACTTAATTCAAGAGTGTGTGTGAATTGACACTGAGGTGGAGCCCCCCAAGAGGACTGTAGACACTTGGGATCTGCAGTGTCAGATCCACATCCCATGTCCTTTCCTCACAGAAAACCTAAGCAGGTCTGCAGTGGTAGCTGTATCCTCCATAATCCTAAAACTTGGAAAAACATTAGGTTTTTTTACTGCAATTAATTGTGGGTTATATGTAGCTAAGCAGACCATAAATAATTTGCTCCTTCATAAGTAGTCATGTAACAAGGCCTTTTGCTGCTTTCTAATAAATAACAGACATTTTCAAACTGTCATCTAAAAAGGTTGTGTGAATTTTTTATTCTGCTTATGCTAACAAATGCAAAAACTTCGTTTCTTTTTGCTTAGAATGCAATGGCATCCACCTTTATTTCCTTATTTTTGATATCAGAGTGGATAATCTCAAATATGAACAAATGATATTTAATTTATCTTTTTTTTATGTTAAAGAACACAGACTGGGAAGTTCTGCAGCAAAATTACACTAGTTCATAAAGCAGAATGGAAGCAACGGGGATTGAATTAAATATCTGTTTTGTAAATTTGTGAGATTTTCTTCTCCAGCTTAGAGAAAAGCCAAATTTAGTGCTGGCTTAGGAAATCATCTATGCATATGAGTCATAACTATGCAGCTGATCAGTAAGAGAATCCTGAATGGAAAGGTGAACCAGAGTTCACACATCAAGTTTTTGCACACTATGCAGAAATAATTTCAGAAGAGTATTATCTCCAACTGAGGTTGTTTGCATCCCTTCTCTAACACTTTTCTTCTTAATGCCACACGTGCAGCCTAGAGATTGGAATCAGCTCTGGGACTCTAAATTGCTGCTTCAAATGCTGGAAAATACTGAAAAGAGCTCTGTGATTGCTTATGCCTAGAGGGGTATTTTAGTTTTCCTTGTCTAATCAACTTTTCTGGCTTCTTAGTACACATAAGTTGTTTTTTACTCTGATAGTTTGCAAGAATATTAACAAGAGGACAGGAATATATGGCAGAAGTTCTTTGTACGACAAGAAGAAATAAATTAACTTAACTTACATAGTTTGAGGAACACACGGTTGAAATGCAGCCCATATGCATAGTGGTTATTTATAGGCATACAAATTATATTCAAAAAAGAGCCAGATGGCTTTAGCAACACATCTGCTGTCTTCAAGGCAGAACTTCTGAAGCAAACTTGGGACATTAACTCCTATTATAGAGCAGTCAAGAACCAGTAGGGCTACATTTGCTTTGTAGTCTGCAAGAGTTGTATCCTCCTACACTGAAGTTGAATTTAATCTGAAGTCAGCATCAAAGACAGGCTGCAATATTTTGCATTTTAACAGGGTTATCATGCTGTTACTAACTAAATGCAAGGCTGGGAAGGTAGGTCACCACTAAGGCAGAAGCCAACCCTCACACATGCTAAGATAAGTTACATAAATCTTTATGTCAGCTAGCAATTCTGTATATTTTGCACTAATCTTCAGCAAAGCCACCATCCCTGAAAATCATTCAAAATCTCACTCACACTACATATTCTAATTTTTTTTGCTTTATTTTCCTTAAGGGAAGATTCTCATTTAAGATAATACTGAGAGGTAATTGAAAGACATCTTAGACATAAACATCAGAACCATGTGAGTATAAAATCTGATTTATATTAACGAGGGCAGGGTGGGGGTGAAATCAGACATCCATTAACTACATGCAAAATATGCATTGGAATAGGAGAAGACAAATTGTGAAAGAGCCTTGGGAGCCTGTGTTCCATGATTTCCAATCTCCACCTGGATAGGCAAACTTGTCACAGGTGCTGGAGTTTGCACCTACTGCCTCTGTGTGCTACTCTGAGAAGTATTATTTCTCATTTTCACTTATATTCACATTTTAAAAACTTAGCAGGAACAGAACTCATTTCTTCCCTTCTTTATCCTCTTTTTTATAAAGAGCAGATTAAAAAAAACCCCAAACAAACAGAACATCTTCATCAAAAAAGCTGATTTTGTCTTTTCTAGAACAGATTCACTTCTTAGAGTACAGCTTTGCCCAAGGCACTTTTGGATCCCTTCTGTTTTTGTGGCAGCACAGATAAAACTGGAGGCTTGATCCACTCCACCACGTGGATGTCCCAGTGCTGGCAGCTTCTAGGCTGTATCTGGCTGGAAGGAGGAAGGGGAACCTCTCTGGGCTCTGGTGCTGCTCACACTCCCAGCTGGGCTTTGGAGGGCAGCTGGCTGCAGTGGGAGTTGTGCATCTCCTGTCAGCATGTGCCAGGGCAGATTCCACTGAACTGCAGCTCTCTCCCAGGACAGGTAACTCCAGCAGAACCCTGTTTTACTGTCCTGTCACCCAGCCTGCACTCTGGATACTCCTCTGTCAGCAGGGTGGCAAAAGGCTGGAGGTTGTTAGTCTGGAATATACAGCAGGACCATGCTGCTTCTTTGTTCAGGGCGAATTTAGCTCTCCGTAATAAATCATTGCAAATGAAATTCTAATTGTAAATAGTAGCAAGAGGTTAAAGCATAGACACTCTCCCAAGTTCAAAAGTTTTCCTAAAATCTGAAAATTCTAGATATCAATGTGTTTGCTTACCTTCCTTAGGGAAGGTATTACTCCTGATATTTATGGCTACTTTCTTCCCAGATTTCCAAAAGCTTCTGGAATGATTTTTGTATGATAGCAAAATAAAACACTACCCTCTCTTTCTTTATGTATGTCCTTTAATTTTGTTAGGCTGTCTAATTTCATCGAAGCTCCCAATCATCCCAAATAAGCTATTAAGAACTTGCTAGCAGAGGGAGTAAGTCTGAAACCTTTGAAATGCTAATTGAATTCTTTATCTGCAAAACCAATATTTGTGTTGTACAGCTCAATGATGGGAGAAAAAAAAATCCATAAGCCCGATGAAATGATAAAATGCATTTGTTTAACTAAGTCATTAAAATTAAACAGTGCTTATTCTAGGTTCTTATTTCAATTCGCATGAGATATGAAAAAAAACACAAAACAAATGCTAGAGTTCACAGGTCTCTGCAAAAATTCCCCTGCACTGCCCTTTCAGTTGAACAAAATCAACCCAAAACTTAGGTATTCAACTCTCATGTGCATCTTATTCTCAACAGTGATGTAACCAGCATGACTCGGGCTATACAGAGTGAGTTACCCTGGCAGAACTTTGTCCTTTAAATATTTTTCCTATCATCCTTTACCATTAAAAAGCTCTGTCACACACTCACACACACACACAGACACAGTGAGTTTTCTTCTTACTACTGCTGGCAAGGGGAAAGGCATTTTTGCATCACTGACAACAGCAGTTCTGAAAGCTAGCAGAAGTTTCAGAACTACAGAGGTTTCCATGGAGTGCGTGCCAAGCCCCTTTCTCTAGGACTGGAGGAAGGAAACCTCTCCTGGCTGTGGCTACAGCCTCAGCTTGCAGTGGTAACTGGGGCAGGGATTAGCTCTTGTTTAACTTGTGACTGCTTCTCCTTTGAGAGACTGTGGAAACATGCCAGAAGGAGTGATTCTTCAGAGGAACACTCGTGCTCATCTCTAGACCTGCATTGTTCCAAGCCTCTTCATCCCTCTGGAGGAGGAGCCTCCATAGGGCTGGTGCTTCTCTTTTAGCATGCAAAGCCTGGGTCTGGGTTGGCCTCTTCCACCAGCCGTGAAGGCAAAGATGAGAATGTTTTGTTTGAAATTAGTTTGTTTTAAATCAGTGGAAGCACAGGCCAGAACTGCAGCTTAATAAAGCCATTAGCAGGAGTTAGCACTGCTTGCTCCACTCTTTTTAATAAGAGCACCATCATAAATCACGTGTGCTCATGCATTCCTTCACCTCCTCAGTGCTGTGTGTGCAGGAGGGGAAGCTGGCACTGGGGAGGGTTCATCCCCAATGAACCGTGACCCTCTAAAACTCCAGGCAAGATCCTGCTGCTTAGGCCAAACCACTGTTCCGTGCAATTTAGGGATATTCAAACCAATTTCTCCCTATGGTTACCTCCCAATGATTACTTGAAAAGCAAAAACAATGTGCTTATTAAGGCGAGAACTACAAGAAAGGTAATTTCCTCAGAAAATTACTAAGTGTTATATTTGGATGGTGTATTACATATTTGGGGAAGAAATGAAGATGACTTGGACACTTACTAGGCTTCCTGTTCAAGAAATACCTAATAAATCATGTGAGAGATTATTTTCCTGAGAAAATATTGTATTAACTAGAAGTCAGTGGAAAATCTTGCTGCTAAAGCCATCTGTTTCCCTCCCTCATGCTCACAGAAACTCCACATGCTTGTGCCTGCATGAAAAGAGGAGAATGGATTAGACACAGATAAGTATTTGGAACTAGAGGATTGATTGAGTTGAAATTAATTTTAGATGCAGTGAGATGGTGTCAGCCAGGACCAGATCTTTGCGAGTCACACAGTGAACAGCACCATGTGTGGAAGAACATAAGTGATTTTTCCTCTTGACCTTAGGCTAAGGTTAGCAAATTCTTGAACATTGATTTAAAACCCTTAAAAGATTTCTAACCAAGGTAAATTCTAAATATGCAGGCAAATCTTGTAATTATCACTGTCAAAACATGAAATATATGGACCAGCAAAATACATACTTCAGGGGCTCTGTATTAATTGTAAAAATAAATTATGAAAGTGAATGCAGAAGGTTGTACTTAAGACTGTTTTAACCTAAGGCCCTAGATAGGGGAGAATCATACCTAGAGTCACCTGTATCTATGCAAAGCATTCAAACACTGATTAGCAAAGACACATCTGTGACCATAATCATGAAAAGATTAAATTATGGGATTTTTAACACAAAAATGTAAATTCACCACATGGTAATAAGTCATACTGTACATGAGTTAATTTTTTGGACAAAAATGTGGCTATTCTTTGGAAACATTAATTAATTACATAATCATTTAATTAATGAGGTGGAAGATCAGGAAATGGGGGGAGGGGGGAATAGAAGCTGTTTTCCTGTTATTCCTGTCCAATTGGTCATGAGAACTGAAAATATTTAGCACAAGATTCTCTTGAAGTGAGAAGTAGCCTGGTGTTTTACTACTAAAATTGTCTTGAAATCTTGTGCTGTAGACAGTTGGTCTGGTCACAGAAGAATGAATAGGTGTACATAAATAGTCACATTAAAATTAAAATCCATTACAAACTCAGGATATTTACATTCCAAATAGAAATGCCGACCAACAGTCCTTGCCATGGGCAAAGGGAGCATCCTCTCATTTTAGGACAAGTGTTCACTGAGAGCTTCTGAGCTTCAGGAGTTACCCCAGCTCACAGGGATGTTCTCAACTCGATGTGTGCAGTTGGCTGAGGTCTCCAGGTGAAATTTAGGTATTGCAAACGTGCTTATTCCCAAAGTACTCAAAGAAGTAGCATGAACCCCTGCTAGGCAAAACCACAAATATGTAACCCCACTTGACTTTGGGTCAAATCAAACAGGGTCAAGGGCAATAATTTGGTTGTTGGTGTAATTGGAAAAAGATGGGTTACAGATGTGAGGGAGTTGGGGGAGAAGCAAATAGAGGGAGGCTGAAGCAGAAGCTCATCTCCCCCCAGAGATGACACTGATTGCCCAAGGGAGTTTTTCTACCTCCTGCTGATCATCTACCAGTCCTCTCCTACCTCACATAAACTGGAAAAATATCTTTGTACCCATGGAGAAACATAAGTTTCGTCTATTATCTTCATACTGTTTAGTTTGAACAGTAGCACACTGAGTGTACTGTTGTTGGAATAGGCTTAATATTTCACACTCTCTTATTATATGTTTCTGTTTCCATTGTTGTGTAACGTGTTGTGCATTTTAAAACATTAAATTTTATGAAATATTGCATGTTTTGCTCAGGAGGATTTCATTATTAAAATAACCACGAGGTTAAAGCAGATATCCCACAACTGTTACTGCCTGAAGTCTAACTTTTAGTTTTGTTTAACCTCTACAATGCTATTCAAGAATCACAATCATATAAAATCTAATTAAATCATTCCAGAAGAGATAATATTACATGCAAAGGGTTCAAGATGGAGAGCAAGAATTATAATAGTGAGCATAATTTGTCTTTCCCAAAGACAGATTAAAGATCAGTAGTAACTGTTCAGTGATAAGAAACTGTAGTTAAATTCATTTACAATACAGACCTCCACTGAATACAAGCTATCATGCATAATAAGTTTACTATCCTTTCATAAATATGTAAAGCTGATATAATGTTGTGACAGTTTTATGCTTTATTTCAGTTCTCTTTAATAGCAGACATAAAAAAGACCCCATCAATTTTAATAAGTTTTGGAGAAGGTCCAAAGTGAGTAGAAGAAAAAGTAATGGTGAGGTTCTTGGTAAAGAAATAAATGAAATAAATAAAGCTAAAAACTGGCCTCAAATAAATTAAAAAGGCAAAATTCAGCTTGAAGTTAATACTGAAGCTAAACAAAACCCCCAAGTGAGACTTGTAAAAAGTTTTTATGCTGCAAGGCTGGAGGATTAGGAAAGCATCTACAAAATCACAAACCTGACCAATTATTTCTGTTACAAGTCTATGTGGATTTCCATCAGAATTAATTACCCATCCTTTACCATCCCACAATCTAAGATAGGTGGTTTTATTTTGCTCTGTCAGTGGTGGAGACAAGTTTAAAGCCTCAGATCTCACTGTCTTCCAGTATGGAAAGCTAACCATTAATACCACACATTGTTACTGTTTCCTTCTTTTCTTCACAATGAATGCGGAATTAACCTCTATAAATGGTTTGATTATCTCCAACAACAAAGCTGAAGCTAATAATTTACAGTATTTTAACAAAACATTTTGATTAACAAGCAGACCACCAGGCACATTTCTCATGCACAGTTCTCCTCAAGAAACCTTTAATTCAGTAAGAGTCCTGTGAGAGAAAAAATATGGGAAACAACTCTGTTTAGGAACTCTTCAGGGATAGCCACAATATAAGCCAGTCTCCAGGTAGTTCAGGTTGCCTTCCCCTGAAAATGCTGTCAAGAGTACTCATCTTTTTTTTCAACTGTTATTTAAGTGTAGCAGAACAAACCTGATAAAGTTGGTAATGGAGTGCAGATGTATTGCTGCTGCTTTCTGATATTATAGAGTGCCCTCCAGCCTTTAAGGCCTTATGGTGTTCTGGACTCACCCATCTCACTTTGTGAGGAGATTACTTGTACAATAAACCATAACACCACCACCCCCTTTGACAGTTCTGTATCTGCCCAGAAGGCTTTTGAACTTCCAAAATCACACATACACACAAAAATCACACGCAGAGAAACTGCAGCGTTCTCAGTACATATCTGCAAACACTGCCGGCCATTGGGCCCCACCTCCCACTTTGACAAAATGTGGAAAATTGCAAAGGACAGAGCCAGAGTTCCTGCAGGCTGATGATGTCCCCTGAAACAGGCATGACAAAGCTTTTACAAATCATAAGTGTTCTCTCCCTTCTTGTGCCATAACACCAGCAACCCTAGATTGATGAGGTTTTACTGAAGTCTTCCTCCCTCCTCACAAAAGCCATGGATTTGGTTATTTACTGAAATGGCTAGTGAGTACCAGGATGCTGCTTTTCTTCAGTTTGAGGCAGATTTTCATTGAAAGATGGGGGACTATTTCCAAATTTCTTTCTTATCATGCCTTTGGTGGAATATAAGGGAATGTGGAACTCCACCATCATGAAAAGACAATTGTCTGCTGGCAGTAAAGCTACAAATCCCTTCTGTAAAGGACAGGGTGTCTCTTGGTTTGTAAAGCAGGCAGGCAGACCAACCCTAGAGTTTAGACTCAGATCATTGTTCTTCCAAGGAAGCTGTCTCAGGGCAAAAAGAAGGGCTTGGGGCAGGCAGAGAGGAAAAACCGAAGGGATCAGAGTCACTGAAAACAGAACAAAACACCAGAGCTTATTTAAAACTCTCAGCCGATTTTTAAAAGCTCCTAGCTCCTTAGTGTCTCTCTATTTCTCCCAGCTTATGAGAAATACACTGAATTGAAAATAGTTTAATATATTTTAAGATAACATTACATATTCTTTCCACTCTAAGGTGGGCTAGAAATCATCTGTTCCAGAAGACTTCAAGGAGAAATTACTAACATTAAGGATCACTAGAGAAGAACTTCGATCTGTACCTTGATTCCAAATGGATAAAAAAAAACCTGTACAGATCTGTACATCCACTGAGGAAAGGGGACTTAACATCTGCATTCCTTTTAAATCAAAGCTGACATTTTCAGGGCAGTGATTTTACAAAGAACCATCAAATGAAGGCGGGGGCAAGTAATCACAGTCCTTGCTCAAAACAGCAAAAGAAAAAAGGAATTATTTTTGTAGTCTCAGTCACTAAGAGAACTCATTAACTTATATAATTTAATTGTACCCAGCTGAAATGGTAAATATCATGATAGATTTTTTTCTTATGGGTCATTACTTTTGTGGTTAAGTGACTGCAAAGAGATATATGAAGCCTATGGTGGTATTTAGCTTTTAAATATTGAATTTCTTTGCACCTCTAATGCAAAGTGAAAAAAGCTGATACAGATTGGTTTTTTGGCTTTCAATACAACACAGTTAAAGTACCCTTTGCAGATATTTCCCAGGCACAATTCTGCAACATGAGTACCTAATAAATATGTTTTCCTGGAGGACTTATAACCCATTAAGCACCATTTTTTTTCTTTTGCTTTTGCTCAACATACAGTAAAATTCTTCTGCAAGAGGAGTGGTAGGTAACTGACTACAAAGTACAAAATGTAACATTGGATACAGAGAGGGACAGGATGAAAATAACAACAAAAAATAGAGCTTATATTGGTAGAGGCAGTTGCCTCTTGCTGTTCATAGTCCCTGTTTTGATTGAATATTTATCAAAATCAAAGAGTAATACTCAATTGATCTTTGTTTATCTGCCCTCTGAGACACCACACTGCTAAAAGCAGTCCCAGGTACATTGCAGCAGCAGCTCCAGCTGAGCAAATGCAGCCCCAGCCATGCTGCAATAAAGACTAATGATAAGATGTATTTTGGAAGGCTATACATTTCCATATAGAGAAAACAGTAAAAATTGTACACAAACCCCGCTTTTTTATAGTGTTACACCAGAACCATGAAGTGGTAACACTAAAAATTTAACAAATCCTGCTTACATGTGATCTGCCTTTTTCTTTTCTATTTTTTCTTTTTAGCTGTTGTGGTGCATTGAGTTTCTGAAGAGAACTAAACTACGGGAGAAAGAAGGCAGCAATCAGCTTAACTGTAGCTCACATTATTTCCCAGAGACCTACCTTCAAAATATATTTTTCTTCAAAAACTGTGATGTTATTTTCAATTACGTATATTAAATTCCTGAAAACACTGTCTAGGAGATGAATCCTAGAAACATAGCAATGTAATTAAAAGAAGAAACAAAACAAACTAAAAGCCCCTAATCAACATACCAAAATAAACCCCAAATTCTCAACTTGTCTTCCAAAAGATAGTCCTTAATAAAAAAAGTTTCTACTTCTAACATTGACAAGAGTTGTACTAAGGGGGAATTATTTCAAATGGGAAGAGAATAGGTTTCCATCAGATATTAGGAAGAAATTCTTTATCAGAAGGGTGGTGAGGCTCTGGAACAGGCTTCTCAGAGAAGCTGTGGATGCCCCATGTCTGGAAGTGTCCAAGGCCAGGTTGGATGGGGCTCTGAAGAACCTGGGATAGCGCAAGGTGTTCCTATCCATGGCAGGGAGCTGGAACAAGATGATCTCCAAAGTTCCTTCTGACCCAAACCTTCCTATGACCCTTTACAACTTGTACGAACTCCTCAGCCCAGCAAGAACTATTGCTTACAAAGCAGTAATTCTGTGGAGGCAGCTAAGATCAGTTTGTGGAACTGAGATGAAATCCAATCTCTTATAACAAACTATACGACAAAACCATCAGAGGCAGTTTGTAATGAGTATCCTCCACAGTGTTTAGTTTGAGCCTGCACTTCCAACTGCTGAACAAAGTCAATGCAAATTCAGTGGGTTTTTTTCTGACACAAGAGTGGCTGCTAGATTTACAGCACTAAAATGTGAGTCTCCTAGGAAGAAGTCATCCCTGACTATTTCCAGCCTCTTTTCACACTATGATTTGGGAGAGTCTTATGGATAATCCACGGTGCCAATAAAGACTTTCTCTCACACTTGGTACATCCAGTCCAGTGAAAGCTTGTGCCTGTCAAGCTGTTTCTTCTAAAATCATACAATTTAGGTGTTTGAGTATTTAAGTATTCTCTCTCTCACTTTCTCAATCTGGTATTTTCTTTTCTTAGAACCTGGTATTTTACTAGATACTCTCCTGCTTCTCTAGCTTCTCCTGCTTCACAGAAGTAGTTTAGAAATTTGTCCTGTTTGTTTTGGCTGGTTTGGTTTTTGTTGTTGTTGTATTTGTTGCTGGGTTTTTTGTTTGTTTGTTTTCTAATGCTTTGTTAATATTTGCTATTCTTTCACTAGAAGATATTTCCATATGTAACTACACATCTCAAAATCTTAGAAAAGTTTTAATTCATCATGGGTTTTTCTAACACCTCCACTGAGCTGCAAATTGTACTGTAGCCAGCTGAAACAAAAGAAGCCAAAGCTATTCTCTTGCTGCAGTATCACTTCCACCATCAAGAGGATATGAAGTGTTTTATGTTCCCTGATCTTGTCAACGCTCTTGGGTTGAGATAGGAGGTTAAAGGGAGGTGACAAGGTTAAATGATTTGACTAACATCCCAAACAAGGCTCAACGTGATTATGAGCCTGCCTCAGCTTTCTAATAACATATGTAATGAGGGAGAACTGGAAGCTTCCCACACCAACAGCTCATGCAGAAGTGATTTGTTTCTCTCTACACCCTGGCCACAATAGGCATCCATATATTTCTTTTAAGAATATTGTCATGGCCCACTAAATTACCCCTGGGCAGTGCTATCAGTGGTGTTCCACTTTGCCCCTTTATTTCTTTCTGTGACATTACTCTGCACAAGGGTTACCAGAAAGACAGATGAAGTAGGAGTAGATGGGTCTCTGAGGGGTGATATATAGTAGGTACATAATAGAAAAAAGCAAGGATGGTTGTAACAGGAATTTTCATTTCTTTTTCCTCATTTCCAGAAGAAATTCCAGACACTGGAAATTTATTGTGCATGGTTATCAGGTTTATATTTTCTTAGACTCTAACTTCTTTTCGGGGAACTTGACTCCTAATGGCCCTATACTTCCCCTCCTCCATTTTATTTTCTCTCACACAATGGCAGATCAAAATTCTCAGTGGAGAAGAGAACTCCTGATAAATTCTCTTGTCATCATATCAGATAGTATTTTTATTGACATCAGCCAATGAAAAACACGTCAAAAACTGTTCAAGAGCATCATTTGTGAACGGTGCAGTTTGACTAGCAGAAAAAGCAGCTGTCCTGGCATTCAGGATGTTGGAGAAATGTCTGCCAGCTTTTAATGGGGGTGTAAAAGTTGTCATGTGAAGTTGCTTTCGACCTGATGGATTTAATAGTTCCTCAGAGCCATCATGGTCTATCACCTCTATGAGTATTAAGGGACTCCTAAATCCATGGGTAGATAATTTGGCTGCCACACTTGCACCGTAAATCCACATCCTTAAAGCCTTCATTAAATTTGTACAGACCATTTCTTAAGTGCAATTAACTGCGTTTCTTAAGAAAAGGAGTTTATTTGTTTCTGTCTCCCATAGACTCCATTATTTCCCCTCGTCCTTGTGGAAACGAGACTATACCTCCTACAACTGGTTTAAAAGCATATCCAGTTGCTGGGATTTGGAAATTGTTTATAACTTTTGTACTCCGCTTGTATCACTGTAGAGCACCAAAGAAGATTTCCCCAGTGGGGTCCTAGCTTGGTTGAGCTTGGCAAGGTTTATGAAATACTGACATAGCTGTTGGACACATCAGTTTGTGGACAGACTTGTCCCATTGATTTATTAAATTTTGCACTAGATGAATTTGTTTTAACTGTGACAGCATAATCAATCCACTTTATCCACCATTACCTCTGGGCAGCCAAGCTAAAATTTACAATGCACTGTTAAAAAGTATGGAAATCTGTGAATTTTGACTCATCACATTCTACCATTAAAGGTTAACAAATCACTCGAAAATCATCCCAAAATCATTATTTCTAAAAGTTACTGAATAATCACTTGAAAAATATTACTAAATTTCTACTTTGGCAATACAATTTCTGAAGGAAAGCTACCCTGTCACTTAACACCCAGTGATGTAACTTTCCAACTAGTTTAAACCTGCACACAACGCAAATTCTTGATTAGAACAGCACGAACAAGATATTCATTGCTTTATAATATGAACCAGTGTTTTCTTGAAAACATTATTTGCACAAATACTTTTCATTAAAGTGGTATAAGCTTGCATAACTTGCAATACCTAATGAAATGAACCCAGATACTCTAAATTCTCACTGCTCAGGAAACACTGCGCACCTTCAGAATCAAGTACTCACACAGCATGTACATCTATCTCATGTTGGTTTTGTGGAAGGAAGTTAATTTGACTGCATGAATAAAATAACTTACTTTCTTAATTAGACATTTTAATCAGAGATCCATTAGCTAATCAGAGCTAATCAGTGTTTCATCAAGACTGTAAATAGGCAACTTGGGATAAGATGGTCAGGACTCACAGGCTTGCATGCATAATAGGAAGCTGAGGACATTCTTTTTGGAGATTTATCATTGAAGAAGGACCTAAAAGACTGTCATCATTTTGACACACAGAGAAAATTTGAGGACAAGAGAAGTTATTCCTCTTCACCAGAAGATCATTATAGTAATTTTGAAAAGTGTATGTGAGAGAGAAAATTCAGATTTTTTACGTATTAACGCCTGGCCAGCTAAAATTGAGCATTAGAATTCAAACTAATATGGCATTGGGAGGTCAGTCAGCAATATTCCATTGGCATTTATGTTTAATCTGGCATTTTTAACATTCAAAACCTAACAATCTCTGCAAATGCCAACAGACCATTCACAATATGCTTTTCAAAGCTGGGCTTTCAGTTACTGCCTACTCAGATTTCTTATCTAAGGTGATGGGGAATATTTTTAAGAAATTAGTAAAATCAACAGAAAATCTACATTAATAATAAGAAAATTTATTAATTTGCTTTATGGATTTCCTGATGAAATATTTACAACTACTCTTGCACCAAAGCATATTTTTTTTCATTAACTGTAGTATTAAGTGTATAGTGGTCTGGCAAACACAGTTGACTCCTCCTCTGATACCTTAGGCTATCCAGGAAAAAAGAGATAACATAAAAATTAGGCAATCAACCATACATAAAAAAAGACCTACTATGGCTGTTCCATATTCAACTACCTCTTAGAAACTCACCTAAAATGTGGATTTGTTAATTTCGCCTTTTTTTGTTTGTTTGTTTAAATTTGAAATATAAAATAAAATTGATGCCATAAGTGAATCAAATAAGATAAAAAATTTCCAGAAAACTGAAACTTCTTTGGATGGGAAAGATGGAAAAAACAGCCAGGTCAATCTGCTCCCCAGCATGGGACAAAATGAACAAAGCTTTTACTGATTTTCCAGGCAGCTGAGATCAAAAGGAATCCTATAATGCAGAAGGTGAAATTTAATTTTTTCCTCAGCACCAAAGTACTGTTACATTAGGAAAAAATGCTGGCATTTAATACTCAAGTTAGTATTTGCAAACTAAAACAAATCTAGTTATTTCAACAAGATGCCATATGGTCTGTGAATGTACACTGTGCCAAGTTGGAAGAGTATTTTTTTATTTCAGTGGATGCCAAGAAACTCTACCGAGTAGTTCAGTGATTGCATTGTTGAAACCCTTCGCAGAAGTAAGGATTCACCAGATTAAATTAATGGAAGACAAAGGAAATTACACAGAAGTTAGAAGGAAACAGAAATGGGAGATGGTATTACCAGAAACTCCTTGTTAGGTAGATCTCTGGCAGTGAAAGACAATGGTTCTGCCTGAGTCTGGCTTCAAGATGCCCCTGAAAACCACAAAAGATCAGGGCTGAGCTTTCTTGATACTCCATAGGCAAGTTCCTCCCTCTGCCACAGCATTTTTCTCACCCTTGGAATTGCTGGGTACAGGTAACCAAGTGTGTGACATTGATTCTAAGCAGATATTGGGAATTTTCTTCATTGGTTGGGATGGTGGGAGCAACACCTATTTCCTGTTACATTACACAGATATTGTATAAATAACACAACAGTAAAAACCCCAAACCCACACCAAACAAAACCCACAAACTGTTTGTTCTCCACCCTCTGATTCTTAGAAATTTCACCTTTAGAATGAGCATGATCATTTCTGATAATCTTAAAGCCTATCATTTTTTTTCCTTTTATTTAGGTTATATCTGACATTCTTACTGAGATTTACTGAAAGGTAAAGCACTATATTACCACATTTCAACACTACAAACTTATTATGTAGTGCACTGGAAGACAGAGAGAATACCAAAAAATGACTCAAACAGCAACGAGGAGGCTGACAGAGGAAGGGAATGACAGGGAAAATTGAGGTCTGAGTTTAAGGGCTCATTGAATTTTCCTCAGCAAACAACATTAAATGTTTTGTTGTGTTTGTTTTTTTCTTTTTGATGATATGAGCTGTTTTTCCAGTAGGAACTACATAAATTACTACTTCATTTAATCTAACACAGCCAAAAAGGGCTATAAGAGGATAACGTGAATCAGATTTAAACTAATGGCCTAGATAAATCTTACTAATCACTGGAGCCACCTAGTTTCAGCAGTCTCATTGAGAAGAAGCTGCTTGCCCTCTGGTCTGAGAATCTTCCTGGACAGCTGGAAAGCATTAAGCTTTATCTGCAAGTCTCAAAAAGTGTACAGCATATTTGTATTTACTGGACATCAGCATTGCTGTTAATCAGACTCTGTGGCCTTGTTCTGTGAAGAAATCCCTGAAATTGCTCCTTGTCTCCTTTTCTGATGTATGAGAAATGTTTGCTTTCTTAAAGATAAGGTGGGAAAAGATATAATGCAATGAATGACGAAAAAGTACCTAGTTCTACCTATTGAGACAGACTTTGCAGGTTCACCTGAGAATGACACAAAAGTAATCTAGATTTGATAGGGTTTCATGACCAAAACACATGAAACATAAGTATGCAGAGAAGAAAAGGTAAAATAACTGCAAAACCTAATGCAAGGAAATAAAATTCCTCCTCTGGAATCTTTTCCAGTGAAAATGGACAGATCAGTAATTTTGTATATGAAGTGCTGTTCTCTCTTCCAGCTCCAGCAGTACCTCTTACCTTCAATCTTTCTGCTTTCTTAACAAATGGGGAAATGCAGCATTCACATGAAGAGAACCCGTTTGATCCTCAAATTAAGGTCTGGCTAAAGGATTTTTAGGATGAGCAACACTAAATACCTCACACCGATTATCCATTGTTCCTCCATCTGCTAATGGCCAAGGGAATATGCACTTCTCTAATGACTGAGGACCCAGTCAATCTAATCCATGTACTTATCCTCTCTGCAGCTTGGGTGCTGCATTATAACACATGAGAAGATGAAAGGAGACTTAGAAACAGCTCGAGTTTGTTCCACCCCATTACTCAGAGGCACACAGCCTTCCTATCTCACCACCTGATGACAGCAGACACTATATTGCCTCCCCAATAAGCACTAAATCAATAAAGGCTCACTAGAGCTGGCCCATTCTGCCTTCAGGATCCTCCCTGACTGAGATACACGCGTCCTAAGCTGCAATCCCCAGAAATAAAATAACAATAAATAACCCAAGATGTAGGAACAAGATGCAGAAATTCCTTGGCAGCAGGGACTGCTGCAAGCTCCACTGGTATTTATGGTTCCAAACCCACAAAAGCCTGGGCATATTCCAGCATCCCTGCTTCGGTAGGACTCCTCTGGGCTCAGAGGGAGTGCCATTATGCAATCAATTTCATGGCTGGAATCTCAATACATATAATTTAAGCAAAATAAAATTAAATTGATGGGTCGCCAGGTCATTTGGAAAGAATGCTTTTCTGACAATCAGTCCAGCCTGCCTTTTCTTTGCTGCTATAATCTCCACCCTGTAAAGCAAAGGAGTTGGAGTCATTATCTGTGTTTGTATTTTATTATGTATGGTCCTGAGCTAACAGTGAATTCTCTTCCTGGGTTATCATAAAATATTACAGTGGTGTCTGGTTTTGCTACTGCAGTAAAGTGTCTTATCATGTTTGTTCTTAGACCCTGATTTCATGGGTTTTAAACTAGAAAAAATGAGGTTAGAAGTTAGCAAACCAAACCAGTGCCTAAGAGAAATATTTTATTTTCAGCTGAGCTGATAAAGTATGACTTTCCCCTTTATGTATTCAGCCCTCTTGTATATACATCTACAGATATGTAGATGAGATGGACCCTTTTTGCCCAGACCCCTTTTGTCATGTTATTGTTGGAAGACTGGTTTGGTCTTTGAAAACAAACTGGAAGTGAGATTAGTTTAAAATATGTTAGCTAGTTTCAAATAAAAAATAAACTAAGGCAGACCGAAGAGATATCAAGGATGTTTTAACAAAAGTAGTTTCAAGATATTCTACCCAACATATCCATTTATCTGAATCTGTGGCCTTCAGACTCCAGAAAAAAATCATATTTTAAAAAACTATAGATTTATATCCAAGTCTTAAAACCCTTCTGTTCAAATATGAAAAAGATTATTTCAAAGAAAAGTTTGAGAACACACCACACTGCCAAGTTCTCTGTATGTTATTACGCAGCACCTAATATTCATGTCATTGTTTTCTGTATAACATGAGGTAACTTCATGTGTTGCTTAATAGCTTAATATCACACATTCCAGGATATTTTAGCAGTAATTCATTTCAAGCGTGCTTCCCTCACCTTGCAAAGAAATACCTTGTCAGAGGAATCCATTTTTAAAGAATCCATTTTAAGAAAAATAGGTTGAGATTAGGCCAAACATCTCTCACAAAGAATGCAATAGAGATTAGAATTTTACATAAATGATGCCAAATAATAGATATCTGTAATAGATAAGTATTTTTATATATCTAATAAGAAAAGATCAGGTAATAAACAACTATCTCTCTCCTTGGTGTGACACAGGTTTCTCCTGTTGGAGAAGAGTTGCTCCAAATCATAATGACAGTTTAATATTTCAACATTGAATTCTCGCCCAGGTACAGTTTAAGGAGGTAGAAGTAAATTGTCCTGTTTCTCTAACTGACAGCAAAAGGTGTGAGCAGACTGAAGCCCAGATTCAGCCTCTGTCCAGATAAGGAGAATGGCCTTCTGATCCCAGCCCCTTCACACCCAAAGGCTGCCTGAGGGCACTCAGTTCTCGTTTTCCACAGGAACAGGGAACAAAACAGCAAATGCTCTTGGCAATGCAGCCTAAGCACTGATTCCAGTCTGAGAAACACAAACTATGAAACACTCCAGGTAAGCCAAGACCATGAACTGGAATGTCTTACCAAGCTCAGTTTCATTTCTATGAATGGCCAAGTCTGACATTGCTATTGTCTTTATGCCCATGCAAGGGAGAGAAACATTTGCTCTGAACAGAGAAATAATTCATATGAAGCAATGATGATTGAGCAGAGAAGGATTTCTAGGTTTTTCTGAACTCCTCAATCCTGAATTAATTATATCCTCAAAAGTCTATAAACAAAACTAAAAGCTAGGATAAAACTACTTGCAGAAGGCTGACTGTTCAGGCCTCAAGAAAGGGTTTGTCCAAGCAAATTTGGAAAATGTACTACACATCAAGAATCACCGAAAGCAGCAGTGAAAACAGCATCAGCAGGAACTAAGAGAACAGTTTAAAATACACATTTTATAACCTTTTGCAATCTAACTATTTTAATTATTCAATAAGAAGTCAAAGTGGGAGGTTAATAAAATTCATCAGTAGGTGTTCTTATCAATGAGCAGAGCTGTGAAGCCTGAATGATGGTCTATCAATAAACTAAGAGGGCTGAAATCTTTCATTAAATTGTAAGAAGAAATGTATGTAGTTCAATCCAAAATACTTGTATACAGTAGGCTGACTTCAAGGGCGAACCCAGTTGGGGCTGAAAACATTACAAGTGACAACTAATTTTCAGCAGAAGCCTGTGGTGTAAAGAGAGCCAAAAGTAGAAATTAATCAGTTTTCATGGCAGATAAAAGGTGTCTTCCCAGTCTTCACTAGAGAAATGAGCTAGAGGTCTCAAAAAACTGGTTTTATTGGCCCAACAGCATACCTCCCACATAAAGGAAATTAATTTTGCAATGCATTTTCCTCTCACTTACTTGTGTATGCTTACACATTTGTAACTCTGATAAAAGTTTTTGCAATATGATATAAATTATGTGAATGTACATATCAAGCTTGTAGATAAGTGAGGTTTAATTTAAAGTGTATTCAGGGGCCAAATGCATTTCTGTACAAATTCAAGATGCTTATTAAGTTACAAGTATTGCTCCACGGAAGAGCAAATGTACCTTATTTTTTCACTTTATCTTTTTTATCTCACTGTTTTGTTATGCATATATTGTATATATAATTTTGTAAATGTGATTTCCATCTTGCATAGGGAGTTTATTCAAAATTATGGGGTTTTTTTTAATTAGTATTTCAAACTAGAAATAAGCTCAAAGGTAAATTCAAGGAGTCAGGAGAGAGGAAACAGTAAAAAAGATTAATGTGTTTTTAGCCTTCAGAGCTTTTATGTTATGTTAATAATTCTCAATTTTTAAACCATGATTTGAGGAGATTTGAAGTCTAAGAGAGACACTTTGTTCTCAGGAGCCAAATACAGTATTAAACAGACTTCTCATTATTTATTCCTAAAAATCAGAACAGGAAAGAAATTAACTGAAAAAATCCAAGAAAAAAAGCTGAAATTAGTACTGTGAGAAAGAGCAGAAACATTCCTTATTGTTCTCTCACCCTTCCCACTTTTTTTGTGTGTGGTTTTTTTTTGGGGGGGGGGGGTGTGGGGGGCTGTTCTTGCTTGTGCCTGCAACTAAGAGTTAACTTATATGGCATGAGAGAGCTATATCAAAATATTGCATTAGGATGACATTTCAGATTGCTGTACAGCTCTTCTAAAATGATTAAAGCTAATTCTAAGAAATCAGAGTAATAGCTGCTATTAAAAACCAAACTCAACTCCTGGGCTTCCTGGAAAGTTTGACATGACAGATATCTGCAAGACATTAATAATACAGAACAGAAATTAAGAGACCTTGGATCTGTTCCTGGCTGTGATATCAATTATTTGTGTTCTCTTAGGAGCAGGACTACCGTGTATTGGGGCAGACCTACATGGAAGGATTCAGACTCCTGTGAAAGCCTGGGCAAGGCAAATGTCCAAACCTATTACCTGCTAAGGCAGGTGTACACTGGTTCCTCACCCATAAAAATGAGGAAAAGCACTTGCTTCCATGTAAGCCATGAAATCTTCCACAAACATATGCTTATCACTGTACTCAGGCTGCTGAGGAGGAGACGTGCTCCCGTGAATTCTGCAGCAGGGCTTTCCTTTAAGGAGCTCACTGCTCCAGTCTGGGAAGAAAGCCAAACCTGCAGTGAATATGAACAGCTCAGTGCTGAAAACCAGCTCAGGAGACAAGTGGGGGAGTGGCTGCCTGCAGCCATCCTTGCAAGATCCACTCTGTCCACAGCTGAAAAATTGTTGATTGGCCATCACAGACTTTGCCAAGAACACAGGAATAGAGCAGAGCAGCTTCCAAAACAGCACATGGATGCATGCATTTTTGTCCCCTGCTGAAATGATCATTGCTTGCAAGTTACAGGCATTCTCCTTTTTCTTATTTGAGGATGTTTATACAGAGGGAAAAGGCCCAGAGTGCTAATTTCAGGGAATTAAAATTTAAGGAATTTTCTTTCCTAAGAAAATATAATAAAATTTCAGCAAAATTTTTTTAAAAAGGATAAAAATCCTATACTGCTTGCTGAAATTATTTTCTTTGCTTTCCTGTAAGTGTTGTCCTAAAATTAACAGCATTTTAATAGATGCATTAGCATTGGATTAGCTCCTCTAAGTGTTTCTTTCCAAGCAGCCTCTTCTCCCATCTTTTGATAACCTTATTACTTATTTTCTGTGTGTGATTTTCACCAACTTCTGCGCCAAGACGTGGTTATAACAGAGAAACAATTTTACAGATGGATGTTGTTAGAATAATGGCTGCAGCACAAGTTCTCTGTTTCACTATGAATATGCAACCTAATTTGGGGAAAATTTCTGGTTTACCTTCAGGGAGGACAGAAACCTCATTCTGTCTCAGTTCTTGCTCCATGACTGTTCCCTGGTTACAGGAAAGAGCCAGACAAATTTTGTTCTAATTTTCAGGCAAATTATTTCAGCATTGCCTACATATTAGAAATCGGGAATGAATTGTGAGTCATTAATGCACACTTACAAACTGTTTTACACCACCTGCCTGTCCTTTCCATATGCAACCATTTGCAAGGAGCATTCCTTCAGCAAACCTTTGAAAATTTCTATTAGCATTTCAGTAAAAACATTCATTTGACCCCTTCTCTGGAAAAGGACTCAAATGTATCCCAAAAAGTGTGTAGGTTTAACAAACCACTCTTCCTTATTCAGCAGTCCTTTTAAACCTCCCAAGAAGTACACCAGGGGAGCATTTTCAATCCCTAAATCCTGACTCATTCTATCTCCACTATCACTGGTGGCTAGCAAGGACACAGCCTTTCTAGCAGTGTAAAGATTTTAAATATGAAATACAACATTAGCAGAGATCCATTGGCCTCAATCTTGAAAATTAGATAAGCTCAGTTTCTAAAACAGTTAAAATCACAATAAACAATTTCCTAGAGGCATGACGGCAACTGAAATCCCCAGAGTTGTTATCTTCTTGTGGATATACTTGGACTACACAGGAAGTTATTGGCTGATGAAAAAAAAATTCCTCTCTGAAATTATATAGCCTCTGCATTGCAGGAAGTTATCAGCATTATCAAATTGCTCACTCTGACATGAATAATAAATCTACAATTCCACAAAACAGTTCAGTAATGTCACTTACATTTTTTCTGAGTTTTATGAGGAACAGATTTCTCTCTTAGTTTGTGTTATAGTGTAAAATACTCCGTTTATATGTTGTTATAAGAAAACCAAGAGTTCTCATTACTGTGTTGAAAGTCATGTTGTAAAGCAAGGAAATCAGCCAACAGACAGATTCCACAATCCATTTCCTCTGAACACAGGAAACATTATCCCTGCTATGGACATAATTTTGGGATAAGGACTCTACCTGAGTAACGTGATGTGTTGGGGGCACAGCCACCCCTAACTCTTCCCTTAATGGGGGTCTCAGTCTTCCCCATGACAAAGGAACCCATGGGAATCCAGCACTCCATCCATTTAAAGCAGGACTCTTACTGAGTCTTGGGAGCTGTACTAAGCCGGATCATTTTATTTTAGTCTATTTTTCACATAAGAAACACTTCCATAAAGTTTGTCAAGAAACAGATTGCAAACATGCAAATTAAATCTACCAAATTTCTTGAAGAGCATGGAGAAAGAGAGAACTGATTCTATGGCTTCAACCACTTTCTTTTTTTAGAAAATGTGAACTTAACCACAGGAATTTGTAAAATATTTGTGAAAAGAAATATTCTGTATTTGAAAGCTCCACCAAATGGGAGAAACTGTGAGAAGTTATTAGGTAGCAAAAATCATTTACTCTGTGTATCTACTTGCAATCTTATTAAAAAAGCCCAACCAAACTAAAAGGAAACCCTCCTCAGGGACTGCTTTTGTGTGCATATACCCTCCAAAAAGGCAGGATTTAGATCTCATTACACCATTAAGAAGGTTTTCTGAGATTAAAGGAAGATAATCAGCTTTCAAGTTTCTCCTGAAAACAGAAGCCAGGTCTAAAAGCCATACTGACAATGAACTGGACACTCTTCACAGGTAAGTAACACAGGTAAGGCAGAAGGGAGGTGCTGGCCACACACCACTATCACTTTACTGTTGGGAAAGCTGAAAAAAACCTCTTTATCCATGCTTTCTTGCACTTTAATTCAAGAACTACCCAAACAGAATTTGCTGGTGAGTTTTTATATTATGATTTCTACATCCTTTATTTACTTCCTGTAAAACTTTCTTCCAAGCTCCAAATTATTTCAAAATGTGGAACTCCCATTCAGAAAGTGATGTTTCATTTCAGGAGCTCCACATGTGTGCAAGCTCAGTGGGTCCAGCTTGGAATTCATTTTTCAAAATGACACACAAAAGGATCACATCTGGTTCATATGGAAAATGACTGAAAGGTTTTAAGGGCATTAACTTTCCAAAATTTCGGTAAGAAGGAACATTTTCTAAAGTTGCAAGATTCTCAGAGATGCATGACATTTCATCCCCTAGCCCTCCTATTAACCAGGACTAATGTCCAACAATATTTTTATTATGTGGAAATACAGGCTGCTCTTAGACCATGTTCTCCTCTGTCACAAACTCACTCTAAATTCTCAGTAGTTTGGGATTTTGTCCAGAAAAAAGCAAAGAAGCTATCATATCACTCAGATTTATCAGACCCCTAGTTTACTATGACAATATTTGTATTATATATGTAAAAGAAACAGAACTAAATTTGACATTACAAGGGAAAAATAAAGATAGTGTTCTTTTGCTTATGCTACATCCTGCAAATAGAGTTCTCCCTGTATTGGGCTGTTCACTTCTGGAGACAGTGTTTTAAAACTAAACTCCAGAACAGCTCCCTGGGTTAGAATTGGTTGTAGGTATTCTTTGTGCTAGATATAAAAGATATTTTGTACATTAACATCACTTGTTTTCAACTACTAACTGACACTGACTTCTTAATCCTGGTAACTTTTCTTTATATTAATTTTATAAACTCCTAATGTTAGCTAAGCTGGATCTCCTTTCCAGCCTCTGAAGGGTAATTTGGAACATCACTGAGAGACTAAATAATGACACTAAATACCTGGCCTTTCTAAAAGAGACACAGCAAAAGTGGAGAAAAAATGATTAAAATTGCTTGACATCAGAAATCTTCTCTGTAAATTATTGAGTGAAGTAGTTTGCTACTCTTTAGTTTAAGTTGCCCTCCTGTGCCTTTAAACACCCCTCAAAAGGAAAAACATATTCTGAGCAGAAAAATAGTTGGCCAAAACACTCTGGAATTTTTGTTTGGAGACAGAATAAAGGGGAGGGAAGTGCATGTGTGCACACCATAGTAATTCTTGAGGGAGTTGTATTCTTTCTTTAAACGATGGTATAGCAATTTCCTTGCCCATCTGTAAACAAGTATCAAAGGACGGCAAGACAAAGAAACTGAGCAACTTGATTTTATCTGAGGAGTCTGGTTAGTCTTTGAATTAGCAGCCTAATTTATCTGCTAATTCCACTTCTTAATCAAAAAGCTGTCTCGAAGTCAGACATTAGCATATATCATCAGTTTGTCAGCTGGAGAACAAAACAGTAAACCTTGTTTCTCTCATATCACCAATGTTAACTGAGCATATAAATCAGAAAATATCTTAAAATATTCAGGAATACAAGAGGAAAAAATGTAATACAGAACAGAGCAAATAATTGAACTCTTGTAGTCACATGAGAAAAAACTGTGTTTTGTTCAAAGCAAGGTTTTTACTGTTCACATTTAAATATAGCAAGTTTTGAGACAAGGAGATATTTTTAGTTTTCAAATATATAATAATATTAAATCTGAAAAATATCATAATTATCTCTGCTTTCTTTAGTACCCATGGTGAGGAACTCCATTGAACTAATCTATATTTCCCAAACTGCTCCAGTTTCATCAAAAGGAGGCACCAAATTCTACAACTGCCCTATTTTTTGTTACTTAAAAAAGAACAACAACAACCAGTAATATCTGTGTTCATCACAGTTTCAAGTTGGATTCAGGAACTGTGAGATGGCCTCTTTGGATGCTCTGCATTATTTATTTGGAACCCAAGAACAAATCACTCATCTAGGCAAGGGCAGATAATAGAGAGCAATAACGTGTTACTAGATATCCATCAGGCTTCAGCACTGCTTTTTAGTACCTTAGACACTGACACTTGTTGGCCCATCTTCAATATTTTAATCTCAACATGAATATACTGGAAAATGAAAGAAACTGTAATGGGCTCTCATTATTACATTGTCACCAGAAACACTGATTAAGTGGCCAGGTGAGGGGCTGCTCTGGCACATCCTGTGAAACCAGCTGCAGGTCTTCCAGAAGTACAGACAGCTGCTGTTATCACCCCACCTTATATAACATTTTTGTGTTGGAAAAACTAAGCCAGAAAAAAACCCCAACTTTAATACAGAAGTTGTTATTCATGAAAAATGTTCACTTTGTCCAAATATATCATCCAACTTCAGTTAATTCTCAGAACTTTAAGCATGTTCTTATTTCTCAAGCCTTTCCTTTTCTCAGCATCTGCCTCAAAAAGAGAAATAATTTCAAGTTTTTCTGTCTCCATGCTGCTCCTTAAAGGCTGAAGCAACTACAGAGAAGTATTTGTAACATGTAAATGGCATCAACAGGGAAAAAGAGAATCTCATCCCAGGACTAATTCAAATTGGCTTCCTTGAATGGATGTTTAACTATCGGGGTCACTCTAAAAATATTTTTAAAGTCAAAAAAAGCTCATGGTCACAGGGTTCAGCTCTAATTTTCCTTAGAGCATCCACTCTTAACAGCAAGATTCCACACACAGTAGATTCCCCCACACTCAGATAGATGCTTGAAATACAGATAACAGCTTTGTTCAAGGTTTACTGAAAAAGTCATGAATGGTCAGGCTAATTTTCAACTTCAAAACCTGAAATGCGTTTCTAATAAATTCATCAAAAAGTTCCTATATGCAGACCAGTTTTTTTAGAAGTAATATAGCTCCTACAGGGATTAATGGTTAGAGTTCTTATCTCAAAATTATTTCTAATAGCACTGGTTAGCAATTATTGCACTCTGTGAGTTCTCCTAAGAAGTCAGCAGTCTTTTGATAGCAGATGGCAAGTCACAAAATGAATCTGCAGAGATTTTTCAGACTCTTTATATAGTAACCACAATGTCCTTTGTACGGTAAGTGCTATTTCATATTCCTTAAACTAAAATCAGTTAAACATACATTAGAATTCTGGACACATGTCTCAATGTAGATTTGATATTTAGTGCTAGATGTGCTACAAATGTCCTTTAGAAGTCCCAATGCCGCACTAACTTATCTTTCATTTACTTAAAAAAAAAAATAAAAAAAAAATCCTCAATTGCCACGCCTTTTTCAATTTAAAGGATTTTTTTTGTAAGGCTAGAAATATTAAATTACAACAGAAAATATGAGGGCCTAACACACCTCGAACAAAGCAAGCAACTTTCTGAATTAAACAGTTGTGGAAATTTTAGCAGCTGCTTATGTGTTGTGAACATGATACCAACCTAAACTCATACAGAGTTCCAAGAAAGGTTTTGTTTTGGGTAGATAAAGGGTAGAAAATTCTAACTGAACCAGATTGCAAACCTAACACTCTAATGTTGAAATACAGACTCATAGTTAATATATCTTTCCCTTCATTCATCCACTCTTTTTATTACATATACTTATTTATGTTTATGCAGGTGGTCTTCTAAGAAATTTAACTTCAAATAAAAAAAAAAAAATTAAAAAAAGGAAATAAAAAGCACTCCTCAATGCCTACACAAACTATTTAGAACCTCTTTATACTTTTCTACCACTCGTCTCAACTTTCTAGCTTCCATAGAGATTAACTTCAAAAAAGTCTTAGTCTATAACTATTCCTTTATTTGCAGTGCTGCCTAGAACTGCCACATCTACAACAGTAAAACCGAGCATATCACAAAAATGATTTTTAAGTTTAACAAATTACATTTAAAGTTTCTCTTTTATCCTTCTAGTACATCACAGATGACCTTTCATGTAACAGGAATAAAAGAACATGAAAACTTCTTACTTTCCTCCTAACAACAAAAGTTCATTTAATTTCTTTCTCTCCTGCCTTCCTACAAGAAAGCAGAAAATTATTACCAGCATAAAGCTATAGGCATTGTTCTATCATGACAGCATTGGCTCTGTTTGACTTAAGGATCATCAATAACTGAGCTTCTGGAGTATTGAGACCCTCAGCACAGCTCATTTATGTTTAAATATTCCTATTGCAAAGTAGCATGAGGAATCTTTTATTATTCTTTTTTGCTCTACCTGCTTTGTGATAGGAATCTCACAGCTACATGGTTTTTTAATCTGTAACCTTAAAAACAACAAACAAACACACAAACACAAAGCTGCACTACATTCTCTTAACAGGAGTATTCATGAGATGCAGCTATAAATATCCCAAAGAATTTGTCCAAAGCCAGAAAATACTAGGCAAATTTTAGTAGGCATTCCCTGAAGGAATGGATAACATGCCAGTTTGCTACAGCATGAACAGTGCAATTCCCATGTTAGCCACCTAACAATATTATGGTATCCCTCTGAGGCATTACACAGCTCTGTATATCCCATTCTGAAAGTGGGATTTTACCTTGGGTTTTTGTCTGCATAATCTATTTTTTTTCCAGAAATCATTAAAAAAAGGCTGTTTGTTCCAATGCCAGCCAGGGTGACAGATGGGGAGGCAGCCAGGGGAAGGGATGCTCCCTTTCTCCAGACTCTCCAGGCTGGGCAGCTCCAGAAAGGAAGACATCTCTCCTTTCCTCACACTGAAAGAGTAAATTTGGGCTGGGAATGGCACAGGGAGGGAAATGGTGTCTCCCGTGATGCTATTTCCAAAATCCCAGAGAGAGAGAAGTATTTGTACAAAGATGAAAAGGTAGTTATCACAACAGCCTGTCTAACACTCTTTTTGTGCCCTCTACAGCAAAACTGGTGTAGAAATGAGGTGCCTGTGCCTGAGTGGATCATTGGGCCTCCCCACTGAAGCCCAGTGTTTCCATTCCTGTCTCTGGGTTCTGTTCCTCCATGTCTCAATCAATGATTACTCAGGCTTGGCTCTGTTGAGCCTATGGACAATATCAAACATTTTTTGTGGCTAACACAGGATCAAACATTTGCAAGTCTCCAGTACAACTGATACAACGGGTTCTGCAAGAGGAATCAATGACTTTCGTCAATATTATTTCTGTAAAATGTTAATGATATGAATGACATTAAGTCAAATTGATCCAAACATAAATAAGTACTTGGTATTAATATATTGAATATTTTCAGGCCATATTACTACTGCAATAAAGGAAAAAGATCAATTCAAGCATTGCCAAATAATAAGTTGCTAACAGTCAAATTAACAAAAACCAGATAAGCATGTGCAAGATGTCCTTTATCAGCTGGGTTGCTTTGATGAAATTCCACACTGAATGGTTTTTAAACTTATTTTTTCATAATTTAAGAAATGCACTGAACAAATACAGGAAGATAAATTGAAAAAAAACCTAAACAAATAACATAGTATCTGGTGGATAAATTTTTCCCTGTCCTGCTTTAGTAGTTTTTTGTATTACTTCTTCCAGTCTGATTTCAACATGGATATGACTATTATATGACAAGAGTTCAACGCCCTCAAAAGATTTTTTCTCAATCTATTTTTCTAAAATCAACATCCAAGATGCTCCAAAGGCATGGCAAGTTTCCAATATGAAAGAACATCCTGATTGGATGCTTACGCTCATCACTTGGAAAGCTTACAAACAGTTAAAAAGAGATGTGAACTGGAGATTTGTGTCTGCTGCATGCTCCAAAATCTCAGCTGGGAGGTTCACACATGAGGTTGTTCTTGTCACTAAAAGCAGGAGTCAGGAGATCTTGGAGGTGCTCTTGCAAGAAACCTTGAGCTGCAGTGAAGCTTCTCAAATACTTTCTCCATGGGGTCACAAAGGTAACCTGACAGATTATCTGCTTAATGCTCAAAATGGACTCCAGCATTTTCAAATTAAATAGTCCATAAGGCTGGCAAAGCACTATCATCACAACTCATTATAAAGTCATCATCGTTACTGCTCTACCACAAGATCTCAATAATGCAAAAATAAAGATCTCGTTTTATTATGCTAAAATAAACACTGAAACAAAGTAAATGGCAACTAGCATGCATAGTGCATAATTTATCCACAGCTATTGACACTGGGGCTATTATTACATTAGCCAAGAGTGTGAAAAAGTACCCCTGCAAACATGACATCTACTGTAATCCAGTCAGAATTTCATATTTAAAAGTATCCTTTTGGAAGTAGGGAAAAAAATAAATTAATTTTGAATACACAAATATTGCTAGAAAATGCTGTTATTTCACATACTACTTCTGTTTTCCTAGACTTATGTATAGAACTCTGACATTACACATTCAATATTTTTACTGAAGAAATATACTACATTAGCATAACCAATCTCAAGCTAATAAAATCTCCAAAGCATTAAAATTATATATATGTAAAAAAAAAAAAAAAAAAAAGAATGAAAGCATATCAGTGGGAAAGAATAAAAAGTAGAAGACATATTAGTATGGTCTGAATAATGCCACATTCCATTATTGATTAAAATGATTTTACCATGACATTTCATTCATCAGATTCCATTTCTCATTACACACAAACCCTTAATATTTATCAAGCTTACACAAGGCTTTTCTTCTCATCAAGCAATGCATTTTCCCTCTCCCCTTTAAAACTAGGCTATATTATGTTGAAAGGTCTACACTGTCTTTGAACTCTCTCCTTCTCACACTTGACCTCACTACCATCACTTTTTATCTCATTATAGTGAATGTTATTAAGTATTTATGTCTAACAAGGTGATCTCAATGGTTCATCCTTTTTAAACAGTCCTGTGATCATTTTCTGTTAGCAGGAAATAAAGACATTTCATTAAATCAAGATCTATCTGCTACCACTCAGAATTAATATTCTTTCTAGTCAGGACATTTAAGACCTTCACCATATACAATTGCAATGGATTTTTGATGGTTAAAGATGGAATTGTCCAATCCTCAGACATCCAGCATGCACATGTATTTCAAAGAGTGATTTTAGATTTTTACAGAATGTAGGCTCAATACATTTGTTAAAGGAACAGGTTAACCCTGGAATGCATTATACTTTTATTATGGATGCCTAGGGAAAACAAAGAAAACTGCAGGTGCATAAGAAGTTTACCCTAGATTAAATAAGTCTTTGTAATCACCCTTTAAAAATGTATTACATTGACATATACTCCATATCAAGGCTTATTATTTCTCAAAAAATATGTGAAACTAATTAAAAAAAGAGATTACCCTGGCAAAAAGTGCTGGTATGTAAAAGGTGATTCTGCATTCTGTATTAGTAAACCTTCCCCAAAAAGTCATAGTAAAAGTATGCCCAATACAAGCAAAACCATGTAAAACCTCAGTTCTGATATATTGCAGCTCATGGAAAAGCTTGTATTCATTTCATTAACTTTTTGACCAAATTTCATAGGATTAGCAATAAAATCATTTCACCTTGTAGAGGTTATCTAGAAGACAAAGTGCTCCCTACTCTTCATACCAAACACAGTCCTGCTTTATCTCCACATTATTATACACATCACTGGATTTTATCACTACAAACCAGTTGTGTTTGCAGAACTTCATCAAAAAACCTTCAGTTTTTCTTTTCCTAACTAGACTGACAGGCTTATGATCCTCTCAATCTTAATCCTTAAAACAATTCACTGTTTGGAAATATTCCCGTCAAACACAATATACTGGTAGAAAATCTATTGGCTAAAGCAAAAGAAACAACAGCACTGCTACATCCCCCAAACCAAATAAAAATACACCCAAATTTCCCAAATTTCCCCTGAATTATTTCAGTGTTTAACAGTCTGAGCTTTCAAAACCACCTTTCCTTTCATAAATAATATTTTCTGTTTCAGAATATAAAAATGAAAAAGGCTTTGTTTTCTTCTAATATTTGTCCAGTTGTGGCAAAGAACAAAACCAAGTTTAAAAAAGTTATGCCTTTTTAATAAACTGCATTTAAAATTTTGTGAAGCTATATATTTTAATATGTTTGAAATTGAGAAATTAATACTGGACCAATATCAGAAATTCTCATCACAACAAGTAATTTTAGACTTTGGCTTCAGGAACACAAAACAGTTAATATGGTTTGATCATTTCCAATATAGGCTGAACCTTAAACTTTTACATTTCAGTGCAGCTGGCCAGTTTCTAAGGTTTCCTCCCCCAAAAAATCATAGCTGTAGACTGATGAAGTATAATACAGCACACAGCAAGCACATGGCATGTAAGCACATGTAAAAGATATTGCACAAGAATTTGACACTAACAGCTACATTACTTCCACTCCCAAGAACTAAAACAATCACTTGTAGGAAGCTGGCCACAGTAAAGCAGTGGTCGATAAAAGCAATCATGCCAGCTAAATTGTAGCTGAAGTCAGTGGCACAATTATTTTTATTTTTAAAGCAGTGACATACCAGTGAAAACATTCCACTGAAGATGAAGAGTCTGGGAAGTGTCTATAAAGCAGATCCATCTGGAAGAGCAGCTGAAATAGTGAACAGAATGAATTTCCCACTTTTAGGTGTCTTGCATAATTTCTTAACCCTTGCCCTTAGATTTCAACAGATCTCTTCAGTCTAAGGCTTTCAGTATTTAACTACCAGCTCTAGATAAATACCTGAAAAAAGGGGCCCAGTTGTCTGAGCCTCCTTAGTCCCTACTGAGATGAATAAAACCGAGCCATTTTCCCCACATACAGCACTTCTGTTCTGCTTAATCTTTACCTTTCTCTTTGGCTGTCTTTTAGATTTCATCTGTTGATATTGCACTTTCTGCCTTCAAAATAGAAATTATTTGTGTGTTGGTGCATATTTATGAGAAACAGCAATGTGTAAGAACTCAAGCTGTGAGGAAGTCTTTACCCTGAGATCCCTGTGGTCCCTCAAAACTCTCCTCAGCTGTTGCAAACCCACAGGAGACCTATTTGTTTATGGAAGTATGCCAGGTGTTTCTCTTTCATAAATATTTAATTAATCAATCTTGTGAGGAAAAAATGCAGCCCGCACAACACTCCCGGTAATGAATATGTGTTAGCTGTCTCGATTTTTTCCCCTCAGAAGCTGATTAGTTATGTCATTTGTGAAAGAAAGAGGATCCATTGTGTTTCAAACAGGGAAGCAGAGCACGGTGGGTTTGGGGGAGAAGTTTGTACCAAATAAGACACAGAAAAAGGGGGCTAGTAAAAACTGTAGCTGTTCTGCTAGCAGAAGGGGGATGCCACAGGCCAGTGGATTTGAAAAGATGTGTTTTCATTTTATCATGATGAGGAGTCAGTTCAAAGGGGTGCACAAAACCCTCTCACCCGGGTGTATCAGGTCACTTTACTGAGTCCTGCTATTATGGCCAGCCAGCCCCTCCTGAGATGTGAGCCCCTGTCCCCTCCTTTCAGCCATGAGAACCTATGGATCACATCTCAGTGGGTGTAAGAGGCACCAAACAGGAACCCATTTGTAAAGAAAAATAAAAGCATGTCTGAGGGAATACTGGACACGCTGGTCGGCAATTGGATCTCAGTAAGTATAGATTATCAAAGACTTTAAATTTCTTTGCATTTTCCAGAAGTACAATTCAAATCACCTAGTTAGGAACATAATACCCTGATGCAGGAAGACAAAGATATCACTCGACCACAATTCTGAGTACCTAAGATTGATGCCTGACTCTGCATGGTAAAAATCTACTTAAATGGCAACAAAGAGCTCTGGCACACATCTGCCATGCCCAGGGTTTGCCTGGGGTTGGGTTTGTCTGGGGTTGTGCAGAACTAAATTAAAGCTGAATAAATTTGCTCAATCTTTAACTACACACAGGACTGAAAAATTTTAAATAGTCAAAAGGACATTTAAGGTCTGGTCAATGATAAACAATACAGTGACTATCACAAAGCAAAAGAAATCTCAGATGCTCCCTACTTTGTGTTTTACACTCTTCTTTGGGCCTACTTTCTTCCTGGATAGAACACATTGATTTTTTTATAGATAATAAATATGAAAATAAAAATATAAGATATATAATTACTTTCTTAAGGGAAGTTGTGTAGCTGACACTTTAACAGGGGCTTAGTCCTTGGCAGTGCTCAGCACTGGCATCAGGGGTTTGGTACTTAATATTTAAAATATCACGCAGTGATAGTGTCTTACTCTGGGGCAAAAACACAAAAAATGACAGCTGAAAACACAGTCACATAGTCAGTGTCACTGGGGCCAGGCTTTTACTTCTACAAATTGTTACTCAGGAATTAATTATAAAGAAAAAACCAATCAAACTAAAAACCCCTAACAAACCCCTAACAAAGAAACAAACAGCGTATTTTGGATTTTGCAAAAGGAAGTATTTTAGTTGATCATCTAATAAGGCCATATTTTTATACCAATTCTCACAGGGAGTAAGATAACAGTGACAAAAAAAGCTCTGAATTAAGGAAGACTTAATTCCTGTAGTTAGACATTTATTCATAAGCACAAGGTTTGTACTAATGATGGTGAACATTATTCTCAATAATATTTTAAGATCTGTAGTGGGGACTGAACTACCACTGTCTGGCAACAACGTATTTCAGCCTTGCTGCACGTTTTGCAGACATGGCTCAACATACAGTACTAATCTGGCTCCTGCTTAGGCTATTCTACTTGTAAAAACTTGAATCCAAGAACTTCTTGGTTCTGGATAGTTGCACAAAAATTACATCAATTCAGGCTGGGATTTCTCCTCATAACCTTGCAGCTACATGAGAAAAGAAGAGTAAAATTTTCTATTCTAATTTAAATACAATAAGTCAGTCCATGACATTCAGGAGTTCAACACTCATCCCTACAATAGCAGATTTCTCCTTTTCTGGATTCCTTGGTTTTACACACACAATTTTTCTTCCCTTCTCTGTTTTCTTAGCACACCTCCCCTTCTAAATTGTAAATGAAAGAATACACTCTTCTCATTTTTTTTCCACACAGAGCTCACAAAAAGTAAACATGTAGAGCCAAAGTTGTACACATGCAAACACAAACATCAGTCACCTAAAATACATCTAGTTTTAAACTATGAAATATGACAATGAAACTACTATTTCATAATTTCCTTCTGCTTTATAAAGTCAGAGTCAGTGTATGGTACAAAACTCTGCTTTATATGAGACAGATACCTATGAAAAAGGCATGGATGGCACTTTAAAGCACACTGTTCATTAGCTGATTTCAGTGTTTCCTCAAGTGATTATTTAAAGGACCATTGAATGCAAAATGATGGTGGCAGAATAATATGAAGTAGCATAAAAAGCTTACAACTGGTGACATCTTAACTTGAAACACTCGACTGTACAAAATATCTTACTTTTCCCATAAAGGTTTCTTGCACCTACATAACTCAAACAGAAATGCAAAATAAACCCCCCCAAATACCTTGCAGAGTATCTGTACAAGTCATTTTTCTTTAAAATGTTTCACATTTATACCCTTGTACTTCATGCAAAATATAAATGAATTAAATTTGTGGAGAGAAACTGTTTTTACCATAATGAAAGGAGAAATCATAAATGAGACATCATCTTAAAAAAATAAAAAGAAAAAGGCAGCCCCCCAAAATGAGAGTATGTAGAGCTTTATGGTATTGATATTATCTAAACTGATGGGCTCTCTTGAGGTTATCATGTTTCTAAGGTTTTGTGAGAAATATTGGTTGAGACATTCTTGAAGAACTGCCCCAGAAACCTGAAACTTCCTTATTGTTTATGTATCTATGCTGCAAACCACCGTTCTTCACTACATTCCTCCCCCCTGCATCTCTTCCAGAATACATTTGAGTGTAGTTTAGACCAAACACAAAGGCTGACAGCCTTTTGCCATGGCAGAGAAAGCAGTACTTAGTGCGGAGGAAATTCTCAGAGGAAAAGGTACCTGTAGTGCTACAAACCTTCTGAGGCACTGTCAGTCTCACCAGAAAACCACGGGCATGTTTAGGTTCACGTCTGACCACGTTAATTTGAAGGAGTCACTTAAGAACAGGAAAGGTTATTTGGTGGCATACGGGATCAGTTTCCTTGTTATTCCCTCTTTTACTTTATGCATCTTGACCTTTTCCAGCTATCCCAAGAGGAAACTAATGTGATCTCAAAGAAACATTCAGGCATTGGTATATCATTGCTCTGTAGCTGAACTGCACGAGGATTCAGTTACAATATTTATGTGGCTGAGGTTTTTTCAGGGAACTTCTGTGGCTCAATAGGACTTTTGCAGAAATTTGTTAATACTGTTAACAGAAATATAGACTGGGAATACTATATTAAAATATCAATTCCTTCTCAGAAAAAAATCAGATAAATATCTGTCCAACATTACTACTGCAAAAATTTTAATCTCAAAGGATGTAGTTGTGTTATCTACCTCCCCAGCTGATAAATTGCAAGGTCAGTTTTAGTGAAAAAACTTATCTGCTACTGAAAAATAACACAGTACTAAGTTTTGATGCAGTGTGCCCCAGCATTCTTACGCAACTGAGGTTTTGTTTCTACTTTTATCACTTCAGATAAAATTAAGACTTGATGAAGTAAAACACCATCATTGCCAGCGATGACATGCAAGGAAAAAATATATGAAGAACAGGACAGATTGGGAAGGAGATTATAAAAAATAGTGATATGCACAACAATGCATCCCACACACACATACACAGAACCCCTCAACAAAACAACAAACAAACACCACCAAAAAAGGAGGTAGATATAGAATGAAATATTATGCAGATCTCTCATAAATCCCCCGGCAGATCACACTGCCAGTGGTACCCCAGCTTCAGAAAGTCCTGTAGCACTGTTCATGAGAGCATCAGCAAATCTACATTTCAGCAGCAGCAGCAAACTGAGATCCTGGTGATGCGGTGAGTCAGTCTGGGTGGTTCACTCCAGCCAAGAGCCTGAGGAAGCTGATCCAGCTCCCTGCTTGTCCTGCCTGTTCCTCCTCCCAGCGGAGCTCACTGGGACCTCTAGGCTTCATCCTAGCTCTAGCTGAATCTACTCTTACAGAAGGGTAGAGAAAATGTAATGGTTGGTGAAAATGCTGGAGGAACTTGACAGGGAGAAAACTGTTCCCTGGCAGTAACTTTTGTGTGGTGACATTCTCTAGTACATGACAGACCAATTATTCCAAGGAAAAGGCCTTCTCCCTGGCAGGGCATTCTTGATCCCTTTTTTCCTCAGGACACCAACAAACGCTTCCAACTATTGTTCCTCTTCACCAGAGGTCTATCCACTGTTCAGATGCTTTTCTTACAGAAATGTAAGTTTGTAAGACAAATTTTTGACCACACTGATATGTATGAACACACTGAGTTCCAAAACACATACTTCTTTGAAATTTTTCTACCTCTGTTAAATGGGAATGACATTGCAAATTAATAGAGCCTTGACATGGATAGAGAGAAAAAACCTGCTTTCTGGCAGTCTTACACAGATAGTGCAAGATTCTTTCTTTGGGATAGGGGCTTAAGAGTATTTGGAGAAAAAACCGGAAGGGTCACACAAAGTTTGGTACAGACAAGGCCAAGAAGGACCAATGGTTTCTTAGAGGAAAGCTCATGCCAGCCAGAACTGAATAAAGAATTGAGACAAAACCTTTGCTGGAGTCACAACAGAGTAATCTGTCCCTGGGTTACAGCTACCATCAGACAGCTCAGCTGGCCAGTGTTAGCAACAGGTCACCAATGCTGGCTGCTTCTTAGGCAAATCCTGCTGCTTGTGCTGTGCATAATGCTACAGTGCAACAGAACTCACTTCAAATCTGTTTCTGTGATTGTCAATATCACATTTCCTGCAATACAGCATATGAGGGACCAAAACAGAAACGGTGGCATTCATAGTTTGGGAGGAAAGACAAACATACAGTGAACTGTATATCTCCACTAATGGACCTTACATGGGTGACTCTGTTTCCTACCAATCCATTGCTGTATGTCACCCTACACTCAATCGCCAAAAAAAAATTTCAGAAAGTGATAAAAATGGAAGAAATGCAGTATTGAGTGCCACAACACAAGAAGAGTATAGAACTATCAGAGAGTATCCAAGGGAGGGCTACAAAGAGGGTGAAGGGAGAGAAAGTGTGTGAGGCATGGCTGAGATCACTTGGTCTGTTCAGCCTGGAGAAGATGGGACTGAGGGGAGACCTTGTTGGTCTTCAGCACCACCAGGAGGGGAAGTGGAGAGGCAGACACTGATCTCTTCTCTCTGGTGACCACTGACAGGACCTGAGGGAAGGTCTGAAGCTGTGCTGTGGGAGGTTTGGGCAGGATAGTAAATGGTTCTTCCCCCAGAGGGTGGTTGGGCACTGAAAGAGGCTCCCAAGGGAAGTGGTCACAACGTCAAACCTGACAAAGCTCAAGAAGTGTTTGGAAAATATCATCAAGCACATGGTAGGGTTCTTGGGGTGTCCTGTGCAGGGCCAGGAACTTGACTTTGAAAATCTGGGTGGATCCCTTTCAACACAGGATAATCTATAATATCTTAATTTTCCTCTGATTGTAAGAGACCTTACCAAAAAAAAGTCCCATCATACACAAAAATTGTGATGTTAAAGAAGAAAATGAGCTGGACACTGTGGTCTACACTGTTATTGCTCTTCATCACTATCAAAAAACCTTTTGCTCTAAAATGATTGGTTTCAGAATCAATTCAGCCTGTTCTCAAATAAGGTTTTCTTTGTAACTCAAACATCAAAAATGTATTTTGTTTTATTAGGAAAAAGTTGATGGTTTTTTTTCCCCAGAAGTCGATCAAATCTGAGTGGTTCACTTTCCTGGTACAGTAAGAACATTTAAACAAGGCTATAGTAAGAAAGCTAACACAATATAGTTATAGAATGGATATTTTTTGAATCTTTGTCAAAGATTAATGATAGTTATAAAAAGCAAAGCTTACTGATCTGTTATATGACAGACAGCAGCAAATAAAAAAGCAGATTCAGGACTATTAACAAGTATAATTATATTCAGTCATTCCTTTTAAAATTGCTTAAAGCTCAGCTGGATTTAATATTTCCTTCAATCAACAACATGCAGGATGTGCGGAAGAATAAATTATGATTAAAATACAGACAATATGAAGCAAGGAGATGTAGACCATTAATTTAATTCATGACATTTTCAACACCACTTTTATGAAAGTCATGGATTTTATTCAAATGGACTTTATAGAGCTTTTGAAGTAAGCAGTCTTTGAAGTTCCTCCTTTATTTGTTGTTACACTTATCATGAAATGTCAAAGAAAAATGGTTTATTACTATCAGAGGTGCTTTATTACTCATTTTAGGGGGATTATCAAAATGAGAATCTCCATCCAAGGACAGATTTATCAGGTCATAAATTTTGCACACTATTTTGATAATAAAAATTGGCATTGTAATTATCCATTTCCCCCAGATACTTCCTCTGGAAGAATAAAAGCTGAAAAAACTACCACCTTATGAAAGTTTGACTCAGCCTACACTCCTTTTTCCTGCATAATGAGGCAGGAAAATAAATTTTTAAATATAAATTGTTAAAAATAAAACTTGATATTCATACATTCAGTATCTATGAACTAGTCCCTGTTATTATGTAAGTTTCAGTAAATTTAAAGAAACATTTTGAATTCTAACCTTGAATAAACATTTTTCTTGCTTACTACTACTATTAGGAGTGTTTTGAATTCTCTTCAGAGTATGACAGCTATGAGTCGATAAGGGTTGATCATAAAAATTAGAGAACCAAAACCTAGATAATGATATCTTTCAGCAAAAATGATCCATTTGTGGAATGGTTTGGGAAAGGAAATACGGGAAGGAAAGCAGATACCACTATTGTGAGAAGAATGTTTCATTTCTCACTTTTGCTTCAGTGTCAAATGACAGGGATGTAGAATTCTATAAATTTCTGTCCAAGGTTGATATATTGTTACTAAGACAGGAAAATAAGGAAGATGCACTTGAACTTGCCCAGCATTCTCATTTAGGATTAAAAATTGAATTCTGAAGCACTTAATTATCTAGAAACAACTACCTTTTAAATGGAATTCTGCTTCTGAAAAAGTCTTTTTGCCACTCTTGGGTAGGAGCTTAAGTAGGAGAGTTTCAGAAGTGTGAAGCAAGCAGAGAACTTAAAATTTCTTGCAGAAGTAAAACTTTCAGACATGAAAACTCAAAATATTCAGAAAGCCAGATCTCTTGAATCCTGTCAAAATTTTGAATCTCAATCCTTAGGAAACTTTGTGGGCAAGAAGAAAAATATTATGGTCTTCTCAGTCTTTGACAATTCAAGATATTTCTTTAAATAGTGACTCACTGAAAAACTGCTTACATCAGTCAGGTGTTTTATAAAGATCACCACTGATTTCAGTTCTTCAAATAAAAACTACATTGCATAAACCAATTTGAGAAAGTAGATATTTCACTCTCCTACACCAAATGGATGCCAGTCATTGTGAACAATAGATCCGTGGCCTCTTTTGGCTCTAAATGAAAGAAACATTGAGGAGTTGTTTCTAATTAGGACATCATACATTAAATGCACTGCTGAAAGTCAGTCTTGGAGATTTACAAGGCCTTTTATACAGAGAATGATGATAAAGGTGCAGAAAAGTATGTTTTACAGTAAGCCCAGTCCAGAGTACTTTTTAAATGGCCAGCAATTAAACCCTTTTGTAGGAAAATATTCTGTCTAGATTTACCATGGCATTGCAAAAGTCCCAGTGAAATCAAGAGGAATATTTTTGCAGTAGGGTTCTGCATGGAAAAAAAACCTCACCAAGTTGCCTTAATTAGATGCTTGAAAAACAAGCACAAGGATGTGTGAGTGAGTGCATGTGTATTTTGTGTTGTAAAACTCAGATCTTGATTTGAATCAGGGCTTTGATCCTTAGTTTCAGATGGTTCATTATAAAGGCATAGCAAAATCTGAGCAGAAATTCTCCAAACAAGGCATGGTATGCAATTTAGATCCAAATCTATAACCTGCTTTATGTTTAGTGCTGATCTTCAGACAAACAATTCTCTTCTCACCACCGCCTGAAATTTCTCTGGGGACAGGAAGAGGAAGGAAAACAAACATCCCAAATGTAAAGTCACAAAGCCCTCAACAGCCTTCCAGTTGAAACTTTAGCAAGCATGTTGTTGGCAAACATTTACTTTTAGCAATATGCAAAAGTGTTAGGTTTTGGTATATGGATTCTGAAACTAAAAATTGACCTGAAATGTGAGTAAATGGAATTTTAGATCATGTTTGTCATCCACTAAATAATTCATTGTTCCATTTTATACATGCAGCCTTTAATTAACTTGCTGACTCAGGCGCATGATACTACTAATCCATTCATTTCCCCAAGCCCACTGAAAAGTCTAAAACATGTGTGGGCACAAGCAAAAGACTGGGAGATTATTAAGAAGGAATTTTTAATCAGAAAACCTCAGCCAGCTGGATCCTCTTCTCCCAGCTATGAAGACCAGATTGAGGACTGATGGATAACACCTGTTAACTACTGTCTTTTTCCTGAAGCTGTTGAGTCATAAGCCTGTACAACTATTTTTTTCCTGAAATACTGGTCACAATAGCTCAAACCAGTTAATAATAATTCTGAATAAAGGTTTAAAATATCTGCATGTATCAAGCATGTATCAATTTCTGCCTGATTGGAAAATATATTCAGTAAGATAGCCATCAATGACAGGCAGAACTTGGATAAATTATACTAAAATACATATATCTGTGTTTACATAAACAAACACATCTGAAGAGGATGCATTCTCCTTACAAACCAATTCTGCCTTAAATATCTGCAAAAATATCCTTAGAACAACATTTAATTATTTAATGTTCAATTTTGTCTTTACAGATGCCTTTATAACTTCTTCCTCAGGGAAGAACAGACTTTTTGACCAATGAAATACAAAACAAAGGGCTTTCAATAGCTTTTAACTATATGCTAACACCACATAGACATGATACACGAAATGAAGTATTGAGAATAAAAAAAAAAGAACTATTACAGCCGAATTCCAGTAGCTAATAATTTTCCTTTACTCTATTTCAACTAAAGTAGTTCTTTTTGCTTAAAGACCTCTTTTCACTGTATTACACAGACCTAAATTTCACTCCAGCCTGTGTTGCCTTTGCAAGGCTTCTAATAGAAATGTATCAATAACTGTCTTCTGTGGACAAAGACCATAGGAGTGAGAGACAGATGTAATTCCTTCATTCCTCTCCCTCGATCCTAGTCTACATAATTAAGTATCAGACTAGATAATCCCTTAGGTTCCTTCATTATTCCAGTCTATTTAATACCAGCATATCACTCTGGGATAGGTTACAGTGCTCTTACAGGCCTTAAAATGTGTAGGTTAAAAGATTTACAAGGTAACTGAAGTTGTGACCTCCTTCCTGGGGGAAGGGAAGAGGCATTAAAGGAAGGATAATTCAGAGAAATGTGACTTAAGTGCAGCACTAGAGCTATAACCCCTCAAGTTATTTAAACCTTTGTCTTTTTTCACATAGTCCCTGCTGGGTGAAATCTCCAGTTGGCCTAAAAGACTTAATCACCTCTGGCTGGATGAGTATTAGCAGTTCATTTGCATAAGTACTTGTCATTATCATTAAGTGTGTTTGCTTTCAGATATATTTAAGTCCACATTAACTCCTTCTTGCTTGACATTAGGATCTCTCAAATTGGCAGTGGTTGCATTGTATTTCCTCTGAACCTGTCTCCTACTTAAGACATATCTAGGACAGCTGTATTCTTTAAATACTCATCAAAGGGAAACGATTCCATCTACCGCATGAAAAATTTAAGGCACATAATTTCTCCACAAAGTCAAGACGTGGTCACAGAGAAATGAAAATCCAGGCTCTAAAGCATAAAACAGATATAAATGCAGAAGAGTAACCCAGTTGCCAGAACATCTCCCCCAAGGGCTCAGAAATCTGTAGTTGTAATCATTGCTCTACACACATCACTGCAACAGGCAAAATTTTAAGTATCTGCAACTCAGTGTAAAGCCAAACCCTAGAGTTAAACATCCCTACTAAGAGTTGCAGATTTACCAGGGACACGCAGGAAGCTTACATTCCTCTGCCATACGTTCTGAGAAAACAGCTGGACGTACATGCTTCTGTTCCTCATTGTGTTGGTTACAAGCACCCCACTGGGGAAAAAGTTTGGAAAAAAATCCCTGCTGTGAGGGTGGTGAGGCCCTGGCATAGGCTCCCCAGAGAAGCTGTGGTTGCTCCATCCCTGGAATTGTTCAAGGCCAGGTTGGATGGATGGGGCTCTGAACAGCCTGGGATAGTGGAAGGTGTCCCTGAGCGTGGTAATGGGGTTGAAACAAACCCACCTTTAAGGTCCCTTCCACCCCAGGCCATTCTTTGATTCTGTGGACACTGTGAGGAGGTGACACCTCAGGAAGAAGAATCAAAGAGCTCTCAGCAGAACCACAGAGCTGCTGTTTGAGGCTGGCAATCCCACCCTTTCTCAAAGTCTGAATAACGCTGTGGTAGTCCTGGACATGGATCTTTCCAAGGATCTCTCTCCTTTTGCCCCAGAACACGAACATTTTGGACTTTCTAAGACAACGACAACTACCCCAGAATGCTGCACGAGACAGGGAGAGACATTATTTACCTGCTGGTTATGGTAAATAACCAAGAGGAGAAACCTGCCTCTTAGGCTAACTTGATGAACTTCTAGACATTTTAAATTGATGAAAACAGAAGCAAATTTGAGATCCAGAATGAAATCATGAACCTCTGATGAACATGAAAAATCTAATAAGCTAAAAATCAGATCCCTTTCACTTGGTCTCCTTCAGAGCACATGAGTCCTTAGAGACTGTTTTTCTACCTAATTTTTGGAGGGCATCCATCTTGAAAAACATATTACTCGGAAGGGAGTACATGTTTAGAATGAGATGAGTTTTAACTAAAAATAAAAGCCAACTCTGGTGTTCTGGGGCACCTAGTAAAGCAGCCTAACAGTTAGGCTACTGATATAGAAGTTAAGGACTATGTAACAGTGGCTTTACTCTAAAAGCATTTTAACATAGTTTTAAAATGAAATTTTTAAAAATTATTTAAAATAAATGTCTTATATACATTTTTTAATAAGAGACTTCCTTCATCTGACATGTTCCAGAAATGTTCAGACTTTACAGACTGGACGGGTATTTAGGTATGAATCTGTGTAGTTTCTGACTTAGTTTTGCAGAAACAGAGAGTGGGTCAGTTCTAATCCTGCCTCATGACATTTAACTTATTAACTGACAAGAACTTAAAAGAAATTAAAAAGAGCTTCTCAGGAAGATTAGACAGCTCTAAACCTTTTGTCTCAACATCTGAGTGTTTTTTGGACCATAATTTTTACTTCAGATGTCAGATCCCCAGGCCATGTTTCCAAAATAACTGTTCACATCTCCTTGCTCTCCTTTGACAATGAACAGATAAATGCAGAGTCTGTTCTTCTAATGTACACAAAGTAATATTTCAGAACATTTCCTCATACCTCCTTAAGTCAGTGGTAAAAATATTCCTGACTGATTCCTGAAAACCTGGGTTACAGAAACCCCTTCTGCTGCAGCGACAAAACATGTGGTAATGACAGCCTCAGGCTTCCCCATGAAAAAGTTAGGCTACAAACATCTTGAAATCCTTTCTTGCATTTTCATAGCATGAGACTTTAGGCAAAAAGGCTAATATAATCTGCTGCTATATCAAACCAACATATTATATATTCAGGTCACATTAATAATTAATTTCTTACATATGGTATAAAATACACATTTTTACATCTATTATTTTTCTTGAGACTAACGTGTGAACTGTATTTTGCATATTGCTTTATTTATGTTTGTGGTAAACCACATATAAAGACATGTTTTTGCACTCAGAATGGATGTTTTTAATAAAAGTTAGTCACAGTCAGGATCCTTAACTCATTGTTTTCTACAGTCTCACTATTAGAAATCTTTTAGGAAAAGAGGAATCAAACCCCTTAAAAAGCTGTTTGTTTGGGTTTTTTTATATCTCCTGTGCTGAAACATTCATAACAGAAACTTAAATTGGAGGGCAAAGGAAAACAGACTTGTTTAGAAATCTTGAATGGGTAAAGTAAACAAAGTGGATATCATTTGGTAGACATCTACAAAACAGAATTATAATATTTGGAGGAGTTTTATCAGTGTCTTGGGTGCAACATTGTTTAGCAAGTTTTCATACTTGTTTCCAAAATGGATGTGTACAGTCCTCACCTCATGCAATATTTTCCTACAAGCAGAAAGCCTGAATTGCTGCTTACGTTAACGTGCACTAGGTCATGCCTGCTTTCAACAATTCATATTAAATCCACGTTATCTCTGCATGTACTTGTGATAAGCTTGTAAACCTGTAAACAACATTCATCAGTGTATTCACAGTTCAAATTAATTTTGCATCTTTTCCACTAACCCTCTCTTTCAAGGGTCTTGTAGAAATAATTTCCTGATAACGTCAAAATGTCACTCATATTTCCCAAATTTTAATGCCGGGCACAGTCACCTCACTTCTTGAAAATATCACAAAATACATTTTTAAAGCAATCAGGATTGAACATTTATAAATCTAACAAAAATATGATGCAAAATAACGCTAGGGCAGAAAAACTGTCACCCCTAACCAACTTTGGCAACTGAGGGACCATGAATATTTCTACTTCCATTCCTGTTCACGGCACAAACAGAATTCTGAACTGAAGCCTGTGAAATACTCACACAAGGACAGAACCTTCTGAAGCACTTCCTGCTTACGCATTGCAAGCAACTAGTCAAAAGCATCAAATATAACTGTAAGTGTGTGATACATGAAAGATTTCCCATAACAAATAGTTTCTTTTCTATTTTAAAATAGAACTACTGCAAATATGAAGAAAAGGGTTATCTAACACAAGTCTATGTGAAAAGCAATGCAATATTTGAAACCATGACACTCTGAATGGAAGCCAGTTAAGTTTAAATTTTCATAATTTATTTTATTTTACAGTTAAGAGATTTGGTCCTGGTACTAGTACAGAAACTCCCATTTGGGAGCCAGGCACTTTGCTCGAATGAGACAATTCTTGTTCTATTTCCTGCAGATGAGATTGAGAAAAGACAGTGGTAACATTAAAAAATATACATCATCACAAGTATATTTTTTCTTGAAGTTAATAGCACCTCAGCCTTCAGCTCATTATACACAGATAAACAGTCTAAAACACAAAGCAGAAGACAGTGGAATATTGCAGTACATTTTTTTGCCTTATCTCTATAGTCATTAGGCTAAGTGTCTTGGAAAGGAGAACTATGAAGTGTATTAATTACCAGTAGGTTCTCCCCAGAATGCTTATGCACTTCGGTCTTCTCACATGTTAAGCTCTTCAGGATAATAATTTAAAGAAAGCTATTTTCTAGACAACAATACTAAAATATAAATAAAAACAAGGCACCATTAAGTAAATGGGTTTTTACCTAATGACAGTTAACTCCAGTCATTAGGTAAACTATATTAATGTACATCACTCCTTATGTCAATAATTTAATATTCCCAAAATAATTTACAGAAACACAGATAAGGATTTAAGAAAATAGAAAGAGGAATTAATCTAATGCTCTCTGAGTCAATAGAGTCCTGTGAAGGCAGTTCCAGTTGTTACTCACAAAACACAAGGGAGATGGGCTGGGCTAGTCGAGCATGGATTTCCAGAGGGAGAAGGGAGCTTTAGGTCTCCATAATTGGAATCACCAAGTGCCACAAATCATAGTGACAACTGCCAAGTTTATGAATTAGGACCTGGAATTAAGTCTCCCAAATTTGGATCTTGCTGCCATTAAATATAAAATTTAGACTCCTAAGTACTGATGATGTATGACTTTAGATATCATGTTTAGATTCATCAGTGCTAATGACCACATGGTATAATTAATACCAGTAAAAAAACAGGTCTGTAAACCTTTCCACGCTGTCTACAAAAAGTCTCGGAATAAATGAAAATTAATGTTGTGTTCTCTGTGTTCTAATGCACAGTGTGGTGTGACAATAGCTTTTACTTTGTCTTCAGAAGTTCACTCCAAGACAACAGAGGATGTAGTGACCCTGCAGGTGTAAAAGGCCATAGTCACTGTCTTTCTAAGTTAGAGCTGTATTACAATACACTTACAGAACCATGATATAGTTATCAAGAGAACAATGAACAGGAGTGCCACGATGGTAGCTAGTGCAGGACTGGGTAATCTCCTGAAAAACCTGGCTGCTCATGGCTTGGATGGGTGTACTCTTCCCTGGATAAACACTGGCTGGATGATGGAATACAGAGTGGTGGTGGATGGAGTTGCATACACCTGGGACCAGTCAGTCACGGTGTTCCCCAGAGCTCAGTTTTGGGAATATGCTGATTAATAGCTTTATCAATGCTTCAGTGCTCATTCAGTCTAAATTTTGCAATTTGGTTGGGAATGTTGATCTGCTGAAGGGCAGGAAGGCCCCACAGAGGGATCTGCACAGGCTGGATCCATGAGCTGAGATTCAGCAGGGCCACAGGTTGTGCTCTTGGGGTGACAACAACCTCCTGCAGCCCTGCAGGATTGGGCAGGGTGGCTGGACAGGTTGGCAATCATGAAAGGACATGGGGGTGCCGAACATGAGCCAGCTGTGCCCAGGTGGCCAAGAAGGCACCTGGCCTCGATCAGCAGTGGTGTGGCACCAGGACCAGGGCAGGGATTGTCCAGGGATTGAGGCCACACCTCAATCCTGTGTTCAGTTTTGGGCTTGTAATTGCAGGAAAGACATTGAGGGGCTGGAATGTGTCCAAAGAAGGGAACAGAGCTGGGGAAGGGTCTGGAGCACAGGGCTGATGAGGAGCAGCTGAGGGAGCTGGGGGTGTTTAGCCTGGAGAAAATGAGGTTCAGGGAAGATCCTATTGCTCTCTAAAACTCCCTCAAAGGAGAAGTTAGCCTGGTAGGGACTGGGCTCTTCTCCCAGGTAACAAGCTATGAAAGGAGAGGAAACGACCTCAAATTGCAACAGAGGATGTTTGGAATGGATATTAGGAAAAACATTTCTACATGGAAAATATTGTAAAGCTGGTCCAATGAACAGGCTGCCAGGAGAGTGGAGCCAGCACCCCTGGAGGTATTTAAAATGGATGCAGATGTGACAGTGAGGGATGCAGTTTAGTGGTGAAATTGGTGGCACTGGGTTAATGACTAGACTCAATTTTAGAAGTATTTCTCAGCCTGAAAGACTCCATTCTGATCTTCATTCTATCCTAACCTAATGGGAGAGATCATCTCACAATTCCTGCAAATACCTATTTCTTCTCTTTTATATAATTCGGAATACTCAAGCTTAAACTGAAACTTTGTTAGTCTTATTGAGGGTCCGATGAGAAAATGGTATGAACTGATCAATAATGTCAGTTTGCAAATTCTGGACCTTTCATTTTGACTCACACCAAAATGTTGTAAATGATCTCACCAGGAAAACACTTCTGAAAACCTGTACTTTTCCTTTCCACTTGAAAACTTTTGCAAAGGTTTGCAGTTCCTTGGGTTTCTTTAATTAAAAGGCTCTATTAATCACACTAACACTATAACCTTCACTTTGCCAGACCCCTGCATTTCAACAATTAGGTTTAATTGTTTGTCAACAATGTACCCTTTTGTATGCATTAAAGTACAAATAAATTTTCTTATGCAGCAGGAACTTTTCCATTGCAATGTCATTAGGTTTTTAAATTATTCTTTTAAGGTCATTTAATAGTCAGTGCAGACAGAAGGCTACTTTTCAGCCCTTTATTTGATGTCTCTGCATCATTTATTAGTATAAAATAGAGAATTAGCATATTGTTACTCAAGCATGATCTAAATGTCTGTTTATTTTTATTCTTTCTTTAAAATAACTTTCATTTCTTTGTCTTCCATTTAGGCGAGTTCCAAATAATGCATGCCTTGGTAACCTCTCAGGTTCTCCATCTAGTAATTAAAGTTTTGTCTTTTAAAATAACAGAACATGCTGTGCAGAGTCGACACAGAGTGCAACCACCAGCTTTTAACACAAAAGGGAATGGCACCATATTGATCATAAAAGGTGCTTCTTTCACTCCTTTTTACTGGTGGAAAAAACAACACAACATTAAGTTGTCTTCTGACCTACTTTTGACTTTCCCTGTGAAACTTGTAAATGAAAGAAGACTTAATTTCTCTGATGCGAAGCAGACACTGTGATGTTTGAATCATAGGGGCTGGAAGAATACATACAGGTGTGTATTAAAATTCAGAGAAACGTCCTTGTCTGGGAGCCTACATCTTCCACTTTCTTAGTGCTACATCTTGCACCCAGCTCTGAATGTCAGATTTTCCACAGCACAATGACACTTCAAAGCAGCACTTGTCTCTGCTCAAGTAATGTGATGGCAGAATTAAAGGGATGATCCACAATCTGGTGTAAACTAGAGCTCATTAAAAATAAGAACATTCTCCATAAATTTAAGGTGAAAAGATATCTTTTATCAGGCTTTGAAATTTGCATTAGCTGTGCAGGAAGGCAGCATCTGAGCTGTTAAGTAAGATGGCAGCTGTTTGGACATGCATGATAACGTTCTCTGACCTTGCTTCCACGAACACATGTGGGACCATGTGTACGGCCGTGCCGCAATCTCGTGGCAATATTGAGAAAACAGCCCCACAAAAACTGGTAATCCTCACAAGAGGTGGTGGTGGAGAACTTAAAATTGCAGCCGAGGTGATGGCCTCTAAGAGAACAGGCTAAAGAAACCACAAAGGGAAAAGCAAATCTTGTCGTTTGGAGCAAGGCACAGAGCCTGCAGTTCAAGATGAAGTTATTGAAGCAATACTCTGAAATACTCCAGCTACTGCTATCTTTAAAGAAGATAAAGAGCAGGCAAAAAATTCACCATAGTATACTAAAATTCAAAGAATTTGAAGGACATAAAAAAAAAGGAATCTTGTTAAAACTAAATTGAAAAGAGTTCATTAGACAAGATCCTTGTAAAGAGCATGGAGTCTATCTGAAAATGGCACATTATAAGTTCAGGGTGTACCAGGTAATAACCATTAAAATCAGTCTACGAAAACCTACCACAAAAAATCAAACCCAAAAATCTCACCCAAAGAAAAACCTAGAATAACCACAGTGCCTAGTAAAAGTAAGGCATGCTTCTGAATTAAGAGCTTAGGAATCAAAAGCAAGGAAAACAAAGAATGCATAGTATGGATTTCAAATCAAAGGCAAACCAAAAAGGAAACAGAGAAATATTTTGAGAAATAATTTGCTAAGCTCATAAAAAATGCCTATAAAAGCCTGTTCTAATGCATTAGGAGCAGTAAGCTGGCAAGGGCCTGTAAAGTTGAGAGATGAGAGAAAAAAAATTAAATAACCTCTTTGTGCCCTTTATGACACAAAAAACCAGACATATTTGCACAATTACATCTTTCTTAATACAGGAAAATTTAAATAAATGGTCTTAAAGAGCAGTGTCAATAAAAATGGCTTTAGATAAAATGGAAAACAAAATGACTAGTTGGATGGAGTCAATGGTGCTTATTGACTGTTTCTAAGGGAACTTTAAAATAGAGTTTTAGAACTCCTGTGTGATACATTTCACCACTTTTAAAATAGCAGCCTCACACAGAATGGCTGAGTGATGAAAGCACCTCTGGAGATCACTTAGTGATCTGTGTCAAAAGCCTCAGTCAAGTCCGGATAAACAACATCCACTTCTCATCCCCTAAGCCAGCTGCCTCAGTGTGGAGAGCTGTCAGGCTGGAGAGGCAGCAACTCGTACTGGTGGCTCCCAGTCCTTGAGCCTTAAGAAGGGTCCTGTGGGCATTAAAGCCAAATCGTTGCTGTAAAGTTCAGCTGCCCATTAGGACCTGGAGGGCCCATCCACTCCCCTCCTCAAGCCTTTCCTCTCAGGGACAGGCTGGAAGATCCAACTCCCAGCTCCCTTGTCCTATACCTTCTCCCCCAAACTAATCACAGTTGGCGTGCCCTGCATCTTCCCTGGCCTTGGGGGAACTATCCAAGGGCTGGATGAACCTCAGCCTTCTCTCCACCATGTCCAGGCTCTGAGATCTGAGCAAGCAGCAATCCTTCCTGGGCAGCAGGAAGGCAAGGCCCTCCATCCTCTGCCTCAGGGAGTCTCCACCCTTCTTCCAGTGCTGCTCTGTGGCTCTGGTTCTCGGCTGGATGCAGGTCCTGGTACGTCCTCTCCATCTCAGGTGGTGACCTGATCTTTCTTCTGTGGCCAAAGCCCTCCAGCTTTTACTGACAGGGTTGGATCCCTGCTTCACAGCCCCATAAGCACAGAACCTGCCTGCTCCCCCATGAGGAGTGAGATTCCCCTTCTCTCTGGGGTCTCAGAGAAGCCCCATCCATCTCCTCTTCACCTGCAGTGTTGAGCCCCTCTTCCACAGCCCCCCTTCTTATTCTCTCTGTCAGAATCATGAGGAATGGGGAAGTAACAGCAGATCTTGAGCAGGGCTTTAGCAATGCCTGAATATTGCACATGTCCTAACTTCCATATCTGGGAGATCAATAAAAAAACATTGGAATAGATTACACTTACTGGATGAAAAGATAAATTTGTTATATTAGGGACAAGATAACCACCAGCTTTTATGGAAGGAAATAAATCTTTTTAAATCTACTAGAATTCTTTGGGGAAAGAATTGTGAATAGATGAGTGAGTGCAATATGGAACATAGGGATTTCCACATCACTTTAGACAAAGTTTCTAACTCAAAATTCCTCTAGAAAATAAGCTACAAATGAGATAATAGGTGTGACCAGATCATGGACTAATAGAGGGTTAAGAATAAGAAACAAAATAACCACTATTTACTGTGAGGATAAGCTCACTACCAGAAGAGCCCTGCAGAGCTGTTATGTAAAGGCATCCTAATGTTCAGTATGTTCATAAATCTGTAAAGGAGAGTAGACATGGAGGTGAACAAACTGGTTCTTATTAATGGTGGATTGACACTGAAATGGACTATCAAAAGTCACAAAATGTTCTCATGGTACTTGATGCCTAGGTAATATATTTTTAAATGTAATAGAAATATGCAGGCAAAACACCAAATTTCCACCTCCCAAAAAAGAGGTTTTGAAGATCTTGTGAATATTAGTCCATACTTATCAATTTAATATTCAGGTGAAGTCTGAAGGAGAATTAATATCAGGAAAACAGAAAACAAATAAAAAGTTCATACATCTCAAACATATGACTTTTGAATGCTGCATATTGCTCTGGTAGTCTAATTAAGGAAAAAACAGGATACAGAACTAATACAAGAAATAGAAAGAAGAGTTAAATAAAAAGGTAAAGAAAGTTCACTTTACAAAGTTTAAATCTTTTAACACTTTTTGGAAAGAGATAACTCCAGGGGAAAGACATGTCTGGTTATACTTGCATAATTTCGAAGAAACTGATTAAATTTATATGGTGAGTAAATGTGAAAGATTTTATCTTCCTCAGAATGCAACAGCTAGAGGCATCAACTTAAGTTATCAGAGAGCTGTTTAGAAAAGAGCAAGTAGAGTTGTTTTTTTTTTTGCCACAGGGTAGATAAATAAGCACAGGAGGTATATGTCAGGAACTGAATGTGTTCGAAAGCAGTTAAGGGAATTCACAGAAGATTTGTGAATTATATAAAACACAAAAATGGATACCTCAACCTCAGATATGAACCTGTGCTTCAGAAAAGGCTGTAGCTTCCAAAATCAGAATCTTATGGCACAGGTAAAATAAATCTGTTTTTATATTCTTTCCCTAACCATCTGCTAATGGCCACATGCAAAGGAGAATGCCAGAATAACTGCACCTTCAGCTGGAGCCAGGATAGCTGTTCGTATTTTCTTTAAAATTAGAAATGAACTATTTCTCTACAGTTTGAAATCCTGTATCATTCCAAAGTTCTCCTTGAGATAATTCATTATGAACTAGCTTGAAAAATGAAGGGAATAGAGTTTAACAACAATTCAATGAGTAACAAGCACACTTTAGCTATTTCTAAAGAAGTAAAAACCCTAGTTATAATTAGTAGCAGCAGGAGAATTTAGATGTAAATTACAGTCCATTTCTATTTTTTTTTTCCTGAAGAAGTGGGAATTTAAAAAGCCAAACAATTGATTTACTCTGATCTATACTTCTATTTGAAAACTATGAAACTCTCCTGGCAGCTTTCCATCCATCACTGCATTCCTAATTATCAAGGTGAACATTTAAATTTGCTTTATCTACTCTTTACCTTTAAAACAGCATTTTCTCCCTGGATTTCAGCTAAACACAGCTGGAAGCTCTAGATAAACGCAGCCATTTCTGATGGAGACCAAAGTGTCTCTCAGATGTTCCCTCAAATGTGCTAAAAAAGCTACAAACTGAGTCACTTCCACAGTAATGGGATTAGAAATAGCCTGCAGGGAAGCATGTGCCAAATGGTGCCAGCTAGCAAGGATTATAACAAAAAACTGTGACATTATAAAAATACCTCAGAGTGAGGCTCTGGGTGGTGGAATTGTGACTTGCCAGCTCAAAAGAATGTGCCTCATTAAAATGACGGGAGAATGCCCAAGCTGTGATTTGTGCAGAAACAGGATCCTCCTGATAGCTCAGTAGCTAATATTTTTCAAAAACCTTGTCACTTGACCATCAAATTCATAAACGTCAATTAAAGAAAAAAAAATGGTGAGAGGGCATAATGGGGCAAAGAAGGGAGGGAGGGAGGGAGGGAGGGAGGGAGGGAAAATGGATGAGAATGTTAGGGAGGGATCAAGTTTTAAAAACTTGGAGTTTCTTAAAATCTCAGCCATAAGGCAAAAAATAAAAAACAAAGCAACACAGCAATATAACACAAAAATTAGGCAATTTTTAACCCTGTGTTCTGGAAAACACTTGGAGACAAAATGTTCAAATTAGGTCTTAGGTTTCCACAGAATTTAAAAGGTGATGAAAGCTCCTGTCTGATGAAGATTTAGAGGGTGCTCAGCACTTCTGAATTGTTCATTTGATACACAAAGCCAGAGAGCACTTCTTAGGTCACTGTTCCCCTCAGCCACCTTACCTATGAATTAAAGCTATGTAAGAGTGTGACTCCCTCTTTTTTGTATCCTGTAAAATGGCATTATTCCTACCACTTAAACCACATGTGACACAGGTCTTGAAATCTGAAAACTGTTCAGGTGTCAAATTCTGCCAGGAAAAGCACTCAACACAATCCTCCTCTGTGGAAAGGGAAAATTTACCAGCAGCTCCAGCAGCATAGCCTTTGGACGAGCTACTCTTTTTCCACCTGGAAGAAGGCAGACTGGGTACTAGTAGGAAAAAAAGCTGTCCCTTACCAGACACATATCTACATAGAAGCACTCAGCTCTGAAGTACCTGGGTCTAATCCTCCCCCATCCTTGGACTGCAGAAAGGATGAAGAAAAAGAATGTTTTCATTTTAGCAAACTCTTTTCCTCCCTAAAAAAGAGAGGCTGTATCCTGGACCTGTTAACAGCATCAGATAAGATGAGAAAGAGGAAAGAAAGAGATAAAATTCAAAAAAACAAAACAAAACAAAACAAAACAAAAAAAAAAAAAATCCCAAACCAAAAACAAACAAAAAAACAAACCCACCAAAAAACTAAGAATCCTAGCTCAAACCAACGTGCTTTATGATATTCCTTTTACATTTACATGAGAATTTCTGATATAGGATGGCCAGTGTTTTTTCTCACAAGTCACCATATCCTATTTCCTGAACTAAAAAAGGAATGACACTGTCTCATTTTTTTCTCTTCAGTTACAAAAATACTTTGGAACAAAATCTTCAGAGAATTTCAGGATCAGATAATCAGTGAAATCACCTAGTCCATCCTCCCTGCTCAAGCCTGGTCACCCAGAACCAGTGGCTCAGGACCATGTCCAGGTGGTTTTTGAACATCTCCAAGGGTGAAGTGTCCACAAACTCTCTGGATGAGCTGTGCCAGTGCTCTGCCAGCCTCACAGTAATGCAGCGTTTTCTGAGGAGCCTCCTGTGCTTCAGAGTGTGTTCAGTGCCTCAGTGATCCTGGGAGCCACTGAAAACCACCTGGGTCTGTCCCCTCTGCACCCTCCTTTCAGGTATTGCACATTGATAAGCTTTCCTCAGAGCCTTCTCCCCTCCAGGCTGAACATCCCAGCTCCTCTCAGCTTTTCTTCCCACGTCAGAGCTCCAGACTCTGGACAGTTTTTGTGGCCTTTCCCTGAACCCCCTCCACGTCTCCCGTGCTGGGGAGCCCAGCACTGGTCCCAGCACTCCCAATGTGTCTCTCCAGTGCTGAGTAGAGGGGAAGGATCACCCCCAACTTGCTGGCAATGCTTTTCCTAATGTCACCCAGCACGCCATTAGCCTGCTTTGTGGCAAGGGCACATGGCTCACTGGTGTCATCACTGCAGTTTGCATCAGTAAAAATATCAGGCAGATTGTTTCAATCCCTATTGTTGGTCATTCAAAGGAAACTTAAACCAAAAGTGATTGAATATAGAGCCAAAATGTAAACTAAGTCTCTAAGATCTTAACAAGTACACAACGTGGAACCTAAGATGAGGTCAACAGGCAGCTAAGTATACGTTCATATGATTAATTTTCCATTCCTAGAATAGAGTTTGAGCCTGCCAATATATTTTTATTTGTGTTTTAAATATTTAAATATTCTGGTTAATGTATGTTACAGCATTAGCTTTTTTTTTTTTTTTTTTTTTTTTTTTAATTTCCTCTGGGTTTTCTTTTCCTTTAGTTAATCTTACCAGAAAAGTCAAGATCAACGTAACTCTGGGAATTCAAAAAACTACTGAGGTGAATAAATTTTCCAAAATACTATGTATGTTGACATAGAGACCACTCATTATACTTAAAAAAAAAATCTAAACAACAATTCCTTTTTTAAAAAGCTCTACAGTATTATTCTGCTTGTTTACTTGAAAGTTTCAGCTCCGTGTAAATAACATGGAATACTGTATATTCTATTTGCCTGCCCTAAAGTTAAAATAAGGTCCTGTTCCTTTAGCTGCAGAAACAGATGAGATACTCTACGTGCAGCTGAGCTCCAGTTCAGTGCAGTTCCTTCAGAGAACACCCTCAGTGAGCACACTGAGTTAAAGGCAGTCAACTGCATTAGTGCTCTGCTCCCATTCATTTCAAAGTCATCTGTTCCTTAATGTACTTTGTCTAAATATTTTATGAAATAGATGTCAGGCATCTTAACTGGCTTTAGTTCTCCCTGTTGTCCTGTGATTAAATACTTCCTCAGTAAACTCCAAGGGGAAATAAGCCTTTAAATTTATGATTGAAATAAGGAATAAACTTTGAGGGTGAGTCACTTGCCACTCTTCTATTCAGGTGCTTCAAGGCATGTCCTGTGCATTATGAGGTAGGAAATTCAGGGCACTGACTGACTTCAGCAGAGCTATGGCACTTAATATCAGCCCCCATGAAGGATGGCCAATAGTGATTTCACAAGTATTTTATTTTGAAAAATTCATGCCCACCTAGACCTTCTCATCCTCAGGTTGTAAAGCATCTAAAAAATTTTGTCTTATTTTTACATAATAAATATAGAGAAGTGGGTTTGTACTAAAAATGGAATATTTTTTTAAAATTCATGGGTGTAAAAGGGGTAAAAATTATTGAAAAATTTGTGATTAGCTATGTAGATTCAGCATGCACAAGGTGGGGAATGGATGCACCCCACACTGATTCCTGTATAAAAGCTGTCCTTGTTTGCTAATATTTTAGGTAATTTATTTTTACACAGACAGAATAGTAATACCCCAAATTATTTCCTTAGTTCCACCTGAGCTCTAGTCTTCGTGACTTTTGAGTCACCAAGTAAGTTACATTAAGGTGGATCCTTTCCAAAATCAAGGGTAAATAAGAGGAAAAGGATTTAGAGGTCAGATGTGTTCTGTAACAGTACATTTAATATCTGTAGTTATCCCAAAGTCTTTCTTATCCGGCCCTTCCTAACTGAGTGTTTGTACAGCAGCAAACACAACTCATCATAACTCTTGTCTTGGCCATTCCAATACAGCCAGTACACTAAATATTGTCAGTGAGTAATATTTTAAAAGCAGTTCCCACTGACATTTTGAAAAACACACCGAACCCCCTGATATGGTGGACAGCACCAACAAAATTACATTACAGAGCTCCTCTAAAGACATGAATTTTAAGATATGTACAAGTTAGAAGCAAGGCTGTCTCAACTGAGTGTGCAAGCAGGCATTTCTTTTGTCTGCTGCAAAACAGCTGGACCTTTTTTGTGTCTTTTGGGTCAAGCCTAAGTGGAAACTTTTTTGGCTTTGCCATTTTTGAGTCTTGCTAGGTCTATGAAAATGAAATAATCGTGTTATTGCAACAAAGGTAATGAAAATTCATAAGCATCAATTCCAGAAGTGCCAGTGCAGGACACCAAGGGATGTTGTGTGTGTTGGAACCACTGAACATGCTGTGGTTTGAGGGTCTGGCCCCTTTCTCTGCTACTGAACAGATTGCTGAACCCCTGAAAGTTGAGTGCTCAGGAAATTATATTACCAGAGTGCTATAAAGGTCAAGGTAATACTATATTCCATTTTTCTTTTCTCCATGTTGTATGATGGATTAAGAACTTCATTCTCTCTATAAGTTACAGGAAAAGAAAGAATGTATGCTGGGTCAGATACTCCCTGACCTAAAAATGGCACTGCTTCAGGTGCCTGATGTGAAGCCACAGCACCATCTATCACTTGATGAGGCAGTCCTACATATCTGTTATAATAAAATACAAAAATAATTGTACAACTACTCCTTTGACATGGAAAATCTTCTCTTTGATCTATAATCCCAATTCAGTTTATAAAATCTGGTTACACTTATTTCACATATAAATGTATTTCACATATAAAATGTGATCTGCAGTTTTAATTAGGACTGTATGAAATTCTGATATACGGATATTTATCAGATAAATTTTCAGACTATTACTCCTCAGCAGCATTCAGAATCCCACTAATAGCCGGCAAGTTGTTACACACAGGTATAGAAAGGCACATAAACCAAGGATGTAGTGGGCTGTAACTGTGAAATATTGCTGCTTGTTTCTGCCTCACAGATTTTAGATTAGCCCTTGCTGTCTAGAAGCACTGTAGAATAATATGCCACCACGAAGTACTAAGGATTGAATTCTTATTCTAAAAATTTGCCCTGCATGGTAAATAATACATCATCTCATCTCTCTTCTCTCCCTCTCTCTTTAATCTTTTAGATATTGTTCTATCCCTGCTTGCATATATATATACATATAAATATCCATAATTGAGAATACAATCTCAATAACATGAAATGAATAGGAAATTTGCTATGACTTTCAGGATCTATGAACACAATAGTTCCTCTAGCACAGCTAGCTTCTTCAGCTGCTGCTGCTAATAATAATAATACCAACAACAACCCTAGAACCCCAACTGGGTTTTCTGAAAATACAGGGTACATAGCCAGTTCCCATAACACCACTGGCTTCTCAAACACCCTTCTTGCCATACTTCTCCACTCCAATTTGAACAAGTCCCCCTCCTGCTCTCCCTGGCAAACCCTGAAGTGATGGCAGGATAATTAGAGTAAGGGATTAGCATCCTTCCTTGTTCAACCTCTGCCCAAAGCCTGAGTGTCCTTTCTCTGCTGTAAACACCTTTTAGATAGGGAGTCAGGCCAGAGAGCTGAAAATATCCTTGGGGAAAACTAGCATGTATCATCTTGTTCACAGTAAAGTGAGAAGGTTATTCAGCTGTTATTGTAGTCCTGAATCTGCTAAACTGCTCTTGGCGGATGGAAACACATTGAGTTCATTCAGTCTGAAAGATTTCACGGATAATGGAGATATCAACTCAATTTTTAAAAGGGGGAACTGTAACCGTATTCGAAATTGATAAATTGACATATTTAAATAGCAATCCCTGGCAACATATATCCTGGGTTTTCTCCCTCCCAGGCCAGGGATTTTGAGTTTTAAAAATGCATCGTTTAAAAGAACCTTGATGTAAAAATGTTTTCATGTCTAGCTTAAACTGTTTATCAGAAATGTCACAAGCTCTGCTCATGAGTGGCCAACACAAGTATAAAGGTGGTGAATACTCCACCTTTTTTTTTCCTCTCAAGCACAAAGCACCAAAGCAAAAATGTAAAAAAGTTTCTAGGTTTCAGAGTTTCATTTTAAATTTACTGTAACCTTAGCAAGCAGAGCTCTATGACTCTTAGAGAAAATTTTCATATCCCAGATGAGAGGAGCATGGCAGAGATGTGAGGTCTTGGAGAATCTGCCATTCACAGCCTCTCCACTGACTCCTGACAAAAATGTTCCCAAAGTTTAGAATTCATACACTATTTCATGATGATAGACAGGTTTCAGCCTCCTGCCTGATCATGTAAATCAACTTAATCTGAGAAGCCTTATGTACATACAATTAAAACAGCCCCAAAGGAGCTGCTGTTTTTTCATACGATGCCTATGCAAATCCAAGATTTACCTAATAATTTTTGTAGCCTATAAATTGGACAATATTGCTCAGTATTCGGGCTCCCTTACTTTTTTGTTTTAGGATGAAGTTATACAAATGTGTCACTAATGTCAAGCTCTATTTTTCTTGGCAATATTTGAAAAAAAACTCTTGGGATTTCCAAATCTATGGAGTGGGATTTTAAAAAGACTGCAAAGAACCTCTCATGCTAAGCAGAAAGCAAACTAGCAAAGCATATAATCTTGCAGGTCAGAGGAAAATATATTCTTTATCTGGTCATTGCTATTGATTAGCTGTAACAGTCATGCAGCATCTCAGGAAACCATGAAAAAGAAATATCATTCTTACACTTTGTGAGACATTGAAATTCATAAGCAAAAGTACTATGTATATATTTAAACAATCCATATCAAGATTTAAAAAAAACCCCAACAAAAGAGCAACAAATCATCTTGTGTGAGACTTAGCTTGTTTCCTGTCAATGCCTGAATACCATAGAATCAAAAAAAAAAAATTGTTCCAAGGGATTGGAGTTTCTCCTTTTGTGTCACACACTTGTGGCACATAACTTGGCTTAACATTGCACTCTAAATTTCACCCTGGTTAAACCTGGATTATGCAAAAGTAACAGAATGGATTCCTCTAAGTGAAAAGGTCACCAGGCTACAGAGGTGTGCTTTTCTTCTTCCTTAACAATAGTGTCACAGTCTTTCTAATGAAAACACTTTTGACAGGAAAACAAAAACAAAACAAAGCAGCTCAAAAATCAGTATGTATGACATTTTTTAGAGACGATAAGACGCAATTTTGTCATGTTCACAAAACCAAGCAACACAAAATAAAAAAATAATTTTTTTTTTCCCTGTTTCCACCAAGCTTTGTGCTACACAACCAAGACAAAACTTTATACCTCCAGTTGTTCCTGGCAATTTTACTTATCCTTTTACAATCCTTAATTGTTTTCTCTGTGGATACTCTGTCAATGCATGCATTCATGTGAGGTTTTCTGTTTCGATATGCTAAGAACAAATTTATACCCCACTAAGCCTGCACTGTGAAGTTTCTGATATTAACTACAGCAATGATATTGTTGAATTGCAGCAAAAGCCTTGTCAAAAAGTCATTAAAAGCAGTGCCCATGCTCTACGAGTAACACTAAAGAACTCCTGATCTAGTTTCAGCACAAACATGTTCTTCTAGCCTCTTAAATTGTCACTTGACAACTAATCATACTCTGACCTGAGGACTATATTTAATTAGAGGACAGAGACACAAGAGCTTTTGCAATATATGCATCTAGGCATTATGTCAGTAACCATTTCTCCTACAGTACAGTGTTCACAATCCTGACAACATCACTTCCTAATGCTCTAATTAGAAGAGGGTGACTAAGAAAAATGATTTGCCTGCTCTAGCATACAAAATAATTTATGAAACTCATCAAATAGTCATATATTTTTGAAAAATAAACTCCTAAAATAAAGCTGTGTGTAAAGCAAGAAAAAAATGGAAGTTTTGTAAAACAATTTGTTTAAAAATATAAATAGAGTGAAAATGATACAGCTAGATAGTCTGATTATACGGTCTCTACTTCTTGCACATTTCTTAATTTTGAAAAATCAGCAATTATTGTAAAGTATTTGAGAGAGATGAATGTTTCTGTTTCTTCTGGGTTTTACATTACCTGAATCAATACTTTGTGGAACCAAAAGATTTATTTACATCAGCTGAGAATACGTTCCATAAGATAAAAATTTGCATCTAGGAATTTGTCTAGTATGATAAATTGTCTGACAACAACCGTTCAGCATTTCTAGCTTCCTAAATTGAATTGTATACATATATGTATGAATATATTTGTAGTATAGAGTCAGCAGAGCAGTTCAGAGTTCCTGAAATATTATGAAACACCAGATTTTACTTCCTGTCTATCATCCTGATTCAATGGCTGTTTAATTCTAGTACGGTCCAATGTATCTCCCTATTAAGTACCAGCCCTGCTAGTGTTGCTCAGAAGTCACAGGGAATCTTCACTAATGAGTAGCCATCTTCAGGGATCCCTCTGAAAAGAGTCCCGATGCTTTATAATTTAAATTCTACTGTTATAAGCAGCAATGGGTACCCTGCTCAGCTAAATGTTTGCACCGTGGCAAATGTAAGGCAGCTCACTGATCCAAAGAGGAAAAGCTAAAGCTTAACTTGCTATTATACATGGAAACCTAATACCAGCTTCTGTTTTTTTAGGGAACAGACTTCTAGGGTATAAATATGAGAGAGGAGAGAAGAAAAAGATTTCTGGCAAAAAGAGCAGCATGGTCACAGTTCTGGGAAGGACGCAAGGTATGGTTGCTTCCATGTTCCCAAGACAGCTACTGAAGTTATGAGATCATTGCCCTGGCTTTAATTCACCTTTGTCAGGGACTCATATTTTCTCCTCTCGATCCCAGGCAGGTTCCTTGTGGGGTTGCTGCTGTTTGGAGAGTGAGGATGAGGTGATCCAGCAGGGCTGCTCACGGCACAGCAAGGACAGGACACAGGGCAGTGGCTGCTCCTGGCTCACCGCTGCCTCACTGGCCACCCATACCACCATGGGCTCCTAAACCAGAGCTCTTTGCTTACAACATCCCTTGAAATGTGCAGCAGAAATAAGTCTGTTGCTCACCACAGAGAGGCTTTACTTAGCTTACTTCATAATCCCCTGATTTTATTTCTGATAAGGCCTTAATTGTTGGCAGGTTTATTAACCTTAATCTCCTCGATTTACCTCCCATGGCCCCCTTGAATGGCAATTTGCAGCATTTTGTTTCAACTGGTGGAAGCCCCAGAAAGAAATCTGCCTCCTTTCTACTGCTTGCATAAATATAGACTTCAAGGAGACGGCTCTGTATTTGTATCAAATTGTTCAAAAACTAAAACTTGCTGTTTCTAGGGAGTGCCTTTTGAAGAAAAAAACCTCTTCTACTCATCTTTTTATTTTTAAAAAGGCAAAACTTTTCTCTTTTTTTTTTTTTTCTTTTTTCATAAAGAACTTTCAAAAGTATAACCAAAAAAAATGCTTGTTCCAAAAAAAACCCCTTAGATAAAACGCAGACCTTTCTGGGTTACTTCAAGATATAAAATAATCTCAGCATCCATTTTTAAATCTTCCCATCATCAATCATCATCTCAATGCGGGCAGACAATAAAGAAATACCCAAACCGATCAAAAAAACCCAAACAGGTATGCATGACAAACTTTAACTAAAGTTTTTGAAAACAAACTTTACTACTTGTAATTCGTGCTCATAACTTAAACTATGACAGCCAAAGTACCCTTAGGGATTTGCTTCAAAAAAAACCACAAGACAGAAGACAACAAACCAGCAAGAACTATGCTAATCAAATGAAGAGGATATTTAAGAATAAATAATGTAAAAGGGATTAAGCAGATGCGGGAAGGTTGAACATTATGATGTTTCTGCTGAGCTGGTATTGCACAGCTCTGTGTAACACAAAACATAAGAGCTGTAAAAGACCAAGGAAATCAAGACTCACTTGCATGTACTATTTATGACTAATGATGACTAAGATGAAAGAAAAAATTGAAATGCATTACATGAGTCATTAGTTCTGTGTCTACGTACTTTGAGGAAAACTAGGAACCAGAACATTCTGCCAAAGGGGCAAAGGAGGAAATGATGAGGAAGTATCTAATGGAATCCAGGGAAAGCTTTATTTTAGTGAAACACTTCAATTATAAGGGAACTGCTAGGACAAAGAAATGAAGAAATGAACCAGGATCCTGGACTGAGAAAACATAAATGGAATTCTTAAACTTTGATGCTCGGGTACAAATGTGTCTGCACTGTTATCCAAGTCTCAAAACCAAAGTTCAAAAGAACAAAGTTATTTCTATTGAAAATACAAACTAAGCCCCCAGTTTTCCAAACTGCAAAATCTACAGAGTGGTGTGGTAACAAGAAATTACTAATAAAATTTTAAAAACTTCATGCAGGTTCAAGATGCCAGTCACAGACTCCAAAGATAGGGGTCTCAACCTCAGTGTTTTATAATTCATAGTGTTTTCATGTCCAAATTTATAAACACTTTGAAGTAAAGACAGTCTCTTTGAAGTTAGGAGTTGTTTCAGTTTTAATCCATCTTCTCTATATACACACAGATTTTATTTTGCACTGAAATACTATAATTTTCTTCACTGGAAATGATGTATAGCCTGTGCTTAAATTAGGACTATCTGGTTGTACTACTCAGTCTTATCCAATGACTTGAAAAAGCTGAGATGTGATTTCACACATGAAGATGAAATCTATTGAAAACTCAAACCTGAATTTTCTGTACAGAATAGGAAAACCCTGTAATAGTCCTCATCTGAGATTGTCAAAGCAGCATGACTTAATCTGTATGGCAGAGGTAAATATTTCTTCTTGCCCTCTCCTCAATACACAGAAAATAAGTAACATTGAGGCAACCTTGTGGTTTGAGAAAAAACAAAAAATGTTACAGAAAATTAGACAGAGATGAAGGTAGAATAGCAGTTTTAAAGAGAAGAAAGCAACTCCTGGTAAGGCAGATACACCAGATATTTGCCATATTCTCATAAGAACTGCAGGCTCTAGCACAGGGTTTCTGAGGAGAAATAAAGGGACAGAGAATATTTGTAGAATGTGGGGGGAAACTTTTCTAGAGCAGATTTGACACTAGTTGTGATAAAAGAAAACAGATAGGGGTTCCTGTTGTGGTTTCACTCCCACGAGACAAAGAGAAGTTACAGTTTTAAAAATAGAAAACTTGTACCAAAAACATAGAAAACTTGTACATAGAGAACTTGTACTAGAAAAACTTGTACCAAAGGCATAAAGAGAATAACCAAAAGTTTTTCAGATGACATTTCAAATAAAACCTGACTAAATGACAAAACCTGAAATTATAATCACAGGGATTACAGCTGGAGCCATGACATGGAGGGATGTTCACCTGAAGGAGGACATTCCTTACTGTGACATAATAACAAATTACGCAGAAAAAATGAAAACTACAAAAATGGTCTAAGCTAAAGAGAAGGAACAAGACCTCAGGCTGCTGCTTCCTCCTCCTCCAGACTTTCTGAAAGAAAGTATGGAAAGCACAGCAATAATGTTTTCCTTACTCAGTTTATTTGCACATGGACCAACTCAGTGTGCAGCACCAGATTCCAAGAGTGCTCTGGAAAACCTGCCCAAGCCTTCTGTCCAGAGCATGCTCAGCAGACAAAAACCCACCTCTATTAAATACATCTATCTTTATTCATGAAGATAACACTTAACACATCTGTTAAACCTCAGTTCTCAGTGAGCTTCTGCTGATCATATCCAAACCAACATTTCTGAAGCTTTAGCTAGTCAAAGACAGTTGAATTTTTCCCCCATGGTACAAACTAGGATGACACAACAGTGATATATTTGCAATCAGAGCGAAACCTTAGCCAGACTTCAGCCACTTGTTTCACAGCATGTAACGCAGTCAAATCATTGCATAACATTTCTGAAATTTTCATTTTCTAATTATTTAAGTATGCTTGCTTGAATTTCACAAAACAAATTGCCTGCGGGAGATGCTTTAGGAAAGCTTAGTCTGAGCAGTTAAGCCTTAGATATGTAAATGCAATTAAAAACAGGAGGAGAGAACCTCTCCATTAGAGGCCTTCCAGAGAAGATTCCAGTAACTGTGAAATTTGTTTGTACTGTAACAGACTGATTTTTAAATCACAGACTCACATGGAATGGCTGATGCAGAAGGCACACCTGCAGATCAGCTATGGATGTCCCCAGGGATGGAGACTCCAGCTTACCTCTTGCCCTGTCCCTGGACACCACTGAGAAGAGTCTGGCCCTGTTTCCTCTATTCCCTGCCATCAGGTACATCACAGACACTGTGACAGCATAAGAGGCAGCAGAAGCTTCAAGTTGTGTCAAGAGAACCAGATATTACAGAAGAGAAATATCCGTGAGGGGGGAAGACACCGGGACCAGCATCCAGAGCAGCCGCACAGCCTCCATTCACAGTGAACACAGCAACCTGCCCTAGGCCTGCTTTGAGCAGGGGCTAGGCCACATCAACCAGAGGTCCTGTCCCTCTTCACACAGTGACTCTCAATCCATTTTAAGAACAGAAAGTATGAGTTAAGGGATCTTCCCAGTGTGATCATTCCGAGGCTGCCTGTCCCAAAGTCCCAGACTGTCACTGGGATGGAGCCACAGGGGCGGCTCCAGTGGCCTGGCAGGTCCCTGCTGGGCTCCCTGCTCACCCCAGTCACAGTCAGATCAGGTTTCCTCACCAGCTCCATCTCCATGGCAGAGCCTCAGATGGCTGGTTTCGAGGAAGACCCCTGAGCTTTTATCCCTTCACAGTCCAAGAGCACCAGAGTCTCACTCTTCTCAAGCCGTGGGCTCCTGCCCTGTGTCCCAGTGTCCCTCCCCTGGCTGTGCCACAGGTCCCTGTGCCCTTGGCTGTGCAAAGGGTGGCAGCTCACGGCCTCTTGTCTTGGGTTCCCACCCAGAGGTGAACCTGAAGCTCCCTGCAACGAATATGTATAGCATGCTCTGCTGCTTCTGAGTGATCATGTTACGATTTAGATTGCACTGTTTTATCAAAATGTTCTGTTGTCAAGACTTTCCAGCCTTCTAGATTTGGGGACTACTTTAAAACCACAGGAACTAATAGTTTAGCTGATGTTCTCTTCTTGGTTTTTCCTTTTTTAAAAATTTAATTATCTTTTCTTCCCCCTCCCATTTTGTTTTAAACTAATGATGGCAATGTTTTTGATGATATGTTCCTGGTGGTACCTTCATTCCCCAGGTGGTCATTTCAGCCATGCAGAGAATTTTAACCAGACTAATTTATCATGGCATAACAAAATCTCTCATCCTATGCTCCTCACTGTGTGTGATGGGGCTCCTTTTCTAAAGTTGTTTTCCAGGCTCAAAGTAGATAATTGTTCCAGTGAATCAGAAGTCTCTGTATTCTGATGTTTTGACAAGTTATTTTAATGTTACTGTCATACACATCTTATGTAATTACAAGATCTTTTCAAAACAACGGTATTTATTTACTGATTATTTCATTTGTGTGTCATTGTTGATTTCTGCAATTTACTGTATTATGTATATTTCTGTTACTTATATGGGCTTCAAAATATCTGTGGGCAGGGGAAGCTTTTTAGTGTAAATAATATTGTGCATTTATTCCAACTCATTGTACACAATGATAGAGTAATTTGTTACAGAATTTAAGGCAAATTTCCAAGAACAGCTCATTGACTAAAATCTGAGAGCAAAGAAACCTAGTCATCAAATTTGAGTATAAAATACTAACTCTTGTGTCCCAAAATAAAAAATGGTATAATTAACTGTGAAAAACAGAACTCTGTAATGTGTACAGATACAAATCAACACAGATCATCACTGTATCTGAATTCTCATAATCATTTTACCCACTCGTGGCATTCAATCTATTGAGTTCTGTTTGGAAGGAAATGCAGTGAGCTCTGCAATTCCATGAAGACAGGGCAGAAATGGCAGCTGTGTGAGAAAACCTGGTTCCTGTCTCTCAGCTCTGCAAATGTTACTGCATTATTCCAGCCACTAACTAAGACCAACATTTGTTTTAGACAAGCCCACTATTCTGGTTCTGTTTGTGATGCAGAAACAGGACAGAATTATCCCTCTGATTGCTTCTAGTTCTATGACTGCCAACAAAAGCAGACTATGGGGCAGCTACTATGGCTGGTTAGTAAAAATAAAAGACAATTAAGAAGGAGTTAGAGATCCTCAGCACACACTCATATTTGCCTGCCTAAGTTAAGTAAGCCAGCATTAACCCTTTAATCTTTACTAAGCATTTTTGTCTGGTTTTCTTTAAACAAACAAGATGCATGTATCTCCACTGCGATTCGAAATCACCTGTATACCAGATTCAGACAAATTTCAGAGAAGAACAGGAATTTCTGGAGATAGCCACTAAAATAAGCAGTGGGCTAGAGGTAGTATCAAAGAAAGGCAAGGAAACTTCAGCCCACATTTACAAACAAAGGGGAATCCCTTTGTTTGTAAAACAAATTTTCACATTAAAAAAAAAGACCAAACAAAAACCAACAAAAACCGTAGCAGTACCCATTGGGCAATATTCCTAATTCATAATGAGCTAAGAATACTGAATACTTTTAGTGGCCTCTCATACTTACAACTCATGATGAGCAGCCTATGTCTAAGAATTTTATCTGTCTTTTGAGGCCATTCTATGTACCGTTTGGAAAGATTTTTCTCTAGGGTATCAGATTTTGACAAATGTGAAGGGATAGAGAGTAAGTTTAATATCTAAGAAGAACTGTGTGTTCAGAATAGAACATGCTCAACCTTTCCCTCCTATTGAAATTCCCCAGAATTTGCATGTGAATGGGAGAGAAGATATGATTTTGGTGAATACTTTATATGGTAAATAATAACATGCATTTTATAACACAACTATCTTTGAGGATCCTGAAGCAATTTTAAAGCATCTTGAAGCTCAACATATTGCTATACAAAAAGCACTAGAAATTAATATTGACCCACTGATATCCCGCTGCTCTTAGTTTTTTAATTCCATTTTTCTGCAAAGAATATTTGTTATATTATTTAGTGTACTTCAGTGTTTTAGTCCTTAAACTTATATAAGGCTCTTCTCAGCTTTGTATTAGTAAATCTGGGCTATGAAAAATAAATATTAAATCACTCTGATCTGATTGAAGACCAGCAGGCTTCTGTGGGATTTGCTAAACTGGGAATTTGTACTAGAGGAAGGTGATCAGAGATGGATGTGGTTGAGCCCCCAGATAAATTTTGAGTGTGATGGCAGAAAAACATGGTAGAATAAAATCAGAAACAATCAAACAGCTATTTTGAAGCAAACAGGATGAAGAGTGTTGGGAGCATATGTATGTCTGCCAGAGCTGGAGGGGAAGTGGTGGTGAATCCAATTAACACACTTGAAAAGAAGGATGTTCTGAAAAAAGCCAAGACTAACTTTCTCAGCTCTGTGTGGGTAAGAATCAAACTGGTTGCAGCTGTACTGGAAGAAAAACCCCAGCAATGACCAAAAAATCCTAATGCAAATGTCTAAAAGTGGTTTGTAAGCCTGAGAACCATGTGTTGAAGTACCACTATGAATTTGTAACTTTATTATGAATAGAGGATAGAATGAGAAAATTAGATTACTCTTTTAAAATATATTGAAGTGCAAGGAATTACATCTCCTGCATTCTGAGAGACACTCTTTGGTTGCCTCATTTATTCATTCTTGCTAGTTCACCATATCCCCCTTCCTGCTTGGCTATCTGGGGACCTGTTCGGGTTTCACACTGAAGGATCAATTCACAGAGCAATGAAACACCACTGCCTCTTGGGGGGAGAATGACATCTGTTAAATAGCACCCTGCAACACTACACAACAGTTTAGAGCATCAAATGCAGAACAATTATGAATTTAATTAGAATCAGAGTGGGATTTTAATGAGAAAAAATGCAATTACATATGATGAAAATATAGGGCTAAGCTCCTTTATACTCACCCTGAGTTCCCTTACTACATAAGTATTTCCAAGGATTTTACTACCAACAAGGGGGTATGACCTGTCCCACAGCAGTTAAGGACCCAACCTCTCATTTGCCAGAAAAGAACTGTGTTCTCTTTGTGCTACCAGCATGTTACAGAGATTAACAAGTTTCACACTCAAACACCATCAGCTTGAGCACATCTTTCACATTTTTTCCCCCTCTGATGCTACATATACCTATTCCTCACACGTTTAGTTGAATGGGCTACATCTCATCAGCAAAATGGCACAGGGATTTGAATATAAAATGATAAATGGTGTTGGCCTGGAACCTAACTAATACTCTAAAACACCATAGATCAACTACATCTCTGAGTGCCCGTGACACAGGTCTACAGGAGGGAGAGGTTTAACGCCTGTACACAAAATAATAACTAGCTGTAGGAGAGGGAAATAAATTAATTTTATTTTCTCCTATACTGCTGTAGGTGATTGCCTGCATAACTGCTTGTGAATAAATATGAATCACTGTAATATTATGACAATTGTTTATAAATTTGACAACAGTGAAATAATGGTATTGCCATATTGATAAATATTACTTTATCTAATTGCAAGTTGGCATTAAAATCTAATTGGAAACAGTCTGAACCAAGATATAAGAAGGATTTTTATGTGTGACTGAGAAACTTTTTAATAAAGCATTGTAAAAGCATATAAAAGGGAAAAAGTCTATCTTCATTTAATGGCATAGAAAACCTCTGTCCTACAAGATGTTAAGTTCTATGTAACCTGAGCTACTTTCTTCCTTCCAAATGTTCCTTCAATGTGTTGGATCTACTTATTACAGTAAAACTGCCAGTATGAGGAGCAGCAAAAGGAAAATGAAATATATGAAAATTGGATAAATAATAATGAATAAATAATTGGATCATTCTGGGAGACAATATTTAAAAAATATATAAATATATATATATATGTAAAGGGCCAAAGCTAAGTAACACGCTAGAAAATAGCATTGCACTACAGTGGCTATTTTGTGTCTTTCATATTTTTTGAGGCACAAACTTAGAATAACCCATGTTTCCATGAAGGAAAACAAAGTAAGGCTGTAAGGATCTGAAACAGTGTACTGGCATTCACTTCTCAAAGGCTGAAAGGCAACAGCCTAAGCATTCCCTCTAGCTGCAGGAATACTTGGCAATTACAAAAGAGTAATGGTTACTACTCTTCCTCCTCCTTGGAAAAAGGATAGACCAGCCAAGGGGCAACAATATTTTTAAATTCTATGCCATACTTTCCCCTCACACCCATGATTTAATCTGTAGTACTCAAAAACTCCAATATAACTCTAAAATATAATTTTATGGAAGTGGAAATGGCACTGTAATGCACACTTGGTCAGAGTTGTCATGGATTCCAAGTTAAAATTCATACTTGGAAAAAATCATAAACTATGAAAAATGAATACAGACAGCTGTTTATCACTCTAATATTTGCCTGTCAGTGAGCAAAAGTGAAATTTGCATAATGATATCCATAGCTTTCTCTATGATGTTAAGCTTTTCAGTTTTTCTTTCTCAGGCTATAGGAAGATTTGCCTGGAATAATATTTGCTTGTTTTCCTTAAATTTACTTTGGTTATAGTCAAGGGGTAAATTCAATATTATCACCCCCTTATAAACACCTGTCATGATAGTTCATGTAAAAATGTTAAACAATAAAAAAGACAATAAATAATGTCAACCTTTTTCAACTACAGGTTGTTTTGATCCTTATTGTGATAATGAAAAATGGAACAAATGCAGATTGTCTTTTTACATTTCAACAAACAGTTGCAGAATTATTTCATCATGTTACAGGAATCTGTTCTCACTTAACTGAGTCCTCTAGATTTTAGTTAAATTTTCTATCTAGTACCATATAAAAATAAATACATATCCAAGCAGTCTGATGATAGGATAGATGGTTTTTATGAGAAAGGAAATAAAATGTGCAGGGCAGCCTCTTTTAGCTCTCAGGGAAAGCTGGACACTACAGTGGTCTTGCTGCTTTGCTGATGTACCTGCCAACTTAAATTTTATTTCCTTCTGATGTTTCCTAAAATAGTATCTCTTAGAGCAAACTCATCTAGCTTCCTATCCTCCACCTAAGAGATATAAAATACTCATCCAGTCTTACAGAAATGCTAGTAATGCCATGACCCGATCCAGCACAAGCAAAACTATAATATATCCATTTCTGATGTTGAATAATACAGACTTTCCCTAGCTGCTGTGGTTTTTCTTACACATAAAGATACAAATTCTCACTGAGTTAATAATGGTTTTTTTGTAAATCACTGAATGTGACACAATAAAAAGAAATCCAGAAATCTATATGCCCGTTTTCTGAAGGGGAATAAAGCTCAATGACATTCTAAAAAATTTAGTACCAAGTAGCTTCTGGGAAAAGATGAATTAATGTTAGACCAGTCTGGCAGCCTGCAGACATTAATTGTCTGTGTTAACTTATCCACATGGCTTCAATTTTTGTCCTGCCAGTGTGTGAGCTGCAATGGATAAAATATCATTCACCTCATTCAAACTACTCCCATTCAAACCACTCCTTATTTTATATATGTAAGCAAGCAAAATATTACTTTATTATTATTATTATTCAGTAAAAATTCTCCTAGCCACATTGTTCTTTTGAATTTCTGGAAGATGCCCTGCACAATTTCCTCTTCCTTCCCAACAGGGCCAGGAGCAGCACCTCCACAAAGCCCTTACCAAAATGCCACCTCCTGAGACTTCCAGGACTATTTTACAGAAGCAGCAAATCCAGAACACAGTGCTGTCTGATGAACCTCAGGTGTATACAAGCTTTCAGGCCTTCAAGGTTCATTCATCACTGGTTTCAAAGGATCCTTGCCTGGAGAGGGCACAGGCAGGGCAGTCAGCCTTAAAAACCAAGGGAGAGCAAGGGAGAATGATCCGTAACACTGGCAAAACACTCCTTGGGATATGCTAGGGAAGCAACCAGTATATAATGACAGTGAGTTAAGGGTGAAGAAAAGGAGGGGTAAAATGTCTTTAGAGGAGACAACTACAGCGATTCCAAACATGCAAAGCACTCCTTTTGGTGATAAGGAAAAAAGTGATAAAAGAAACTGTGTGCTGTATGTTGGCAAGCTCCCTAAAGTCACCAGCTCCTAAACATTCAATTACTATGCTTATTCTTAGTGCCAGATAGCACTCATCTGAAAAGAAAGACTAAGGAAAAACAAAAGGAAAGAATTTTGGCACTAAGACACTCTCCAAATGTGAGAATTGCAGCTAAGAAAATGAAGCACTTGGATTAAGTTTTTCATTAAGGTCTCTGTCGTTGCATTTGAATGTGAAGTGAAATCAAAGTCAGAAGATTTGTTATGGGTCAGCAAGAAGGAAGGAAAGGGGTTGGGAGTAGGGCTTTGTGCCAAGAACATTTTTAAATGCATGATCCTCTTTCTAAGAACATGGGTTACTAACAAAAGGCAAAGAAAGGCATGGCTTAAACAACATAATGATTTTAGAGGAAATCCTACAAACACAGATAATTATATACTTGGTTTAGTTCTTGAAGCTGCATTTTTAGTAGTTTTATTATTCTAAAGTACAATACATCATCAGATACTTTCCACAGTGTAGTCATTTAATGTCTCCAAATTATAGTCTGCAAGCCAGAACGGGGGATTTGGTCTAAGTAACAGAGTGGTAACTGCAGGAAATGTTGTGATGGATGTCAAGCCTTACAAGGTTCACTTTGCTGAACCAGAGTGCACCAAGAGAGATGTTGTTACAGCTCTAAAAGTTTAATCTGTCCACCTCCTACTGTTTGGATGTGAACAACCTTTTGAATGTTATGATAATAATAGGATTGATTTTTTTCCTACCTTTGTTTTCCTCCTTTTTCTCGCCTCATTTTTTTTCTTTTCTTTTTTCCTTTAACAATTCCTGGGTACCAGCTGGATGGCAGGTTATTTTCTCAGAAACAGAGTTGGCCAAAGATTCAGTAAAGACCTGGTGGAATGTTTTAATCAGCTGAGCTTGGGTCTCCAGTTACAAAGCAGATAATATTTCTAGTTGCTCTTATAGCTCATTCCTTCATTAGGAATTTCTCACGATGTTATGCTAGTGTTAAAGTTAATATTTGGCTGCAGGCTGAATCAAGCCCACATCCCAGTCCCTCTAAATAATGCACAACCCACGTATTATCAGTCCTGAAATGTCACCATGTCTGTAAGAGACAAAGGTTTACTTGACAGAGAACAAGCTGACTTTAAAAAGGGCCAAGGACAGAGAAAGGAGCTACTGCATGCTCACCTAGGATGCAACAAGACCTTCAGAGAAAACGTAATGAATCAACAAGATCTCTGTCACACAAAAACAATAAATGAACACAAACACATAAATAGAAAGCTTCTCTCAAAAATTCTCATGGCTTCTGATGACAAAAACAATGTTGGAAGGAGGAACTTGCTGTTGCCAGAAGCAGGAGGCTGCAATACCTGATCAGGAGATTTCTGCAAATCCACGAAGGATCTAAGTATGCTTCCCTTCTTCCTCTTTCGTAGAAATTTGCTACAATTTTAAAAGGTTTCTAACTCAAACGCAGAAACAGAATTCTTCCACATCCACCCCAAAACTCCCACCAACTTTTTGAATCCAGCAAAGTGGCAGTTAAACAAAGATGTTGAATGAGAAACCTGGAAAGGGAAGATGAAGACAACTGCCCTGGAAATAGAAAGAATCCCAGTTCCTATGTACTAAGTAGATGCAAACAGCTTGAGTCCCTTCTGCTCACTGCAGTAGGAATGTCACACCAAGCACTAATGACTGCACTGCACTACGAGAGAATGTCTCTGGGATGTGGCATTGCAAGTGTCAACTCCAGCACTGCAGACATTCAGGCTTTGCCCTCAAAATATAAAATTGCTGGTACAATTACTGTATTTTTAACGTTCCCTGAGAAGAAAAATGAAAGGCAGCTATTTACATCCCCGACTTTTCACCTGGTAGTATCCCATCATATAATTTGCTTGCCCATCATTGTGCTGAAGCCACTAGGAGCTTGTGGATGAGATCATGTTGGAGCAGGCACACTGCAGAAAGGCCACAGCCTGTGGAGAACCCATCCAAGATTGCAGGAAGAATGAGAAATGAGGAGTGGGCAGAGAGAAATCACTGCCCACTGCCTGGACTGCTTGTTGGCTCAGTGGAGGGGCTGAGAGTAATCTCTCTCTAGCAAGATTGTGAAACAATGAAGTAGATACTAGAAAGGAAGAAGGAAATGAGTCTAGAGTGAAGTGGATGCTGTAAATGTGGGAGGAAAGATGTTTCCATATTTGTCTCTTTTGTTTCCCAATACTGGAATAGGTAATAAAATATTTATGTTAATTGGCAAAAACCAAGTTAAATTCCCCCAGCTCAAATCACTTTTGGCTGGTGGAGTACTTTGTAGGTGATTTCTTAGTCTATATTTTGACCCATGGGTTTTCTTGCTCCCATTTCCCCTATTTTCTCCCATGTCCCTCTGGGAGGCACAGTGAGTGACTTCTTGCATGGGTGCTTTTCACTGGCTATGATATCAGTCATACATATCAGCCATGGACCTGTGCTGTGGCCCAAAATATCAGCTGGCTGGTTCAGCCTTTAGCTGAGTTCAAAAGCTTCCATCACTCTGGTAAGGAGGCACCTGAACTGCTCCAACAAGTTGCCCTTACAAGAGGAGAAAGCAGTAACATATTTAAGAGTAAGGGAAAGTTTTCACAAGTAAATCTGTGCTGTATTAATTCAATACCATTAATTTCAACAATCCTCTTATCCCACTTGAAATCAAAATCCCAGTTTACTTTTTTATCCTTTCGCTGTAATTGCAAGAGATTTTGTTGGACTAATGTAGCTTTTTCACTCCAGTCAAGCATTTCATTTGGTTTTATCCTGCTGAAAAGCTAAACTCCTGTGTTTCTGACAACTCTGTGGCTGTTGAAATGACTGCTGCAGATTGAGCACTGCAAGACTGAAAAGTGGAATTTAAGCAGAGATAAACAGGAAGACCAGAAGTAACCAGGGTTCAAACCATATCCACCTACAAAGGTTAGTAAACATGGGGAGAAAAAATGTGTCTGTGACTCCAAACCTAGCTTGAAAGGGAGTAAATTTTAGAAAGGAGAATGTTAGAAGGGAAGAGCCTTGGGTAAATGTGAGCTGAACAAAGCTATCAAAGTAATAACAACTCATTTTAGTTTTGGGAGTGAGTACCACTGATGGCTCTTTCAGATTCCTTGCCAGGGTCTACAAACTCCCAAAGGAGGCAGACTCCTGGCAAAAAAAGAATTTTCAGCTCTTCCTCTTGTATTGCTGGGTGGAAACTCTGGGAAAACATATTCATTTATTTTTAAAAGCAGTACCTTTTTTTTCAGTAAAAACAAGAGAAATGACAACAGCCATTTTCAGAATATCTGCCACATTCTAACAGAAAAGTTTTCCAGAAAAATATTATGATTATTTAAATGTTTTCTGGAATTTCTGACCTCATTACAGACAACAAATTTATTCACCAGTCACACTGAAATTTGGCTGTATTTCCAGTCTTTTAACATATGATCACACTGTAGAGGCTCTAGAAATAGTATTTTTTTTTACATTCTTATTTGGTCTTCTGCTCTTATGACCCTAAATAATCTTAGCATGTACAGTTTGCTCACATCAAATGGAGCCAGTGTCACTGGGATTGGGGACACCAGTAATTCAATAAAAATAAATTATGCTTCTTCCCCAGCCCAACCCTCCAGTGCTCAGAGCATAGGAGTTAAATAATGATGACCCAGTAGGGGCCTGTAAGGTGCTGAAATTCACTTTTTTTTTAAAATCAGCTTTTTTTTTTTTCTATTGAGTGATGGAAACATTTCTCCCAACCAAACTACATCCCACAAACCAAGCTTTTTATTTGCCTTTTTTTTTTAATTTGAGAAAGCAGAAACATAAATACTTATCCCTCAACACTCAGTTTGCTATGCTCCACAAAGCATAACAGAATGAAAATTTCCAGAATGAAGGGAGAAAGGGCAGGGCTGGCTCAGACCAACTACATTGTACTGCCAGAGGAGAATTCCCAAATTTTCAGAGGTCTGTGTGGGAAGCTACTTTTAAAACCAGTTCAACACTGTCCAAGTTCACAAGATGCAAACTAATTTCTTTTGGAGCTTTAGCACCTTTCAGTGTTTGTCATAACACATTTGGGTAACATCTCTATTGTTCAGCCTAAAAGCAAAAAAATCTACACCCCAGCACTAAACTCATGGACTGTGAGGGCTAAGAGCTCATCTGCTTGACACAGCAGGGAAAAAAAATAATCATCATAACAGCTCCGATTACAGTCTTTCAAATTTTCTAAACTAAGCAACTGCATTTGAACTGTATTACTAATCACATCTGCTTTTATTAAACTTGAAATCCTGTAGGCATTGGAGGCAGTGGTATGTCAAGTTTTAAAATCTGCCCAGAGATTGTCTGATGGGGGAGGTAGCACTCAGAAAACCAAGGAATTTTAGCTTCAATTATGCAACAGTAATTTACTGAATTGAGCTATCAAACTTTCCTTTTTACATAAAACTTTCATGTTACTAAGTTCTGTGTTTTTATTTTCAAGGATAACAAAAATATATGAACTGAGAACAAAAATCATACTTTGAAAAGTTTTCTCTTTACTTTATTAGAAAGTAAAAGGAAATTCTACTGAGATTCCACAGATATCTGACCTAGATGCAGATTTATGCTCTGCTTTCCACTACAATGGAGAGATTTCTGGATATCCCTAGGTCACAAGCACTCTGGATAACTGAAGTCAATAAGGTGCAATTCCACAATAGCAAATGCATGAAGTACTATTCTCAGGAAAGGCAAAGTTAAATGCATGAATACAAAAGGACTAAAATGGGTACAGGGAGTATTCTTGCAGAAAAAAGTCTGGACAAATGGCAGATCCATTAGGAACCCTCAATGTTATGTTTGGGGAAGGGGAGGAAGCAATTCTGTTGGATTTATTGATAGGAATGGTTTGGCCAACCTGCAGATTCCACTGGTGAGACAGCAAGAGAACCCTGAGTTTCCAGCATTCCTTCAGGAAAGCTGGAAAAAGTCAGTCCAGACAACAGCAAGAATGATAAATTGTTTAGAAAACATGATGCACAAAAAGGATGAAAGATTGAGGTTGTTTAGTCTGGAAACAGTATGTTTAGAAGAAAAGCAAAACAGTTCTGAAGTAACTAAAATTATTTTCCATATGGACAAGGAGAAAATAAGAAAGCAATTGACTTGATCTGAACAGAGGTAAGAGAACTCACTCTTTAGCTGTAAAAGGCAGCTATGTCGAGGAAATGGTTGTCAAAAATGGGTCTTGAGAATCTTTGAAGAGTTTAGGACCAAAGGTTAGTGTTAATATCAAGATATGAGATATCAGCATTGCCACTGAGTGGCCTCCTTGGCCACTCAATTGCTGAACTCTCAATATCTAGCACTGCTTTCCCCCCATTCTCTAACAAATACCTGTATTTTTTGCAGTGGTCTCACTCTTTTTTTTTTTTTTTTGAGAAGGTGAAAAGCATGATCTGATTACCAGGAATAAGCATTCCTGAGTGCTGGCTTCCAAGTCTGCATTGAGTTTGGAGAGGATGGAGATGCTGTTTCAGAACCCAACCCTGAGCTTTGTTACCCAGCATAAAGGCAAAGCCATCCCACTCTCCTGCTTACAGCTGCAAGCAAGACCCAAATTCAGCCCTCTCAACACTAAGTAATTGGCTGTGAATTCAGATGAGGAAGTGGCTTGCTCACAAGGGTCTGATTCTGGCAAAACCACCTTCCTGCTTCTCCAGATTTATTTTTTTTAATTTTGATTTTTTTTCCCTGAGGGAAATTTATAAAAAACCCACTGAATTATGTAAAGGCCTCCTGGAAATGTTTAACTACAAATCATAAAACCCAAAAAGAAAAAAAAAAAAAAAAAAAAAAAAAAAAAAAAAAAAAAAAAAAAAAAAAAAAAAGGGAAAAAGGAAAAAGCCCCCCTCCAACAAAATACAAAGCAGGTTCTGGGATTCAGGTGTGATTTTCTTTCTTTATAAACATAAAAATGTTGCTGGCATGTGCATGCACAAATCATAGGTAAATTGCTGTTAATAATCAAATGCTCTGCAAAAGCACAATGGTTCCAGTAAATGTCAGAACACATCTGCTCTAATTAAAAATTAACCGTATCATTAAAGTTATATTATTAGTTAATTTCTGAAAATGTTTAATTATTAGAGAGTTATCCCTCCAGCTTCCAGGGAAGAATTAGAAATATTGCACTTCTGTGTTTAAATCTTCCTCTGCTAAGCACTTTAAAGTTTTAAGAGTCATGTATTTCAAGGTATTTGGGAGATATAAGGGCTTTGATTATTACGCTATAAAGTCAAGAAACCTTGTGTCATGGCAGATTTTACCCACTCCTTGGAAGTGTCTTGAAACAGATTCTTTTTTCTCCCACTTTCTATGGGAGCTGAGACTGAGGGAAAGATGCCACTTGTGACAGCAGAAAATCTGGCCCAGAGCCTTTCCTTGTCTTTGGCTTCCTCCTCCTCCACATCGAGTGTCAGCTCTGGCACCAGCTCAGTGAGACAAGCAACTTTTAAATAAGAAATTATTAACACAGCTGAGCTAGCCTGAATTTACCCTAATTACCTGATCTTAGATGCTTTCAGATTTAGGTTACATGAGGTTTCAGTTTGTTATAACTGCCTGTACTTTAACTTGAGTGATTCTCAAACCTGCAAGGGCCAAAGCCAGAAGCATTAGAGGGAGGAATTATGGGTGTCTCTGTGAGCTCTGCTGTCTCATTTCCCATCTAATAGCTCTCCAATCCACAAAATGCCTTTTTTTTTTCCCCAAAAGACTTCCATATCAGCAGATGCAATATGATCATTGAGTCAGAGCATAGAGTCAGAGCAACCTTAATCCAAGTCAATCAAGCCCTTTTACAGCCAGCCAGGTATTTTAATAAAATTTTACTTGGCTATCTGTACAAATACATTCAAGCAGTTAATTGCCTAATTTAATGCACACAGTAAACAGACATTACTTGCAAGTGACAGCACCAGGTGGACTGAACATTTCTCATTCAAACCAGATATACAGCATCAAACTGAAATACAGAAATAAACGTAAGAGCAGAGATAGTGCAGAGGAAAAAATGTTTCTTAATTACGGGGTGACCACTTTCTCTAACAGATTGTCATTCTAAATAACCCCATCTTAATCAAGCTGCCAACTTGCTTGGGAAACAAACCAGCAGCTGCACAGCCAGAGCTCTGATAATCAGGCATACAGGTGTCCTTGTTTGCATGTAGTAGTTATCCAGTGGTTCACTCTGGTGTCAGGGTTTATAGTCCTCCTTTTTTTTTGAGGAATATAAAAACCCCTTATTGCCCAGAAAGAAAATATCCTGTCTGCTGTCAAGAATGACTGCAGTCTCAGGTGAAAGGAATAGCAGTTGCTTTAAACAGCATCCAATCCAGTTATGCAGCTGGTGCTGTACTGGCTGGGATGTTTTGTTTTGACGTACAGTGGAAGAAGAAAATCAGGATCTAAGGTTGTGTGTGGAGAAGGTAACAGCCCCCTGAGCATCACCAAAACGTGTAGGGAGACTGAGACATGCCTGTTAATATGGGGGAGCAGTAAAAGAGTAACCACGAGAGAACCATGGGTAAGGATAACTGAGATAACCCTTGGGTGAGCAAAGAGCAGGAACTATTTACTATAAGGGCTGTAGAAACAGACACTACCTGGAAACAGAGATAAATCACCATGACCTGAAATATTTTTAAGGACTCAGAACTCAGCTTAGTCCAACCCACAGAAATAGCTCAGCAAATGTTTAAATTCAAGGATGGCAGTTGGGTTGCTGCCATAAATCTCATAATCTGTTAGAGTGAGGGGGGAAAAAAGTGAAATAATAAGCCTAGATTTACATGAATTCACCTAGAAAACAAGATTACCTCAAGACTAGAGACTTAAACAGGTCATCCTCTGAGATACAGTTGGAAAACAAACTTTCTTTGGTCTTGTTGAAAGTGAATAGCATGTTTTGCCAGAGTTCCTATGAAGATGTTTTGGTTTAGGATACGTTAGAAGTGGCTTAATGAAATCTACTCTCCTTTATTTGTTCTAGTTAGATTTCTTTACAGCAAATAAAATTATAAGTACTTGAAGAAAAAATCGATTCATTTTCAAAAATAATTACAACAAAATAAAAAGTTCTTAGTAAAAAATCAATGGCTAAATATTCCTTGAAATATTGCATGCAGCTAAATTAATAGATTTTTAAAGCATAAAATTAAAGCTTCATGATGTGAGAGTAATTCACCTGTTTGACAGACTTTTCTAATTTAATGGAGACAAATATGAGTTTAGAAGAAAAAAATCTCTTAGATTTTTCAGTTCATAATCAATAAAACTTCTGTTAGAATTTACTCTGGTGCTTGGGTCGACCTTTTCAGAACTTAAATGAGCACTCTGCTGGCAGAAGTGAGAAGCATGGGCACTTTCTGGACAATCTTGAGTAGGAAACACAGGTGGACAGTGAATTAAAAAGCTTTACTCAAGATCCCCTTGGAGGACATAGGTTTGCCACATGGCATAAGCTGAGGATGTAAAATGGAGGTAAAAATGCAAACAGAACTATGTTGGGAGAACAATGCTCATGAAGTAACACGTTCCTAAAAGTGCAAAAAAAGAAGCAGACATTGATTTCAACAAAAAAGTGAAGGGAACAAAAAGAGAAAAGAAGGGCAACATTTTTTGGATGGATTTGTTAACTACTTTGGAGACAGAGAAAAAAATCTAACCAGCCTGATTTGTACAAAGCTGATATCCTGGAAAAATGTAATCCTTTATCTAGATGAGGACTTCTGCTCTAAAATAAGAGTATTTGAGTTTGTACAGGAAAGTAGAGAGTGAGGTCAGCTTGGCATGCTCAGTAGCAATCTGGCTCGTAGGCAGACACTGCAGTTTGGAGAAAGCTATTCTGAACCTACTTCAGTTTCAAACTCAACTTTAATCCCCTTGTTTCTAAGACAAGACCCAAACTGCCTTATTTCCCATCTAATCCAAGCCCCAGAGCTGTTCAGCCACTATAAAGAGTACTGGAAGGAGGCTCATTTGTGTTCAGGTTTTCCTGCCTACCTGCCAATGCAGATATAGAACATTCACATGTGCATACACACGTGTACAGACACCCTCTGCTTACACACAGGCATATGGGCCCTGTGTCTGCAGCTGTGCACACACACCTCTCAGGAATACTGTATGTGCTAAATAATGCCTGTGCAGTTCAGCTTTTTGGTTCCTTAGCTACCCTGATAGCTATTTTTTTCCTTATTTAAAATTTTAGTTGGGATTCAAGTCCATGATAAAAACTGAAGTGTTACTATAAAGTGATCACTTGGGAATTTTTCTCTGTTTTTTGATGACTTTTTTTTTGTACTATTTAAATAACTTGTAATTTTATTTGCCTAAATCTGAAAATAAAAAAGAAACCTTATTTTATGATTGAAACCATCATATATTCTATACATTTTCTCCACAGGACCAATGACTTGCTGGAAATCACTAGCCTAAAAGGGATCCTGTATCAGGCCAAAACTAGAGCATACATGATATTGGTCATGACAGCTAAAGGTTGGGTTCTAGAGGTTAAATATTGCTTGGCATGTCCTTGGTGGGAAGAAAGAAATAAAAAGGAGCAGCAAAAATATGCTCTTCTATTTGTTCAGTTCATACAGTATTACATTTTCAGACTGGAAACCATGGAGAAAAATATTTGCTTTACTGAATATATGATTTAGTTGTAGGCAATATTAATAAAATACAGCACAATACTTGGAGTATGGGTTTTTTTTTCCCTTTGGGACAATGGAGCAAAATGCTATTTTAACAAAATCAATGTGTTAAAGATGGCTTCCACCCTTTCAGAATGGATAGTCAAGCTCACAGATCCTCCCCTTTAGCTGGGATAAACTTAAGAGAAAATGTAAGTAGTCCCTTTCTAGATAAAACCCGTCTGTCCCCTGTAAATATAAATTTATTTTAACAAAGGCTTCTTTCAGTAATATAAATAATGATAAAAGTAATGGAGTTGCCAATGTTGACTTGGTTCAATATCTGGGACAAGTATTCCCTTAGGTAAAGCCAGTAAGCCCTCTGAAGTCAGCTATTACATTATTAATCCTATCACTCCTGAAATGCTTTATTCCATTTATTACCTGTGTCAGCACGCAGCCCACCTTCACACCTCAAACTGGTGATCCAGCATCAGGCATTTCCTAATGGTGTTTAAGTGCAAGGGATTTAGTTTCCTTTACTTAGCCTGTCAGAGTCTCCTACACGATTTCCTATCCTCAGCTGCTGAAAACCCTTCCATATGGCTTGCAGAGTAAAATGTTATCTTTGTACTTCCCAATATGCCACTTACAAATATCTTGGTTTAAAGTGGTAGCTTCTGAAGAAGTTTGTTTATTTTTTTACAGAAGACTGACTTTGTGTAAAAGCTCTCTTTTTCTGGGGTGACATGCCCCCCTTGCCTGCTGAGGATATAGGACCAAACTGAGACTGAATATGGCCTGAGAAAGGGTGATTTTCTTCCAAACTTTCCATCTAGTTTTCTTTTTCTGACACAGGCCTAGGGGAATTTCTTTTGTGAACCTTAAGGCAAACAGGTGTTTTGCATTAAGCATGGGTTTGGGTAGAGCTCTGTGACTCTTTCTAGGTAGCAGTTAACAGGAACAAAACCATTCCTTTAGGGGAAGATTTAATAGGTGAGCCACTCTATGGAGCATCTACTCCCAGTCTCATGACAGAAAAGCTGAGAGAATTTGGTTTGCTCATCCTGGAAAAGGGAAGGCTGAGGAATGACCTGATTGTGGCCTTCCAGCTCCTGAAGGGAGCCCACAAGAAAGATGGAGAGAGACTATTTACAAGGGTCTGGAGGGACAGGACAAGGGGGAATAGCTTCAAACTGACAAAGAGTGGGTTTGTAGGTTTAGATTAGAGATTAGGAGAAAGTACTGTGAAAATGGAGAGGCCTTGGCACAGGCTGCTCAGAGAAGATGTGGATGCCTCATCCCTGGAAGTGTTCAAGGCCAGGTGAGGTGGGTTTCTGACCAACCTGGTCTAGTGGCCCATGGCAGGGGGGTTGGAACGAGATGATCTTTAGGGTCTCTTCCAACCCAAACCATTCTGTGTTTCTGTGAAACATTGCTTGATTCCCCCTCCATGCAGCTCTCTTCCTGAGAGAAAGGACAATGTTTGAGGCCAGCGAGGTTATCCTAAATCCCCTTCCTTGTGATAACATTGATGGATCACCACCCAATGGTTATGGTGGGGTTTACTGACAGAGTTATCATGCCAGGGAATCCCTGTGAGCAGATGCCACCACTAGTGCTTTCTCTCTCTTCCTTTATTCTGCTTAACTCCAGGCTCACCACATGATATATTTTGGAAAACTTACTTCAATGGGAATCACAAATGGGTGGCAAATGACAGTAATTATTTTGTGGTAATCATTAAGTTCTCAGCCATAAAGGAAGTGGTGAGACAATGAGATGTTTTCAAAGAAAGTATGTGGATGCACAGTCCTGTGAAACATGTAACTAGGAACATTCAGCCAAAAAAGTGTTTGGTTTAATAAATTCATTTATGATTTGCAGGCAAAACTTCTACTCCCTAAATGTGCAAGAACAGAATGTCTACAGACATTATTTGGCTTCAAGCAATGAAAGGTTTAAGACAATGCCAGCAGGGACTGTGCTTATCATGGTATTTTTTTTTTTTTTACAGAAAGTCCTAATACGCATCCTGTGCGGCTTTGCAGCAGAGGATAAATTTCGTCAAAATGAGACATTCTCAAATCTGTTACAGTGGCAAAACCACTGAAATTAAATTGGGCTTGCCACTATTTCATTTGGCACTCAAGGTGGAATATTTTATTACAATTCCAATTATGTTTCAAGGTTTAAAAGACTGTTAAAATATGCTAATTGAGACATTCAGGATGACAAAAGTTTCAGTTGTGAAATCTGCTCTTTCTCTGAAAATTACTTAGATTAAAACAATATTTGGTTCCTCCTGATGTGGCTTTAGATAGTTCATATCAAATGCCAAATTAAATGTCAATAATCCTTAAGGAGCCTATCTTAGTCACACTTTTTAAATCAAGGTTTCCAGTGTGATCTTAAGGTCCGTTTGCTCCCAGAATATAATGAGAATTGTACAAATCTCATGCATTGCCAGGCAGAGTTCAACATAGGGGTTTCATTTACGCTTCTTTAAGCTACATTTTAAATGTTTCATATGAAAGTTTTGAATTCAACAAAAGCTATAGAAGAAATAAAGGACTGCAAGCCACCAGATTTTTAGTTGTGGCTTTCAGAAAAACAAAGAAAACCTCATGAAAAACACCTCACAAGCTAAAAATCAGTCACCATATTTTAAAATCAAATATTTTAAAATATTTTCTACAAAAAAGCAGAAAGGCAAATACAGATTTTATAATGGAAAATGTAAAACAGTTAATGATCAATGTATTAAGTAGAATATCCCTATCAGGTAATGATTCATTAGAGTTGTCTCAGTGAAGGAGATTATTGATAATTTGATACCTCATATCCACTATCCTAATCATTATTGTCAGAAAGTCTATAGAAGATCATAGGTCACGGATCTAAAATTAAGTATGCCACAAAAAAATATTGAGCAAGGGAAAAGGACAGACATTCTTATAGATTAAGATTTGCATTGAAATGCATTGTATCAATTAATTTTGCTAAATTATTATTTGATAAAATAAAGCTATTTTCTCCAGTGAAACAGTTCTCATTTAAAATGAACCAGAAGTTGAAATATTAAAACACATGAATAAAAATTGGAATATAAAACCACAACTCTGACTGGTTTTTTATCCTGCCATGTGGGGATCTGCCTTCAAAAAATATTTTTACTGCAGATTATGCTGGAGTACTCAACAAAGTAATAAGATACACTGTTGGGCTTTTTCTCTTCTAGTTTTTGGACAACTCCACTCACTTTCCTCAGTATTCTGCTAAATGAGAAGTTGATAAGTACATGGGTCACTGTGCTCATATACCTCACTTACCCAACTAGGTTAAAGACAAAATGACAGTATTACCATTTTCTTTTAAACAAAATAAAACACAGAAACAATACAAGCATGATGTCTTTTGTTGACTATTAAGACCAAGATGGTGAAGAAAAGAATCATGCTTAAATCCAGTCTAAAACAGAGATCACCCTTTTCATCTTTATGTTTCAGCCATTAAGCTGTATCACTTACAAAGCCCCCTTAGACTGGGTCTCAAACTCCTAGCACATCGTTTTCCACAAGCTGAACTCACATTGGACAACATTTTCTGTCAGTGTTGCCATGGCAGCTTTTTACTGGGATTGCCCATAGATTCCCTTTGGCTCTGAGCCTCCTCTCACCCCTTCTCTCCACTGCTCTGTCTCCTGATTTCAACATTCAGAGAGGGATCTGAGCCCTCCTCTCCCTCACCAGTGGCTGGTCCTTGGCAAAAGCCTGGATGACGCCTGCCCAGAGAGGACAAGGACACTAAGCCAGGCTTAGCTGGGCTGTGACCAGCGTGCCCTTGTGAGGCTGAGGGACCAGCTGGGGAGGTGACAGCACCAGCCTGGCATTCTCACATGGCAGCCCTGAGCTTCTACATAAACACACACAGCTTGCAGATGTCACACAGGCCCGTGGCTGGCATTAGGGAGCAGCTGCTGTCTGAGGGCAGGCACGAGCTAATTCAGTCTTTGAAGGGAGCTGTGACAAGCTGCAACCAGAGAAGAGGCTTAACCACAAAAATTCAAACAAGATCTAACGTATTGCAGCATCCAATGCTGTCCAAAGTGTGTCATGGCTCTCTGGTTTTCTGGTTGGTGAAAGGAAATAGCCCAAGTGCCTGCCAAAAAACAGCAGCAAAGGTGATGGGAGTTGTGGGTGCAGGGGAGGAAGAAGCACGGGGAGATTCAAACACGTGCTGAAGAAAGAGAAGATGAAGTAATGGGAAAATCAGCATTTTCCCTTTGAGTAACAGTGATGAGGTCAAGTCTAAGTGACTGGACTCACATCTCTGGGGCTGACGTGACATGTCCAGCTTGTGTGACTCTTTACTGGAGTCATTGGCAACTGTTGCTATCACCATTTGGCTGAGGAGCTGGGGCCTATGAGATCAGGAAATGTCCATTTGAGCCCCACAGAGTCAGTTCTGCAGAGGTCTGGCTGCTACCAGGAGCTGAACTCCACAGACACTGTGGATCTGGGGCATGTTACAAACACACAGAGCAGAGTGTTCAGCTGAGGCTGGACCTACATGTGCAAATCTTGAAAGGCTGAACAGCTTTTTTCTCCTATTAATGAGATTTATAAGCACTTTAGAAACTAGGCTGGTCTCTGCTGCTTCCTCCCACAAAGGTTTGTGTTCTTCAACAGGATGGTTGCCTCCAGCACTGATTCAGGAATGCCAGCTGTAATCAAAGACTTGGAAAAAACAATACATTTAACATCTTATTCAGGTTGACAAGTGCTGTCCTACCTTGGGAATGTCTGTAAGCCTAATAGGTGTAGCTTTCCATGTGGATTTCCTTGCTGCATAATGTAATATTAGCTTTCTTCTTATAGGTTTTTGAGACCTATGTTTAAGATAAGCACTTGGTAATCTTGTATTGAAATCATAATCAAATGTCACACTAATTTATTCACTGGTAATATTTTGCCAGCTTCTTGTATTAATTCCCCTCAAAGCTAATTTAGATGCTTGTTGTCTGTGTATTCCACATCTGTCTGTATTAATATTTGTGTGAGTGTCTGAACAAATTAAGACATTTTACAGCATTTAAACATCCCAAAGATCTTACATTTTCTGTGAAAGTGGAGAGGCTGTACTATAATTTATGGACATTTTCCCATTAATCTCTAAATTCTTTTGGCAGCTACTGCCTAAAAGCAGCAGCTACCTGGCAAGGACAGAATACCTGTCAGGCCATGAAGGGTGCCTGCATTCACTGCAGAGATAAATGGGAGCACTGAAATAGAGTTAAGCCCAGAGAAGGAAGCTTGTCCTCAGACAGACTTGCCAAGCCTGTTTCATTATAGCTTAGAGCTTTCACAGTGGCTTAGCGAATGCTGTTAAGTATTCTGTCAAAGCAAACTTACTTTTCCAGACAAGTAGCTCTGCAAAGCCCTAAGGTGCCACTGCTAATACTTGAACTTGTTTACAGTTTTGTTTTGGTTTTTTTTTGGATGAAGCATACTCGAATAAATAGTCCAAGATTTAACATGTGTTTTCTAATCTAAAACACCTAGGAAGGTTTTTAAATTTTAATTTCTCTACTTTTCTGTCCAGCTGTAATGAAAAGACAGATTATTTCTTAAATCTGTAATTTATAAAGCAGTGGTTTTTTCCATGTACTTTGAGGGCAGAAAAATGTACATCTTTCAAATTCCTAAGGTTGTTATGATATTACTCTATAGAATCTTAATTCATACTCATCACTGGGCACACATATCATGGACGGCCTTTCTGCAACTTAAGCTGCAACTTTCTTCATGTCTAGAACAGATGATTATGGTGTTTAAGCTCTTTTGAGAAGAAAAACCAAAAATCAGAATGAGAAGACTGACTTAGACATAATTTCAAATTTTGTGTGCATACTTATTTAAAATATTCTTTTAGATTCTTTCTTACCTAGTCACTTAAAATATGTTCTATTCATTAACTAACTCCTGTTCAAGCTGGAAGATCCAATAAATCACAGCATAATTAGGAAAAAAGTAACCAGTTGAAATAAAGAAGCTTAAAACTTCAAGGAAATTTAGGAAATATTTTTCTTACAGATAAAGGAGAAAAAGAAATACAGAAACCATGACTTTTAAAGCTGTGTATTATACCTTTTCTTTTTTAAGAACAAATTATTAAAATTTGACGCTAAAAAAAGAAACTTTCCAGCTTTATTACACTTTTGCTAAGAACTAACATTCAGTTACAGTTCAAGAGAAGACAACAGAACACTTGCAAAGCTTCGAGATGTCTTGTTTCATTCTGGATAGATTTATTTAGTCCTAACTGGAACTAAGGAAACAGGTTTTCCATTGCTTTTGCTAATCATATAACAATGATTTATAACCAAGCGAAAATAAGACCACAGGTTCTACATGGGAGTCTTTTCCACTGTGCAAATTTACAGTGGTGTTTTCCCAGTCATAGTTAACCAGGCCCTAAATATAATATAATGCACTGAGAACAGCTGCCTGAAGAGACTCTTTCCCATACTCGTGTATTTACAATCCATATGCTTAAGTGGATTTCATGTAACAACTGTATTAATGGACTTTGTTACTAAACATTTGTGTATCATGTAACTGTTATGTCATTATATGCTAAATGAAGCTTAGTTGTAAGCCTCAGATCTTTAATCCAAGATCAACTCTTCCAGCTCCACAGAGGTGTTATTTGCATTATTTTCCATTTGGATCAGCCTGTGATCTGACTGCAGAGATAACAGTCCTTTGTCATTAATTATTCTCCCTCCACACTTCCAAGCGATTTTGGACACTTTTTTCAGTCACTACAAGACAGTGGAAATTTTATTTCTTATTGCACATCCAGCAGCAATATCTACCAATAGGCAGGCCCAGTCCTGCCTTTTCCCTAAAACACGTTTTCAACACCAATGTGGCCTTTTGAACTGATGGAGAAGCAGAGAAGGAACTGGCTGACCTAAGAGACCTCTTTCACCTCTAACTTCTATGGGAAAGAAAAATACAGAAGTTCACTGACCTAATTCGCAATGTTTGCTGTCAAATAATGATTCTGTTACAAGGTTATTGAAGAAAATACTGAGATGCATTGCAATTCTGCTTAGAAAAATATCCAATAAGCACTCTGCATTTGCAAGTTCTATAGAACTGTACACTGTATGAAAGCATTTACATTTTAAACTCTTCATTCAAGAAGGATCTATGAACATACTGAGTGCTTTCAAATCCATTACAAAAATCCTTCTCATTATGTACCACGTAGTAACCTCAGACCTACCAAAATCAAGCACATGCTCTCACCCAAAGGGATCATAAACAAAAATAGAGAATACCACTGAAGCTTATTTTAGTCAATATTTTGGGTATTAAAAAAAAAAAAAGAACCCTATATGTATCAAACAATAGTCTTCAAAAGAAAAATAAAAAAGCAATCATTGAATTGCATCCCATGAGAGGAAATTGGGCCAAAATTGATCTGGATAGCCAAATTTGTTATTACATGAAGTGAATGTACAAAGAAATTTGATTAGAACAAGTGTGCCATCATTCCCTTTTGCAAGATTGAGCACAGAGCAGCACAGCCTTGATGAAAGGAATCGATAGCATTGAAAGCAAAATTGGAGGGCTGTCAAATCATCTTAATTCCTATTTTCTGAATGAGTGCAGTGAGATTGCTTGATGCACATGCTAATAACCAAATTAGCGTGCTTTTGACTCAGTACAGAGTCAAGCCTCTATAAAACTTAAATAATATTGCTAAAAGGAAGAAAAATCCCCTCAAACCCACATGAAGCAGAGACACCACAACATACAGGTTGCACTTTGAAATGATAATTGACAGAGCTGCATTTCTCTTAATTTTGTAGACATGAGGATATGTAAACTGCAACTTCCCATGTGTTAATAGACATGCTGACCAGCAATCTTCCTTCTCCCATGACTGGAAATATCATCTATTCAACAGGCACACAGACATGTATGCACAACACAAATAGCAAGAATCGACCTGAGAGCCTCTTTGAAATCCATCACTCTGAAGTTCATAATACAGAATTTCTTTGAGATATTTCTCATGAAATTTCCTCAGAAAGGTTTGAGGGTGTTCCAAGGTCAGCTGAAGCCATCCTAAAACTGAATTGCCTTCAGATCCTGCCTCCCTGCATCCCCCTCACTTTTCCTCTCAACCTCCTTTATGCAAAGCAAGGCAGATGTTGATGTTGCCAGGAAGCGTGGAGACAAAGGGACAAAGTGACAAGGTGCTAAAGGTTGGGTGGTTGTGTGTCACCCACCACACCTAAGGAAAAATTCAAGACACACTCATAAACCTACAGATTCTTCAGCAGCAGCCTGAGTTCTGTTTTGATTATATTTGCACTGCTTTTAACAGCTTTCCAGTGCCTCCCCTAGCAGATGTTCCTCTTCACACCCTGTGCATGCAGGACCCTCCTGAAGATCAGCCTGGGGAAGCTCAGAAGTAGAGATTAATGATCTTCAGACTTTCCTCTGACCTTCTTAAAGGCACATTTGAAATTATATTTTTCTCTTTGCAGCTCTGAGTAATGCTGCACTTTCACAAGCATAGGCTTTGAGAAATATATTCTTTAAGTATAAAAAAAAAATCTGTGGTTGCAGCACAGAGAAGGGTCAGGGCAAAACCTGGAAAAGAGCATCTCAGCAGGGACTCTCTGCATCTGTACTTGCCTTAGAACCTGAACATCAGAACTGTCACCCAGCACCAACACTGCATTATCCCCATCCCTAAACAAACAAATAAGTCACACTGTTCCAAGGGCACAGCAGTGCAGGGAGATCTTTAGGTACTCTGCTTATATAATCAGTGAAAATGTTGCAAATAAACTAATGCTTGAGGGCAATGACTCAACCTAATCCAGGACTTCCATAACAGGTGCATCCAGGAATAGGATGGATTAAGCAATGTCATGCTCTATGCTCAAGCCAGATCTTGAAGAATGGGAGGCTACAAGTGATTTTATTACTCTATCACAGACAGACAATATAGAAAAAACTCATATTGCACTTAGTAAGTAGGTTCAAAACAGAAGACATGTTATAATAGTCCATCAGACAGCAAAAGGACCTTTTACATACAGTTGCAGGTGATAATAAGGACTCTTGAGTCTCCTCTTTTGCCCAGAAAAATTACTGGTGAGGTATATTCAAATCTAAGACCTTTAACTGCATGTGTTTTGTATTTTTGCTATTTCTTTTACTGCTTTATTCTTTTTTCTGAGCTTGGGGAAAACATACTGATGGAGTTACACACACAATATCTCTTAATTAGGACATTGCCTCTTGTGGAATTAAAAAAAAACAACCAAACTATCTGCTAATTCTACCCATATGATAGAGGAGTAAGTTAAGAGCACTAAGCATAACAATACAGCAAAGTGGACAAGACAAAGATTTTCTCATGCTGAATCCCGTAAATGGATAGATTATATTGTAATTTATGAGGCAATGGTGCTGCACTCCAAACCTAGAAAGTTATAAAAAGCATATGGAGCACCTTCAGCTTTAGCATTTGGATTTGGCCACAAGAATGATGTCCTTGATGGTTATTGTGAGCCAAGCACTTGTTTTTAATCTGTAGTTCTTCTGTAATAATAGATTGCTGAGAATGGATAATAATATGGAACATTAGCTTAAAAATCTGTCAGTTGACTGAACACAGTGCTTGGATTCTTAGGCTTTCAGGAAGTACAGCAATGTATTTATTATTTATTTTAAAATAAGACATGGAAGCAAGCAGCCTGACATTTATTGCATTTAAAACACAGTGATGCACTTGTGACCTGTGCAGCTGCCTCCACGTGGGCGTCTAGTGAGAATACCAACTTGTCAACTATCAGGAGTTCAGGATGAACTTTGTGCTCATTTTTATACACACAGGAAAATTATCCCATGTAGCGTTAGGCACTTGCATTCCCACTCATACAACTCTTCTCATAATAACATTATCAAATGCTGGTGATACATATATAAACCTGCACCAAAACGAGTTCTGCACTTCACCTGCAGTTGGTACAGAAGCAGATATTTCTTTGTCCCATTGCTTGGTGCCAATACAGTGCAAATTGTTCCTCCAAAGACTCAGGGTGATGGCAGTCTGAGCCATAGTAACCATTGCTGGTGGCACAGGTTCTGTGAGTATATGAGAAGGTTTTAACCACCTCCCAAACTACCAGCATCTGGGGTTTCACTGTCTTCTCATGGATGAAGCAATTCAATCCAGAACTTACACAGATTAGCTAAGAAAACACTTTTTATACCACAGTGAGAAAAAAAGTAAAACAAACCAAACTCCAGCATAATTCTAGAAGTTCCTTGGGTAAAGACCTTTGGTTACTAATTTGTCCCAGAGGATCAGCCCTTAAATCTGCTAGGAAGATGTGACAAGAAGATGGTATTTTACCTGCTAGTCATATCAAATATATCTAGTGAGCTATTTAAAATACAGCATCTCTACCTGGATACTCTGGTTACTGAAGAACGATGGACACTACTCTTACAAAACAGCTGAGCTCCCCTTTTCACAATTTCAAGTGTAAGAGTTTATCATCATCATTAACTGACATCTGTTAGGCTTCTGTGTCATTTATTAAGATGATTTTTAATTTAATGTGTCTATTATCAGTAGAGGAACCTTTCTCACCACGAATATAGACATCTGAACAGATAACTTTTAGCTGCAATGGTGTTCTTTTGCTCCCTTAAGTTCAGTTAGACATTACTTTTGCCAGTATTGTCATTAACTGCATTAGACCCATGAAGTCATTCAGTATCTTCATTAATTTAATGATGAAGTACTTCTCAAAACTCTAATTTCAAAGCATTTCTTAATGAAAGTGATGGGTGGAGCAGTTTCTTTTGTACAAAGTCAAATCTTAACCTTGCAGTCAAACCTTCAAATAGATTAGTGCTTACATCCCTTGCAAGAGCTGAAATGAAGGCTGCCTTTTAGTAACCACAGATGGTACAGAGGAGATGCACCCTAATTACATGAATATTTGCTGCAGCAGACTGATACTGGTGCCTGCAGAAGCAGTGATGTTCACAATATAGGTCTCAACACAAATGCAAGGTATTAAATAGCCATACTTGCATATCAGCAGTGGCAAATAGACAAGTTTCCTCTTACTAGCTCGTGAAATGTAGCTTGGGTTCAGTAAAAGGAAAATCCACTGAAAAACTGAAAATAAAAGTAGAGGTAACAGAAGCTGTAGAACCCCTGTCCAGTTGTATTGGGCTGTTCTGCTGTTAAGTCAGAAATAGAAATACTATAAATTTTTGCAAGCTCACTGCGTTCTCATCCACAGGCAAAACAACCTACTCTGGGAAAGTAACTTCAGGTTGCAGTTGTTTACATGGAACATTGTTAGAGCCCCAAGGAAAAAGTTCATTTACCTCAGGTAGCTTGGAAGAGAATCTCAGGGAAGCCTTCAATGATTTGCAACACGTTGTGTTCCATGATGGCAGAGACGCAAGAAATGCAGTTTCACCTCATGGCCTTGTGTTTGCAACGTTACACTTTTTCTGTTTCTGGTTGTGGTACAAACCATGTTTGTGCTTACATAGCTTCAGCAATGCCTACAGGGCTCTGATTTATCTATTTTTTCCCTAAAAAAATGGAATGTCTCAGTCCAGTTTGACTAGCTGTGGTGATAACCTTTGGTAATACCATCCTTGACTGAAGCAGCAATCCCTCTCTGAGGATGAAAGAAATTGTTTCATCTGAGTTATGACACAATTATTTGTTCAGCTGTACTTTCAAACTTACAAATGAAAACTGATTTTTTTAAAGCAGCTGTCTATTCTTTTGTTAATTTGCAGGTTTTGTAGTCACTTAACCTGTTTTGCTATACAGACAAAACTGTTGACATTCAGCTACATTTTTCTTAGCCTCCTCTCAAATTTCAGAGCTGGGAACAAGGCTCTGCCTTGCATATCAGTGTGGAGAATGATATCAAACTAGTGCTATTTTCTTCTCTTATAAAACTCATTAATTGTGGGCATGTAATTATAAAAAAAATCCCAAAACATTTATTCACAAAGTTACATAATACACCTCAGGCTTACTGAAGATTTAGAAAAATATGCAGGATTAGAAGAAACACCCTAATTACTAGTCAAGTGCACACAGATAGGAAACAAGCACTCAGAGCATTTAATGACAGAGGAGCAGGAAGGGCAGAGCATGGCAGCAGCTACAGGTGCAGCAAAAAATTTTCTTAGATCAGGATTCCTGCCTCACTCTTTCTTACACAGCACCCAAGCAGCCCTTTCAGTTATCCAGAGCCAATAATAGACCCTAGTGCATATTATGTGCATAAGAAACTGGAGTTTGCAGTTCAAAGGGTCAGGCAAAACCTAAAGTCAGCACTCTGAATTTCAGGAGAGCAAAATTCCAGCTCTTCAAGGAGTTAGACAGTAGGATCCCCTGGGAAACATCCTTCAGGGACTATGGAGCACAACAGAGCTAGCACAACTTTCAGGATTTTTCCATTGAGTGCAAGAGCTCTCAATCCCCTGGTGTAAGGAATCAGGAAAGGAAGACAAGAGACTGGCATAGATGAGTCAAAACTTGCTGGTCAAACTAAAGGTAAGAAAGGAAGGGCACAGGCAGTGGAAGCAGGAACACCATAGGAAGAGTGTAGGGGTGCAACCTAATTGAATAAGGATGGGATAGGGAAAAGCACAGTATGGATGGAGCTGAATTTGGCAAAAGATGCAGAGTAATAAAAACAGCTTCTATAGGTGTGTGAGCCAGAAAGGGAAGGTCAGAGAAGGTGTACTCCTTGGATGAGGAAGGCTGGCAAACTGGTAAATAAAGATGAGGAAAAGACTGAGTTACTCAACAACTTTTTCCCCCTCAATCTTCACTCTCAACCTCTATTTTAAAAATACCATTCAGGGGAAGTCCTCATTGACTAGAAAAAGGAAAATGTTGCACTAATTTAAAAAAAAAGGATTAAAAAGGAAAATCCTGGGAACTACTGCTTTTTCAGCCTCACCTCTGTGCCTGAGAAAATTGTGAAACAGATCCTGTTAGAAGCTATGCTGAGGCACATGGAAAACAAGGAGGTGATTCAAGACAGTTTTACAGGACAGTTTTTACCAAGGGCAAGTCTCACCTGACCAATCCAGTGGCTTTCTATGATGTCTACCTCAGTGGAACAAGGGAAGAGCTATGAAGGTCATTTATTGTACTTCTATAAAGCCCTTGGCACAGCTCTCCACAACATCTAATTTGGAGGGACATGGATTTGATGGATGAGCTGTTTGGTGCATGAGGAGTTGGTTGGAGAAGGCAGTGGTCAGTGGCTCGGTGTCTAGATAGGGATGGGTACCGAGTGGTGACCCTCAGAGGTCCAAACTGGGACCAGCAGTCTTTAATTGTTTAATGTTTTGATGTTTATCAGTGACATAGACAGTGGGATGAAGTGCCCTCAGCAAGCTTGCAGGTGCCATGAAGCTGAGCAGTACAGGTGACATGACAGGGATGAGATCCCACCCAGAGGGACATGGAGAAGCTCTAGAAGTGGGCACCCATGGAACCTCAAGGAATTTGGAAGGCCAAGGACAATGTTCTGCCCCTGTTACAGGACAATCCCAAGGACAAGGTCAGTTAGGGCAGAGAATGGATTGAGAGAAGCCCTGAGGAAAAAGGCCTGGGGTATTGGCTGACAAGAAGCTCAACATGACTCAGGAATGTGAGCTTGCACCCCAGAAGACCAACCATGTCCTGGGATTCACCCAAAAAAGGGTGTCCAGCATGTTGTGAAAGGCTGCAATAACAATAAACCAGAATACTGGTAGGAAACATTAAAGCTGCTTTTAAAATTTTAATATTTCAATAGGATGAGTTGATAATCAAAACCTCACAAATTAAGTATTTATGAAAAAAATAAAAATACCTAGATTTTTGAAAGAACTATGGATCAAAATTTGTTTTCATTTCATTGCCTGTTATTTACATATTCCTCAAATCACCCTTCCCCCCACCACCTGAAAAAGCTTTAGGAAGTGCCAGTTTTGTTTGCCACCAAGTCTGTCCACCTACCTGTGCACTGAAACAAGTCTTTATTAGCCAACTACAGGCTTACCCTGGTAAAATTTTTAATTTAAGTGATCCACTGAATTCTCAGCAAGAAGAGGAAAGATCTCAAATGAGTACACATTTTGCATTCTTTCAGTCAGCATTTTGGATTGCTTTCACGACCACACCTGTCTAAAGTGTTGTGAGGCTTTGCTCCATCACTGGGGTTTATTGCACAGGGAGTTTAGGTAGATATTACAGTGACAAGACCCAAATTTAAATGATCACTTACATTGTGATTCTGAGGGACAGCAAATAAAATGGCTGGATGGGGTTAAAAGGCCCAGACCCAAAATAAACAGACACTATCCAGATTTTCATTTGTGGTCATTCTTCAGTGGTATCTTCCTGAAATAATGTAAATCATTAAATGAGACCCCTGGTAATGCATACATCCATCAACAATATTCTCTGAGGATTCCTTGCTTCATCAACAGGACACAGAGAACAGTCCAACTGTTCCTCCTTGGTAATTTTGTGAAAGGTTTGAATTAGACAAAGAACGCTGGCAAAAGAAAGCTAATTTGAAGCAACTGAAGAAATGGACTTTGCTTTCATAGTCAAGATCTAAACTTCATGAACTGAGAGAGCTAAAAATATCATGCTGTGGCTTTCATTTTTGCAGGTATTTAAGGAAGATATGGAAATCTTGACAGACGTAATTCCATTATCTGCAGTCTCGTGTGTGAACCAGCTGCCTTGCTATTTAGGTTCAGCTTACATAACTGAGAAAGCAGCTATTCACTAATGATAATATTTATTTTCCCTGTTCTTCTTCCTTGTATTTATCATCATAATATTATTTTTCTTTCCTGCTCTTAACCTCAGTGGTTGCACTTAGGATTTGAAAGTAAGGGATGCTTTAGGACCAAGATTTGGTTTATATGTGAATTTGGGCAATAATAAATCCTCCAGACTAATAATGCTCTGATGCAGTTTCAGCAGACCTTTTCTTTGGTTTTCCTGTACTAGCCAAGTCAAATTAAGCTAGACAATCTTAAGAAAACAAGAGGTCTTTGTCTCCACTGGCACCCTCACCTAAAGTAGTCCATAACTTAATGCTACTGTTAATTGGTGAACATTCTAAAATATGTCAGGACAAGTTTAAATAGGAGGCATTAATTGGGATTTGTCCCATATGGGAGTCATCTTGGGCCTGCATAAACAGAGGGATGAATGAAAAGGCTTCGCTCCCGTTCGAAACGTGACCTCTCTGGGCTTATTTTGGGCTCCTGACATAACAGGCACTGAAACAGCTAATTAGCTTGGCACTGTTTCAGACAGCTGGATTAGAGTCAGTGATAAAATGCAGCAGAAGGCACCTCTTGGCACAGGTCCCTGTAACTCATCCCGCCAGCCTGGAAATCCAGCGGAGTAGAGGGGTCCTCCAGGCTGGGGCTGGAGGCTCCTTCTGAGTCCAGAGAAAGCAAGCCATTTGTCAAAACCACATTTAACTGCACATGCTTATACTGCAAGAACAGAGCAATCTATCTACTGTAAATCAGCCCCAGGACTGGGCCAAGCTACTGTAAGTTCCTCCCCTGTGAGCAAATCCTCTGCCACTCTTTGCAGAAGAGAGAGAGTTCCACAGACTCAAGGCTGCATTACAAACCATGGGCATAGCAACCACTCATACCTGTTTTACAAGGAGCTCTCACCAGCTACACTTACTTTGCATCAGGGAGTGTGAATTTTGTATCCATGTGCTTTAAACTGCTTGGGAAATACACTTAACATTTTATGCTCCTCAAGTCCTGGGTTGCCAGCACAACAGGGAAATGTTTAAAACAAGGGGAATACACATCTTGGGGAATACACATCTTGGATAACATGCCAGGATGAGATGTCTCTACATCAGATAATAATCAATACCAGCAATATTCAGAAAATTGTTTGAGGATTAAAAGAAAATTTTAAATGGCCTTTATCTCTGCTGACTTCACTGTTGTGTACCACCTCACAGACAAAATTTGAGGATATTTTTTGAACAATGGTTTAAATTTAACTACAGCAAGCCATTCAGTTAAGCAGCAGTTACATGCAGTAACCTTCTGTGTTTTACGAGATTTTTACTAATTTAAAACTTATGAATGTAATTGGAGAAATATGATACTCTACCAACACAGTAGGAAGGAGCTTATTCAGTTATTCCGTATGACTGAATCTGCTCTGACATTCTCATGTTCATATATTCTAATAAATCCTGAGTAGCCTTCTGTTCCCCTTCTCTCTTTTGTACCCTTCCCACTCTACATCCTCCTCTGAAAAAAATTACATTAGTATGAGATCATATATTTGCACATTTTGTGTATACAAATAGCAAGAACATTGAAGAATGTATTCCTACAGCAAGGAACATGGGTTTTAACCTAACTTGGCTATTATATGGTCCCTGAAAGATAAGAAGAGATTTAAAACATTCATCTTGGAGTTCAGCTATGGCAGGCTCACATCGTTTCCCATCCACATTACATTCCTTATGATGTGAAAAGATTCACGGAGCCTTCTTTTCTGCTCCCATTACAATCTTTGTCACTAGGAATGAAGTATCCAAATTTTAATGCCTCATATATTTTGTCAGCTGTAGTGGTGTGCTATACTACTCTGACCTTTTTGATTGGCTTGCCATTTCAGTTCTGCCTATTTACAGCTTCATTAACCTGTGGGGGAGAGGTGGACTGGCTACCAATCAAGGGACAGTCTACTGAAAAGGTCATTGTAGTCCAGCATATTTACAATCCCTCCACAAACCAAGTCTGTGCAAGTTCTGGATGTGGAGTTCCCCATTTGGGACAGGAAAGTAGCAGCAGCAGGAAAAAATGGAGTGACATTAATTCAGCCCAAACCCCAGACATTAGGAAAACGAAGGGAAGCGGAAAAGTCTCCAACTCAACTTCAGAGAAATATCACATTTGTTAACCCGCAGTTCTTAACAGAAAACATTTGATCTCAACTGGATGACACTACCCAGATAACTGAAATCTACAATTATTACTATTTTGAATTAGTTTTGAAGTCAACTCTAAGAAACATACTGTCTGCTTAACATAATCCTGGGAAGCAAGAATAAAAACTGAGCAAGCTCTTTTGCACAGAGAGCTTTTTAAACAGGAAATATCTGAAGTTTGCCAACATTCTTTGCTATTAACTTCACTAAACATCATCTTCCATATGAGAAAACATTAGTAATAGTTATGTAATTAGTGCCATTTTAAGATAATTCAAAACTGCTTCATAAAACAAACTTCTAGTTAGACCACAAAGAGATAGGACAAAACTTAGACTAAACACTGGGTTTGATAGCAGAGGGCACTGTGCTATAGGAGGCTCTGTCTTTCAGATAAGAAGAAAAACTAAACTAATGACCACTGATGATCAGCGAGCTTGTTTAGGCATGTTAATCTGACTGACCTGGTCAGACTCCAGCTTCTGTAATTACAGGCCTCTCAGAATACCTAATTTTCCCTAAATGTAATTGTTTTGTGATGGCAGTGGGGCAGCGGGAAAGAGCCTCCTTTCCTAAAGACTTGAGCATTCCTACTTGAAGCAGAACAGAACTTCTGGGGCAAAACCACAAGAAAATAATTCTACATGCAGAGGTTTGAACTGGTTATGAAATCACCTGGGAAAGTGAGATAGAGTGAAGAAATTTTAAAAGGCAAGACTTCCCCCTCAGTCATCACAACGAATAAATAATGCCAGCTCTAACTAATATTTTATCGGTCTCTGTTGCAAGACACTACTTCTCTGCAGAATTAGAAACAAACTGATTCATTAAAGAAAGGGATGAATTAGGCATTAATTCAACTGATTTGGTCCATAAGGATGCCACTCTGTCAGGTTTTATTTCTCCTATCCATTTTAAACTTTTCACCACACCTTCAGTCACATCAGCTTCCCACAGTAGTTACTAATACATGTCCAGAAGCTGTTGTAATTTGCCTCTATCAAATACTCTTTATTTATAGTAGCACTGAGGAAACAACTACACACAATTACTCGTGTTAATGCTTTAGTTTCTAAGCAAGAGAAAATTTTAAGCTAAAAAACATAAAGAAAATTGAGGTAGCTAAAAAGTTTCAGAATGGTAACTTACAAATAAAGCATGAATTAAGTCAAATAATAATTGCATCATGAAAGGTTATACATATACTGCCCTGCCCTTTGTAGCTACACTTGGAGCATGGATATGTGATCTCATGCTCCTGAAGAAGTCAGTGAGAGAATTCAAATACTTATATTTCTCTTTCTGTTTAACATATTGAGAATATTAAGGTCCCATTCATTTTGATCCTGTTTAATATCCTTCTACACGAGTGATTTGCTCTTTTTCTCAGGGACACCAACCCACCTTTTCATAAGGTATTTTTCCAATTTGTTGACTGTAAAAGACTACTCATGATGTGCAAGAAGCAAAGCACAAAGGACAGTGAGATCATTAGTGCAAACTATAAATAAACAAAATCTCAGATTGTACTGACATATTCCTTATATATATGCACACACAAACACCAGGATTTGAACAAAAATCTTGCCATTGCATGATTTGTCTTTGATGTGTTCATCACAGAAAGTGGTTTTAAGAAGTTCTATGCTAAATGGTCATTTTCGCTTTATTTACCACAAATTAAAGCTGCAAAATTAATTAGATCCTATTGCTAATCAGAGGAATCTGCTCCAAAGAAATACTCTGACATATTGGTAACTTGGTAATGTGTTGAATTTCTGTAGGCCAGTAATTTTTCTTGGCTTGCTCTACATAAACATCTAATAGCAAAAGAAAAAAATAAATCAACACAGTTTTATTGAAGTCTGTGTTGATTTAAGCCATCTGAAGTTCTGGCTCAGTACTGAGATTATTTGTTATTACAAGCAAAGCATACGTAAAATCTAGGATATTTTATCTTTAGATGCTTGGCTGGAAATGTTGTTCTTGGGTGCATGAAGAAAACTGAAGACAAACATTTTGAACGTGAAAAAAAAATTGCTCAGATTTAGTGACCTCTGAAGAAAAAACCTGATTGATTTAGTCAACTTAATTCTACACCCACGGTTTTGTGTTGCTGCTTATCCCACATGCTCTCTTTTATTATAAAAAAGACGAATCCTGACTTAATTAATTTAATAATGTATCAGCTGACAGTATAATAATTATGATTTCATTAATTCCCTTGATCATTATCTTCATTGAGTCCTAGAAATGTCTTGGATACATGGGAAACTCTGAACCTACCCAGCTGTCCAGACTCCAACTAGTAGTCAGTGGACTCGGAGAAAAAAATCCATTAAAACCCTAACAACCCAAACCAAATCAAACCAACAGGACTTGCAGTTGTTACCAAAGACAAGGAGTCAGTAAGTTTATTTTTGTTTATATATTGCCATCCATGGGAAAAAGCAGATCACAGCCTGCTGGGGATAGTCCTCCAATCTGAACTACAGAAGATGAGGTTCCTTCGGATGAAACACTGCTTCTATTTGAAGACAAGTTCTGATCTTTCTGAAGAAATGAAAATAGGCTGTACATAACCAGTTACTAGGATTAAAAAGGTTTCTTTCTGGCTAAAGTAAGTATCTTTAGTGAAGTTGTGAAGCATGGGTTTCATTAAACCTTTTTACTGATTTAAAATGAAGCTTCCTTTAAGTTTTATGAGCATCCCAAAAGCAATGCCAGCAACATCCTTCACTCAGTGGTCCATGAATAAATGCAAATGAACACAGGCACTCAGGTTTCAGAGTTGGGGAGAACAGCATACAGAAACCATTACCATTTAAAAGATTTTTTTTTCTACACATACATGGACATGAGAGGTTAATTAAAAACCCACTATTAAAGCTGACTTTGTAAGAAGCAGTCATTTAGCTCTCTGTATCAGGCCAGACCTTAAAAGCCATTTCACTTGCTTAACTGTAAAGCTCTCCATCACTAATACTTTTCCAAAATGATAAGTCTTCATTCTTTTTTCAAATGCCTAGATAGATTTATAACTCTTGAAGAGTTGAGATGAATAAATAGTAAGGTTTACTAAAGCTATCACCTGGATATCAGACAAAAAATGAGCTTTCAAAGTGAAAGATCTACTTAAGTTTAGGCAACACTCCCCCATCTCACTTATTAAAAGAACAAAGGTTTCCTTTAAGTACATCAAAAAGGAGGAAAACCGAAACCCCTTAAAAATTAGGTACAGAAGGTATACAGAGTTACTGGGGAGATGAAAGCTGGGGTAGATCTCAGATGACACAAGGTGTGCCTACAAAAGCAAGCAGGGTTGTCAACAGAAAGAACTGAGGGAACAAAGAGGCTGATGCCCCAAAGGGAGCACCATAAGAGCATTGTACCATGATAAGCTCTACTCTGGCCCTGTGGACCTTCTGAGACCCCTGAAAGGAACCCAGTCCGTGTGCTCTAACACTCCTTTGCAAAGTACTGAGGGAATGGGGAGGGGTTTTGTTTTCAGGAGGAAGCCTCCACTGTGAACCAAAATGCTTTTACACAGCACTGTATCCTGGATTGCAAATGGAAGAGAAATAGCAGATGTTCATCTCTCTTCCACAGCGATGACAGAGCTTGTTTACAGGTTTCTCAAAAAGTCATTGCCACATTCTCTCAATTGCCATCATGTACATTTAGTTGACGTGATGCTTGCAGAATGCAATTTAGGCGTGTCTCACTGCAGAATGCTAAACTACTGCCTGCTCCCTCCGTGAAGGGTTGCGTGTGACCTGAGCACAGCGGTTCAAGAGGTGAACTTTCGGAGAGGCAGCAGAGGTGGAACGCATTAGTGTCACTTAGAGAGACATCAGACATTTTGGGGTCGTCTCCACACAACCCACAGCCAAACGAAAGGCTGTGGGAATATTTCCTGGCTGAAACATTTCACCAGTTCATTTCTTGGAAAGGGATTTTATTTGAAAGAATGAAACATTGCCACTGCTTAAACGGTTTGTCTCCAGGCCAAGGAATGATCTCTGTGCTGAGTGGGCACAGCACTTTACAGACTCGATGATTAAATGATAATGGCAGCATTTCAACAAAAGCAACGTTAACTGCTTAGAACAAAAGCAGAAGTGGAGATCATGCTAGAGATTCCTAAAAGATGAAAAGCATTTTGCTCATACTTCCTCTCCCTTGCAGAGATGAATCGAGAGATCACTTAGCCTCTGTATCCTCCCACTTTTACGTTAATTTTTGTCTGCATTTCTCGCTGATTTTGCTCTTTCTTGATCTCTCTTTTTATACATTTAGCCTGAGAGGGGCAGATATTTTTGGGGATTTGCCTAAAGGTAGATTTCCCCAGCATTAATAACAGCATGCCTGAAGCAGCCAAGATATTGTTAGGGAGAATTTCAAACAACATACTGTAAAAAGCACATCACTGAAGGAGTTCACTGGGGATCATATGGTGTTTGCAGTTTCTATTGTATTTCTCTTTACATTTGTATGTCCACTTGAACCTGCATATCAAGTCAAGTTTTAGAGAAAAAGGATAATAAATATGTGCATGAAACAGCACAAATGTTCCACAAATGAAAAGCAGCACAGATATGCATCCCTAGCATTTGCAAATAAATTCAGACAAGTTCTGTGTCACACAAAAGACCAAATGGTGGTCATAACACCCAAAATCATAAGGAAAATAAAGGGTCATTAACTTGATGCAAAAACTGCATTTCATTTGATCTTAGAACATTTTCAGGCTTAAAAAGCAGAATATTTTTAATGCTACAAATATAATTTTTCAAGCTGAGGCTACCCATGAAATAATAGAGATTTTAAAAAACCCAGGAAGACAGAAGCCAAGAGAAAGAAAGGCAGAAGCCAAGAGCATGGAAAAATTTCTCCACAGTTAATGTCACTCTCCAAGGAAAAAAAAAGTCTAATTGTGAGACATTTGCCACCAGTTCCTTCACAAGTGGTGAAGGAAGCAAACACAGAAGTGAGCAGCAGAACTCACTTTCATACTCATATTCATAGTGTCTAGAAATAAATTCAATTGCAACAACAATTTTCTCTACTTGACTCCTGGTTAGCTGAATAATAATATACTGAGATCTAGGCTGCATACAAAACTTTATGAATGGCAAAGAAATAAAGATAATCATGTGAGAATTAATAGATGTCCCCAGTGATTCCTTATAAAGGCAAATAATGACTGAACTACTTGCTTATGTGCAGTTTGTGATTTTAAAATGCAAACAAATGTGAATTTATAGAAAAAAGATTATGATGGAGCAATAAACTGACAAGGAGACTTTTTTATTCCAGTGTGCTCATGCTGTATACAACAGGGAGATATTATATGCCCAGATTACATAGTTATTTCTAGTGCCTCCTGCCCCACCAAGTGGACTAATAGTGTTATTTTTTATCATAAATTTGTATATTTTCCTTTCAGGACTAAATGAAGTATATGTTCCCATAGCAACAAAAGCTAATTCTTTACAAGTTTAAGTCTGAGCCTTTAGCACTGAATTCCACGGAAGCTTACTCTCCTATGGATCTTTGAAATGTGCTACCATACAGGCAGTTTTAATCTGCAAAGCTCAAAGATGGAGAGGGGTGGGAAATTGGTAATCTATACATGGCAAAATATTCACATCTCTAAATGCACCGTAAAATTTCTTAATCTTTCACCCTGAAAATCCATCATACCCCGAAAAATCTGTTTAACATGTCTGCTGCTGCCTGTTACAAAATTTTTTGTTCCAAAACATAACAATGGTCATTAGACAGTTTAGAGTTTCATCACAGGGAGCCTTGGAAAATGTGATATTTTGTGAGTTCCAGCTTTCTAACATGAGGGACAGCTATTAGGCACACTCTGTTTAAATAAGCAAATAAATACTCTTTCAGCACACGAAATTAATAGGACCAGAGAAGACTTCCAAGGACAACAACAAAAGGACTAAAACAAATGCCAAATCATGTTCTAAAACCTTAAGGAAAAATTTACTATGCTGTGTCTAGGATAAAGAAAGTTCATTTAATCAAGAATCTTAACCATTAATTCGTGTCTTCTTAAAAAAAACCCCAAGAAACCAAACATTTCCACATCACCTCCACCCCTCCCAAAAGTGAGCTTGATTTCTTTCCCTCTGTAGCTGAAGGCGTCCCTTCACCTTGCTCATGAGAAAGCCACCACATGGTTTTTGCTCTCCAACTCCCACTTTTTTCAAATTCTGAAAGGCTAGGTAACCTCTCTAGTAAAAGCTGCTGAATGCTTAGCTGCATTTACACTGTTCTATTACAAATTTTTAAAGCAGCTCACAAAAGGGCTAAAGCATCTGCTCAAAATTTAATCTAAAACTTCACAATTCATAGAATAATTTCTCTTTGTAGAAGATGAAAGGAAGGTTAAACCACACTAAGTTCCAAAATTTTTGGCTATGGGGGTTTCGCTAAACTTCCATAATCAAGCAATTTTTTATCAAGTTCATAACAGATCAAATCTTCCCATCTCCCTCTTATATTAGAGTGAATTTTATTTACAGCATTATAACACAGCATTTGTATTAAAATTTCATGATTTCTAAGAAAAAGCATCTCCTATCTACCATTTAGACTGTAATGCCCATCCACTCCAGGGACACTCCAAATCACTACACCTCTATCTAATGACCTCTGTCATTGATATTTGACATATTATTGACACTACAAAGAAATGAAATACTTGGAATATTATATCCTCACACAAGTATTCAAACAAAAGTTGCAAGCATTTGCCACATGCTCTCGTAAGTGTGAGTGCAATTATGACTAAGAATAACTGGGCATAGACACATCAATGACCAGCAACCTGGAAACCGCTTTATTTTCTTTTTATTGAGACTTTTCTCCAGTTTTTCTTAGTTTGGCCCAACCAAGGAAGGAACAGATCTGGTAACAACACAAAAACTGCAGGATAGCAGTGGATGTGCTGACAGTTGTACCTTAATGCAACCAAGAAAAGACAAAATAGCCCAGTCCACTGGAGAAAAGCACTAATATGCTTCATGTAATTCTCTGAAACCAGAAAAATTCCTCTTTATTAGAAGAAAGAGTAAGAGTATAGCCTAGTCAGCACAAACTAAGGAACAGGATTCCCACCGGGATGAATTTTGTCTAAAAAGGTGGCAAAGCACAGAATCTAAGCAAATTTACTGAACTGCAACCCAAGTGGCCACTGTCCTTTTTAAGGTGCTGAGACTTTCCACAGCCACAGGAAATCAGTGTACCACAAATTGTGTTTATTGCAGTTCTGTAGAAGCAAAACATATCCCTTTGAGATGATTATGTATTACATATCTCATCCCTTAAAACAAACAGTGACTGAAGGCTCACTCTATGAAAAATTATGTCTGAGATGTTTAGAAAAACAACTTTAGATTACAAAAATACTGATCTAACATTTTTTTATTATTTCCTCCTCTTTCTTAAGACATGAGTGTTTTCATCTTCCTTGTGATAAGAGGACTGCATTGAAGTGACAGCTGTTAAAAATGTACGTCACTCATGCCCTTGGTTTGAAACATTAGGAAAGATGGGCACAGTTCTGGTCTCAAATATCTCAGTAAATCCCACCATTAATCTCAGAGCAAGGCTTTAATGTGTGGGGTGTTTTGTTTTTTTTTTTTTTTTTCTCTTTTTTTTTTTTATAAGATACTACTCTATATGTGCTTGCATTCCAAAGACCAATATGGGTATATACACAATAATAAGCCTGGAAGACACCCAGGGTTATTTGACTTTTGAAATTCATCACTAAGTCAGGCTTAGAGAATTATGCAATGACACCAGGAATGGCCATTGCAAAGCATCAGCTGCTTTAGCTCCTGCTACTATAATCTTTTTTGCATATTACAGGACAGCAAATCCTGAAATAGGGGCTGTTATATACTGGAAGAATTTCTGAAGGGTTGGTAATTTTTTAAGACCTTAAAATCAGTATAATCCAAACTATTTCCCTGGGTACATTTCAGCTCCTCTGTGCCGATTAAACTTTCCAGACAAGCCATATAGAATCACAGATATATTCCTCTAAAGCCTTTTACATTTTTACTCTCTTTCCAACATTCACTCCTGAATTATGCATTTAAAGCGAACTCAGAAACTCTTTAAATATCTCATCATCTTTTATTTAGAGACAGCTTAACATGAAAAGTCCTGTTAGAAGGATTTGTTTTACATTTTTAAAGAGCAATATTTCCTTTACAGCCAAGCCTTAAGTGGTCTTACTTAAAAGCAGTGTTAGCTTCTTTTAGGAGTTTTTATTGGATTTGCACTAGTGGTAGTAAAAGCTATCTCTAAATGTTTAAATCAGTAGCAATACTTTGCTCATCTCTGTTTAGCCCAATGTTTCTTCAAGGTAAAAACCAGAAAATAAAGCCCCCAACAAGGCACATAAACATTTGTTTCTATGGATTTCTTTTCCTTTCTGTATCTGATGTTTCCAGAGATGATCAATATGGCAATTTCCTGCCAACCCAGAAGGCTAATTACCACTCATTTTCAGAGACTGACAGGGCAGAAGTATTAAAGTGTTCTGAAAATAAGTCGCAGAGACTCATTAAAGAGCCCTGGAAAATGATTCTTTCCCTTTTCCTTGGGAAAACAGGCATCTCATTATGGTTTATGTGAAGAAGTTGGGTGGTAGCACCAGTGAATTCAAGTGGCTGGGGTGAAAAAACAGCGCCTCTAAGTATCTGGCTGGAAGGGGGTGTCATACCACTGAGAATAAATTTTGAGTTGTGTATTTGTAACTGATTTCTCTTAGGTTGTAATGAGCAGTTCCACAGTAGATTCGTGTGGCAGGACATGTGTCTCCCAAATGCACATATTCAGGATAACCCTTCTCACACTAATTAGGAGTTAAAGAGTTTACCCACAAGACTACTTCTTAGTGTCTTAGTGCATGAATTTAAAAAATTGCTCATTCCTTTTGCAGTAAAATCATACTGAAGTCACATGTTCAACACATCCTCCTTTTAAATCAGATGGCCTGTGCTAATCTGCAGATTTTTAAGAGAAATCTCTGCCACATGTGCCTATATGTGCTAGAAATACCTCATCAACCAGCATGCAGAACCACATTTTTATGGCCTTCATTGTTGCAAGAGCCTTAAGAGACAGGGTTGTCCTCTGGCAGCAACTGGCTAGCCCTTGGTTGGTAATATCGTTCTTAAAATAATAATGTGAGTGCTCTGATGGAAGAATAAAGGTGTCTTACAGAAGGCATTTAGCAAGGGACAGGCAAGGAAGAGGTAGGAAAGGCAAAGAAAAGGAATAAAATCAGACTGCTTGGGAAGGAAAGAAATAAAAGATTTTAATATGCCACTAAAACAAACAAATAAACGTGAAAAACAACTAACTCCAAATCCATATCATTGAATCCATGGGTTTTTTTGGCATTGTGTTGTGAATTCCCAAGGATTAAAGTTTTTAGGTTTTCCTTGAGGATCACAAACAAGAGATAAAAGGTGACTTAGCAGAGACATCCACCACTGGCTGCTGAGCACTTCAGTGTATTTTAGGTTCCTGGAGAGCTGGTTTTCTTTGGGTCATACGTTTAGTTATGCAGGCAAATGATCTGCTGGACTGAGTGTGCTGCTGGCTCTTACAGTGCAGCACAGATGCTGATTGCTCTGCTAAAAGGAATATTGGCTGCAGGGCTACTGGAGAGGTGTTGGCAGGTTCAGAGAGTGCTCAGGCATGGTCCTGCTTTAGGAAGCAAACTAGAAATCACATTTCCAGAAAAAGAATACGATGCCCAGTGTCAGAAATGCTGCACAGCCTTTCTACACCTCCCTTTTATTGCTCAGATATGTAAGCCCATTAGAAAAAACCCAAAAAACTCCACAACAAAATGAAAGGCAAAGTTTGCCAAGAAAAGTAAGGTGATCTCTGGTTTGAGATTAGCACTTGGGGTCTTTTGGAGAAAAGATTTGAAAAATTGGCAGGAGGAAAGTTTGAAGGAAAGCTCATGGGGACTGCAGGAAAAGAACACCATTAGGGATTTTCTCACAAGAGTATTAAAGCAAATTTTCTATATCCATCTTGAATTATTCCAGCATAGATCCTTTTTCTATCTGGTATCTCAGAGGCTCCTCAGTGAGAACAACCCACATAAATAAGATGGAAGTTTCATGTAACATTAACTATTTAAGACAGCATTACTGCTGTCAAAACATGTATTTATTAGAAATGGATAAGTGGAAAGGAAATCCTTCTATTCTACTCATTTTATCCATCTCATAATTTCTAATTAAATGGAGCCTGTATCTCAATTGCTCTGGCTTTAGGAATTAAAGAACTGCAACTCCTATGATAAGCTCTTCCCTCATCTCAAAATCCAAACCATTTAATTTGCTTAATATACTTAAGTTTGTAATAGCTAAGTTCTAATCTAAAACCAGTAATGTGGCTCTTTTTTTTTTTTTTTTAATAGTGTGATCTGAAAAATAAGTATATATTGGTCATTTTTTAAAGAAACTGCTTCAAATCTTTAAAGTCAGTCTTGTATATCATTTCAAGAGTCCACAACCATGTAGAGTAACCAGGTTTGTTGCATGGTATAGCTATTTTCTATATCATAGAATAGATTTTGCTAAAAAACCAGAGTCTACTGTTTGAAAAAATCCTGTATTTTAAACACACAGAGATAGCTGAAGGGAACAGTGCGAGATCAGCAGGTGTTACAGAGAGATTCTTCTGCCCTGCTATCAAAGCAATGCCACACTCCACATCTTCATGTCAAGCAGGTTAAAAAGCAAATAGCTCAAAATAGCTCCATCCTCTCCAAGTGACCCAAAATCACCTTCAAACAGAATTTTTTTGTAAGATTACCATAAGTTAAACTTCCTGGAGAGCTTTTAAAAATGTACTCTCAGCAACTTCAACAGCTTCCTTTGGAAGACCAGCCTATGTAAGACACTTGATTTCAAAGGATTTGCATTTAAATATACATCTATCAGAGTTAAAAAAAAATATGCCTAGCCCAACATGCAAGAAGCTTTTACTTCATTAATTTTTTTACTGGAATACCTTCCAATATTAATAAACTTGACTTGATATTGCTCAGAATTTGCCAATATCTTTGAAAGCAAAACTGGAGTGTTCTGCAGAAAGATTTTTTTTTTAATTGCCATATAAATGTGAATTGCACGATCATGAGGCAAAGTGGAATCCTGAACATGCTGAGTGACAGTGTTCTTACTAATTAAGAAATGTGACTCATCCAAAGTATCAAAAGGAGGATCCAGTTTCATAAAAGACCAAATTATCAAACTGAGCAACCAGTATTTAGAGGGAATATAAGGGTTTCTGAAAGTGACACCAGGTGACAGTTTGCCTGAAAAAAGAAAAGCAGGAAATTTATGTAAATTTCCCTTATAATAGTTTTAAAATAGCACTTGTCTGTTAAAGAATATGCCCTATTTTAAGCAACAATTGTTGCTTTTTCTATAAAAGGGCTGAACAGAATTAAAAGTCTCGAAACTTTTTAAAAAACACAAACAAATCCACACAATATCAAGGTCCCAGCACAAAAAAAAAAAAAAAACCAACACAACCCTTATTGGGTTTATACATCTAATTAGAAGTGCAAGAGTTTTGTGTTTTCCAGTGGGGCAGGACAAGCACATTTCACAGCCAAGGGTGTACAGAGCTCCAATCCCTGCACCCCTCCAGGTCTGTACAGCCTTGCTGTCCTTAGGAGTTTTCAGGAGCATTTTGAAGCTACTTAGCATGTGCTTTTGTGGAGATAAGTTTTAAATTATGAAATTACAAACTGCCTTCAAAAAGATGAAGGGAAGACAACAAACTAAACCGTGCATCTTTGAATGAAACCATTGGGTGTGGGCCAGATATTTTTTGGCCTTAGAGATTTTAGCCTGCTGGTAGCTGCTAACTCCTTTCCCAAGGGAAAAGTTTCTTAGGAAAGCTTCTTCCCAAAACAATCTTTCTCCAGGTGGTGTGTTGCTTTCTGGTTCCCAGAGAAAAACATTTTGGCTGTTTCTCTTGTTTGACCAATGGGATTGGGGAGGTGTCAGTCTTGTTCACCAAACGTGTTAAGTCTGTATCGAAACACCTTATATATATTAAAAAACAAAACAAAACAAAACAAAACAAAACAAAACAAAACCACAAAAAAACAAACAAAAAAAACCACCAAAAAAAAAGTTTGGGAAAGGAGAGTTGTTTTACCAAGATTGTTTTGGGAAGAAGCATTCCTAAGAAACTTTTCCCTTAGGAAAGGAGTTAACAGCTACCAACAGGCTAAAATCTCTAAGGCCCAAAAATATTAGGCCCACAACTGGGTACATCCATTTGCAGCCAGACCTTCAATCCCAACAGAGCAGAACACAGCCTAAGGCATCAGGTTGCCTGCATTAGGGCCTTCCAAATTCCTAATATGAATATTCTTACAGTCATATTCCTTTGGGGGCCAGGAGGTATCTCACTATACAACTATACACACACCATGGACACCAGTTGGTGTGACTTTGTGAGCCCCTTCTCATTGGCACCAAATACACTGAGAGCACTTTAAAACACCCTCCCAAAGCCACTGGTCTTCAGGCCAAAGGGAAACAGAGAACACAGCCAGAACAGACATCTCCTGAACACTGGGGATGTTGTCCCATTCAATTTGCTGGAAAACAAGCTATTCCAAAAAGGAAGCCATGCTAAAATGGCTTGAGGGCACTTCTGAAACTAATGGAAAAATAAAATTCTTAAAGAGAGTGCAGTCCATGTGATAGCTTTCCAGTAATTTAAAAAAAAACAAACCTGTGTGTACATAAGTGAGTATAAAGTATGAATATTTAGGCCAATCATATCTGTGGAAAGGTAAAGCTCAGCACTAGTTCTGTCATAATTCCTGAGACTATGGATTGTTGTTCAGACTAAGTCATCTAGGCTAACCCAAGCTCCAGGTGGTCAGGATGACTGGATTTAGCTTAAATTATTCCCAGATGGCATCTGATCATCCACTGTGTCCAGAGAAAGAGCCTGCACATAGCTGCTGCTCAGCACAGCAGGTAAGGATGTGACCACCAGCCCCACGGACCCCTCATCACCCGACCCCCAGGGGGACCTCAGGTGAGCAGCAAGGCTCTCCCCCGACCAGTTAATAATGTTTATGTAATAAATGCAAAACAGCTGTGAAAAAAATAATCTTCAGGCTAATTTTGATAGCTTGAAATACTCTTCTGCACATTCCTAGTCTTCCTTACTGTTGTGGTTTAACCCCAGCCATCAGCCAAGCCCCCCACAGTCACCAGGGGGATGGGGGAGAGAATCAGAAGGGTGAAATAACTCATGGGTTGAGATGAAGACCGTTTAAAAGGGAAGATAAAAGCCAAACACATACAAGCAAAGCAAAGGAATTCATTTATTGTTTCCCATGGTTGGGCAGGTGTTCAGCCATCTCCAGGAACACAAGGCTCCATCATACATAACAGTGGTTTGGGAAGACAAATGGCATCACAGCAAATGTCCCTCCCTTTGTCCTTCTTCCCCCACTTTATACACTGAGCCTGATGCCACATGGTCTGGGATATCCCTCTGGTCAGTTTGGGTCACCTGTCCTGGCTGTCTCATCCCAGCTTCCCATACAGCATGGCTGCATGAAAAGCAGAGAAGGCTTTGGCTCTGTGCAAGCCCTGCCCAGCAAGAACAGAAACATCTCTGTATTACCAACCCTGTGCCCAGCACAAATCCAAAACACAACCCCATAAAAACCACTGGGAAGAAAATAAATTCCACCCCAGCTAAAACCAGCTGGAGAAGGAAACAAAGCAGAGAAAAATAAATAAAAGAGAAAAAAAAGACAGCATTAAAGAAATATTCTGTCACATTGTCCACTTTTTGTGTGTCAGAAGGTTCCCAAAAGCAACAATATGAAATGTGAATTATTTCACAGATGTTTTCACCATGTTGAATAGTGCTGGGTTTGCATTAAAATACAACAGCTACAAGTGAAGTGAATTGATTTTTTTTTGTGCTCTGCAGTAAAATTTGCCATAAATAATAATAAAAACACAGATCCTTTTCCTAAGCCTGCAGCAGAAAGAAAAATCAGTTAACTTTTTACTGTCAGTAAAAGTCTGAACAATTAGTGGTATCTGTTTATTCCAGTTAATTTAGCAGAACAACAAAATCACTTTATTAGCCATACTTTTTCCTAGTAAAAAAGGCATTGTTTTAAACTGTACATTAGAAGGGTTTAACACACTTTTGGCAAGCATATGGGCTCTGATTGTCAAACATATGCCATAAATTCATAGGCAGAGTCAGGGCAAATCATTTGACCTTCTTGTGGCTCAGACAATCCAGCTGTAAAATTAGATGAAAGCAGAACTGAAAAACAGATGCTGCTGCATCCAATTTGAGCTTTCTTCAGCAAACAACGTCTTAAGAGAGCAGAATTAATGTCTTGTATGAACTGCAATATTTTATTTGGTGCTTATCAGCGCAATCTGTAAATTAAAATAAAACCTTGGAAACCTTTGCAAGCCTGCTGCACGTATTACATTGAATTTCCGAATTTACAAAGTATTTATGTGTTTCCAAAGACAGGGAGCAGCCACCTAGAGAACTGAGCCTGCTGGGCCTTTGTCAAGGAAGGTTTGCCTGGAGTGATTTGGGTACCACAGTCTAAACCATCTGTCTCATCCACTCTGACCCATAAGAGCTCAGAGGGGCACCCAGGGAGAAGTCCAGGCCAGAGCACCTGACACATGCATGGGTTTAACTCATTTTCCAGGCAGTCAGCCACCCTAGAAGCTCTACCTGGCGTTTGAAATTCTTCTTTCCTCTTACCAAGTCAGAGGGAAATCTACTTTTTGCTCAGATCTGGGTTGCCATCTTCTGCTGGGCTCCAGTGTGTTGGCAGCTGACAAGGGCGCTGCAATGCCCTGTCCAGACAGCTCTGCCCTCCCTGCTAGGAGGAACCCATCACACCCATGCAATCACAGCTGGTGGAGTTACTAAAAAGCTCAAAACCACACTTTGCTCCCAGGATGGAAGGAAGAACTTCAGCAGGGGCAGTTGCAGACACCCAAGGGGGAATACGAGTGGCCTCCTTGCTGGTTTGGGAATTTCCAAGTTTATATTGGGAAAATATTTCGAAATCCTGAAGGAAATTTAAAAAGGAAAAAAAAAAAACCCAGAACACCACCAGAATGCACATCCCACAAGTCAAATTTGCTTACTTGTGTTTGGACTTGGAAGTAAACACTGCTCCTATTTGAAAGGCAAATGAGGAAACATGCCTGAATTTGCACCTTGTCTTGACCCCACTTTTTGGAGGTGGGAAAACTGTATTTGGATTATTTTCAAGAACATCATTTGGAACATGAAAATAAAGAAATCTACGTTTCACCTAAGAAAGAGTGAAATTAATATGTTGCAAGTTTTTTTTCTATCCTTTTCCATCTCTTGATTACATAAAGTACTAATGATTCCAGCCAGAAGCTGAAACTGTGTTTGCTTCACCCCCTTTTCCAAACCAGAAATTACACCCTGCTCAGTAAATGCCTTCCCCTACTGGAAACCAAGCACCCATAAGCCAGGTTCTGATGTTGCTGTAGCTATTTCAAAGCCCCAGATACCACAGGGTCCTCACTGATGACTCTGGGTCTAGGATGGGTCCAGGTCTACATAATAAGAAAATTAAGCACAACAGAGCCAGAACACTAAAACAAGTTTTAATTTTATTTTTTTTTTTAGTAATGCTGTCCAATTGTGCCAACAGGTGTAGTTTTCATTACAAATAATAAGGAAATGTTAATAATTACTGTACTATATTTTTGGTGACAGCAAACAAAATAAATTCTTCATAAATATATTAACCCTGGCTTTGCCCTACAGTAATAAAGCTGATGGAAATACATTTCTCTTATAAACACTTCCTCATACCTTTGGAGCTGATTATGAGGAAAGAGTTATCACATTAATTATCCTGTCATTCTGAAATTTAAATCATGTAGCAATATCACATCCTAAGGGCATATTATATTTTCAGATAAAGAGTTTTTATTTCAAAAAAAGACCCTTTATTTTTTAAAAAAATTACATAAGTTCTTGTCATTTTATCTAATTTGGTTCTTTCATGGAGCCAATCCATCACTTGGTTACTAAGATAACTTTTGCAATTGAACACTGATTTGCCAGAGAATGTACGCATATTTTATATCTTGAAAATAGAGTTTAAAGAATTGTGAGTTCCTTGGAAAGCAAGTTGTAGAGAGATGAAGCCAAAGTCTTTGTTAATAAATGTCACAGTTTAATCAAAAGATAAAATAAAGAGGGGAAATGACAAGCTATATAACAAAGAAATTCCACTAGAAGGGCAAAGAACACATCACACTTCACCACTGAGACAAAATTTTTTTTCTTGCTTGTTTAGATAACAAACTCTCACAAACCAACTGTATCTACTTCAGTGCATAAAAAAAAATCAGTTTTGATAAAAAATGATCCAACACTAGGTGTACAAAGATAGCTTCTGGTGAACGAAGAAACAAAAAGATAGCATTACTTATTTTGCAAAGAAGACAACAGGATTAAACACACATTAACTCCCCAACACCTTGAGCGTTGTGGGTAGTTAATATTTGTATATTTCTAGTTATCTGTGAATTTTAATTAAACATGAATGTTTCTGTCAAATGGTGAAGAACTTCATTTGATATTCCAACCCAGTCCTAAACTGTTAAACATGAGGTTAAATGCCTCAAATAGTTCAAGAATTCTACAAGTAGAGGACAACAGAATTTCATTTGTATGTAAAAATATTTTTGTAGTGGGGACAACTCATTCAACTGAGGGACAAGAGCAATGACATTTTACTTCTCATGATATGGAACTGCCTCTTTTTGGGGGCAATCTTGGATTCCCTGTTCCAGCTCAGCCATTTCAGCCTTGGTCTGTCAGTTCAAACACTGTGCATAAGAGCAGTTTCTGAGGAACTTTTTACAGCTGATGTTGCTGTAGCTGTTTCAAAGCCCTTCTCCAACAGCTTTACTCTTTAAAACAGTCTATAGGTCCCACAGAAAAGTCATTGTTTTGGAGGGCCAAGAGACAGCTGGTAGCTGAGAAGCTGAACAAAGAAAGAGGTCTCCTGTGGCAAAACAGGGCTGAGCTTCACCAAGCACATGTCCACAAGGAACCAAGTGGAGAGTTTGCCTGCATGTTTCTCCCCATGGGACATTTTCAAAGAGCTTATGCCAGAGGCAGGGAATGCCACTTGCCCTTGTGTCTTCTGTCGAAGTGGAGAAGGCAGATGAATAAACAGATGAAGTGAATAAAGAGCAATATCCTCCCAAAAGTTTTAGGGCTTTTCTTTTTCTCCTTATGGTTGCAACCTGTTTTGTACTGGAAGTCTTACACCTAGTTGTAAGGCTGTGCCTGAGAAACCAGTGTGGGGCAGCTCAAGGGCCCTTGGCTTCAGCTGCATCTTGGCTGATGGTTTATCCACAAGAACAGCAAAATCCATGCCAAAACCCTCCACCTATTTAAAGACAGAATTTAAGACTCTAAGGCTGGCATTCTGATTGGATTATTAGACAATCTGTATTAAAAAGCAGCGGTCATCTACAAATAGTGTGTCCAGGTACCCCTTTCTGCCGGAGAAGGCTGAAATGGGTGACAGAGCACTTCCATACTGGCAATGCTGTGGGTTTGTATCATGATGGGTGTGGGCATCCCATGCTGCATGCAAGAGAACCAGGAAAAATCTTTTCTGTCAGCACTGTTTCAGCGTGAACCATGAAGTAATTTAGTGAAAGTATTTCTTATTCCTGAAAAAGTTAGCATCAAAACCACTAGAAATAAAAGTAACTTTCCCCAAATCAGAAGTATGTCCAGAAAAACAGCTTAGAAGTGCAAGTAAGTTACAGATTTCACAGACAAAGTCAGGGACCTTCAACAGACCTTGGATACCCCCATGAGACAGGAACATACAGGAAAAGGTGAAGAGTAAGGAAAACCTCAGAGGAATAATTTCTGATATTATGGACAAGATTCCATTAGGAACCTCTGGAAAACTTCCAGCTGAGGGGCAGAGAATATTCAAACACTTCACTTTGACAAAATCAAGCTGTGATTTTGCATATCCATAGCCCTTTAGTCTCCCTGCTAACTTTTTAGGGAACTTGTAAGTTACTATTAATTCAGAAATTAATCTCAGAACAGGATGCTGTACAATATTAAAACCTTTTTCCTATAATTTGGTAGTGTGAAGTACTACAATAATCTTTTCAGCCACCATATCAACAGGAAAACAAACCAGACTGACTTTAATGGCTAACAGCTCACATTACTTTGGGTCACCTTTTACAATGAAGATGTGACAAAAATAAAAACAAAGTCCAAAATATTTATTTCCAGATGATGGTTGATTTCCAATTGTATGAATAATTAATAAAATAATTTAAAGAAAAATCAGTATAGGTTCAGAAAGTAAATGGAGATCAAAGCTTTCCTACATTAATAAAATATTGAGCTACATAATATTCCTGAACTGAGTGGGGTTTTTGTCAGGAAGATAAGTTAATTGGTATTCTGACCTTTCACTTTTAGTGTTGACCTGAAGCTAGCAGGAAGGACAGCAGTTCTGGAAGGAAGTGTCTGACAAGATGTTTAAACTTTTATTGTCTCAAACAGTCTTTTACATTCTTAGTCAAATAGCCTGCAACACAACTAAGCCTGCCTGTGACTATCAAGCGCACTGTGGCAACGTCAAGGACTTCTTCCATTATTTATATACCTTTTTTGTTGCTGTTCAATTTGGCTGATGTTTGTTTTCCTGAGACCCGGCTGATCTCACTGGAAGCTGTTCCATTTCCCCAGCTAGGACAGAGTTCAGGGCTCGTGCAGGCACGAGGGTGGCAGTCAGCCAGCGGAGGAGAGCGCCGTGCCCAATCGATACCCGCGGTACGCACCGACGGGCAGGATCAGCATCATCCCCCTCCCCCAGCCCCAGCCCAATGTGCACTCCAGAGATGGAAATGTTATCACAGCACAGGTCAGTAAACTATTGATGGGACTGAGCTATGTCTGCTGATGTACAGGGAATGATGTGTGGCAGTCTGATCCAGCACGGGGACTGTTTTGTATGCCAGACGCAACTCTCCACTCAGTGTTGTCTTTTTGGTTCACTTTACAAAGCCTCAATGTCAAAGCCTCAGCAGACGGGATCATATTGAAGGGATGTCTGCAGCACAGGTTAAAAAAAAAAATTAAAAAACTGAACTTTTTTTGTACATTGAAACGTTCTAAAAATTAACTTCTAGTTGATCACGCCTTAAAGTGTCAGAGCCTTCATACGGCTCTGACTTCATCTTGTACACAAATGATGACTTGCAATGACTAGATAGTCAAGTTTACTAATGTTCTAATTATGTCAGTGCAAATTAGATATACAGTAGTTTAAATTGCTTTGATAATGCCTGTAGGGGGACTACTAGCAATGAGAGAAATATCAGGTTAGACATTTGGGTCACAGTGTGTCAACCTTTCCTAACAAAGTTGACTTTTTCTTCTGATTTTCGCTTTGCCATAACATAAGTTTTATATCCTAAGTTCAATTTGTTTGGGGGAGGGGAAAAATCAAAACCACTGGGCACAATTTTATAGTATAGCATTGTATAATGCACTATTTAATGTTCTTTCATGCACACATGTGTCTGGTTCTCTTTTCCTGTGTTCTGTGTAGTGTCCAGATGTGGACAGAGACTGCTTGAAACTGCAGATTTTCAGTCCACCTCACCACTGCAGGCTTGCAAGAAGAGCCCTCCCTCTCCTTTTGCAGGGACCAAGGGCTACTTGAAATGGACTCGTGACATACTTGTGACAGAGAAAGCAAAAGTTGTTCTGAAGTATTTCTGAGGAACTGGCCAACTCTGAATATTTCCTGCCCACTAATGAATCATGCAACAGGGCCAGCCACAGGACTAACTGTATCATGTAGGGATGGTAAAGCACACCTACCATATGCCACAAGGAATTCAGTTCCTTCCAAAACCCTCTCTTCAGGGCAAAGTGATTTCACCACCCTTGTCCTCAGCTAACATATCTACAGTCTGGAGTTCTAAAATAGAGACTCTCTCCAGTGTCCTTTTCTTACATTTATGCACACATGTTTTTAGGCATGTGTGCATGCATATGCATATACCTGTAGTCACACTGCATGCAAGCATCTTTTATTATATACTTTGATAAATGCTAGAGAAAAAAATCACTTTGTTACTTTATGACATCACATTCCCACTGACTAATGAAACTCAGCCTCTGAGACTCATTCACCTGTGTTGGCACAAAATTGGACCAGCCCTCCAAAAAGAGGTTTCTGGGGCAAGGATTTCACTCTGTGTAAAACCACACAGGATTATTGTTACCAGAGCTGCTAATGACAAGACAGCAGCAGATGGTATTCTCCAGGCAGATGCAAGAGAGCTATGCCTCCTCAGCTAATAGAACACAAGCCAACTTGAAACCAGAAGTCCTGTGAAAATATAAGTGCAATCCTAAGCCTGAAATAATAAACCTTCTGGATAGTCAGCATATATCTATTTTGGCTGCACTGGGATTGTCACACAGCTTTTATAGTGCCCTGCCACTTCATCTGTGGCTACAGGAGAGGCTGTGCCTACTGCAGTCTCCCATATGGAGGATAAAATTGTTTGGCTATACCCATAATGAAAAACCAGCTCTAGGATGCCATGCTGCACATTGCTGACACTCTCTTGACACTCACTTGTCCTCTGCCAACCAGTTGCACCCAGAAAATACACAGGGAAAATCTGAGGGACTATCGTGGATCAAGAGAAGAGACCAAGCCATTCTGTCTGGGGAGAAAGAGGACAAGGGAGGAAAGGAGGGAAATGAGCCACAGGGAAAAAGTTGTGCTATGCCTTTAATCTGCAGGGACAGATGACAAGATTTTCTCCATCTATTTGCTATAAAAGACAGACCCTCTGAAGTCCAACTCCCAGACTCTGGCAAAGAATTCAGAGAGAAATTATGAAGAATATAAAGATTCAGCAATACAACTATTTCCTTCCCTATAAATACAATATTCGAAGCAGTTATTCAAGTGAACGCTCATATAATTATGCCACAGAAAATAAATAGGAAGCAGATATGTGAGAAAATTATAGGGCCTAGCCATTATTCTCTTCCTGGATCCCAAATGTACCTTATTCTTCTGGACTGGGGTGTTCTTTATGTACAGTTGAAACCCTGTAAAAATCAAGTAAACAGAACTAGGTGTAAAGAGATAAATTAGGCCACATAGCTGTTGTGATGTACATTCTTTCTGCAAAACTATCTATATTTTTGAGTTGTAGCCACAGGTTTTTAGTGATGTTTCTGTTTATCCTGTATTTTTCTTCATCTATCCACCTTCCTCTTTTTTTTTTTTTTTTTTTTCTTTTAGAATTACTACAGGAAAACCAAAGTGATCTTGTTCTTCTTGGAGGGTGGGCCAGGTGGTCTTTAAAGGTCCCTCCAAACCCAAACTCCTCTATTATTCTATGTTCAGCTACTCTCCTGTATAAGACAAGGTTTATAAAATGACCAGAAAAGGTTTACAAATTGAAAAAGAAACACTGGGTTGGTTTACTGGCTTTGAACAGATGGCTGAAAGGGACATCATGGAAAACATTTAAATGCTCAAAAAGGTATTGATTTAATGTAAACTAGATGGGCCTCAAGTGTTCAGACAGCCCAGACTCACATTTTAAGGAACATGGAGAAAATAAATTAAAAGAGAATATATTATCTGTTATGGAAAAAGTGGGAAACATTAAACCCAATTCAAGGAACTGTAGGCAAAAGTGACTTGCATGATATGGTAAATTTGGAGACTCACTGAAATTTAATAATGGCAAATTTACTTATTGCCTGACACCACCCTTTGAAACGTTTTGCTGTGATCTGAAAAGTAAATTCTTCTCTGAATGCAGTCAAATGGCAACTGCATGAGCCTACACAGTGCAAAGAAAATTGGGCAGATATTCTTCTGCAAAGAAAAGCTGAGCATTATGGTGGAAAGCAGAAAAGTGGCCTTACTGTGGTTCAAAAGGGTTTTTTTATAATTATGTTCTTCCTGTTTTCAAACTTCCACCCCAGACCCCTTCCTCCCTAACTCACCAGACTGTCTAAAGCTCTTCTTCTTTTATGTGAGTGCCTCATATATTTGGTAGCTAACCTTTGGGAATAGATATGCATCTTTCCCTCAGTGCAGGTGCAAGTTCTTTCTCAATTTTACTATTTACTTTTTTATAAAACAAGCAACAAAAACAAACAAAATCACTCCCCCCCAAAAAAAACAACTAAGAAGGAGCATGTTATCAAAATAATTCTAAGAAGCTCACAGAGTGAGTTTTGTTCAGATACCCTCATAGGGAGTACAGAACAAGTTTTGATGGAGAAGGAGTTACATATGAATTTAAAAACACAAACAAAACAAAAAACAAATACAAAACAAAACAAACCCACAAAAAAACACCAAAAAAACCCCCCCAAAAAACCCAAAACACAAAAACACCCCAAAAAAAACCAACAAAAAGACAAAACCCAAAAGAAAAGAAACTAAACCAAAAATCCATAAAACAAAACTCCCCTGAGCATATTGCACAATCTAACTGGGGAAGAACAAAGTAAGGATGGAAAGTTTCAGTCTCTGTGTTGCTCCTGGATCACAAATAATCTCAAGATTGTTTAAAAATTAATTATGTTGGATCTGCATGTTGGATACGTCTACTATACTATGCCTGTATTGTGTTAAATACGTAAGGAAATGCCTGTGATAAACAAAGTACTTTATCAATTTATCATCTGTGTCTTGATATGCGTCCTTAAATAACTGCAAAGTAGACCTGGGCAGGAACCTAGGTTCCCTCCACAATTAAATTCCTTGAGGGACTGCAGGAAAGGGCTGCAGAGGAGGGAGGGAAACAACCACAATAAACAGCTCCATAATCAATGTGCTGAAAGGAGTTCTGAACTGGATGTGATTACCCACCGCTCAGTGTAAAGCAATTACCTTTTCTAAGATTTCACTGGAATATTTTTTGGGCTAAGTGGAGCAAATTCTCATCTTGCATAGGAATCACCTTGAAATAATTTCCGTGACCATTTGTATCACGCTGCTCTTTGCCTCTAGTCCCATACCAGGGTCTTGCACATGGTTGCAAAAATCAGGATCCAAGTTATACCCTTGCCATCTGTGCAGGGCATGACTGTAGTAAGAAATGTACAAATACATTCTGGGATGAAATTTCTTGGTGCTTATTTCATAAGAGAGACATATTTAAATGCACATTTTAATCTATATGGTTCTATTCCAGAACTGCAGGAAGTCAGTCCAAGAGGAATTCCATATTTTGCAGGCCCTTGCATTTAGCTAAACTTTTGCCCAGTTGAGTGATTTTAGGATGCTGTTCCCTGCCAGACCATCTTAATACTCACTCCCTGCCTTTTTGTAATTATCAGGGCAGTGTTTAAAAAAAAAACAAAAAAACACACACCAAAAAATAACCCAGGAATGAAAGCACTTCAACCCCCCTAAACATATCAGCATTGATTAAATAAGTATTGAACACATTGTACTTCAAGGGGAAGGAAGAAGTCACCATGCAGAGCACCTGGTCTTGTGCTTGCTAAATGAACTGGGGAGGTAAACAGAAAACTAAAAAGAGAATAAATTAAATGGACTCAAATTGCCTGAAATTTTCAAAACCTCACAGGCTGAGGATTTGCAATTTCTGGAGTGAATGTGATGTGGGGAGGCACTGTAGCTTGCACAAGCTCCCAAAAACCAACCCTGCTCCAAGGAATTGACTGCCCAGCCAGAGCGCTGCTGTCTGGCTGTACACGGACTGCTCCCGTGTCAGAAAGTGGAGTGCCTTCTATAATTAACAGATAACTCTTCTTTGATAGCATGCCAAGAAAATAATAACTTTGCTACAGTAAAATGTAAAACTCTGTCAAAAGGAGGCATCTATCTGTTTCCATAAGTCCCATGGTGATTAGTTTGGCCCTAATTAACAGCAGCTTGCTAAAGTGAGAGATAATTGCTGGCACACATAACGTAGATTTCAATAGCTAAAATGAGCAATAACGAATATTCACTTTGAAGCTTGCCTGACAGAATGCTTAGACTACAAAAAGTTAAAGTAGTACCTTGACTACAGCTGATAAATGAGATTCCTTTACTGTCCTCCACTTTCCATCAGTATTTCAGCACCATCACTTCTAATGCTTCAGGTCTGGAGCCTTGTCTCTTAAAGTCAGAGATTTATGGCAAGTGAGAAATGTCCATATTAAAAAGGTAAAAGGAGATTCAGATTATATCCTTTTCTGACCATTATAATTAATAGCTGGATCTTCAGTTGTAACTAATTGAAGGGAGGTCAGTGTGTTGCCATGGTAATGTCCTAGCCAAGCAATTTTACCCATTTTCCAGTCTACTGCCCCTCTGCATAACCACAAGTTATAAAATGTTTTAATTGCAAGATTTGCAAATGATGCAACATCTGGGCTGCAGATTTCCATATAAAGGAAGAAGATTAATGGGATTATTAACATATCTGTGCAAACCCTTGAAGTGCTGAACATAATTACTGAGCACCAGCCTTTTCACTGATCATCTGTGTGACATGTTGGAAATCCATATAACTAAGGACGAAAATTGCAGATGTGTATTTTCCTTCCTCTGTGTCACTAGTAATTAGAAGAAGTGTCACTCTATTGCTGCCCTGGAATAATAGAGAAATATATTCAGTCACTTCACTAGAACCACCATGTAACTTCTTTACTCATACTGTTGTTTCATTTGATTAGATTTGAAAACAAGTCATGTTAGTGAACCTCAAATTCTGATTAGTGATTTTGACCTCCTTATGCCAGAAACACACCAACAAATAACAAGCAAGCAGCCTTCCACTCTCTGTATATCTAAATATATTTTAAAAACCCACATAAGTTTCTTTCTAACTAATCAAAATCAAATTATTCCCCTAAAAAGACCCTAACATATACACATGGGATTTTAACATCACCCAGGAATCCTACAATAGCTGCATGAGAATAAGATTATTTTAAGAAAGGGAAAAAAAGGGAATATTTACATACACAGGCAAAAAAAAAGAAGAAAATTTGGATACACAGTTTGAAATATCAACTATGAAGTTAGTGTATTTATATCCTGATGGACTGAAGAAAGTACCAACTTGCAGTCTGGTTGTTCTTCACAATGGCAGAAGAGCCAAGAGCTCTCTTGCCAAGACAGCTACAGATTCTGTTCCTTTACAAAAGGAGCAGAAAACGATTTTCTCCTTTTCTCAGAATGTAACACAGTGGTCATGTGAAAGGCATGGGTGGCTTCCAAGACATTGCCAATTAGAAGTCTCATCTAACTTCCCCATTTTCTTCAGCTATTGAAGGACTACGCAACATTTTCAAGAGAAATCAGGTGATTTAGGATTACAATTTCCATTATTAGAAAAGGCTTAGGTAATGAAGTAATTCTAATTCAGCTTCTTAAATAACTATAATGCCTAATTTATTCAACAGCCAGTTAAAACAGTATAAAAGTCAAGGCTCAGTCCTGCAACCAGCTTCAGTCTCTGGGTACTATGAACTCAGCTCTATTTAAGATATAGCTTGGGAATTTGTGTTGAAATGTAAAACTTATTGTATGTACATTTGTGACAGGATCTACCATGTCCATTGGAATAATTTCTGATGCTTTCTGACACTAAAACCATGGGGCTAAGAGCAGTATTTCTACCCAATTTAAACATTAGGGCCTTTAAAATATTTTCCACTCATATGACTTTGCATAAATGTCTTCTAATAACACCTCATTACAATACAAGAAGTAGGAGTTTATGCTGATGTAAACTTAGAATCACTTCTGAAAATTTTAAGGAGGCCTCAGATCTGCTAAGCTAACATCAGCTCCTCTAATCTTGGTGCCATGTCTTTGTGAGGGACATAGAATCCCTCTGTTCCACACATCTGCACAACAGCCCCCTTGCCTGACTAGGGAAATCTTCTCCCTTTGAAATACTTCCTTGACAAAAAACCTACAGGATATTGTAAATCATGTTTTGCCTAGATTTTCAAAAGGAATAACTCAAAAACTTCTGGACCCGACAGGATAAAGAAACAACTTTAAGATTTCTGACATGCCCAGTGATGTAGATCTTAGTGATGCCTTTTGAAGATTTGCCTGATTTCAAAATGTGGTGGAATTACTCTGGCTGGAGGCCAGGTGTCCACTAAGTCCTGTCTCTTTTCTCCTCAGCTGGACAGGAGAGAGAAGATATAACTATAGCTTTGAGGAGTGGAACAATGGCAAGGGGACTTTATATCAACCTTGGAAACAAAACCAAAACAATCTTCAGAATCAGCTGATGTTTGTGTGACCAAGTACAAAGTTCAGGAAGAGAAATTAGGTAAAAATCATGAGAAACAACAACAACAAAAAAATCAATATCAATTTAACAAAGACGAACGAAGATTAAAAACGCAGTATCAATTAAACTAACAAAAGGGAATGAAAATTATAAAAGCAACTGTAAAAAACAGCACTAAAATAATTGGCAAAATATTTAGAAGATGGATAATGTGATGCAAAGAATCTTGCATATGTGTTGTTGTGTTCACATCATGATGGGCTGTGCAGTCATGAAAAGATCCATGATGGAAGAAACCTTTCCCTGTGAGTGGCCTCCGCATAATCAACACATTTTTTTGAGCTAAAGACTTTTATCTCACTTATGAGCTGTGGAATTCAGCACAAAGCCTAAATGCTGCTGCTGTAAGTATATTGTATGAGCATTATTTGTTAGGTGTTTCTAGAGATACAAGTGTTTTTAATTCTCTGAAAAAAAAAACCAAAAACAAAACCAAAAACCAAAAAACCAACCCAGTAAAGATGTGGTTGTGTATGTCCCCAAAACCACAAACCCCACTTTGAATATGACCAGATAAGACATATCCTCTTCCACCTCAAAGAGCCAGCCAGGATAGGTCCCAGCAGATGGGACAAACGTGGCAGATGAAAAAAGCCACCAACAACAAAAGAAACTCTGATGCATATTTTCTTCACTGTGCATCTCTGTGGGTGGTACAGTAATATATTGCTTCTTACACAGAACTCAAAAATATAGACCATAATTATCTCAATGATTTATTATTTCACTAGACTTTTAAATCAGAAACTCAAAGCCTACTCAGAAGGCAAGAGTCCAGATCTCATCCTGATGTGCCCACAGTAAAAAGAGAATCTCCCTGAAAACTTGATAGCCTGAGGATTTTCTACCTACCTCCACCTCAATGTGAGGATTTTGGCAAGCTCCCTATCCTATTAATTATCAAGTCAGAAATCATTATGGGATCTAATAAATTGTTTACAGCCAAAAGAGTTCCAGAATTAAATTAGAAGTATAAGGAAGGGAGCAAAACCAGAGAAACAGTACAAATTTCTATGGTATACATCCCTGTATTTTACCTTTCTAACACTTGAAGAGACAGCTGGAAATCATGCTTTTATACCTGAAGTTGACATCTAACTACTGAAGTACCAAAAGAAGGAGAAGCTCTAGGAAAAGAGTGGCTTCAATACCACCCGTCAACAGTTTCCTCGTACAAAACTTTCTCTGTTCACCAAAACTGAAGGTTGATTGTTATCTTTATTTGAAAGTAGTATAGGTTGTTTTACCTGTTTCAGTAAAATAAAAGAATTAATATGGGACTATGTGGTGAGAAATGTGGAAACTATGTATGCATGACACTGATGATTTATAAATGGTATTGTAGTACTTAAGCTTTTTGGTTTCTCACAATGCTTTTGAAAATGTTTTACAATTATATATCTTCAAAGAATCCTAATTTTATGCTCTAAATATTTTCTGGTAATATTATCTTTCATAGATGATTTTTCATGTTCTCTTACAAATTTTTATTAGAGGAATAATTACAAGAAAAGGAGACTGACTAATAAAGTATCACTATTCTCCCACTGGCATTTCTGGCCTCATCAAAAGTGTCATTTTTTTGCATAATAGATTGACTCACACTTCAAGTGTGAAACAACACTTGAAATTATCCATGCACATACTGATACATGTCCATATGTTTTTCCATCACTTCTCAAACAATAAGCCAAGGGCAAAATTCTGGTCTAGGAAACCTTCTAGAGTAATTCTTACATGTGTATTTTCCAGCAAATGTTCCACATCATTGAATACCACTAGATAATAATTCTAACATACAAAATATATCCACAAACCAGCATACTGTAACATTTTAAAGAAACACATCAGGTTTTGCAAAAAAATACAAGAAAGTTAATTTTACTCCCTGTGCAATTCAGATTATGGATATTTTAGGTTTATTAAGAACTGGTGGTTATGCACTTCACATCACTTAGCATCAACTGAAAGTGACAGGATAAAGAAATCCAAGAGAAGGAAAGGCTAAAATGATCTACCCCAGCACCTACTACAGCAACTTCAAAGAAGCAGTAGATGCTTTAGGCTCTAATGGAATGGAAAATAGTTTTGTTTATTTATATTAGGCAAGGTGTGATATTTAACGATTTAGCAGTAAACATGTCAAAAAGTAGATTCTAGCATTCATTTACCAAAGGAACAGCCAGTAGTAGAATATAATGAAAAATATACTCAAAACCTAGTTTACCTAAAAGCAGGCTATTTCAAGAGAACAGAAACAAACCAAGATTAAAATTAAATACTAAATTAAAATTTCAGAACCTGGCACATACATTAGTGTCCTGGGGAATAATTAGGAAAATTCGTTTACTCTTAGGAGTCCCCACAATAGATTATAATGCTTCCTTAGCCCCATTTCTCATTCTGGTTTTTGTTTGAGACAGTGTTTGCTAATTGCAGCTCACAGTTCTCCAGCCTGGCTGATGAGCACTGGCTTTCCCAGGCACTGCAAGGAAATCAGAGAGGGGCTTGCAGCACATCCTCCCGCCCAAGGTGGGAAGCAGGAACCCCGTGCCCCAGCCACAGAAGGATTTGAAGGCAGCAGAACCACCCCATCCCCATGCCCTCTGCCTTCTCTTTTCCCTCCCAATGCCTGCAGCAAGCCCAGCACCTCCTCAGCTCTGCAGTAACAAGACTGGGGAAATTTAAAAACATTCTGAAGGGTCATCATCTTTTTCATACTGCCTTAATTGAGGCTCTGGTTCTGCCATGCTTCCTCTGATGACTTCATTCTCTAGGGCACTCATCCCAGAAGATTCAAGTTTCACCTGTGCTGGCATATGAATCTCATAAAGCAGCATTTGCTTCATATTCTGCAGGGTTGTGTATTGTGTAGGAGAAAAGTTGCTGCAGGTGCCAGTTATCCTTTAGTTAAAAGAGGAATCACTTCAACATTAGGAAAAAAAAACCAACTTCTGGCAGTTTTTTGAGGGGAGTATACACCAGGTCAGAAGTTAGAGGGACATGAAGTGAGAAGGAATCATAATGTTTAAACTGCAAAAGAAAATAGGTGAGGAAAAAAATCTGTATCTGAACAGACCGTCTAAAGCAAAAATGATAGTCCAAGAGAATTTTTTATTTCTTTCAGCCATTTGTCCATTCCTGTTCAATTATTTCTCACGGAAAGAGCCAGCTGTCACCAAAGATCATGGAATTACAGATTGGTTTGGGTTTGAAGAGCCCTTAAAGACCAGCCAGTTCCAACCCCCTGCCATGGGCAGGGACATCTTCCACTGTTCCAGGTTGCTCAGAGCCCCATCCAACCTGGCCTTGGACAGTTCCAGAGATGGGGCAGCCTCAGCTTCTCTGGGCAACCTGTGCCGGTGCCTACACTCTCACAGTAAAGAAGTTTTTCCTAAAATCTAATTCAAACCTAGGCAAAAAGTTCTTACCTCCCACCTAAGAAACTCACTACCGTTCCCACACATGGGAATCTGCTCTGGTGTTCAGTTGTGAATGTTAACGGATAAAAAAGAAACAACAAAAAAGAGAGAGCTATAATAAATTGCTCACAAGGTTTTTGCAGTCACACCAGGATGGGCAGCAGTAATATCTTCTGAATCACTGAATGAAGAAAATTATGAAATCTTTCTGGAAAATGTTGGCTTCTTACATTTAAGACTGACTATATTTCATCTGAGTAGTCATTTGGTGGAAAAGTGTCAGCCTTGATTCAAGATTGTCCAGAAGCTTACTTAGGTCATGTAAAATGTAAGCATTCAAGTATTCAAAAAACCCCATCAAAACACAAAAGAAAGTGGAAAACAAATGTCATGCTTCTCAACAAGGTCACTTAATATTTTGCTGAGGACTACGTAAAGCAAAGTACATATTTGAAATGTCAGAATATTCAGGTTTCTGTGCATCACTAGATAACAATGAGTATTATTAGCCCTGTACACTGAAACTACCCTATATATAATAGTCACTTTCTTGTAGGAAACAAAACACTCAACAAAACAGATCAAGAAAGAAGATGATACAGATCTTGCTGTTACAGCTAAGAAACGAGCTCCTAACTTTGACCACAAAATACTGGATTTTCCATGACCTAAGCAATTCACAATGGTGCTAAATTAATGTTTGGACTCAATAATCTTAGAGGTATTTTCCAATGATTATGTGAAAATATATAACTTTACAAAAGCACACAATTCCTGTTCTGGGTACAATTGCTCTTTTTAGAGCCCTTTTTGGAAAATCATGAAAAATCTGTCCTGGACTTTCAGGAAAAAAAACCCCAACAACACAACAAACTCACCTGACATTTACACTATTACTAGCATTTACACACGTATCAGCAATCCTCTATATTTCAAGTTTGTGGAACTAAAATCATAATTTTTGAACTGCTAGATTTTAGACTAAATTAGTGGCAGACAGGCTATATGCTTGCCTGGATTGCCCTGTCCGCTTCATATTCTAAAACAAGATTTATTTTGGCTAAGATGGCAGACCTACAACAAAAGAACAGAACATATGTATTTGGTCTAGAACAACTACTTACCAGTCTAGTCTTTATTTATAATCAATGAAGGCACTTTAGAGGGGTGAGAATATTGATTTTGTGCCCCTGAAGGTGCCTGTTTATCCCTCCTGACTAGAGAGGAACTTTAAGTACTAGTTCAGACAGACAGGTTGTAGACTCGTAAAATTAAAAGGAATCCTACCCAAGGCACTTAGAAATAGTCAGCTTTATCCTATATGTTTTCTACTCCACAGTGTGTATAAAAGTTTGGTCATGCTTCTTTCCCTAAAGGTAGAGTGCAAAATTAGTTTGTTTTAAATCCCTAGTGAGACTCCTATTATAAGTAATTAAAGTTCAAGTCACAATCTCATAAATGATAATGAACTTTGAAGGCAGAAGAAAATTAAGTAATATTGGGAATACAATAATCAGATTGCTTGTAAAATTTATAACATGGAATAGAAGAAAACCCACACCATAGTGTGGCATCAGGGGTTGAAAATTTTAAGCAACCCTATTTTAGGTAGATGGGAAGTTGTGTTTTTAATTCTCACTTCCTGCAGCACCAAACTAGCAGCACAAAGAAATTTGACCTCAACATACTGACAACACCTGGACAGTGCAGTACTCCATCACAACAAATAACTTATTATTACAAAATGTCTGTGGTGGAAACTTTTTCTTAAAAAAATTATGTTTCTAATGATTACTCAGAAGTACTACTGCCAAAAGGGAGATCACTAGGGTTACCCTTAGTTAAAGATAATTCTGCACCTAAGTGCAGTTATGTATTATACTTTATACTACAAAGAACATATTCTAACAACACTATCTTCAGCTAGAGGTTGTTTAATCCTTTTTGGAATAAGAACTTGTTCTTGAAAGGGTCTTAATGTCTTTCATTGGATGCAATTATAGTTGATAAGTTCCTCCTCTCTTTCTCAAAAGTAATTTCTAGCTACTGTTACTTGACAGTTTATCTATATACTTCTCTTCCAGTCCAGATTAAAACATTTCAATTTTAATACATTTTAAATTCCATTAAGAGGTCCATTTGAGATAGTAGCAAACACTGTTTCTTTCCTCTTCATCCTGTATTACTCAAAATTTACTGAAAGAGAAAATATTTCTTTCAAGTTCTTTTCTTGCTTTCTGGTTGCAGACTGAGAATTTAGTCTCACAGAGACTTCAAATAAATATTTCTCTCCACAACAGGAACCATGACTTTATTCCAGCCCTTCTATTACAGCTCATCAGACTTGCTCTTTTCACACCTGGAGGCAACTGATGGAACAACTCCATGGCAAAGAGCTCCATTAGTTCTTACAAGTTTCTTGAACAGACTTAAGATCACCAAGAACCAGCTTCCAAACTGAAAATAAGTAAACTTACAAACTTTCTTTACCATCTGTTTCCTAACCTTGGTAAGAGGAGGCTGCAGCTTCTATGGTAAGGTTAAAGAACAGCTGTTGTTGAACTTAATGGAAAAGAACAGAGGAATTGTGTGGCTAGCTAAAGGAAAAGTGAACTGTGTCATATGTAGGCTTTAATATTTAATGAATCTATATGGCTGCAATCCATTATGTGACAATTTAATTATATGACAAAAAAGTTTGATAAATAATATTGTGGTAGGACATCTAATTCATTATTTAACAAAAAAATCAATACTCCCATAACTCATATTCCTACACACACACACAGAGTCACAAGCACACAAGCTTTATCAAGTAGGCAAAAATCCAGACACCGTAGACCATTAATTTTCTGGCCAAGACAAGTTCAAATTGAAGTTTAATCAGGCCTAGATGGGAATGAATTTTATTTTTTTTTTTTTTAAACTGGTAGATCAGAAATGCTGCTAAGATGTTTTTCCTCTGATAGCTTCCTGAAAGTGCTGTATAACAAGAAGGACTATCTCTTGTATTTAACAGGCAAAGACAAAATGCCAATCCCACTATTCCTGATCACACAGCACTGCAGTTTGTGTTGATGGGATCACTGGGGCGAGCAGCCAGGCAGGCAAAGAGCGTCCTCAGGATTAGTGCTCAAGTTTAGACACATCCCAATCAATAACAGGCAACAAAGGGAGTCCTCCTGAGGGGAGGACCATGGTAATGATTTATGGTAAAGGAGTCCTTTTTTCCTCTGCAAACCATTCATTAAAAGCAGTGCCAGGGGTGTCACCCCAGTGGCAGAGCAAAGTTTTGCCAGGAGCAAACAAAGTGAATGAGGATGCAGCAGGCAGAGCTGAAGGGGGACACCAGGCACGAGGACAGGGACAAGAAGATGTGGACTCCTAAGTCCTGCATTCAGGAATCCAGAGCAGGGGGAAATGATTGAAGGGAGTGCGTTAGAGGAAACTGGGGGTGAGGCACATGAGGGATTGGCAGTCAGCAGCTCCCTGAGATCGCTGTCTGTGGCTCAGACAATTAATTTATTTGGAACAAAGGCTTCCTCCCCAAGCACCCAAAGTCTCCCCACCCTTCTATAAGACTTGTGTTCATATTTAAAATTTTGTCATCGCATTCCTGACATTTTCTAACTCCAAACCAAGCATTATAACTCAAAGTCTCAGTGTTCTCAAGTTATGGAAAAATAACCCTAATTTAGTTCATCAAAATAATAAATTTTATATTGTGGCCCAATTCTGCTTACTTGCAGGCCATCTTTGAACTTGAATATCAGTCATTCATACTCTGGTGTTTTCAGGAAATAAGTTTCTTAAAAAATATTTTTAAAAATATTTTAAAAAACTAACGCTTTATTAGCACTGTCCAGACTACTAATTACGTCAAGTATACTTATCACACAATTTAAGGCTGACTAGTTTGATGCTAATGCACTGAAATTTTTGTTTCATCCTGACAGCATTATCACTTTAACTATTTGTCACAGTGCTTTTGTTGCCTTCTAATTTTTTTAGCAAATCTAATTGTTATCTCTTACTTGATCTAGGGAGTTCCTTCTCCCCTCCTGAATTTATGCAATTATTTTTTTCATTATGTTGCATCTTGGCTGTTGCTGCCTGGGATGCTGTTCTCTGTCGAGGGTTTGTTGTTTTTTTTTTTTAGTGGAGATTTGAGGAATTTGTGTGGGCCCATGTGAAAACTCTCTTCTCCTGGGGTGCTCTGAAGAAATTATTCATGGCACAAATATAAATATATATATATATATATATATATATATATATATATATATACACACAAACACATGCATCTAAACAACCCAGGTTCTAGATACTAGAAAAGAAAAATATAGCACTCATCATTCCTTGGTGCATGAATTACAAATGTGAAATTTGCTAGGAATGCTCTTCTGAAAACTGAAATTCTAAATGGTTCAGTTTATGTAATTTTATTTCCCAAATATTTAAAACTACTCAGATCCTAGATCTAGGATTTTGGTTTAATATTCTGTTCTGTTTTTAATTGGGTTCTACATGTTTTCAGTTTTCTCTTGAATTCTATGTTACAGCTTAGAATGTCGTAAATAACAGAATAGAGAAATTATTGGAAGCTTACTGCAGTGAAACATTTACTTCATTAAGCATACTTCTGACTTTTCAAAATCAGTGTTTGTAAATAGTTTTCCTTGATTCTTTCTTTATTCATTATCTAAAATCTTGACCAGCCAAATTGAATAGTTCCTAATACCTGGCTGCTTTTTAGTTTAATTAGAAAACTCAACATTATCCAGAAAAAAAAGGTGGTACAAATGTTTGCCATTGAAACTGTATCTTATGTCTGTAATCAAAAGTTCAAATCTCTTTTCCATATTAAAAAAAAAAAAAAAAAAAAAAGGGACATAGGGAAGCTGGATTTATTTGTAAAAAGATTAATCTTATGTATGGTATGCCAAGATGAATAAGATGAATAATCTCATGAAAAATATAAGGTGCTCACATTCTCAAAATAGTTAAAGGTTCACTGAAGTACAAAGTATAAAAAAATAAAGTATGGTATAATAATAAAATAATAATAAAAATTATAAATAAAAATATAAATAAATAATTAAAAAATAAAGTATTTATATAGCTTTGGAAAGGATTATTTTGAATCTGATATTAAGGGACATGTTGTATGAAGTCACACACCCCATTCATAACATCCCTACAAACGCATTGCATCATGTATGTAACTGGATCTGCTTCTAGAACTTATTTCTTATTTCACTGGTAGAAGCCACTTCCTTCTGCACCTCATCTTGCTCCAAGTAATTATCAACCATCACCTGAACACTCATCTGCATATGTAGTAGGACATTAAAAATTGACTTAATTAGCACCTGGATAACAAGGATGAGTTCCCACCCTAGGCCAATGGCACAGTTTCACTGCATCCCTTAACAGGGACAGCAGCAGTGTTCCTGTGATCCATCTGTCAGCAGATGATAAAGAGGAATGACAATAATTGTCATCAAGACTGCTTGGTGAACTGCATTATGAAAAGCACCAGAATTTTGTTGCTAGGACAAGAGTGAAAGCAATTCCAACCATAGAACACCTGAAAGTAAAAAACAAGGCCAACACCTGTGTTTTTGCATGCACCTCCAGTACTAATTGCATAAATTACATTTCAGAGATAATAAAATGGTAAGTGACCCTGGAAGGGTATTTGTTGTAAAAGAACAAAACCTGCAAAACATTAGATGCACTGTCAGACCTTTCAGGAGATAAAAAGGCAAATCCAAATTCTCTTTCCCTGAAAAAACTGACCTGACCACACAAGCTTCGCTAGTAAATCAATATTCTCAATACCAAAAATATTTACTTAATTGAGCACAGTGAGCTAGTAGAGTTTTGTACTTACTGACTGATGGATGGGAGCTCTGAGTTCTCAGCCTGGCCTGAGTTCTGATCCCACTGACACACATGAAGACCCAAGGCACAAAGGCTTAAATAAGATTCCTGTGAAAACCACAGGTGATGTTAACAAGAGGGTGTGCCCAGAGCTCCGTTAGGTTAGGGGTAACTCTCCTGGGAGTACTGCAAACCCCATCCTCATAGGGTGGGTGCTCTGTGAAAAAAAACAAAGAGTACTACTCTAAGAAACCTTCCATGCAGGTCCTCTGTGGCTCCTGGCTGGAGTGTACACTTTGTTAAGTTTGGCTAGTGGACCTGCTGATCTCCCTGGAGTTCATGTCAAGCATTTGAGCTGAGTGCATGTGCCTTCCCTTTCTCTGTAGGGATAAAATTGGCATCCAATGTTATCTCAGATATGAATAATTTGAGGTGATTTTGCATTATACTCAATACAGAAAGATCCAGAAGCCATTAGTCTCTGACCAAGATTGTTATTAAAGCACATTACGCAAAATGGCAGCTCTAACTAAAATATCAATGTCCCCCCAATGTATTTGAGGGGTGCTCCATGAACTGAGAACTTCAGGAATAAGTGTGTGTCTCTGGGGTGTCCCTTAAATGCTGATCTCTGTCAAAACAGACTTAATTCCCTGCGAGAGAGGATCTGGATGAGCAGCATGAGAGGAATCTGTGTGTCCTTGCACTGGAAGGCAACCAAGTGCAGAGCCTCAAAGCTTATCCCAATGCAGTGCTGATGTCTTTCTCCACCTGATGCCAGAGATGATTGGAACATATGACAAATGTTTTTAACTGCTGTTTCTGCATGTTGCATTTCTAGATGACTTAGTCCCATTGCCACATTATTGACTGATCTCTAGAGAAATATAAAAAAGAAACCTGATTTTTGTATGGGAACTGTTCACTTCTTATTGATAACTTTTGAAAAAATTTCCCTTGGTTAAAAGTTTTTCTCCAAACCCCTTGGCTGCCTGTTCCTACACAGAGAAAATACAAGACTTTGGAACAAGCTGATCAATAAGAGACCAAATATTTCAGGTACCCTATCAGATCTATAAGTGGCCAAGGGAAGATTTTTGTGGAAAACTTTCAATTTGTATGCTTAGCATGTGAATATTCATTCATATTCCAAATGGACACTCTGGGTGCATTTAATTACTCCCTAGAGTAAATATTTTTTGTGCATAACTTGGATAAGATACCTAGTTGGAAAACTTTGTTTCTAGTCACCAACTTTTGAAAACAACCTCTGGTTCTAAATGCAATGCAAATTTAGCAAGAATGTGTTGGTTTTTTTTTTAATTTTGCTCAATTCTGTGTCAATGAGATGGCACCAAAGTGCAATGTAGTGGTGTCTCCATCTTCAGATACTGTGGCGGTAAAGAATATAGTACCCAACACAAAAATGAAAGCAGCATAATAATAAAATATTTATGCTGTTCAAAGGCAGTAACTGAAAACCATAGCTCATGTTTCATATCTCATTTAGGCTGGTCCTCAGCAATCATAGAAGTAGTAATAAAACAATATTACACTTGTTTCTGTTTCTTTTTAGATTGGGAATTTAGATCTACTTTCCAACAGTTAATACTTTATAATCTCTTCTATTATTTGTCCCTTTGTGCCTTGTTCTTAATTCTTCAACATGCTTTGCCATAAGCCAGAAATGGCAAGTAGAACATGGAAATATTATTTGTGTCACAAAAATGTAGCAGTGATGAAATAAAATATAAAGCTAATTATAATTCTGCTTGTGCAGATAAGACATTTTATTTAGTAATTTCTTTTAGACTGTTGCAGCAGGATTAGAAATGAAGGAAGCAACAGTGTTTCAATTAACTTCCCTGAAATTGCAAAGGACACTGGATATTTAATTTGGGCTTTAAGTCTTCTATGTGTGTCTGACAAGCTGACCAATACGAAGGCCTTTCACGAAAATTACTGTATGTATCAAAGTTTTAAATTATTCATGTGACGAAATGAAATGATCAACAAAACCACTGGATAATTAATGAAGTTGTCACCTTGACAAGACTAATAATAAGCTTCTCCTTGGTAAATAATCAACGATTCCTCTGCTATTTTTTTTATGCTAAAAAAGCACAAAAGCTGTTCTATTGTATGTTTATAAGCTCATGGAATGGAAATATCAAACCTCAAAAACAGTTGGTTGAGTTTTGCCAATAGTTCAATGATTTTATGTGATTTCATAGAATTGGTTACTAAGTTAATAGGTAGCTGCTATGCATGTGAATTTACCAAGGAAAATCAGGCATGGTGCAATGTACATGAAAAAGAAATATTTTCTTGATAATATTTTAGGAGACGTATTAAGAAGAAGCAACAGCAGTAATAAAATGTGTATACCTACTAAATCTAGTACCACTGTAATATGTGGAATGATATGTGGATGTCTTATTCTTTAATTAAAGATTCTGTTGGTTTAATCATACAGCACTGCAGTAATAATGCTGAACTGGATAGATGAAGACAAAGGGCATTAGCATAAGGCTACAGCAAGTCAGAGCAACACAGCTCTGTCAAGCCTCATCTATATCGTTGTACCTGAGGCTCCTTCAAACCCCATCTCTACTTCTGACAGCAATGTCCTAAATTTTCTTCAAATCTTTTGTAGAACAGGCCATGAAAAGCAGTTTGCACCTGTGGGAAGACTCCTCACAGACATGGCAGACTAAGACTTTGTGTAAAGATTCCTTTTTCTTGTCAGTGTCTGGAGTGAGAAGTGGCTGGAAAACATCTGTTGAAGGTCCAAGGATGTACAACACCCTGTCTTTCAGACTTTGCCTGCTTTAGTGGCTTTTTTTCCCGGCTCATATTCGTAGAGTAACACCACAGTAACATTTGTGTTTCTGCTTTTCTAGTACTTTATGCAGCATGTACCCCCTGGGTGAGTTTATCACTTTACACTGCAGTAAGGGACACCTCCCTGGAAAACCATGGCTCTTATTCCATCTTGTCAAAACACAGGATCTGTAGACCTCAACACTGCTTGTTACACCATTCCAGCCTGCAAGTGCTGAGTTGGATTGGCCCATATGTACAGGGAGCAGTGTATATTTCTCTTTGTCTTTGAAAAATAGAAGAAATGATAAATGGTCCCAGTGCTCTTTTAGTTGACTGTGGGCACATATTTTCACACAAAATCTGGATACCATAAACCCTCTGGGAATCGGCATTTCCATTCTGGTAATGAAGGCATTTGGTTGTTATAGACAGAAAGGACTGCAGAGGAAAAGGAGCATATTCCAAACACTTCCTAAGATAAAAAACAAAAACTGCAAGCTTTTTCTTCTTTTGAAGATAGGTTGTTAAAAATGCAACTTTACGTCTTTTCCATTGTTAAAAGTCAATTCAAGATTTTAACTCCTTACACTAAACCAAGTAAGATGAAGTTAAATCTGCAAAATACACTGCGATCACTACAGGCACTCCAGATGCTCTCTGTGCTGTCCCACAAACATCTGCTACTTTTTTCTGGGTAAAAATATGTTGTTTGTAACTTCTCTCTACCCAGAGGCAGTGAAGGTTTTCCATTACTTTTTAACTCTTATGTGGCAAATTTTGTGTCTTTCTCTAGTCCCCACCAAGAGCTGCCCCATGCTGCTCTCACTAATTGCGTGAACATTCCCAGAGCCTCCTGCTCTCAGTGTGGTTTATTGTCACTCTGCACAGCAGAATAAAAAGCAGACTTTTTCAGTATTCACATAGAAAATTCCGAGCTTGTTACAACAAGGGAAATCCCAAACCCTTTCTGAAGGAAAATCAGCTTGCAACCAAGAGTGGCTCTGACAAGGGAGACAAGGGGCAGGGAGGCTGCTGCACACAGCAGGATTTTGGTGCCACGTTCCAGTGCTTTGGGAAGAGGGGTGGGAGCAGAGATGCTTTTATCTTCCTACCTGGGAGGCTGCCATGTGCAGATTAACAGCTGTGATCCCACTGCCCTAGGAACAAGTAGTGCAGGGAAATTTTGTCTCTGGTGGAGAGGATCCCGTTCCTCAGATCATCAGCTCAGTTGCTATCCTTGTTACCAGATTTTAAAGCAACAAAGGTTTGATTTTTATACTAAGTATACTGAAAATGCTGTAGGGTACAGCATTTGTAATGCTCATTCTCTTGAAATCTAAATATGCAAACACAACATATTTTGCATTTTGAGAGGCAAAACCTCCATGGCAACATCACTGTGTCAGACCTTCTTTGGGGTCTCAGGCCATCTAGCTGCAGTGGAGAAACAGTAAAAACAACTTTTCTTTAAGTTTATTTGTGAAAACATATTCCAAGCATGTATGTTAAACATGGTAACTTGGCATTGCACTGGCAAGTCTGGTTCCATATCATTTGGATCCCAGATTTCACAACATCTTACGCTCCACTCACAAAAAGCCAAAGGCAGTGATTTTGTCAAGTGAGGAGGAGTGATATTCTGGGAGACAGGCAGCAGGGAATGCAGAGCTGGCTGGTTTTATTTGGAAGTGGATTGCAGGGATTAGGGTGTGGGGTTTGATTTTTTATAAAATGCTGAGGGCTAACAAAACCCCCCATTTCAAGTTTTCTTTATTTCTTCCACAAAATAATGGTTTCCTGATTGCCATGAGACAGCACACTAAAGTGTGAAAATACTGTAGCAGCTGTGGTGGTGGCAACACATGTCATTTCTGTGCATAGGCTGAGATTTTTCTCATGAGACTCTTAAATAGATGCAATGAAGCATTCAATACACACAGTTAATATCTAACAGTAATTCCTGCATGTGTTTGTGTGCTATACTGGCAATATGTGGAGTGACTGCCAGCTTTTACAAATAAAAGGTGGGTATGACAATATCCTGCCAGTATTGAAATATATCCCAATCAAAACAGAAGGACTGATTTGGTTTCTGTGGTCTTTGTTTGGCATTCCTTATGGAGAAAGTAATTAATACAACGAGGCAGGAGGAGGACTGTCTCATGGGATACACAATCCTTTTGTAACTTGATTCAATTATTTTTTCCTAGCTATAATTCTTCAGTGAATGCTCCACCTTCTCTTCCTTGTGTTTTTATTAACTTGAAGAAAAAAAAAAAAAAAAAGAAAAAGGAAAAAGAAAGAATGAAGTAAAATGACAACGACACTGTCAGTGTGACTGTAAACTTCATGCTGAAAAATTCACTCTTCTGTGCATTAAGTGAATTCCTGCTGGAAAAGGGCAGCTGATCCTAGACATTATTCAGCAAGCTCCATTTGTATGTTCTTTCACTGGAACACATGCTAGTGAGATGGATGATTAAAATCTTACAAATCCTAGAGCTCTCCCCAGACTCAAACTCTGCTTTTGTTCTGCAGCTTTCAGAGCATTTCAGAACTAAATCAAAACAGTTGTGACAGAAAAAAAATGGAAGCTTAACTGTGTGCTGAGTGTCACCCTCTCTTAAAAGAGGTGAACGAGGGGATGCAGGATGAACACAGGGCTCAGAGCCCACCCAAAATCTTAAGGAGTAACCATGTCACTGACTTCAGGGTGTGGCTCTAGCATCACATTTTTAAATCACTTTTTAGGAATCTAAGGTAACCTCTGTGCCTAGCCAATATCTGATTTGAAAAAATCATGTACAGTATCTAAGCTGATAAATAATTGAAACCTCGATCCCTAAAATTCTCAACTCAGAGGATTTGCTGTCTAATGTCAAATCTCATGCTGCAACTTCACTGGTCCCACTTGAGTCAATAATCTATTTGGCTTCAGCTGGTTTTAAAACACATAGAAAATTATTACCAAGCCTGGCTTGACTTTATGTGTGTCACCATATAGTCCAATTTACTTTGCAGCTAATATTAAATATTATATTTCATTGTCTTAGTTCAATAGTAGTATTTTCTTTTGATTTACTGTCATGACTTTTTTTGGTGTTTTAAGGGTGGTTTTTTTTTGGTTTTTTTTGGGAAAGAAAAAGTATTCAAACTTTTCAATTTAAAAAACCCCCAGCAAATCTCTAAGATACTTTTCCTGTACAAAGGGCATACAAGTAACTGCTAAATCTAAAAATAATATTCTGTAATGGGAATGAAATGTCATTTTTCTGATTTAAATTTATAAAATCCACATAATAGGAATGCTAATAATGTTATATGGGCACCAGTCCATTCACCACAAAGGATACAGACACCTTGATCACACTTTCATAACCCTCTGTAGCTTTGTGTATTTCATAAGAATGAAAAAAATCAGATTTTGATATCAAACAAACAACCAAGTGTGGGTGGTCACACTCCAGAAAACAGTAGCTAAGTGTTTTAATAAGCTGCTTTAATATTCAGCATTAGTCTTTGGAACAGGGCCCAAGCAGCAGAATCTTGTGTGTCTGCTGTGTGAACCTCCAAAATCACGAAGGCTCTGAGCAAAGTGATGTGCAAGGCTGGTTTGTGCTGCAAGTCTAAAACATTCCTGGGTAATATCTCAATGAACAGTGTTTTTGTAGCCACACTTATTTAATTAAAAATGCACTTTTATTATCTAGCATGTCTGCAAACCATCTGTGAATTGATGGGGTCTTTTGAAAAAAAAAAAAAAAAAAAAGAGAAAACTGAGCTGTCTATGAAAGCCCATTTTGAAAAGCCATAAAAATAATAGGCCAAATTTTGGTTCTCTCTGATTTTTTGATCTTGAAAAGCTTCACTGGTTTCAGTGGAGCTACACTGATTTTCATTTGCTACATATCCATTCCTTAGCATATGCAAAACTTCTGTTATTTGTCTGCATTTCTTATAAAGCTGAAACAGATTAAAAAAAAATCCAAACCAAAGACATCTTCCCAAAGCCACTGAAATTGCAATTACTGCTTTACCTTAAATCTGTTTATCTTTAAAATATACATTCAACTTTTAAGTTTTAAAATATGGTTGGATTTTATATATCTGCCTAAAATGTTGCTTTAACATTTTACTGTTATTTGCAGATGGATCACAGTTAGGAAAGGGAACTCACTAAAGTCTGGAATTTTACCTATTTAGTTTTGGGAGTTTAGTGGGCAGCTGGAAAATAAAACAATGTTCTTGGCACTTCAGTCTTGGAAGAAAATAAAACATTAATAAAAATAAATAAAATAATAAAACAAAATAAAAAATGCAAAGATGCCAAAGCACATATCACAACCAAAACTGATACTGATTTTGTAATCCTCCTGTCTGTTTTATTGGCATGCTGCATTTCTGAGGGGTTTGTGAGGAATGCAACTCAATGGCAAACTGAGCTCTGTCCATGAAAAATCAATGATTTTGATTGGATTTTTAAAAGGCATTTCAATACAGCACCAATTGCACATCACTTACGAGGCTTGAAACGCACCAGAGCACAGCATTTCCCATTTAGCAAGCCAAGAAAGTGTCTTGAGCACTGTAAAAAAGCATTTCACTGCATTTTGCAGAGTATTCAGGTGGAAGAAAGAGGATCCTGGATCTGGTTCACAGCCATCCTTCCTGAGAGGGGCTTTCCTGAGCACCCCCATCACCCAGAGTTCACATGAGCTCCCAAATCAGGCTCATAATTCAGCTTACAGAGGCAGAGGTGTTAATTTCCCTGCCCTATTGAAATAATTGATCATTCATGGACATTTTTCACTGGCATGCACCAGACATGACAGCTCTAAGTTTTTGCAAGAACAAGATCAAGGTGTAAATAGTTTGCAGAGCGATACATTTCAGTTTTAAGAGGGATTTTAAGATTAAAGGTAAGCTGAGTTCACATAAAAAAATAGGAGAGGGCAAACAAAGGTCAAGTTCTGAAATACCCAGTCTAAAGTATATATAGGAATTGAAACAAGATGTCATAGACAGTATTTGATAGTCAATATAGGATTAACATTCAGGTTCTTCAATTCACTGTGTCCAGCTCCTAGATATTAGGGCAATAAATCTTGCAAGTATTAAAATATATGTAAATGGGACCTTATTTTTTTTCCTTAGGTATTGAACGCTTGAAGTTTACATTTTCAAGTTCACTGTAATCATTTCAAGAAGGCAGTTACTGAAAGAATAGATTTTCACACTGCTACAAGCCCTTAGAGACTTGGAAAAAATGCCAAGGCACTGAAAGACTCACGACAGAACTGCTGGAACCTGGCTTGTGCAGAAAGCTTGCAGAACAAAGTCCAATCCCCTGTTATTGCAGGTGGCCATCTCATAGAATCTGTTTAAAAATAGGATTAATCTCCATCTTAAAACCAATTAACTTTTTGCCCCCGTGACTCCCAGTGGGAGATTATTTTCCAGCATCTCATGACTCTGCCACTTTAAAACTTCTTTATTTTCAAACATATATGCTTTATCAGCCACAATTTTCTACTTAACAATTTTTCTAGTGATATTTTCCCTGAGCTCTTTTCCTGTTTTCCCCATTTTCTTTTTCCTGTTGAGGCAGTTATAGAGAGCAATTGTAAAGACTCCTTTTTTTTTCAATTTTTCACATTTTGTTTAAGACAATATCTTTCATCTTTTGTGAACTCTAGTTACTGGAGTAGCTTTATTTTGCATCTCTCCTAGTCTAAGTTTTCTGAACCTGGGGGTGAGGACTGCCCATTATGTTCCAGTGAGAGCCCACCAGTGCCCTGCACAATGTCAGGAATTCCTGTCTCTGTTAGCAATAAATAAATAGTCACATCCTAGGGTCTCATTCTCAGGGCTACATCATTTCCATAGTTCAGATACCCTGGTGATGCTCAGAGGAACCAAAAACTTCCCTTCCTCAGATGTCTCCTTCTTATGACAGATCATGGAGATCTTTCCATGTAATAACTTTGTCAACAGCAAAACTCGCCAGTACATTCTTATTTTTCAATACTGAAAATATTAAATAATTCTGATCCTAACTCCTGAAGAATCCTGCTAATGAATGTATGATTTTTCCAGTTTCCCCATTATTATTTGGCTTTAATTCAATTTCTAACTGCTTTACAGTCACTCTGCTAAAACCTTGTCTTCTCATGCTTCACTAATTACTTCATATCAAATGCCACAGTGAATCCAAATAAAGCATGCACTAGAACTCCATTTATAAAATCACATTATATAACACATTTACACAACTTTTACAATCTTTTCCCATTAATGTTTTGTATTTCATATCTTTTAATCTCTATTTGCTCCAGAACCCTAACTACACTGAACCAGCAGGTCTGTTTGCTTTCATGTCTCTCCTGTTGAGGCCTTGGCTCTTCACGGTTCCTCTGCTTGCAGAAGTTAATTTCCTTCCTTTTTCAAACTTTGTCTCTCTGAAAATATTTATCCTTCCATTTAATTTTGGCTGAATGAAAGAATGACTGCTCAATTAGATACCACTGTGGCAACAGTTAAAGAAGGTAAAATGTTTTAAAAAGAAAACCTGTAGGACTGATCAATAATTTAAGTGAAGAAATCTTCTTTAAGTGAAGTTGGCTGCCACTTGCAAGCTTAACTGTGTTACCATTTATTTTAATAGTAGCAGGATACAACATATTTCAGGAAAGTCAAGATATTTTACTGATGTATCAGAATTAAATGTTTCCCAATATTTATCCCAATATTAATGATGCTACAGATGATTCATATCTATATTCAGATGGATTGTCTGAGAAACACCAAAAACTTCCCTGCCATTGTGCTTGTCAAAAGCAGTCTTGATTTTCAAGTGCTCTATTTTATTCATCCTTCCCACTACTCCAGTCAATAATGATGTAGATTTTTTTACTCAAACACATTTCTTAATTTCTCTCTTCCTTGACAGCACACAAAACTTTATTTTCCCTAAAGACAACCCTACCATGCAACACAATGGGGCAAATCTGACTTTTTCTGGCCATCAGGGCTGAAATCTCTTTTTGGAACAACATAACCCAGCTAAGCTCCATTATTTGAAGATTTTTGTCTTTTACTTTGCCCCTATTCCTTTACTGCCTACCATGTGAGGACCAGAGGCCAACTAAAAAAGTGCAAAGACAAATGAGAAAGGCAAGCTCCCATTCTCAGCAGATCCCAGCCACAAGTTCCCTCACAATACAGACGTAGAAGCCTTTCAACACAAAGTTGACCTCATTCTTCTGATCTCACCTGAAATCCTGCATCCTAGGTTCAAGTTTTGGCCTTTTGCTTTTAGATTTTGATCAGGACATAATGATAAGTTTTTTCTGATTAATTTGTCTAGAGGAAATAGGCAGAGCACTACAACTCTGTGTTTTATTTATGTAGATATTGATCTAGTAAATTTAGTTCTTTATTTTATCTCTTACACTCATTTTCTCTTCTTACATCCTAAACTAGATGCAGAGATTAATCAATCACTGTTGAATTCCTCCTCTCATTCCTTAAATTAAAGATGCTCTTATCAGCATCACAGAATTTGGCAGTAATGCTGTCTTTAGATATCCATTAGAAATTATCATTTTAATCAGAGATTAAGAGAACTATCTTGTAAGAGAATATAGTACCATTGGGATTTGCCAGTGAGAATTAACTATATTACAAATTGTTTCAAATGACTTTGGGAGCCCTAAACTTTACATTTCTATGTGACAAAAAAAAAAAAAAAAGAAAGAAAAAAAAAAGAAAAAAAAAAAAAAGAAGAGTAACAACAAAATATTATGTCCTATAAAACTCTCAAGTGAATAAGAGGAAATATCAAGCTCAGAAATATGTTAAAAGCAAATCTTCAGGAAAAAAATATATTTGGAGTGACCGTGTCTGAAAGTTACATTCTGAATGACCTCTAGAGGATGTGTGCTGCTCATAACAGAGTTAAGTACATGTCATGTAGCAAATGGAACATTACAGAGAGACATTGTACATACAGGGACACAGAAACATATTGGCTGCTAATTCCACACCCCTGTTTATCGCTCCAGAGGTGAGAAGATCTCCCGTGCAGAGTAAATGTGCCTCATCTTTGCTGAGTGCAGCAAGGCCCTCTCGTTTTCCTTGTGGATGTGGGAATGGCTTCCACAAAGACATCCCCATTCTTGTACCCAGCTTTCCAGTGACCTTCTCAGGGGTGCCTCAGCAGCACTGATGTGGGTGGCAGAAATGCCTTCTGCCAAGCATCTTCCAAGGAAGGAACAGTGAGCTGCTCCAGGGCTGTATCATTTAACTTTGCCTACGTTTCCATGCCCCAGGATTTGCTCAGTGGGTGCCTAGGGACACACTTTGCTGTGCAGTTAATATGACCTTATCTTCATCTGCTGTGGAAAGGAAATGCACTCCTGTTCTTGAAGTGTATTAGAAAACACCAACACAAGTGCTGAAACTTCCTTATGTGATGGAAAATGGAAAGAAAATCTGGACTTTGTTGCTGCAACTGGTTTGCTGGATATGTTTAGAAAAGAAGCAGTTGCTCCACAGACCACAGTGCTTCCAAGATGTAAAACCATAGTCAAGAATAAATAATTGCATATTTGTGGAGATTTTGCCTCAGCAGGCTTTCCTTCCCATCTCCTCTGGTCACTGCAGTATTTGGGGTTGGTGTGAAGATCACGTAGCTTGCCTGTTTTCAGACTCTTGCTCCTCCCAGCACACCTACCACATCCTGATTGTGAAGTGGTTCTCAATTTTGACACTTTAAATGGGAGCAGAAATGTCACGTTTTCTGTGAGGATGACTGAGACATTTGTGGTTCAACCTGCATTCCAGGGGAAACTTGTTAAAGGAGGAAGGCATTCATTCAATCCCATTCACTAGTCAGATATACTGCAAAGTGGTTAAAGAAATGATGTTATAAATATTATGCTCATGTATCCAGGACATGTAATAAAGGGAAGCCATTTTAAGCCATTGGATGCAAAAAGAAAGAAAAGAAGAGAAGAAGATATTTCAGCTGGTGTTCTATTATTGTAAAATTAAGATGGAATGCTTAAAAAGGGATGGCCTGATCATTTTATGGATAGATTTTGTTCTGATTTCCTGAATGGCAATTCTAAATTAATATATTTGCTACAGACTATTTCTATTCACATACTTAATTGGAGCACCAATTAAACTGAGCTATGGAAAACACTGTGGAAAATGCACCCTCTACTGGCTCCTAAAAACGTTATAGAAGTTTGGAACTTTTCTGAACTATTTTCCCAGAAAATATGCCTGGAAGCAGAAAATTAGTGACTTCACTTTAAAAAACCAGGATTCCTTGCAAAAGAGCAGCTAAAGGTGTTTTACATACTAGAATTTATGAAAAAACACAAGCCAGAAGAATGTATTTTAGGAATACAAAGTACACTGTTTTAGTGGAGAACAGCATATTGGCACAAAATAATACCTAACACATCTCTTATTGTGAGTACAGCATGATGAGAATGGCTATAAAAATAGATTGGTAAGAGAAATCCTTCCTGTATCTATGACAGACAACAAACTTTGTTGTTTACTTTGATTCAGTAACCCTGCAGAGAGAAGGACAGGATTATACAGCCAAAAGAGAAAACTGAGTGTGTTTGGAGCAAATCAAACTATCACTGATTTTCATTCCTAAAATTTAGAGGTATGACCTTTCTACAATTTCCTATTTCAGCAGGAAAACACAATTTCTACAGGTAGTACAGATCTAGTTTTCTCCCCAGCCTATTGTAAATTGGGATAACTGAGCTGATTTCATTCTCTGATGGCATAAATGGGAGAGCCAGGTGTATCCATTGCACAGTGTAAGGGATTTTTTCTGTAGCAGTAGGTCCATATGTTCACTGTCTGCACCTTTTGAAGTCCACAGGCAATGTGCAGCCACCTGAGGTATTTCCCTCTCCAGCAGGTCACCTTGGGACAGAGGGGACAGGTCTGAGCCCTTTGCAACCAAGCAGCAATTCTGCTTAAAGGAATACTCCAGCTGTGGTGGGAATTTTAACTTTCAACGATCCCTGGGGATTATCCCGAAGCAACTCCTTCCATTTAACAACTTGTGGCTAAGCAAGGGTGACGAGAGGAATCCCTGAGACATGAGTAACCCCTGCTGAAGCTGGCAGACTGACTGATGTCACTCTGGAGAGCTGTCACATTATCAGGGTACCCTCCTCAATGGGCTGTGCAGCTGAAGATGCTGTCTAATGATGTGTTACCTCCTAATGATAATGGTCCTCATCGAGCTTCTCTTTAATGGTGTGTGTTACTTTATAATGATAATGGTCTTCTTGGAGACAGACTATAACTTTAATCTCACAACCCCACTGAGGGGATTATATTCAAAGCAGAACAACTCTTGCCCATGACCTCTGTGAGCAGCCTGCTCATCTGTGGGAAGTCATCAGAAAGAGCCTTCAAACAGAAAAGAGGAAATTCAAGTGAAAAGGCACAAGCCATCCTCGATTATGGGGAAAATATTCCACAAAAGAAAGATTAATACACTTATATAATACTTATATATAATTTATATGCTACTCATATATATATTCAAAATAATTTTGTTTTCCTCCTCTAGGCTTGCTTCTTCTACCTCAAAAAGTACTTAAGGAATCTTACATTTCTTTTTACAGCACCAACATGTTGTGGTTTTCAGCTGGGAGATGAGAGCAAATTGATATGAGCATCACTGGAAACTTGATATTTTGTGTGCTGGAAAACCATGGAGTGACACAAGAGATCTTTTGTGCTGATTTCTCTCCTCCATTGCTCAGTGAACATTTTGGCCAGATGTGGAGGGAGGCTCAATAGTTCCCAGTGCTTTTTGTAGATTCCTAGTCTCAAAAAGAACAAAAACAATTGTAATTAGCAGAACTTTTGGAAAGTATGATAATAAGAGAGATTGCATAGTCCACAAAGACTTCCAAGTGTGTTTAATTTGACATGATGCATGTCCTGTCATTATCTTTTAACCTATTAAAAAAAAAAGAGGATAAATCCAGCTCAAACCCTCTTCCTCCCTTCAAGTCTACAAAAAAAAAAAAAAAAAAAAAAAAAAAAAAACCACAACAAAAAACAAAAACCTAACATTCAAGTCACAACAGTGAATTAGATGGAAGAAAAAGCCTTGCAACTGAGCTTTTTCTAAAATCCAGCATCAGGTCTGAGACTGAAATCTACCCATTTTCCCTACACTCAAATCTGGATCTTCTAATGTTTGTAGGTGTTTTCCCTCCAACATAAAACTGAAAAATTATGATAGCATCTGAAAGATTGTTTCACAGCATTTCTGTACCAACCACATACAGGAAAAATACCCCTGGACAACATACTTAAAATAAATGACCTGAAATAAATAAGAAGTGACCTTAATTCCTGTGCCTGACACATTTCTGAAATAGTGTGGCCATCTAATCATGCATTATTTCAGTTCCATGATAATATTTCTCTAACAAGAATATTCTGATGACTCCTTCAATATGCATAAGTGTCAATGGAAATGATACAGATAATCTGATAGATCCCACAGTTCAATTAAAACAGTATTACAATGTGGACACGTTTTCATATTTTAAATACCTTATCTGCTTATTCAAAATAGACAGCATATATAATTATTAAAAAACATATAGTTTTCACTTTTTCTTTATAGGAAATATGCTACAATATATTTTCATATTTTCATATGAGAAAAGAAAATATATGTCTCCCTAGAAAATAGATACTGCAGTATGTTTTCATTAGAAATTAAAAAGACAGGCACTGGAAACCAATGAAATGGGCACAGAGTCAATCATTAGCCTAGGTACTGTGAGAATTTTTCAAGCTAAACCAAAATAAATTTGGCATCAGTGAACATCTGTCCTATATTCAGTCTTCTCTTAGTTTATTGAATAAGATTAATTTCACTTAAATTTATACTTATGTACCAAAGACAACTACACCTGAGTTACCAATGTCAACTCCATCCTTACTTTTATTTATCTTTCCTTCTTTTTGTCTGTTTAAACTTTCTGCATCTAAAAGACAGTCTTTAGTGTGCACTAACAACTCTAATAGAGCAGTTGTGTCAGAAAAATAAATAAAGCCCATGACTAACTCTGTCCATGGAAAAAACCCAGAGATTCTCACTCTCTTTAAAATTAATCTGTTTTACTCATGAGAAATTCACTGAAAACTTCAATTTCTTTCCTGTTGATACATAAGGTAAATGAGAGGCTAAAATGTTCTGTGTACAGGATAGATATAACCAGATATAGCCTTAGGACTGCCTCAGGACTGTGGAGGGATGTCCGCCAGAAAAACAATAAAAATATCTACAAACTGACCAAATTCAATCAAGAACTATTGATAAAGGACTGCATATCATTTAATTTTGCTTATTCACTTTTTAGGATTTAATAACATGATTTCAATGAGGATGCCAAGAATGAAACTTGATCATTTTGCATAGCTGGTACCAATGAAATACCAGCAGAGTTTAACAAATCCAGCATCATTCATTCCAAAACTTCAGCATTTCTATAACATAAAAAACTTTGACATCCACTGCAAATAAAATCTGTCTTAATTATATTTTTCCCCTGCCTTTGGTCTATCTTTTGTATAATCACATCACTCTCTCAGAGGTATTCTCCAATATTCACTGAAAACTATGCAGGAAATCCTCTAGAGAGGATTTTATTATCTAGATAGCTTATTTTCTAAAGTTTTAAGAAGATGCCATAATGAGTAGATAAGACATCAGGTTTCTCAACTGCATCCTAATTTTGAAGAACTAGCTGTGCTGTGATCAAATGCCAGCTAATTTTGACAGATTTTGGAGATTTTAAGAGGCACTATAAGCAATTCTGCATAAAATGCATCAAACTTCTTGCACATCAAAATGAACCTTTGCTGCTCTAAGCAAATAGCTTCTAAAATTGGAATTGGTACAGTAAAAATTTCATGTCTTCTGCTGTTGCCTCCTAGTACCTATTTTATTGCACATCACCAGAGGGAGGTACGTTTTGCAAAATTTTAGTACTGCTCTGAAACATGATCGGTGTCCCAAAATCCTTCTGGTGTTTCTTGAGCAGAGCACAGGTTCAGTCTCGTTCTCCACGGGGTCAGAGTCAAGATGTGCTTTAGGATAGAAAGGGTGCAATGGGTGCCAGTTTTTAGCAGATATCCCTGATGGTTATTAGAATGAGTGACAAAAATACTGCTTAAAGGATGCCTTTTTCCAGGGAGGTGGGAATTAGCTTTTCCTGCTGGCAAGCTGAGCCAGTGAGAGGAGCCTGCTCTTGATGCCCATGAGAGCTGGAGGGGAGCATGTGGCCACTTGCCCTCGTTGCTTGCCCACTTCTAGAGGAAGAGCTGCTGGCCAGGGCTGCTGCAGGAAGGCCAAAAAGCTTTATTTCCTTGTGCTTTCACAGGCCTGCTTCTCACATGAAGGTCAGCAGCTGATGCTCCCCATCCCTGGAGAGGGACAGTCAATGAGGTAAGGCCACAGACAGCACTCCCACAAGCTCCCTGGAGGTAACATAGTCACAGCAAGGGGCTGGTAGGGAGAAAAATCCTCTTTTCCTTGGGACTGAGCTGCTTTCTCTTCCTACCCTGTGAGTAACTCAGCTCTCACATTTCATACAGCTAGTCCAAGAGGAAAATCCAAGAGGATTTTCCAGTAAATCACTGCTTTTCCCTCCTGACATGTGGGGACAAACCACCTTCTGCTGCAAGTGAGGCAGAGGAGCAGCACTGAGCTGGGAAAGCTGAGGCAGATTAGATACAGTGGACAGGAAAGGCAGGATAAAACTGATTGTTTGCCAGCACGTAAGCCCAGATGATATCTGTGGTAAACTTTTATTTTTGCAGGCCACCAGGGCTGATGGAAATACATGTCTAATTGAGTTAGCACACATACACTGGTTACATACAAGTTACTTATATTAAAACTAACCTAAATTTTTATTAAACGTCTGTTGTGTATATTAATTTCTATATGTTCAACCAAGTGTAATGTTTTATTTATTTATTTATTTAGTAAGGAATGTCATTACTCATTTTTCCTCCTTATTTTTATATACTGGTTTCGATTTTGGTGTAATAAATACAATTCATGCCAAAATACGTCCACACAGTAAAGTCTTTAAAATATCACTGTTCAGATCCTGAGGTCAATAAGCATCTGCATAATAGTGTTCAAGGATTTGGTCTATGAATGTTCCCAACCTAAATAATTCTTTCTCAGTTGTCAGACAGCAGTCCCCTCCCTTCTTTTCTACATTCACATATCCCCTTCTGGGTTAGTGCAAGCCCACTTACACTACTAGCCCCCACCTCAGAGTGACTTAGAATTATTTATTTCTACATAACAGGCTCGTGATTAGTTTGTTTACCTTCAAGTTTGATTAGATCCCATTAAAAGTTGAGAGGAAACAATAAATTCTCTCACATGACTGTCCACTGAAATTAAGTGTCACTATACAAACATAGAGAGAGAAGTTACTCCCAAATACAGGAACTGACCCTTGCCACACAGTGATTAAAAACAGCTTTTCCTCTTCTTCTATATGTGGTTTGAAGTTATCTTGATGTTTGTATTTCCCATCATATGACTGGGAGGAATAAAGCATATGCAACTTGCCAGAAATCAGCACAACTACACTAACAGAAAATTGGCACAGACCTCTGGAAAATCAAATCCCATGAACAGGCATGACTTGTCATATGAATAGAACAGAAACAGGTTCCAAGCTACATCAACAGCTTCAACTGCAGAAGCACAGAACCATGTAGGTTGGAAAAGACCTGTAAGATCATCAAGTCTATTCATTAATCCAGCACTACCAAATCCATCACTAAACCAAGTTCATCAGTTCCACATCTACATGTCCAAATATTGCAGCTTTTTGGGGTTAAGGAAAGGCAAAGTTGTTGCAGCCCCTTTGCAGTACATGTACAACACCTGGTTGGATCATCCACCAAAGAGTGACACACATCTTAAAACTCTGGCCATCAGAACAGTTCTGAAGGGTCATCAAAATTTACTTTCTCTCTTCCAGTCTCCTCTCAATAAAGACCATGGAAGACAGGACTACAAAGGAGAGACTGCATTTGCACATGTTCCCAGTTATTGAAAAAAGTATAAAAGTTACTAGAGGAATTGTATGTTATGGCAAATACAGTGTGGTCTCCACAAACCTTTACCTTTTCAGAAAGATGAACTCTACAGCAGGTAATACTTAGGCACCATACTCAGTATCTTCAAGTCAGATTTGAGTAGAAGTAATGTTTGAAATCCTGTGTTCATGGTTACATGTTACCATCACTTCTGCTCTATCCTGAGGTCTCCAGTGAGCCATGAGCTATTCTGGACTGACAAACACATGCTAAAATAGAACAGGACAGAAACTTTTAACTAAGAAAATTAGCAATAATTTTTATACAAAGCCCTCTGAGAAAACTTTAAACTTTTAATCTAAAATTTCCAGTTCCACAAATACATAGATCTTTTTCCTCACAGATGGAAAGAATTAAACCAAGGAAATCAAACTAAGTCAATAATTAAAGCAGCATTAGCAGTAAATTGACAGTTTGTTCAGTAATGAAAACCATCAATTGCCAACTGTAATGAAATGCATTATTAAAATCATAATGAGGGTGTAAATACATAATGCTGCATAAAGATACAATCTGAAGGAGTTATCCAGTACAGCAAATAATTAACCTAGAATAACAGCAGCAATACAAAACAACTGGGACCTACCACAGGTTGCGGATGAGAGGAAAAGGGAGCACCTGTTGCCCTTTTCTCTGTGTACTGTTCCTGTGAATGCAGGAAGATGTGCCATTTTGGGGTACCTTGCAGGGAAGTGAGCAATCTAGCCACTGCAGGCACAGGGTAAAGACAAAACCTTTCCACTTATAGCCCAAATTATGGAACGCAGGCCAAGGAGCAAAACTTTTTCCCCAGCTGTCCTCTGTGCTGTAAACCACAATGCCTTCCACCCTGTCAGGGTGCCCACATTTACGAATTCCTTTTGGTTCTAGAGACTAACACTTTCCCTACTAAGAAGATACCAGGCAGAAGACAGATGTGCTCTTCTATTAATCAGAGCTCTTTAAAATACACATTCCTCTTCCTTTCCCATCCCTCCCAGATTCCAACTAATTCATTACAACAAGAGGCTATCGAATTAAAGGGGATCATTGAGCTGCAGAAAATGCCATAACCATGATTGTGCTAAAGGTCTGTGTCCTTTGCACTGCTCTGCACAGGAGTGGTTGTGGAAAGCAGATGCTGGGAAAGAAGTGCTGAGAAAGGAGGCAGCATGACAGTCTCATCTGGATAGACCAACTCAATCATGTAGCAGTGTTTATCAGCTAACATAAAGAGTCAGTTTGAAGTTAAAATAAAGATAGAGAAAAAGGGAAGAAATAAATCTGAGACGAACTTCTGAAGCGGAGGAGAAATGGTACGCAGGAGAATGAAAGAAAAAGAGAGCAAAATCAATAATCTAAAAGAGGAAATCGTGGAATCACAGAGTGGCCTGGGTTGGAAGGGACCTTGAAAGATCATCTGGTTTCAGCCCCCCTGCCATGGGCAGGAACACCTTCCACTTGACCAGGTTGCCCAGATGCTGAATTTAATGTCATAAAGGTGGTAAGATTTTAAAAACCTTTTGCTGGAATCTGTACTTATGCAAATTGAGACTTACATAAAGGGTAACAGAGACAACATCAAGAACACAGCTCTGTTAAGAGGTGCATGTTTTCATTACTGTGATAACACAGCCCAGTTATACTGATCTGTTTACCTAAGGCTGCTCTAGTAAACCAAGTTTTGGAAGACAACACTGGAAAATGAAGAGAGGGAGAGTCACACTCAATTAGATAAGCAACTCTGTAAATTCAGATCCACATCTCTAAAGATGTGCTGCCCTACCAATTTCCTTACTACAACCACCTCTGCCTCAGTAATTTTCATCCCAAGGCAAAGGTTCAGTATGTAAGATATGCTCAAATAAGTGTTGCTGCACTGGCAACTTGCCCACCACAGAGAAGATATGAATAATCTGTGACAATAAAGGGGTAATATTATGTCCTTTGAGAGGGGCATTTTTCAGAAATGCTCCATATTATTTATGACCAGATATAAAAAAGCCACCAGTTAATACAGTTAATAAACCATGACAAGTTTGCTTTAAATGAGTGGGATATCAAAATCCAACATTATTTATTAGGCAATATGATTTTTTCTTCGTATTTATCCATCAAACTTGGCACGCTTATTGCACATGCATTGTGCAAAGTGTCAAATTAAAGTATTGCTTATAAAAATAAACATTAATTACTGAAGTGATCCAAATGTTTGATTAGAATGTTATTTAGGGAAGCTAATAAATACCTTAAATAAATCTTTTGAACAGAAGTGGGAAAGCATGTATGAAAAATTTTGGGGGTCTCACCTCCTTGCTATTCCTTTCTCCAAGCAAATAATGAGATAGAGAATTAAAGTGTTAAGGAAAAACACATCTCATGAGGGCTAATAAACCAAAGACCACATTAGCTATTGTGGCATCTCTCTTACATTGAGCAAAAAAACACAGTAACAACCAAAAGGACCTGTGCAGCAATTAGGGTGCAGGAAGTCAGGAATGGAGAATGCAGTCTCTCTTTGGTTTCATTCCACGCTATTATTTGACTTGCATTTTTCAGCTGGAGCAGGCTCAGTCACCATAAATGTCCCCTGAAAAATGCTGAGAATGATTCACCCCTCCAGGATTCAGCCGGGAATAAAGACAGCCAGTGACCCCATGACTTTTCAGGGAGAGATCAGGATCGAGCCTTTGAAACAGATGTTGGGTAGAGGAAAATCACTGTATATTCATAGCAGAAAGTTTATCTTCCAAAGCTTGGCACTGTGGTACATGTGTTATTTTGGCTTTTGCAGCCAGAGAAGATACTACAAACACAAGGTTAAGTATTCTTTAAACACTTAAAGCTGACTTGATGAGAATGATGAAGGAGCGTGGGGGAAAAGGGAAAAAAAAGAAAAAATATCCTGTGCTTAAAATTTTGGGTGCAATTTCTCATCACACTGGGACAAGGAGAAGGAATTTCTCCTGTGGCATGAAGCTTTCAGAGGAGATTGAATTGAAATATAAATAATGAACAGAAATGAAATGGGTAACTGCAGACATAAGCTGAAAAATGCACGCAGTGAACTTACTGCATATAAACTACTTGCTACCATGATTATTAAATATATTTATTTCTATTGGAAAACAACATAAGTACTCACACTGGGAAATTGTACAGTCTCTGAGCCAGGATAAAATGTTTTTCTTTGAAGTTGTATCAGATATAGAAGTAGTAGATAGTTACTTCATTCAATAAAAAATTACAGAATTTTATGGCAGTGGGAAGATTTTTGTTCACTAAGTTCAACTTTTTATTTGTAAAAATAAAATGCTATCAACGAACAGGAGAAAAGTTTCACAGCAGCATAAGAAGATGATATTCCATTGCCAGAAGGGTTACAAACATGCTCCTTTAGAACAACCAAATAACAGAGCAAGCACAGTCAGGGGTATCACCCCACTGCAGCCAGCTAAACTTGCAAAGCTTCAACATTAGGGACCAGTTTTGGGACTGTTTCTGAGACAGGTGTCAAACTGCTGACTAGCAGAATGGGATCCTGTACTGCAGCAGGCAAATATGTGCTAGCTTCAATTTTTAGAAGTACTTGCACGACTGTATTTTAAATTTCTACCCTTTTCATGTGGTTTCTGTTCAACCACATAAAGTGAAAAAGCAAATAAAGTAGTTATTCTTCACGTGCATGGCTTCTGTAAGCCTTGGAAATTACTTGAAGGACATAGTAGCAGAGTACAAACACACTTGGATACAGGGTAAGCAAGAGGTATAATAAGTATTGCTGGCCCAATATCTCAAATTCCAGAACAACATCTGGCCTACATAAGATTACCTGTTTATTGTGTCTTTAGATTAAGTAATTGGTTCTCAGGCAGAAAATATAAATAACCTTTGATTTCTTGGCATTTATCCTGCTTTAAACATGACCAGGGAGTAGTTAATGGAGATACACATTTCATGTTGATAAAAAGCCATATCAAAACAATCCAGAACACATTGAAAGACTCAATGGATATGGTTATTTGAAACAGAGCACATTGATTTAGCCACAGTTCTCATTAAAATTAGCTGCAGGCAGACCCCTAAAAATCACTTCATATATAGGAAAATCACTGTAAATCACTCAGGCACAGCAAGGTACTACAATCAAAGAGGTATTCCCAAGAGCCCTCACTAAAGAAAAACTAAATATTCTTTTGAAAATTTGAAAAAAGGGTAGGTGCATTACAGTAACTCGATTGGTTTTAGTGAAGCTCCGTGAACTTACACTGGAAGCCTTTGCCACAAAGACAAGCTTCCTTTCCAGAAAGACACGAGCAAGTGTGAAAGGTTATGAAAATATTATTAAATGCAAGTCAAATGAAATTTGATGAAGGTTACTGAAAGCAATATTCTTTACAGAAACCAAATGACAGAAAGCCCTGCTTTACTATCACTATTCCAGCAATGAAAACCTGATTCTGTGTTAAATATTTCTCAGGGATTACCTCAAATCCCTGTTTTCTTGCATAAACCTGCCAGGAAATCTCTGCTCCTCCATTTTACTGTAATTTATTAAATCTAATGCAATGCATAACACTACTTCATAGTCAGACTTCATATTCTAGAAAGCTATGGGCACTGCAGGAGACTTTGTTGAGAATGCAAATATTACACAGAGCAGAAAGAAAAGAGTAGAAAATACTTCCATTCCACCCCATAGGTTTATTACTTTGTCAAAATGTTCTGCTGAGAAAATTATCCAAAATTTTCGCAGATCGCGCCATGACCTAATCAGTCATAAAAATTTGTTTAATTTTCTATGAAAGTCTTAGAGAAGATCAAAATGGGAAAACTAAAAAGGGAGGTTCTAATACCACAATGTACCAGGAATGCAGTTAATAATTCTGAAGTTGCATTTGACACTTTTACTGATGGTTGCCTCAGCTTAAATTTGATAAAATTAACTGATTTTATCTGAAGATAAATTTTCTACAGATATACCACTTAGTTTGTATTTGTTTCTTATGGTTTAAAGCTAAGCTAAAAAAAGAAAAAAAAAGGCAAAGCAAAAGTGAGAAATATTTATTAAGAGCAAATAATTTTCACATAACAGCAAACATTTAATAGTTGCAAATTGTTGAAAAAGGAAATCCTTATATTCTGGTATAGCCATACATAACCTATCTCTGAACTGCTGTTACTGCCCTGTAAGTTACTCCTTTTCTAATTTTAGATTATGTTCCAGACTTTCTCCAAACAGCCTGAAATACAATTATAATGTTATCCCAACTAAAGATTGCCCATAAAACCACTGGTCCCGAATGACACTTGGCTTTTTAGGCTAGAGACAGCACAGGGCTGTGTGGGAGGACATTGCTAAACTGCACATGGCTTCATTTGATTTTAAATACTTTTAAATACTTCCCTTATGGACAGAAGGCTGAGGCCTGAGAATTTCCTATGCTGAAGTGATGTGGAAAGGTGTGAAAAGCTCTCATGTCCTCAAAATTTTTCTCAGTGTGGGAGAAAAATCTTGGCTCTGCTACTTTGGTGTTCAGTATAAGGGCTGTCTGAGAAGTTCAATGCACATGAGTTGAACTCTGGCAAGACTTTGGCTGCTCCAAGCTTAGTTTCCTCGCAGAAAAAAAAAAAAAAAAAATTCCTCCCTCATTTATCAAACCATTGACCTAAGTGGCATCTGCTCAATCTTCTACAAGGCAGTGCTTGACAAGAATCTGATTCTTTGGACCTGTTCCTTCTTGGCACAGAAATGGTTTTATGATATCCTGGCAGTGCACATTGGCTCTAAATCCATTTTAACTCACTGTGGGAACTTCGTCTCCAGAGAATCCTCAGATGACTTTTGAATTGGGCCCTTAGTCACACCCAGCATATCAACACCATGGTCATACTGGGATTTATAAATTATATTAATTTATGTACTTCCAAATTCTACCAACCTATAGATTATTACAATTGCCATTGTCTTCCAGTATTGCTGTGCTCATTTCTGTCATTAGATTTGTATTTTATTAGAGCACATCATTCCCAATTGGAGATTCCATCCAATTTGTTTTGTTCAGATAACTGGGTTCACATCTAGATTATATCCATAGTTTAAGACTGAAAATGTATTCCTAGAAAATGCAGCTTTTTCTTTTCAGCAATCCCATTCTTTTCCATGATCTGAACTTTTAACTGAAACACAAAAAAAACACCTGTATTTCACTGGATTATTTAGAATAAACCCTTCCAGTCCATAATACATTACAGAAATGTAGAAAACCTTCCAAGCTTACCTGCCTTACTATTAGTTTGTATTGATATATGAAAAATGTAGCAATTCAAATTTCAGAGTCTCATATATTTTTTTTACTTCAATATCACATGCTACCCTCTAGGTGCCTTATTAATCCATTTACTCTTTTATCCCTGGCATTTTCTTATTGGTAAACCTACTGCTGGATTTTTGAAGATTCAAAATTGCAGATCTGTGCAGTAAGTAAAAAACAAACATTGGGGTAGCAGATATGAAAAATATCACTTGGGAATTTTCTATTATCTTTAAAAAAAACAAAAACAAAACAAAAACCAAACCCTAAATGTGCCTTGAGATTATAAACTTTAAACTAGATCACATTTTGAACATTACTGGATTTGTGTACATTTTTGTAGTGTTATTCCTCATTCTGACTGTAAATCTGGTGAGACTACACCATTACTCTTTGCTGCTTTAGGGCGTTCAGACTTCACACTTAATTCCTGGCTACGACCTAAAACACTTTTACAAAGGCAACTCCGAAAAGCCCTCCCTTTTCCATAGGGTCTGCAGGAAGCTGCATTCCATCTCACCTTCGACCTTTAGAGGGCAGTGCTCCCTTTGGATACCCACAGAGATTCCAGGAGGGCATGATGCTTCCGTCACCTGAGAGAGGTAAAACTTGGAAGCAACAAAAGAAATTTCGAAGGACAAGACAATTTCTTGCTTTGCTGGGAAGGGAGCCCATTCATCATGAGCCACACACTGGGGGAACCCTTTACATTTTGAAGGGCAGCAGGGACTTGAGGTCTTGTCAGTTTGGCTTTGACAATGACACTCCTGTGGCTGCTGAGAGGAGAATACCTGCAGTGGAAAGGGTAGAGGGATGTAGTCACAAAATGAAATTAATCATACTCCTATGCTCAGTCTCATTTTCATGCAGACATTCAAACAGGATCAAGGCCAGCACAGCTTCTATCTGAGCTGTCAGCATACCTTGAAGAATCAATACTGCTTACAGAATTACAGCTGTTTTTCCACAGGGTTAAGGAAACTTCCCAGTGTGACCATTCCCGAGGCTCTGTGGCAGCCCCAGTGCCAGTGTCACAGACTGGCACTGCTGGGACCAAGGCCCCTCCACAGGGGTGGCTCCTGTGACCCAGTGGGGCCCTGCTGGACTCCCTGCACTCCCCACTCACAGCCACACCAGGTTTCCTGCCCAGCTCAGTCCCAGGATTTCCATAGCAGAGCCTCAGACATCCCATTCCACAGTGCCATTGATCCACGGTGCAGTGACACAGACACAGCCTGAGCTGGTGCCTCCAAGGGGGACCCTGAGCAAAGGAACCCCTGGGCTTTTACCCCCTCACAGCCCAAGCACACCAAAGTCTCTGTTCCTCCTGAGCCACGGAGCCGTGGGCTCCTGCCCTGTGTCCCAGTGTCCCTCCCCTGGCTGTGCCACAGGTCCCTGTGCCCTGGGCTGTGCAAAGGGTGGCAGCTCACGGCCTCTTGTCTCAGGCTCCCACCCACAGCTCCACCTGCAGCTCCATCCACAGCTGCACTGAATGTATTTCTCATGGGTAAGAATGTACAGGTTTCCTAAAGCCTCCCCCAGAGTGCTATGAAGGGCAAGAGTGTGGGATGAGACTCTGGAAAAGGCCAAGAATTCATCTAGTGAAAGGTCTGTGATCTTTTATTTGTAGTTTACCTGCCAGTACTAAGAGTAAACTTTTCAGATTTACTTTTTAAAAGGGAAAAAAAACCACAAAAAAACCAAACCAAACCAAACCAAAACCACAAAGAGGAGAGAAGGCTCAAGGCTCTGATCCAGGTGTCCAAACCCTGGTGGGAGGAGTAAAGAAGAGGCAGCCAGGCTCAATGAGTGGAGCCCAGTGACAGGACAACAGGCAACGGGCACAAATGGGAATACAGGAAATTCCATGCCCAGCATCCTACCCTGCACTGAGTCCTAGCAAGCCAGACATCACCCCCTGGGGCTCCTTCATCTCCATCCCATGCCTAGGGCCTGCAGCTGTGCCTGGGGAAGGTCCGGCTGTGGCCAGTGCTGGTCATCACTTGTGTCCCACCCTGACTGACCTCGCTGGGGGCTGCAGGACAGGGATGGTCAGTGAGGGAGGGCACTGTACTGCACCCCAAGAGCAGCTTTCTCAGAGTTACTACCTGATCACAGTCTTCATCATTTTAGCGTGTTTCAAGAGGGTTTTATTCCCTCTTCAAGTTATGCTTAAAAATGTTTTAAGTGCATGTTTAGACACAACGAATGAATGTCACAAAGCTTCTGCTTTGTCCTTGTGCTTCTTCCTGACACCAGGAACACAAAAAATCCCAGTGTTGAAGAGTTCAGCTGAAGGGTCTTCACATGTAGGATCTGGTTGATATCTTGGATTTGACATCATGGCCTGTATTGCAGAGCTTTACTTATAAATTATATTGCTGGACACTGTAACTTTGGATACAATTTTCAACAGGATTCAGATAAAAATATAGCATTTCTTTCACCAGTAGCTAATTAGCACACAAATCTGTCCCTTTTCCTGTCACACAAGCTATACGAAATAATTTAGAAGCATAACAAGAGATCACAAACTTTGCTGCTCAAATGCTTTTTTTGACAGCACGGCTCTCTCTGCCCAGAGGCCTCATGGTTGTGTACATGACATTTTGTGCCTGCTGGTCCAGGCTTGGGAAGGTCCACAGGGTCTGTGTTCTGGGTGTCAGTATCTGAGAAGGTCATCCAAACCCACTCCAAATTCACTGGGACAAACAGGCCTGTCTGGAGAGTCTGCTCTGGCAGAGGAGGAACCACGTCAGCAAGCAGCCAGCTACTTCATGAGATAAAAGGGACTGATCCCCTCTTCTGACTATAAAAACAGCAGAGGATAGCTTCAGCAGAAAGTATATGAGGCACTATGTTTTTTATACAATTTTTATACTGTTTTTAAAATATCTGATATAGCCCACTAAATTAAATTTCACCAGCAAGAATGACAAGATGTTAGAAACTAGACCTAGTAAACCTCTGAAAAACATTCATAAGGTACTAGTCATTAGCTATCATCACTTAATGCCCATGATCTGCATTTACACTTTTCCAGGTTAGGACCACAGGATAACTTGGAGTGGAAGGGATTTTGGGAAGTCTTGTCCAAACTCCTGTTCAGAGCAGGATGCTGGCACAGCCACAAAATGCAATGCTCGATCCAGAGTGCTTGGTAGGTAAGCATTATCCTCACCCTACTTGCTTGATGTGGCATCACGACCTTGCTCCTACATGCATTTATACCATGACTGCTTTCACATTTGGCAGAAGTCTTTACTTTTTACACATCCTTTGAATGCTCCTCCTTGGGTTAATAGCCATTCTGTGTGATCTTGCAGTGGTTTAAATCAACAGTCATCAAAGGAAAGCTATTTTGCTGCCATAACTTGAGGCCAAAGAAGTGTTTTGAAGTCATGGAAAAGTTGTACTAACATTTAACTTGATAAGTAGCCCCTAGCCATGACCTAGTGTTCAGTCATAGAAATTCACATATAAAATTAAAATGCATTTTTAATGAAAATCTGTTTAACTGATTAAGTGCAGATAATTTGCTTCTATGAGAAGCATGAATTTTAGATCTATGAGAATATGAACATCAAATATTTTTCTTTTTTTTTTTTTAATTCTTTAGATTTAGGTTGTTGGTTCAAACAAGTTAAAGTGAGGCTGTATATTTCAACTCACAGTGCACATTCACTTTTACTCATTGACAGACACTGAAAACAATCCATTTATTCATTAGAGAGTGCCAAAAATAACTCAGCAGTTTCTGTTTTGCTTCTATTCATAGATTTCCTCATTTCATGTTAATCACTTTTGCAGCACTTGGCACCTTGCAAAAAAAATTCAGAACATCTTGAATTATTAGTTGTTTACTGCATTCACAAAATAAAAATGAAAACATAATACCAATAGCACTTCATAGCAAGTGTCATGCAATGAAATTGGGGCATTTGAATCCTCTGTAATGTACCCTGGCATTTTGATTAATATCATGAATGGCGAAGTAATTTCAAACACATAGATGTATATTCAGAGGTGTGAAGACAATGGTTATTTTAAGCATTTCTTGTTTAAATGTAAAATTGGAAAGTCTTAATTATTATTCTAAATTATCATAATAATAGTTGAATTTGGTTTGCCTACTGTACCTCCTGATTAAGCCTCAAAGGTATATTCATTTGTACATTTTTAAGGTTCCTTTCCATTACTAAATGACTGACATTTCAATAAGAGGCTTAAATTAAACCATAGTAAAAATTGAAGCAGAAATGGTAACACTGACTTCTGCAATAAATCTGTCCCTAGGGCCTTTTTGAAGAGGGATGTAGTTGTCGTCCCCTAAATTGTTTATAGAAGAGGTTTTACAGTAATGCAACAAACGAAATCCCATAGATAGCATTCTATTTCCCACAACTACTGAAAGACTGATATGAAAACTTCCAGTGTCATAGTTTATGATGATCTTGTCCTGAATAAACCCATAAACACTTTATTCTGCCATTCAGTTTACATGTTGCTGCCTCACATTTGGATTGATGGTTGACAGCAGCGATGTATAAATTATGCATGCCAATTTACTGAACACCATTAAACCCAAAGAGTATGGGTAATTTCAATAATTATACATATAAATAGTATTATTAGCTCTGTCAAGCTCAGTACCTGGATAGCATGTCAGTATATAATATCTACTAGGATTCAAAAGGTTCAGGATTTTGCACGAGGTTGGTGACTGGAGAGGTTCCAGCTATCATTTCCACACAGCTCATACTTATAATATGCAACTAGACACCACTCTTAAGATGTAGAAAAGCTTTGGTGTTGGCTGATCTGTCCACATCTGTGCTGCACTATTAGAAAGAAGATAAGAACTGAAAAATAATTACTTTTAGTAAATACTGCTCCGGGGGAGTTTAAATTACTGTCACCAAAGAACTGGAGAACCTTTTCCTCTGTATAGCTGAAACTTTCAGGTACCTGTTAAATCCCAAAGCTCCTATCAAGTGATGTGCCTGGAAATTGTTGCTTTCCACCCGGAGAGGAAAATTTCCACTCTGTTGCTGTTTTCCAGCTTCCCTTTAGTGCTGTCTACAGGCCCCGTGATGGTAGAGGTTGTGCAAAGACATAATGGGCAACAGCAACAGAAAACTGCTTTAAATGGACAAGGAAGACAAAGGATCGGACAAACATGTGCCACATTCCAGTTTTTATCAATTATTTCAGTGCCTGGTATGCTTTAGAGGCACTGCACAGACAAGGCAGTGTCAGCCTATGCACGTGGAATCCTAAATTTGTCAGGACTAAAAATTTTGTAAGACTTTTCCGAGTGCAAGTCCTACAGAGACTGCTGCTAAACAACCTGACATCTACTTTCAAAATCAGAAGTCACAACAGAAGTGGTGGAAACAGTAAGTGTGCCCAATTATTACTTTGATTTTGAAACTTAGCCCAGATACAGAGAGATTAAGTGATTTTTTGTTCAGTGTGAGTATATCAGCCTGACCACTGGAAATAATGGTGCAAGAGAGATTTAATGTGAACAATATTATGATTATTAATCTGAGAGTTGAAAAATGTATATCCTCTGCAGTCATAAGGTTTGAGCAGTGTTCTACACAGCCTGATTGCATATTTACATAAAATGCTTGCACCCACACAGAATTCTGATTTGGCTTACAATAACCTTTAGAATTCCATTAAAACATTTTCTTTACATTCTTCATGACAGAAACAACTGTTTGTTTGTTTGTTTGTTTTCCTCCATTGCTACCAATGCCTCAGGTTCATCTTGAGTCATTTAAGGACAATTTATAGGTAACAAAGGTAACAAAATAATTTAAATTAAATAATGCAGATTATTAAGCATGGAAAAGGAAGGAAAATGTTTAGTATGGAAAGCAACATAAACTATAGACTGTAAAGGAAAGGTAAACATAATGACCCTGTATGATGTGTTACAAAACAGCAACCAAGGGGGAAGAAACTCTTCAGAATTTGCAGACTGTCAGCAGTTCTTCCTCCCACAGGAAAGTACCAGGGAAGCACAGGAAACTTTCTTTTTGGTCCCCTCGGTTTATAAAGCACCCTTTTAGAAAAGCAGAGAGGATTCCTTAGGTTGTGTGACCCTGAGGGGTAAGGATGGTAGCTGATGGAACATGTTCACCTCTTTTTCCTTCTTAGCAGCAGCCCTCTCAAGTGTCTGTGCAGAATTGCCTGAATTGTTATGAATTGTTTGCGCTAACCAATTGTTTGGTTATCCCAAATAATTCCAGAGCATTGGTAAGCTGTGGAAAGTGGCAAGCTTCTCCAACAGCCCATTGTAATTCCTCTCTGCTGCTTAAGCAGACTGTAATATCTCACCCACACTTTTCTGGTCCTTTTCCTTGTTGTTGTTTTATTTTTTGTTTTGGTTTGGTTTTTTGTTTTGTGTTGTTACTAACTCCCAGGCTAGGTTACACTGTCAGAGAGGATCTATTAATGAATTAAAACAACTCAAATGTTGCCAGGGTTGTCCTCTGATAGCAACCACTCCTAATTAGTACCACCAAACGCCTCCAGCACTCCCACCAGCACACAGCACTCAGCTCAACTGGATCAGCTAAGCCCTGCAGCCACCAGAACTGCACCGAATCACACCAGCTCCAGATTTGGACCTGCTTTTCAGAGTTTGGCCTCTGTGTCATGTTGCATCTTCTGCCAGGCTGCAAGCACGCTTGCAGAGCCATCTGCAAGGTCTCCTTTAGCAGGACAGAAGAAATTTAAAGCTCCTGCATTTTAAGGATCTCTTTGCCATGTGCTGAAGGGCCAGTCCCTCAGAGCTATTCTCCCAAAGCTGTGCCCTCTCTGTCCTGCCCACTAATACATTCAAACACTGCAATAACCAATATCAAGCTTTAAAAGGTAGTGATACCACCAAGAAACACTTCTGTCTCTGGTTTTATTGTATGGAGATCATTATTTTGAACTGCCAAACTGAAAGCAGACCTGCTGGAAGCACCACCTGAAAGGGCTCTTGATTCCTGATGAGCTGGTTGTGCTCATCAGCCACAGACACACAAACCATCCTGTAGCATCTAAGGAAGTGTAGAATCATGACCAAGCTTTGTGTAAATCATGGGACAGATTCAAGCTGCCAGTCAGACTGTAGTCTGTCCACTGAAAGGCATGAAAGGGTGATTGTTTTATTTCCCTACACTTTTCTGGCTGTATACAATTTTATTCGAGTACTCTTATAGTCCAGATGACAGCAGCCCTCTTACTGATTGTAGAACAGGAATGTATTTTCAGCCTGTTCTTATGTCTTCCCTTAAGACTTTTCTTCTGAATAGAAGTAATAATCATACTTCTTCCCTCTATGCAGAATTGATTTTGCAGGAACATCACCACCAGGCGCAGTCAGAAGCCAAAGCTGAACCCAGAGAGCTGACAGACCTCTCCCCATGCCCTAGCAGATGATTACTGCCGTGGCTGTGGGCCGCTGCCTGTGCTGTCCCTTCACAGCAGGAAGATTTCTAAGTGCTATTTTCTGTTTAAAAGATAGTTCAACAATTCCACGTGCAAGTGTCTGCCTGCAAACTCTCTTGCTCGACAGCATAACCAATTTTACTTTAAGCAGAGCCCACCAAGGCTGCAGGCAACAAAATGGGGGAGATTTTTCAGGGAGCTGCAAAGCATGTACTGCATTATTTACCAGTTTTTTCACCAATTTTCAATTTTTGAGTGTTATTTTACTTTTTTTTTTTGTAAAAGTATCATGCTTCAGAAAAGTCCTTTTTGAAAATTTAGAAGAAAAATTTTAAGCACGCATGCATGCAATATGCACTGTGCCAATTTTTCACTTTTTTCTGTGAATAGTCCCAAGAAAATGACACACCCAACTGTTTGTGACCATGTGGAAGCTCTCAAGATGAAAAATCCCTGGACTATTTTTCTGAAATGCTCTGTCTTCAGTGACTCTCACTGTTAGTAGTCCTTCCTCTTGTGTGATGGGTACTTTGGAATGAAGCCCCACTGATACTGAAATCCATTGCATTATTTCAGCTCTTGGAGATAAAATCTGCGAGTGGCACAAGTCTAAAATGGCATTTGGGGAGGACAGGGAATAGCTCTATCTCTGAGTACCTCGTTTTCCAGGGAGCTTTGGCTAAGTAAATGATATTTCTTTGGAAAACTGGAAATCATGTAGAAGGAGCAGGTAAACTCAAACCCTACCCAGCAGACAAAATGATTGTTTATATGAATTATTTTAAACTTCTATTACTTTCTGCATGCAAGAGGTAGAATTTGGGATGGAAAGAGTACAAATGTCACTAATATTCCAAATTTTCACTTGCCAAGGTATGTGGACAAAAAAGAACAGGCAGCAAAAATTCCATTTAGAAACAGAGAGAAAACTGTAAAAAGTCAGACTTCGTAAATAGAAAGGGGAAAATAATAGGGAAAGAAATATTTTCAAATTTTAAGAGAATGAAACCTCAGATTTAAAGCTATAAAATACTGTTTGGTATTGTGATGTTAACAAACATTCTGTAATATTGCAGGAGGTCCCTTCAGACAGGTACTGAACACACCTGATTTCTACAGGAAGTGAAGAGATACAACCAGTTTCTAATCCCAAAGATGTAGTCAGAAGTTACTCTAAGCAATGCACAGAGATTAGACCCCATTATCAGAAAACATGGATACTTCACTTGGCTTGGAGGAGTTTCTCTTAGTAGCTCTCAGAAACACAAAGTCCTAAGAAAACTTAGTATCCGAGTTCCACTTCATTTGTGGAAGTAAATTGGAATTTACATTATTGATGAAAATCACTTCTTCATTTATACACTAAATCAAAATCCAGTAGAGTAAAACTGATATTTTCCTTCCTGTGGCAATTTTTCATTATTCCTTATGAATTTTTACTCGGAGCCTAGTCTGACAAAGCTGAGCCCCACTGGCACTAGAGCTACTCTGAACTAAATCTGATTTTTTTATTGTTTTATTGGCAATTAATCACCAATTATTTTTAGGTAGATCCACAGGACACTGAGAGGATAGAGAGAAGCTAGGCCAAAGGGAAAAGACATTGCCTAAGTAATCTGTCTAATGAAATTTTCATTATCCCAGAAGGGAATAAGAGGAGATTCTCTCACTGAAAATCCAAGATGCTTTTCTAGCAAAACATGAACTAATTCAAAACATCTGGATGATAAGAGAGTTCCTAAATGTTCTGAGTTTGACTCTGGATCTAGGTCTGTACCCAAGGTAGTCCTGAGACATTCATTTGGACTTGGACCTGACCATCATTTAATTGGAAAATTGTTTGGGGTAAGTACTGTCTTTGGGTCTGAATAAGAGTTACTCTGACTTTAGGGCTGCAGGTGAATTGGAGTTCTTTCAATACAAAACTGTCTAATCCAAGAAGCTGATTTAGGATCCATTTGAATTATTCCTTGTCTAAAATCAGAGGAGTGATCAGAACCTAAACACTAAGCACATAGGAAAGCTTCTCACAAGCTAATTCCACAAACAGCTAAAAAACCCCAGTGTATTTAGGGCATCATAAATGACCAGGAAGGACACCACGCAATTAAAAAGCTAAGGGCAAAGACCTGAACTATGCCTATCTCATTAGCTCATTAAACAGAAAGTTATCCTCATATCTTTTGTTTGCTCTATTCCATTATGTTTTCTTTGCTGTTACCAGTGCTGGCCTTCCCAGGGTCTATCAGCATGTGAGCACCTTGCACAACCTTGCTATGCCTCTTTTTATGATCCACCTTTCAAACATATTACCATCTGCCTGAGTTTATTTCTCCTTTATCAAGAACACATTTCTAAAAATGCTCAATTTCATGCAGCCCTAAACTTAGTCTTCCTTTGTTCTTGGAGAAACAGGTGGCATCTGTACCCTCCTGAACATCTGGAAGTGCCTAGTGCTGCAGGGACGTGTCACAAGCAGGAGAGGGAATCATCACAGCAGCCTTCATGAGGTTAAGGTGCTCTTTTTCCTGTTCCACTCTTTACTTACAGTGTTGACACAACAGATTAAAACCAGATTGACAGGAATTCTGACTACACATCAATGGCTGCCTTTCCTTTGTCCCCTGTTCATAACCCCTACAGGCTGTAGTCTCCTGTTAGTCTCTACATTAACAATTAGGACCCTGTTCTGACCTTTTTGTTTCCAGAGATGATTTTTAAAAAATGAAAACAAAGCAAGTTGAATCTTACTTAAAATATAAGCAGTGACTGCAGTGGAAGAGGAAGCTAAACAGGGCTGGAATCCTGATGGTGCAGGAAAAGACAAAACTGTCCAACTCCACCCCAAAACCAACTCCATGTGCAATAACCTTGTGGAATAAAACCTGACCCACATCTTTGAAGAAAGCCAAATGGGAGTTTACATGGACTCTCTCTTCATGCATCCAGGAAAGAGTGCTCCTGGGGAAAGAAAACAAGAGGCCAATTCAAGCAGCCTTAAACAAAGTGGATGAGCCCTGTGCCACTGCAGGTAAGGCAGGGGTTAAAGCTGCCTCAGATAGCCAGAGGCTCCACAGCTGCTTGAGTGTCTAATTGTCAGCACCTTCTCTCACATCCAGATTTACTGAGGAAAGCAGGGAGAATGCACCTTTCTCCTCTGGGAAAAATAAGCATGCACATCTTGTGCTTGTGTGTGTGCACACCCCTGCAAACACACAGAGATACATGCAGGAGGTGGCCTTGCGTGTCAAGCAGACAGACAGCTTTACCCTCTTAATGGATCTGTGCCTGACTGGGGTTTCTGCATTGGTTTCTTTCATTTTTACAACCAGGATAATATTTGGCAGCCAGCATATCTCAAAAGGCTGTTATGCTGACAGTTACTCTCTGTGCTGCACAGAAATGTGAAAGACTAGGATGTGAAAGACCAGCTACACTTGACAATAAATGGACTGGATTAGATTTAACTTTTAAAAAATTATTTATTTTACTTAAAATTGTTCCCCAAAGCATTTTTAAACACCTCTGGCTGGGATATTTTACATACTCAATTGACTTTATTGAGGCACAATATGTTTTCTGGTACCCACTATGAGAAAGCACCTAAACAAAATACATAGAAGCATTACAAATAGAAGCAATGCAACATCACCAATGACCTCAGTCTGGGGAAAAGCAATAAAGGAAACTCTCTTTTCAGCTGCAAAGTACATTTAAGACAGTGGCAGGGCCATGTAAATGTCCTACTACAGATTCCTCAGGTGCCCTCTGCAGATTTACATGTTGGAGCTATTTTTCACTGTGCCCTCTCCCATCCTTGGCACGGCACTCATGAAAAGGAGGCAATAAAGTGAACCCATTTCTAAAAACTGCTTTCAGAGTAGGTCAGTTTTCTCACTGATTTTAGATGTAAGCCAGCACTCAAACAGTCTTTGCTCTTCAAGATCAGCAGAGGGAAAATAAAAAGCTCACAAAAGGATAGAGTGAGAAAATACCCTCAGAAACAGGAAAGACTAATAGAAACACTTGTTAGAATTTTGCAATCAGGGCCAAAATTGACCTGAGAGAATACTTTTAAACTGCCTCTGAACTGTTGTAGCACAGTTCACTTGATTTAGAAAAGAAATTGAATCCCAGATGACACAAAACCTGCTATGGATGTTTATATCCTGGAAAAGGGAAAACTTCTTCCTGCAGGGCTTGAATCAGTGTTGCTAATTCCCTTCCTCCCATACATCCAGCTGCCATAGCAAGCAACATGTAGCAGCTTTCTCTCCCACCCAAGAAAGCAGTCTCAATAAAAACTGCAGTTGAGATTACTCTGTGCAAGAAAGACCCCTTCACCTTCAGGAAGGCAAGGTTTGCTGCTCTTTCTTTTAGGAAAATAAAGGCTTTGCTCTCAGCTGGAAAAGAAAGGGAAAACTTGGAAAGTGTACTTAATATGCACAAAATTACAGCTGGAAAATACTTATTAGATCATTTAGCTCACTCATTTTCCAGTGCAGGAGATTCTCTACGGTAATCTAACAGTGATTTCACTGAAGTTACCCACTTAGTCTCACTAGCCAGAGCTTATCATTCCAGGGAGAGCTGCACTGTCAGGAAAAATTGTTCCCTCAGTCATCTCTATCAAGTGCTATCCAGAACAGACACAGATAAGGGTTGAACCACTGTGGCACTACACAACAGTGCTAAAAAAAAAAAAACCAAAAAAAACCAAGGAAGATGTTTTTGCTTTTTGAATTGAGCTTTTAACACGACATAAAAAACCTCCCCAGACCATCCAGAGGCAGGTACAAGATGTCTGGGCTAACACACAGCCTGCTGTAGTCAAGTTGGATAATCCGCAATTTAACTGAAACTGTGAAATGAGAGGGAAGGAAAAATGAACAAAAGAAGGATTAAGAAAATAATTTTTGCTGTTCACTTTCAAGGTCTCTTTCATGGTCTGTGGGAGGAGCTTCCCATAAACCTCTTGATTGCTTCATTAAAATTCTCCCTTATAACTCTCTCTGAAAACAGCATGGCCACTGACAAAACTGCCTATCATAATGACAAATATTATGCTATTTTCTCCCTTCATTTCCTCTTTAATTACTTCCTTTATTTACTGAGATTCCTCTTCTTTCAACGCTACTTAGGCCACTCTTTGATACTTTTTTTGGTGCAAATCCCAAAAAAGTAATGTTCTGGTTACTGACCAGAGTGTCTAAAATGCACAGTGGTATAATATTAGTCTTCAATAATTTATAATTCTCCCCCAAAAACACTACTAATTTTCCAGTTTTCCCCAGCATGATGAACAAACTCGGACACATTTCAAAACAACAAGCACTGTGGAATTTGAGTGTTTTTAAAAATCTTTGCAGCACAAGAAGGGACTTTCAGTTGTACACCAAGCAAAATGTAGCATTTCTAGGATAAGATCTTTATCCTTATCATGACGTAGTCTCACATTTCCACCCAGTTTCAAAGGTTACTATCAAGCCTACAAGTTGAGCTGGCTACATAAGTCCACTTCACTAAAAACATTTTTCCACAAATAATGAATTTTTCCTTACTCACGTAAATTAAGGGATAAAATAAGTTCATCTCCTTAAATAGTTGTGCTATTACACAGAAAAATTACCCAACCAACCGAAAAACAGGTGGACCTCGGCATCTTAATACCTTTCCTTGCAGAAGTCCTGCAAGCAAAAACTGACACTGAACACGGTTAGAGTGGCCATGTTGCTACTGAAAATCTAGTTTTCAGATATTTTAGGACAATGCAGAAGAATTTTCAGCCAATGAAGGAAGTGTGATTTAAGTCCCCAAAAAACAGCCTTTAGTTTGCTGCAGGTAATGCACAGCTGGGGCCAGCACAGGCAGAGGTTTCTTTCCAGAAAGAGGACGTGGTTTAGTGATACATGCAGCACTTTGAGTCTGGAGAGGACTCTTTGCCCTTCCCAAACAAGACAAAAAGAGTTTTCCTCCTAAATGCAAAAATGTTGGCTATTTCACAGACAAAACAGTGTTTGAAACACTGTGTTTCATGATGGCATACAATCATGAATATATTTACATGAATAAATTTACTCACAGTAAATTTACAATAGGTTAGGAACTCTGTTATGAATTTTGTGGCTTATCTCTAAGTTAAAGTATTAATTGCTTTTCTTGCTTCTGGATGCATATTGTTATGAGATTTAAATTAATCCATGTATTTTTTTTCCACTTAGATGGAATGGACTTAATTAATTTTGTAGACCAGATAGAACAGCTGAGTTATGTAAGGGGAGAAGCCTGTACAACATTAATCTCAATAAAAGAAACAAACATAAATGAGAAACATCTCATCACTTTGCTGATAAATCCTCCTCTCTGCTTCTAATCTTCAGTGAAAACCTGAACAGTGTAAAAACTGCTTTAGGGTTTCACAAAGCTCACAGTAGAGCATCACGTGGCACCATGGTAAAACTGATTCATCTTGACCTCTCCTTTCACAGCCACACATGAAGATACACTCCAGCAAACCTCCAGTTCATACCCATGCTGCATGCTTTCAGAAGCAAGTGGCAGAGATGCTAAAATGAGATTAAAACTGATATCTCAATTACATTTCAGGATTATACGTGGTCACATTCTTGAATCTTTTGGCTTTTATCTTGCATTAACAGATTTATAGCACTGATAAGTTATTCTTTCAATCAATTACCATTTTGTGTACATTAAATCTGAAACATGATCACTGTACCTTTTGTAAGAGGAGAACAAGAGAAGAACAAGAGAACAAGTTGTATCGTGTCAGTATGAGTACAAAGTAAGTAATGAATCTGTTTATCCATACCTTTCACAAGCAACTAGATATGTATGTCTCCTGATAATAGAAATTTTATTTTGTCCTCCTTTTGGGTTCAATCTCAAGGTGAAATCGCAGGCATCAGTTCTGCTGCCTGGGATATCTCTGGTCCTTGTCTTGGCTTCAGGGGTGAAGCTCCCCTACAGAATATGCCCTGCACCTCTGCTCCAGTTAAAAACAAAGACCAGAAATATCAAATCATTCATCCAGAACTAAATAAACATTGAGTGCAGACATTTACCACCACTCTCAGCAAAAGCCCAAAACGTTCAGCGTGACCCTGTGCTTCTTCCTCAACCTCAGTCTCAGAGCTCCTGAGGCCTTTGGTTGCCACACACACTGCCTGCAGGCATTGAGCAGATTTTCAAAAGACCCAGAAGCCTCATCCCTCCTTCTGCAGAGCTCCTGAAGGAATATTATGAGCTCCCCCTTGCTCAAGAAAAGAGTGACATGAAAAGCATCCATAGGGAAGCGGGGGCAGGAGGGGCTACAAGCATGGAATTACTCACTCCACAGAACAGAAAGTGCATGAACATCAGGGAAGCAAAAGTGGAATACAATAACCTGCTGTCAAAGTGTCAGAGGAGTAAGTGGGGCTCAGATGATTTTCTATCAGTTCATGTTGGCAACTTGGCAACCTAGAAATACCCAGGAAGCACAAAGGGAATGGGAGTGCTATCAATGCTGCAAATTGGCACATAGTCTCTAGACATACTCCCAGTAACTTTTACACAGAGAAGCTCTTTAAGAAAATTGCAGGCACCACATTGCCTGCTTGCTTCTTGCTCTGTGTTAGAGATAGAAAAGAATTTCAGAGCAGTGGAGGTGCTCATATGAACCATCACAAATAACTTCTTCAAAGTCCTGCTCCCACACTTAGAGCCAAAGAGAACTGAGCCTTTATCCACTGAAGCAGGTTTTCTACAGTGATTGACTCAGGGTTACTCCATTTTTTCAAAATATCTCTGCATACCTTAAGAAAAGTATCACATACACTCATTCCTTGACATCAGGACCAAAGCCAGGCTGCTGTCATCCAGTGATCTCCATTGGATGACAGGCTTTTCTTGGATTTTCTTTTTCTTTACAGGCTTTTCATGGATTCAGGAAAGCATGTAAATGAAACATTTTAAGCATACAACAAGCTCTGTTTTAGTTTTGCTCGTTCATCTTTAGCTTGCAATCACCAGTGACCTAGGAAACACCATGTGACAAAATCACAGAAGAACCAAAATGCAACTGGTTTGGAGATTAAAAAAAGAGCTTACAATCTTTAATAAAAGGAAGTTCTTGAAAGGATGTGTGCTCCCTGGTCTTTGGAAGTTCAAGGTAGAAGCCCTACTTGAAAAAAAGTCCCTAAACAAATTTAAACAATAGTTTAAAAAAATAACCTGAATGTTTTCAGGTCAGATTTAAATTCAGTGTTTTGCTCCTAGTAACATATATGCATGCATTTAAGTTTGCTCAGAGAACACTGATTTTGGAAGTATTTATAGAACCAGGTGCTTACCACAGACCACTTTTAAATCACCTCCAAGCTCTTTCTGGCATGTAACAGGCAATTATTGCAACCCAGAATTGCTCTAGTTTGAAAAAAAATACAAGATGAAGACCACAAAATTAATAAGTATTTTGTGCAATAGCATGAGTAGCTTTCCCACCATCACTGCAAATGTTCTACCATGAAAACAGAGCAAGGAGAACACACATGTTCACACATGAACACACAGAACACTTTCTGCAAAAGTCGTGCCTAACTGAGAGTCTGCCTTGAGAAGGGAAACATGACAGATTCTTCCTCATCTCCTGCCAGAAGATGCTTCTTGAAGACTTTCATAATATCTACACTATGAGAAAGAAGGAATAAGCCTGTTTTCTGGTTCCTTAAACCCAAAAAATCACTGGTCCTCCACAGCATTACTTTACCATCACTCACCATGGCTGACTGGTCTCACATGAAGTTGGTCCTGTGAGACCTGTTTAATTTTTTATCCCCCTCAGCAGCAGAACATTAATGGGTGGCAGGTTTTGGGGAGCAGAATCCTGTTTGCACACATTAAGGATGACAAGGGGTGGGATGCTGTAATTCTCCCAGCACAATGCATTTCACAAATTCCACCCACTAAGCATTGCACTACGGAGCAGCTCCATTAGAGACACAGCCTGGCTGTTATGTATTCGAGCTTTGCAAGCTCATAGAGCTATAAAGATATATAAATTTTATTAGAAAAATAGATTATATGTAGGACCATGACATCACTTTATAAGCTATGCTATTTAGACCTGAAGTGGTAAAATACATCAATGTCATGTATTGCATTTCCACTGTGTGGCAATTTTTTTGTCTCTCTCCCCTTTATATTCTTACTCTCTAATCTGTATAAATCCCATTGAATTCTACCAATGTCATTTGGATTGCTTGATCTTAAATTCATTTTATGACATAAGCAAGTTTATATTCTGCTTTTCATCCCATCTTATGAGTCACTTATAAGAAATGATTGTGGCCCTAAAACTAACCCTTGCAGTTCAGCCATTAGTGTTTTATTTAAGGACATTTCATTAATTTCTTCCAAGGAGGAACTTTTCTTTGTTTCCTTTATTTCACTTTATTTCACTAATAATAAAATGGCTTCTCTGCATCTTCGTTTTAAGTACCATTAAGGATTCATTGTGAAAACACAAATATTTTCACCTGCAAACTCTGAAATACAATGGGAATTAAAAATAGCTTTTTCATGTTGGAATACTGGCAGTCTCACCTTTTACAGCTTTTGCACCCCAAATAATTTTAAGTGCATCAAAAAATATTATAGCAAATTATTGCAAAGCTGACAACTAATGCAGAATTACTTACCAAGGTTAAAAAGAAATTCAGCCACCTCTAAAATTATCTTAATTTAGGCAGAACTTATTTGGAACAGCATGAATTTCATACAGTTTTATCATTGCACCTCCCCTACGCAGTCTTGAAGCTTTATTATCAGCTCCCTCTTTTTGCACTTAACAGCAAATGAACATTTCTAACTTTAGTATTTTAGAAGATGACACAGAGCTCTCACCTAAATTTTTTACTGACACTTGGTGAACCTTTCTTTGCAGGCCACAAAAATCCCTCAAACTTAGGCATTTTCATGTGTTGGACTGATGGCAATGAAAGCTGTATTTGAACACTCATGAAGACAGTAGGAAGTTGGAAAACTGGACCAGTTCCCATGCTGGGTTCTAGGACAGAGGGAAAGTTATCAGAGATGGAAAGAGCATGCATTGACAGGACAAAGGGGAATTGATTCAAACTAAGAGTAGGTTTAGACTGGATATTAGGGAGAAATTCTTCACTTTGAGGATGGTGAGGCCCTGGCACAGGTTGCTCAGAGAAGCTGTGGCTGCCCCATCCCTGGAAATGTTCAAGGCTAGGTTGGATGGGGCTCTGAGCAACCTGGGACAGTGGAAGATGTCCCTGCCCATGGCAGGGGATTGGAACGAGGTGATCTTAAAGGTCCTTCCAACCCAACCATTCTATGATTCTATAAAAAGTTAGAGTATTTGTAACTATCCACAGGTAATTGGATGACATGAGACTGGTTGGTTATTCCACAGTTACAAGTACCACAACAAGGAAAAACCCCAATCTCTCTTCCCTGGACACTGAGGAATGCTCACCCAATCATATTTTGCTTTTGTGGCTGACTTCACCCCACATGGCCAAAATAATGAAAAAACAAATCCATTCTCAGGGAAGCTCCCACCCAGGCTTGTTCCCCTCAATTCTCCAGGATTTTCAGGTTAATTGTTTTCTTCCCCAAAAAGGCTGAATGTGTCACCAGTAGTCTACATCAATGCCACCACTCCTGAGCAGATGCTCTCTCTTCACCAGTGTCAGTGCCATGCTATGGGTAGGCTCCTGTGGCAGCTGTGTCCCTGTGGAACAGGAATATGTCTCTCCCTGGCACGTGTGCACACATATTGTCCATGCTGCACCTTTAATGTTACATTAAACTGAGACAGCTGATGACAATTTAGTGAGAATTGCTTTAATGAAGTTAGCACAGAAGTAAACACATGCTTCCAGGCACAACAGAGACACCCAAATTAAATGGAAATGGATGAGATTAGTATGCTCACAGGCGAAAAAAAAAAAAGTGAAATACACTTTTAACATTTTTGTATCCTATTTAGTACAGTCAAAGAAGAGCTCAGCCCCTAGACACAACACACACAATATTTTAACAGTTGTGCTTATCTGGCATTCCTTTTCTTTTTTAGCTCTCAAAGAGAAATATTTTCCAGAAACAAGAAGCTGCTGGGCTGCTGTTTGTATGGAGCACTGCTCTGTGCTGAATGGACACTGACCTGCCAGACCCTTGGGGAAATGCTCCAACTGAAATGGAGAGGCTCAAACTGCCAGCACAGCAAGGCAAATCCCTTTCTGAAAACAGCAGGGATATTACCCAGAGAGACACTAACACCCCCAGAGCCCTGGAGGACAGTGTTCCCAATACAGGTGTATTTCCCCTGTCTTACAGCTCCATGGAAATCAACAGTGTTGCACTGAACATGACTAAGCTATCTTGGTGGCATGGCTTTTCAGCTTCTTTTAATGTATACAGAGAGGAATTTTGTAAGGCAAAGCTAATAATAAGATGAAATTGTCATGTCTGAGTGAACATCAGCATGTAGTTACAAAGGTGCACCTATTTTGACCTCAGCTGTCATGTTGCACATGGTACTCTCTTTCTGACAAATTGTCTTCAATTTTTTTTCTCTCCTTCTGTTTCTTTTCCTTCCTGCTGTGGAGTGTTTTTTATTCATTACTGGTGGCAGATTTGTCCTCATTTTATTTTTTTTCCTCCTGCTGAGGTGCAGTAAAATAAATTAGTTTAATACATTTTATAAAGGTAGTTGGTTAAATTTTCCCTTTGGTACATCTGATGATACAAGTACTTTAATAAATTGGTATTAAGATAGTTTAGTTTAAATGTTTTGTGATTTTCTACCTGCTGTGGAAGATGTACTTTAGTCAAACATTTTTAGAAGTGCTGGAATCAATTTCTTTTCCCCTCATATTTCTGCCCTGAAGATACACATTTGGCACACTAAGGATTTATTTCTTGAAAATATGAAGCAGCAGTGTAGCCTGGTTGGTTTGATTGCTTTGATTGCTTTGATTCTAAACTGTTCAGAGCTTAGAAATAAATTTCAGCTGGGAAATACAGTCATTCTCTCAGAAACAGAGCTTTTCATTTCAGGATAGCCATATCTAGGTCTAGATATGACTTTTGTAAGAGTTTGGCTGTTTTTACCTGTTGGAGTGTTATGTACATGGAGAGCAGTAAAAGCCTGGCACAAAGAAGTACACAGAAATCCAAGTCCTGTTTCAACGGGGATTTACATGTTCAGGAATTCAGGTCTGAAAGCTTTCCAGAGGTTCAAGCAAAACCTCTTAGCCAAGGAGCTCCACGAGGCTCAGTCACCACCCAGAAATACCCAGAGCAGGCAGTGCTTTCAGTAACAGGGCAATTAACAAAACAGGTAGAAGAACGCAGACACCAGTCTGGGATAAAGAGTGGCAGCTTCTTGACTCTAATTGGGCTATGAACAATTAACTCCCATGAGTATTTGTCCTGCAAAGAGAAGCAAGGGTACCACAAGTATCCCACACAGAAATAAATGACCTTTGTAAGGTAACACAGGAGAAGTATTTTTAAAATACTCTTAGAAGAGCAGACAAAAAGAAAAAGCTATAGTCTGGGATACTTTTGCCTTGAGTCTTTAGATTTGTGTACCTTCAGAATAAAATACACAGAAGCAGCGCAGAGCTGTGTGCTTCCTTTTGACTAAACAGGAGCGTGCTCTGTGTCACTTAATGGCCTCATTACAGTTCTTTCTGTGGTGGAAATAAAGCCATTCATGTGGAAACACAGGTAGTATGGGAGCTGAGGTATATAATATTTATGCCCAGGCTCATCTACAGACAAGGTACCCTAGTGATAAGCTAAAGGATGTTGGCAGTCTGCACCCGTGCTCCACCAGCATTTAAAAATTAAAATCTGTGACAAAGGAATTGAGGAAGAACTGTAACCAAGCAGAAAAAAAGAAGATGGAGAAAAAAAAAAAAAAAGAAAAAAGAAAAAAAGAAAAAAAAAAGAAAAAAAGACAAAAAGAAAAGACAAACATCCGTTCAGTTCTGCCACTTTTTTCCAATATTGTAGGATAATGTAAAATGTCAGATGAGACTATAAACCAAAAGTCTAATAGACAAACTCCAGAATGAAAACTTTCCTGAAACAAAAAAAATAGGAAAAAGTTTAATCATGGGTCTTAGCATAAAAATTCAAGTTATCCTTTGTTAGCATCCTATTCCAACAATCAAATCTAAGACACTTGAATACATTTACAGCTGGATGATAACTACTTAGAGATCCAAATAATTGGGATGCAGTCTGAGGCACAAGGTCTAGCAAAAATTAACTGCATCACCGGTGTTCAGTTGTCCTTTTTCTGTCAACATCATCATTTTTTTTTTTGGTAAATAATGATGCAATCATAGAAAACATGCAAAATCATGATGACTGCTCAAGACGAGATAGTGATAAATATTATTCACAAACAGGCATGCAAACATTATGGGCTGATTCTAAGTGTAGCCTAAACTCTCTTTATTTAATGATTTTATGACAGCCATGTTTATTTATAAGAAATAAATAATGCCAGACGTGTGTGTGCAAACATACAAATGCCATATTCTTAAGCACTTGTTTTAAATTCTGTAGGAAAAAGATATCCCATCCCCAAAGATTTAGCAGAGAATAATGACTCAGAAGTTACTTGAGTTTCTTTCAGAGAGGTAGAAGGTATTTCTTTCCTGAACATGACTTGTCCCTGCTAACAATCTCCTGAGACACTTCTCTGCTGCCAGTACCAAAAAGTCATAAGGTTGAAAAGTACATTCCAGATTTTTCTGTACCATCTGTCACACAGCCCCTGTTCTTGGCCTTCCCTCAGTGTCATGACAAATGCCTAGCACTGATATTTTATAAGAAACTGAACACCCACGCTGTGCTGTCAATATTTTTAGTCTCTTTGGCTTTCCAAGGGTGAGCATTTGGCCCATCACTGCTGTCACCTTCAGGGGGGACATCCCTGAGCATCCCCCAGTGGGATCCTGTCTCGCAGCAGGAGTTGGTTCAGTCTCTGGTAGGATGGTCTGGCATGGGCTGCTGTGGCTTCAAAACTTTATGGCATTTGTGTACAGGGCAGAGATTTGAAAACTGCTAACATAAGCAGGGGAGGATAAGAGCCATTATACCCAATTAATAATGGATAAATATAATTTGTGATCATTAAGTTTAACAAAGAACATGTCAGCAAAGCAGATGAGAATTTTTAGCAGCAACACATGCTGTCTCCAGCTCCAATTGCATCTCTGATGTTTCAACTCTTCACTTCCCATTTCATTCTCCCCTCACCACTGTTGTGCAGTAAGGGAAAAGAAATTTCTTTCTGGCTTCTAGAGGTGACCAAAAGAAGCCTCTGAGACATGTAATTAATATAATCTATTAATGGCCCAAAAAGTGCACTGCAGATGAGGCTGGCTTGCCCCAGAGGAATCAGATTGCCATTAATTCCTAAGAGCAAAGGAAAGATAAAAATCCCATGCAACAAATTCCATCCAGCTTCACTAGGTCTCACCACTTCCACAGATGAAATAAATAGACCTCAGCCAGAAACGGAGCATTTGTGATAATACTTGCATTGGAAGAACAGCTGTGGTAATGTCCACATGGTTGGGGAGAAAATACATAAAAATCCCAGTGTATAATAGCAATTATTTTCTCCTGACATTACTTTTCAAAGCACTCTATTTTTCACCTGTTTTTTCCATAAGTTATCCTATTTCTCTGAATTAGAATTAGCTTATCCCTGGGCTTTAGCTATGGCTCAATGACTGGACTGAAGTTTAGTTTTAGAACATACAAGCAGCATAAACAATTTCAAATTAAAGGTCATATGGGAAACTGATATCTAGGGTACACTTTTCTGAAGATCAGATAGCTCAGTTTTCCTTTTGTGAATTCAGAAAAAAAGGCTTTGATTATGTTTTTCTAATCTGTTCTTTTCTCTAAAGACAGTCAAGCTCTTTTAAGATTAGTGTTTCAACACAGAACAAAATTACCTTCGTGAACAACAGAAAATATGCAAATTAGTTTGTATTAGGAAAGCTTTTGACACCAAAGTAATTATTTTTTTTTAAATTTGCAAGTGCAAAGCCAAATTGAAAGTAGTCTTATTTACCACAGATTTTAAAACTAAGGTGCTTTAAGTGGCATACATGACAGTTTGCTCTGTAATTCACTGGTCACTCTTCATTCTCTATTCTGTCATGCCAGCTAGCATCACAGAGGAAAGAAAAAAAATGAAATTAATAATAATTTAGATATCTCAGAACACAATTTAGCTCATTTTTTATCTTTGGTAGTGGCTGAATCAGAAAAATAGAAAGGAATCTAAACTGCATCACTCATTCTTTTTACCTGAGACTACAAGGTCACAATTATCTTATGACAATCAGGGAAACCAATATAAACATAGTTATGAATTTAGGTCCAGTTTTGAATACTCATCATATTGTGGTATCAGACTGTGCAAATATTTTAAACACAACTTTTTTTTTTTTTTTTTTTTTTTTTTTTAAATGCAAGAAAACAACTAATTTTATCATCTGCCTTCTCAATGCACTGGAAATAATTACATAAAATAAATTGATGTCTCTAGGACAACACAGGCAATTCTTTCTAGAGGCTTTTGTGCACACTTCAGGAGTATTATGAGCATAGATTAGTGACCATTTACTTAGGTACCATTTGTGGGGATGCAAAAGTTAGCATCTAAACCACCAGTTGTAGGATTGCTTATAAAGTGGATAGATAAGCAAATAATGAAACATAATGCATAAGGCAAGGCAATTTGTTGGGTTGTATTAGCATCTAGTTTTTTTATTCATTACACCAATGAATATATCTTTTATTTTTTTCAGTCTCTTTTCCTGGCAGGATTACTGTTCACCAAGAAGCTCATCAAGAGCCTCAGAGGATGGCTGCTGTCAGACAATATAAGATATTTTCAGCCTTCTTATGCAGTGATCACCTTCCCAACTCCTCACCTTTTCTGACACAGAAAATATTTACTCAGATAAGGTTTGCTACTGCAGAGGCAGTAAAAGAGCTCACAAAAAGTTACTGGTTTTCTCAGCACAGTAATTCTACAATGCAAATGCTCATGTTTTATTCATTCCTTTTTAAACAACCTCATCCATAACCTCATAATTTCTCTACCTGGGTGTTTCCTATCTACCTGTGCACTTGCATTTTCCCTAGGATTATGACCGAAGTGAGGCCCATGGTTGTGACAGGGTTGTACAGGTTATAAATCAGAGGCTGGTGCAATTTGTGGATTTGCTTCCTTCCAGTGCAGCTAAGGCGGCTTAACCCAGGCAGGCACATCCCTACATTTCCCTTCCTTCAGTCTCTCTCTGCCCCAGGCAGAAACAAACCCAAGATGAATTCCCTGTTTAACATACAGAGATAGGGAAATTTGCTGCTAATTACAGTGGTTAGAATTCCTAATGGGTAGGAGGGGGGGGTCTCCTGAGACCACTCCATTCCACAGGCAATTCCCTTAGGTTGTTAAGTTTTCCTGCCCTTTTTCAGAAAATTTCTTAACAAAATTACTAGCAGCCTTTATCAAGCTGATATTGTAATTACTTTTGGGAAACAAATGGTATCTGAGGAAAAAGAAAACCACACTTCCATGCTTAATTTAGTAATGGGAAATTTAGAGAGGGAGAGAGCTCTTAATAAATTCTCATCTCTTTCACAAATGGGATGAAGTAGGCCACTAAAAGCTTCATTTGGGAGGTTAATATTAACAAGCAGAACTGTGACCTTATAAAAGTAAAAAAAAAAAAAAAGCCTTTAGTTCCCAAGTCCTGAAAGAGTTTGACCATTCACAGGAATCTGGGGAAGAGGAGTGTATATGTTCAGCTGTCCACTTCCGACATTTCACTGCATCACCATCCTTTCCCTCCCTTTGTAGAGAAGGAAAAGACTTCTCCTCTTTTCTTGTGGATGCTCCCATTCTGTCTGAAAAGCTCTTACAGATGATGAATAAAAAACCCCAGTCTGAACTCCTGCCCTAACCTCGCCCTCTCTTCTCATGTTAACGGTGGCGAGTGTGAGGAATTAATTCTTTGTTTTCTTACAAGCCTGGACAACACTTAATGAGGAAAACGGTACAGAAGAATCAAGGCCATGAGCAAGAAAGGCAGGATCCCACTACAAAGCATAACGGAAGAGTTCTATCTGTCCACACATCCTTGGAGTACAAACCCTACAGATCTCCCCTTTCCTTTCTTTGCCTTTGAAAAACTACATATACTTTGACTGACAAAATCTGTAATCATTTCCATAACCTCCACCCCTCAACACTCAATGCAGAAGCTATCAGAGGCACACAAGATCCTCAGAATCTTGTTGTTATTGCAGTTTGAACTTCAAGCTCCTGAGTAGCTGGTGCACATCACGGTCATAGATTAGGTGCATGACAATGCAGACTTCTTACAAGGAGATGTTGCACTTTGTGAGCTTACTGAATGACAATTTTTATTGAGAGTGGGTCTGAGCAGAGCACTAAGTCTCCTCCCACTGACATTAATACTCTGGTTCCCATCTCTTTAACAGGAACACAGTCCAGCACAGAGGGTTTCTACAAAACCCATTCACAAGTTAATCCTGGATGCTCAAACACAATAATTTTGTGAAGCTGTGTTCTGTGAGGCTGCAGTCCATGTCACCCATGCAAACTCCACCACCCTAAAATCAGCTGAAGCTGCAAGCCCTGGTTAGAGAAAGATGGTGATAAAGAAGTGCCAAATGCCAGTTCCTAACCCTTCCTGGCACATATTTAAAATTCTGACCTCATCAGAGCTGTGCTGACTCACAACAGCTGGGGCACTGGCACTTGCTGGTTTTAAGAGATACGCAGGGAGATCCCTGGTAACAACAACTGCATCTCACTGGTTGTGATAAAATTAAAGTGGGACCACATATGAGCTCTGGGAAAGTATTAACCTTACATTTGCAAGTTCACAATGCTATAAAAATGCTTTAAAATGTGCCAGAGTGACACTTAATGTGCCAGTATGACAAAATTTTCCAAAGATCCTTAATGGACCTAAGGTACAATTAAACTATTAAAAAGAGCTTTTAACAACAGAAATTACCAGCAATAAACTGTCCCATTTCAGGGATTTGTTGTATTCAGAGCAAAATGTTCCTTTTTGTTATAAACCAACTGTTAACATTTAAAGATGTTGCTTTTGTTAACACAGGAGGATAACGAGTCTTAATTTAGTATGTTGTTACATAAGTATAACCAAAAAATAGTCAATGCATTTGCATAGAAAGTCTGGGGGAAAAACCCTGCACATAGATATCTACATTGAAAAAAAAAAGGCACTTGTTTGTAGACACAGAATGTATGTAGGGCAGCAAAGTGGAACATAGCAAATTGAACTGCAGGAGAGAGAGAGATTTTAAGATCTGTTGTCAACATATACTGTAACTCTAAACAGTGACAGGTGAATTTCTGGAAGCTTGCTTGGAATACGCAGTAAATCGAAAAGTCAGAGATTGTAATGCATTTCCCAGAGTCTTTTGTCTGCACAAGGGGTTGAAATTCTTATACAATTTCCTCTTCTGCTTAATCTGGAGACTGTGAGATGATTCATTAACAACTAATCTTTTATAAAATACATATTCTCTGTATGCAGCTGGAAGTATAGAAACATTCAAAATAGGGAAAATTAATTTTTTTTTGAATTAAAAATGTTGGGCTCATGTTTATTATTCACTAAATATTTCAATGATGAAACTTAATGTTTTGACTCCTGGATAATATCTTTGAATCTCTTCAAATTTTGTCTTTATAAGTTTTCTGAAATGCCTTTGGTATAAATGAAATCATCATCCTAAGTGTCTATTCTTACTTGAAGAGATGAATTATATTTTTAAAAATAATTTGTGATTTTTAATCAAAAATATTTTGGATGTGATACGTCATTTTAGTAATCAGGGTTCTACACCACTATGTCACTACTGACATTGAAAATTATTAGAATAATCAAGGCAATATATTCTTCCCTTTAACAAAAAATCATGATTATCCTTAAAATGTTTCAAAATCTTATCTTACTTTCTATGTATTTATAATATTGTCAGAATGAAGAATTTGGAAATGAAGGAACTGAACAAAAAGAAGCCTTTGTGCATTGTTTAGTTCTAGTGTAAAGATATTAATGCAACAATACCTATCACCACATAAGGAATCTAGTATTTAAGGAATCCAGTATTTTAGAGTCCTGCTTATTCAGGATTTATCAAACTTGTGAGGCAAAATAAGGACGTGGGGCTGTTTTACATGAGTGGAAGGCTGTAGCATTCATGGAGCATCCAAAATAGCTTGCATGTCACTTTTTGGTTGTTTCCAGCTATTTCAAACACTACACCATTGTTTACCATTGCAGAAAAGCTTGGATCCACACCCTTACCACTTGCCTGCAGAGGAACTGGATTCTGCGAGGACAGGTGGATAAAGAGGCCCAAAGTCATTCCTGTGCTTCACAGACAGGGCAGAAATTGTTTCAGACTCCAGTCAGGAACTGCTTTGCTTTGAGGAAGCCACAACTTCCTCATCTCTGAAGAAGGCCACTGTATATTTTATTTATCTACACTTAAATCCTAATAGTAATATTAATCTGAGTGAAGAACTGAGTATTAAGTCTCCTGACATAGGTAGTGAGTGAATGGAAAGCACCAGAGGCATGAAGAAGCTCCTCAATTTGTCTTTCTTTTTATAGTCCACTTACCTCCTGAGTAGCCAAATATTGTATGACTTACTCAAATGGGAGCAGAACTGCTCAGCTGACACAAAGCTTTTGCAGTGAGATGAGTTTGTAATCCACTATTTCCAACTGAAATCCTCTCCTCTATTCAGTTGTGCTCCATTTGCTGAGCATGGTTCTGAGTACTGAGCTGAAGTTTCTGCCCTTCCAATGATCACAAAACCATATCCTTGTCCCTCCCAGGTGACTGTAAGAGCAGAATATTCCCCGTGAACAGAAGGCAGTAAAACCATAGAACTGCAGCTACCACGACAAACAAATCCATTTGCATGGACTAGTGTTATTGCCAGCTTGGGCTCGAAGACCTGCTGTCATGATTACCTATCACCCATCATGAGGATAATATCAATCTCTAATTAGTTTTAACACCCTCTGAGGGATGAAAGGTGCTAACTAAACCACAAATTTATTCCACCTTAAAAGGAGAAGTGAGAGCTCTGTAAGTCAGTGCTCAAGCAAACGAAGTATGAGCTATTCTTTGTTATCCTCAGTATGTTCAAAAATCCTCTTTACTTATTCCTTTGACTTATGAATTTTCTGTATAGCATCATCCTGTATGGAATACCATTAGCATGCTTAAAACCACATCATATAACAAAGACATAAAATTATCTGGAAAGTAAAGCCGGCATTCAGAGTAGTTTCCCAATTAACTGCTTCTATTTTATTGGAAATAAGAAAATTGCAGATATAAAATCCAAACATTACTCATAGCAATAATCACAAGAGAGGAATGTGAATGAAAGGTTAATAAGCTCTACTTGAATTTGCTTTAGAGTGTGTTCTAGATGTAATTTAGGAGACCGAATTTAGGAGCTTTCATTGTCTATGCAGTCACCAGTAACAGAAAAGTGCCTCCAAGTGGTATCACACAGCACCCTGTAGACTATAAAGCATCCCCCTGTAGAGGACAAAGCTATCCCATTTCAACAGTGATAGTGCTAAAGACTCTGTTAATCATAGTTTTTTGTCCACATTTGTGAGAGTAAAGTGTTATTAAATAATACATTAAAATTAATATTTTGACTATGCCACGTTTCTACGTGTTAATTATTGTCCTTATGGAACCCCTAGAAAACATTTTTATCTTTCTCCTTACTGTAATACTATATATTAAAATATATGTGGCTGAATTGAGAGAAGAGAATCCAGAGGCACCTACTGAGGCAAATAAGGTGCTTCTCCTTGGCTTTGATGGCAGAGGGATCATCTATCCCTACATGACTTTGCACATATTCAGCATAAGGATTTATTATAAAATAGGCTCTAATTATGTTCATGCTAAAATCTTAATCCAGCTTATTAAAAATACTTCTTATTATGTTAAAATATAATTGCTTGGGATTTTTTTTTTTTTTTTCATTTTTCAAATAGGTGAATATTTTAGTCACTAGTGGTAAATTTTACCAGACAAATAGTAAGATACAAGTAACAGTAAACCAAAGACATCTGTTTTATGTGCTCTTCGGGCACTTTATACACTGAGAAATGGAGAAAAGGTGATTGATTTCCAGAATTTGAAATGCTATTAAGGAGATTCTGATCTTCATCATGTGACTTATTTTGCATGACATTAAAACAAATAATCCAATCATACTGGAGCTGTAGCAGCAATCATGTGATGTCCATCATGGTAGATGTGAGGTTCCTATTCCCATAGCAACATCTGTAGCACTCACGCTAATCACTTTAAATTAACCTTGATATGAAAAAACGCCCTAGGGATAATGCTGTTGTGTGGTAGTTCACATGAGTAGCACGATTTTCTAATAAAACTTCAGAGCAAAAAATAAGGGTGATAATGAGATGTCCTGTCAGGATATATATATATTTTTTTATATGCTTTAGTTAAACCAATACATTAGTACCAGCATCATGATAATTATGAGTATCATAGATAACGAGCTGTCTTATTGATTACTGCCCTTTCATAACCCACTGTGGTTAATTTAGAGCGTGCACACTAACCAAACAACTTAAAAGGCACAAACCTGACACGGTATCTGAAAACATAACTTAATAATTTAATATTTCACCTCTTCTTAAATGAGAATAAAATAAGACCAAACATGTCTACTAGTGTTTTTTGGTAAGACCCACACACTGCATGTACTAAGGTACAAGCCTGTGGGACCTCAGTACAGCACAAAGGGTCTTCAGATTTTGAGCTGAGCTTCTCTGGTGGGAAGCTGTCAGCTTAGAAGAGCAGAGCATGAACAGACAGTTTCACGTGGCACTTGTTACTTGAGTTGAAGACTTTCAAACTTTACAGAAAATTATACAATGAGAAGTCTTTGCAGACGTGAATATATCCTTACATGAGAAGTATCTGAAGAGACTGCTGGACTTGCAGGTACCCACAGCAGAAATGCATTTGGGCTCCTGGAGACAACTGACAAGTGAAATTAATTGTTCAAAACTCTCAAACCAGAGCTGTTTTGAGTGCTAAAACCCAAGGTATGCAGACTTGGGTTTTTACCTTATTGCATTCAGGTAGGCTGAGTGCAATAAGGTTACTCAGCATGCTGGTCTCCCTCTGCTGGGGGTGATGATGGGGAGAGGCCCCTTCTCCAACCCCAGCACAGCTTCTGGGCTGCCTTCCCCGCTTTTAGTTTTCTTTCCTGCCTTATAGTTAAATGCTAGTGTTTATTTTATGTGCATTTATTGTTACTACCTCAAGGTTACAGGCCTGTATTTCACAGCAGCTTTAAAGTATGATTCTGTGGTGTCCTACTGCCTTCTTTTATGGTGACTAGTTTTAATTAGAGAAGGAAAGCAGCAGTATTATTAGTCTACCAGAATAATGGTTGCACTGCTTTCCATGAGAAAATATAGATACTTACCAACACCAGCTAGCTGTTAGGTTAACAAGGGAATGCAATATAAGGTGGGTGCCTATAACAACTACAGCAATGCAATGTTAAAATTTTTCTTTTCAGTTCTTCCATATCACTAGCCTTGGAGCAAGAAAGGCTATTTAATGACTTCTCTTTTCTACCCCAATAATTCCGTCCTGTGGAATTAAAATTGATTTTCTTTTAGCTCATGAAGATCCAGTGTTGGCTGTCTTTTCCCTGATGCAAAGCCAAGGGAACAGTGTGGAGCCTGTCCATAAACTTTAGTGGACATTGAGTTAAGGCGTAAATATGCACCAGAGACAATGACAGAAAATGGGGACAGCAGTATTTTGACTCTCAGCAGGGAATCTCAGTCTCAGAAAGCAGTGCCAAGGGCTTTTCACAGTCAAGCTATTGAGAAAGCAGGAGACACAGTGTGAGCGGGAGTTTCTTGTTGTTAACGAACCATCTCTGTGGCTTAAACACAAACTTCAGTGGTGAAATTACACCATCAGCAGCAGTGCCCCGGAGCTGCTGCCTGAGTAAACCTGAAGTGCCAGCCAGAGCCCCCACCGTGCTCTCCTCCTGCTGTGCCAAAGCACTGCTGATGCAGCTGAACCCTCACTGCCCAGCCCCAGCCAGCTCAAACTCCACGTTTTCCCTGCTCCCAATCTTCCTGGGTCACACAGGGAGCCTCACAAACTGAGCTCCCCACCACTAAAGCAGCAACACCAGAGCGTAGGGGGATTTAATTCATACATATCTCACGTGGGACTCTTCTGTGTCTCAAGGTGGTTGTACGGTGACATTTTGAACCGTCATAAAGAAATTAGCAAGCCTCACACCTTTTCTTCACTGCTTGGAACACCTCGACAGGGTTGACATGCAGTGCTGACTACAGCTGCTGATGTCAGATGTGGATTTTTCAACTAAAATGACAAGACCCTTTTTTATTTCCTAAATAGCTCCAAAATTTCTGGACTGAAATTTTGATAAGGTTACGTTGTTTTCATGTACACAAAAGAAATCACAGGTTGTAACTCAGATTCTATTCCCTGGGCAGGGAAAATTAAAAAAAAAAAAAAAAAAAAAAAGAAAAGAAAAAAGAGTTTACCTTCATCTGTTTTATCTTCCATTCTCTAGGGAAAAAAAAGTCCAAACACTTTTCTATATCTATTAGAATAATAACTGATCTTAAAAGAAAATTTTCCAAAGTTCAATTTTTGAGCTTTAATACATAAAAATAAAAGGTTATGTAGTTGATATAGAAAGCCAAGCTCTGAGGTTTAACTTGTAAGCTCCTTGGAGCCAAGAACAGATCACATTTATCTGTAAAGCACCAGACATACTTCCCAGTTTTCTATCAACAGCAAAGTAACAGTGGGAACTTTTGGAGGACTTAACAAGGATGGTTTTGTTCTGTTAGATTTCTTCCCTATCAGCTTAAGGCAAATGAAAGCTAGAAAAACTCAGCTGCTTCCAGATAACGAAGTGCAAGTTCTCACAACAACATACACCCATTTAAATAAAATGTTTTTTTGAAAATCAAACCAGTTTTCTGTTTGTTTGTTTGTTTGAATAAAATGGTTCCTATGATTTCAACCCCTTCTTCCTGCATATGGAGACCAATACCAATTGTACAAAAGACTGCAGCAAAAAGAATAAATGTCTCATTTGGCAAAATTAGAACGAAGTCAATGTTGATATGGTTTGCAAAATGCAAATACACCAAATTCTTGTTGTTGAAGTATACGATCCTTTTGTACCACTTTCAATTCTATGTGCATACAAAGCAGTTGTCTTTCCCTCTTTTTCATTACCTACAACACACCTTCTCTGATAGATGACCTTTTAAAAATATTGATAATGCCACCATGGCTATTGTGACCTGCCAGAGGGACTGTGTAATTTGACAAGAATGAGAGATTTGCCCTGACTGACAAAGTAAATAAATTTTGTGAGGAGAACATGACTGTGTGTTTACTTTGGCTTCAGGCAGACTCTTGCATTTCAAGTGAGTGCTGTATGAAGCAGTACTCAGAAGTTTTGGTGGAGTTCTTATTGGCAAGTCCTTCCTGAGACTGTGTGTCCTGGAAAATATGTCTGTGTCCCAAACAAATAATACTGGATTAATAAACAAAAATAGATTTTGGAAAACACATCTCTAAGTTGTGTGTATATTCTGAGTGAGTCTGATACTGGAACTGTTTTTTCCTGGGTAATCAGTGAACTGCTGTCAAGCCATCATTTATAAAGCATTAATGTTTGCAAAAGATGGTCTCTAGGACAAAATATATGTGTTGATGGCAGTAGAGTGAAAGAAAAGTACATGTAGTTAAAGAAAGTAGGACAGGAGTAACTGCAGGTGAGAAAAATAGGACAGGAAATCATAAACATCAATTTTGCCCTGATATCACTGATGATGAAAATTTACCAGGCAGGTTTTTCTTTCATGTTTTTGTTCCGACTCTCTTACCACCAGGAAAGTAAATTGTTGATCTTGATACAGATAAAATGGGTGGGAAAAAAATCTGTCAGGAGTGTCTATCAACAAAAGTAGACAATTTGTCAAGACAGCACAATTTTCAATAAATATACACAACAGAAGATAAATCTCAGAAGCTTCTATATACAGGTAATCATTTCAAATTAAGTGCATTGTACAAACTCTTCCCTAAAATGGAACTAATTCATACTAGCAGAGTAGAAGTTTCAGACCATTACAGTAAGAGAGATGAAATAAAAAGGAATAGCCTCACTCTAAGTCCATCTTTACAAATAACAGCCAAATAATTTCTACATGCTGCTGCTTCTTGCAGCATCAGCTGTGCACCACCCAAGGCTGATCTCTCAGAGAGAAGAGGCTTTTTCAAATAATATGTACTAATAAAACCATTCAATGTTACACTCAGGCAATCTGGTTAAGATTTGATTCCTAGATCAAACAAATTGATATTGCATGGCAATTATTTATGCTTTGTTCTGAACTCTACATGGTGCATAATAATCACATATGCTCTTGCTCAGTATCTTGTCACAGTCATCAAAAGAGTGGGTCAGAAATAGCACAGCTAGAGCTGAAGATACATTTGTCTGTGTCACCTTCACACCATATGTGTAATTTTACTATTATTTATCCCACTTTTCCTGGCTGTTGCTAAAATGCTTTCTGCAGATGTTGGAACTGGCATCAGGAGAAGAGCACATCCCAAGATCCTTATGCTCCTCAGGCTCCCCCACTATAACAACCAACAGCAGATACTAATTATGTGCCAAAATGTTCATTTTATTCCTAATGGGAGCCTCAGCACATGAGTTTCTTTAGCTTCACTTTTCCACATATGCAGTGATCAAAAGAGAATCCCAGTGTCTAAGACTAATGTAGGGAATAAACCAGGAAGGCAGATGATGAGATAATCAAAAGGACAAGTAACTAGGTCTTTAAAATGCTTGAATTGTTTCCCTTTGCTATGCCAGCAAGGCCATATGGGGCGGTTCAGCAAATTACAGGCCATTCATAAAAGAATAAATTTCAATTTTGAACTGCTGTTCATTTAAAAAATGCTTATTTTATGTGTCAAATCCTTTGTTAACACCCTGGATGACCAAATTTCCAAAATGTTTTCTATGTTTTTTATGTGGGCTGGCCTTGATTGAATGTCAGGTACCTGTCGTAGACAGGAAGAAGAATTATAAAAGAAAGGCCTCATAAAATCAGGTCTGCTCTGTTAAATTATTAGTCATGTCTTCTAAGTGCAGCTAAGTAATTTGCAAGTTCCCATGTGAGAACAATCTTGGTAGGAGAGCTCATTAACACAACAACCTATCCTTGGGTGAAAAACAACTAGCACCTACATACCCAATAAGATCTGTCTCATGAGAATCAGTAGGGGAAAAATTGTCCACCAATAAAATCTGACACAGTACCTTCTAACAATCCTATAAAATGTGACCTAAACAGTAAAATTTGGAAAAATTTTATTGCAGGAGAAAATGGAGTCTTGGCTGACTCATTGCAACAGGTACCCACCAAGCTTCTCTATCACTCCCCTCCTCAGAAGGATGGGGTGGAGAATAATAATATGGATCATAAAACAACTCATAGGTCAAGATAAAGGCAGTTTAATAAAGCAAAATCAAAGTTCATATAGAAAAGCAAAGGAAAATAATACATTTTCAAACAGAATCAGACAAGGCATATGAAACCCCTGTTGCTTTTGAGTACTTAAATCACTGTATTTGCCCATAGTATTTAGGATCTATATGCATTTATAAACACATTCTCTCTGGCTCTGGGGATTTTTTTTTAATATTTGTATAATTGAGGAATTATCTGTGAACTTACATTTTTGAGATTATTGTCAGAAAAGAAACAGTACAGCACAAGGACCTCATAGATTCCACTCACCCCTAAACAACCTCTACTAAATATATACACATGCACATGAATTTGAAGGCTAAATAGGAAGGGCCAACATGGTTTCCTACATGCTCAGGACCTTTGTATTAAAAATAATTTAAAAATCAGGCTTAGACTTGGATAAACTGTATTTTTAATTTTCCAACGTTATTAACATTCAGCCATTGTAAGAATGTTTGAGAGAACCGAGAATGCAATTCTTATTAGAATTCCATTTTTTACATCAACAGAGAAGTGAAAAATAACTAGCATATTATTTGGAGAGTATTTTCAAAAGGATTCAGCAGTGGTCCAACAGACTTCAGGAGACTTGATGTGACCTCAAGAGAAAGTTGCTTGGCCAAACCTTAGAAAAATATCTTACACCACCCTTTTTTACTTTCTCCCAGTAACAAATGGGGAATGGAATCCTGGCCCTATATAATGCTGTGGGAACTTTGCTACTGACTTCAGCAGAGATAAAGTGATTTTTATCATAGTCTATTTATTCTCATGGAAATGTGACAAATATAAGGAAACTCCAGTTATTCTACTTATATATTGCTCTCTTCAAGAGAAAGAGAAAATCAGGGCAAAAAGTATTGGAGACTGAATGGAATTATTTAAGAAATCAGAAGTGCAGCCTTTTTTCCTACTTATTATTCCTGTTTGGTTGTTTTATTGTTTGATTTTTATGTTTTGTTGTTGTTGTTTTATTTTTTTACACAAAGGGAGAGTATAGATGTGTAAATACTTGAATGGTTGATTAGGAGTCTGTTTCACCCCTGGCCTGTTAACAAACAGGGACTGCAGGTAGACTCATTGTCTAAACAGAATTGTCACAAGGTAAGATGTGATGAGAAGGATAATGAAGAACATGCCAGGAATATTTTACTTTTGTTTGACTGCAAGAAACTTTTGGACACTCTGCCTGCTTTTGTTCAGGTGTGACAGAGCTGCCTATCCAGGAGAAGGCATCCAGAAAAATAAAGAAAGAAGGGATTCCCACAGGTCCAGATGTGTGGACAACCCCACTGACAGGCTGGTGATCTCTAGGCAGCCCAGAAACGCAGCCCATGGAGCTCATCAGGCAGAGACAGGAGGTGTGAGGTGGCATGAACACCACAGAGCTCATCATCCTGGGATAATGTGTCACTGACTGAAAGAAAAGGCTTGTTTGCATAAAGCAGGCTTTATACCAGCATTCTACAAGATGGGCAACATTTGATTTTAGAAGGGCTGCAGTTACATCTGAAAACTATGGAGGCTTCTAGCAATTGCCAGAAGAGGAAAGCAGTGATGCTGCTGCAAAGCTGGGCCTTTTCAGCACTCTTTTTTTTTTTTTTCTTTTCAATACAAAGTAATCAATAGACAGAATGGCTCCTAATATCCTAAACTCATTTCAGATCAGGTGGAGCCCAACACTTTTTCCCAAACAAAATGAGTTGAGTTGGACAGAGCAATTTCTACATGTTTTCTATTATATCCCCCATCCTGAATCTAAGAAAACTCTAAATGTACTGTTTGCTTGCACAGTTCTTTAGTGCAACACTGTGCCAACTGCAGTTCTGAAATATCATCTTCCTATTTGTCAAAAATAGCTAAAAAAAAGAATTGCAACCTGAATGTCATGTAGGCTCACTTTCATCCTTTCTCTCAGAGATAACTGGACTTTCCTGGGTTTCTCTTACAGAAGGACTGGCTAAAGTTAGAAATTTCTCTCTTATACTCCCAATTTGGGGCAAAAAGACCAAAGAGAAAGTGTTGTTTTTTTTAAAATTAGAAGTTCAGAAGTCTTGCATGTGCCAATCATTTTAGTGCCACTGACTGAACATCCAGAGTTTGGTGCTCATATGTTTCTTCATATGCTGGGCTCTTTGATCAGATGACATCTATGCTACATCATCTTAAAACAGATTAATTTCCCTAATTCAAAGGACAGATGTAGCAGAGACAGGAACCTTATGCAGAATCATATGGATTTGAATGTGGCTCACTGGAGACACTCTGGCACCTCCAACAAGTTAAAAATTGCAAGTAAAACAATTCAGACTGAACTTTTAACTTTCCTTCATAGAAAAGAAAACAAAACAATCATGTCAAAATTGACATTTTCCCACAGAAATTATCAACTTTAAAAGGAAACCACAGATCTGCAGTGGGAAAACACAAGTTCTGATCAGCTTTACTAATTACTAACGGCCTAATAAATAAAACTGTAAAATATTATATCCTACTTTTGCTTAATAAATAAAACTGTAAGATATTATGTCTTATTTTTGCTTCACTAAAGTTATATATATACCTACATCCTAGCAGATATGTGTGCTACTGACCTTTTATTGAACTTTTATGCAGTCCTAGTTTTTAGTGGGAATGTAGAACAAAGTCTGTTAGTGAGTTTTATATCCTAGAGATGAATTATCAATACAACAATAGATATTATAATTTCTTTTCTTTGAGGAAGCACAGCTTCACGTGGCCTATTTTTTTTTCTGGTTTCTAACTTATTTTTGAGAAATGACCAGGAAATACCCAAGCAGAACCAGCAAAAATAAATTACTGCTTACATACTGTGGCTACTTTCAGATTTGTAGCACATGAACTACAAATCTCTACAAGACAGTGAAAGTATGAAAGTATCAAACTGATCATAGTGATTTGTTTTGTTTATTTAAGACATGAAATCTGTAAATACCAAAGGAAAATGACCCTTGGTCTATCTATCAAAGGGTATTAACTCTGGAAACATACTTTACTGGACTAAATCCAGTAAAATCGTGGAATATTCTACCAGACAGAGTCACACTGGGTCTGGGAACAAATAAGGTATTTCCTTATTTTTATATTTTTCTTCCTTTTTTTTTTTTTTTCCTATTTCCTTGTAACTCTATGTGTCCATTATCGATGTTCTTATTGAGATGATATCTTTTTCTCATTCATGTTCATCTGTGGTTTTCATCTTTTTTAGCTTCAGAATACCAGCTCCACATTTTCCTTCTGGCCCTGGCCCTAAATGCCTGCTCCAGATCCAGGGAATATCTGTACTGCAATAATGCTCTTGCTCTGCCTCCTTTTGTCCATTCCCCCAAGAACCAAGGTCAGGAATAACAAACAAGTGAGTTAAACCAATCTTTAGGATATCTTAAATTAGTCTGATGAAACAGTGGAACATATTTCATAAATAAATGCACATACAGCTGATAGAAAAATGTTTTTGTACATTCAGAAGGTGCCACGGATAAAAAAAATCATGAGAAGAAATCCTACTTTTCCCTCCCTCTTTCCATGGCAGCATGGTGGTAGGACAAGCACATGATGTTGCTCATCTCTGAGCATCCTTTGTACCGTAAGAATTTTCAGTGAAATGAAAGACAAAGTGTCCTTGCTCCTGCCATGCATGACAGAGGGAAGCCTCAAGTAAAGTCAGCAGAGGGCTCTGCATTGCTTCAGTAGAGGTCAGATGCAAGATGGTCCACATCAACACTTTTAAAAAAAATTAACTATATAAACAGCTTATTTTCTACGTGTATACATATATATGTAGGGAGGAAGAAGAGAGATATTCAAAATTGTGAAGTAAAGCAAATTATTTTGGATGCTGACTTTATTTTGCCTTAATATAAGCTTAAAAAAAACCCCAAAAGGCTTTGATCTTAAAAATGCTACAAGCCTAACAGATTTCACTGATTTTTAGACATTCTTTAAGTTCCAGGAAATTACTCAGGGGTGTAATACTAGACTTCCAATTTTGAAAAACCTTTCCATGACAATTGTATTTGGGCTTCCAAAGTTTGTTGCCCTGATTTTCAAAGATACTAAATACTAAACTCCAAGGATTGTTCACCTTGGAGACAGAGGGTGAAGTCTGAATCAGCAGTGGGTAATAAGCTTTTATGAAGAGCAGACCACTAATTTATATGCCTAGAAATGGACAGCAATTTAAATTAATTGTAGGTACCAACACTGGAAAAATACCTGCTCTGGATCACAAACATGAAAAAGACTCTAGGGATGCCATTAACTGAATTGACCTCTTGTGTGCATAATTGGCACTAAGGCCAAAAAAGCCAACAACTGTACCTTTGGAAATTTAATTTAGTAAGGACAATAGATGGCGGTTCTGTTATGAACTTTTGATTATTATGAAAACACTGTTTGCATGGCCTGTTTCCTTAGAAACTAAGCAAAAGGTGACACATTCTGTTGACTTTCTATTATACATTCATAACATCATCCCTCAATTCTGTGTCATAAAGAATTTATGTAGCACATTAATCATGCAAAACCATTAAATTGTTATCTCATTTCAGTGATAATTGTTTACTGCTATAAATGCCTCATGTTTTGTTCCAACAGTTGGACTGTGACTAAAATGTATCCTCAGAGCAGTGTTGGCAGAGAAGATTAACTTCTTCAGAGAAAAGGAGTTATGAAAGTAAGGGAGCATTTTATGACTGTGTATGAGAAGATATGACTTGTGAAAACTTGGTAATTCAATCACCAAGTGGACCAGATGAAGCAGTGGCAATAAGAAACCTGACCTGCCCACAGCTGTGGGCATCTGATCAAGAGGAAAAGGTTTTTGCAAAATCCTCATGTTAATAATGCACCTGGCCCTTTTCCCAAAATATAATGAAGAGAGTATATATACATATATATATATATTTCCTTTTTACAATTGTTTAAAACAGTGTCAGCCGACAGTAATAAAAATTAATTATAATATACCTGCAATCATAAAGAAAACACAGACTGAAAACTAAAAGCCAAGCACTTACAGAAAGAAATGTTCATGAAAAAACAGCAAACCTGCCCCACAGCATAACTCAGCTAATCAGTTATGCTGTGCAACACAATGATTTGTCACCTGCTTTTAGATTTCCCTATTGACTCCTGCGCAGAATAAGAATAGGATCAATTTAAAGCAGTCCTTTATTCCCATGGGTCCCATCACTAATGCTGCTGTCTGTTACTGCTTTCTAAATGGAACCCAATGATATATTTTTCTGTAGCAAAGTGTCTACTTTATGAGCATAATAAATAGCAATGGCCCTTTAATGACAACTTTAGCTGTGGCCATTATGGTACATTTTAAATACTTAAAAACACTAATGGGACCTATCCAGTGTTAATTATACTTAAGATATGAGTGCTGTACACAAGAACTACTGCAACATTAAGTAAAACACTTCTGCTAATCCTAATTATAACCTGTAGAGAAGAGATAAGAAAAATCAAGTGTTCCTTTGCAGCAAGTTCCTAAAACAGCAGAGACAGGAAGGACAAATTGGCTGGAAAAGCACAGGAAGCACCTTCCAGCATAGGACTTGATCCTTATTTACACCATTTATATCAGCAGCTGCTTGCACAAGTTCCTCTGTTCTGGACTTGGGCTGTCATCAAGCCTGTGCAGGGCTAATCTGTGCCCTGCTGGAGCCAGCTGGGCTCTGTACAAACATGAATTAACACAGCCATTAATCTGACAGAGCAGGCTCCAGACTTCAAGAAAACGGGGATGAAGGGCAGGCTGAACAGACCAGTCTACAATCACTCTGACTAACTGTTTAACAGGTGCCTGAACTCAAAAAGAAGTTGCTGGGCCAGATTTCCAAGGGTGATGCAGATTTTCCATGTAGTATCCATGCTCATTTATCTCCACAGAAGAAATCTAAGATGACTATGCTTCACTTAAGATAACTCAATAAAATGCCTAAAACTGGGTAAGGGATTAAGTGGGTCTAACAGTTTGCAAAAAATAGTGCTCACATCTAGCTGAGTGTTCAAACACAGAGAACCCCTCACTGAGTGGCTTCCAGAAGTCCAGGACTGCATATTTTGACTTTTTGAAGCATTTCAGCAGGGGCAGAGAGGGAGCAGAAATCAGAAAAACTCTTAAAAATGTAAGTTAAATTAGTTCAGAGAAAGTCCACAAATACTTCAGATGTGTGCTCTAGTCCTTTTGTTGTTCAAATTACAATGTCTCTATGATACCTACTGGTCTTTGCTTGTCTTTGTTTATGGCAAATGATACAGCCATACAGAGAAAATAATAAACCCTCTCAGAAGGTCATGGGCATCTAACAGAAATAATAGAAATGCATAGAAAAGGAACATATTCAATCAAAGAAGATTGTAGTGTGTTGTTGATGACTTAGTGTTTAATACACTAATTTCCAGCCAGTTGAGGACTGAGTTGACATCAGAAAGAACACAACAAACACATAGAAACTTATCCTCAAAGTACTCTGTGCCTTCATCTACTTTATTAATTTGCAAAGTAGCCAGGAGAGAAAGTGACAAGAATTCACAGCATACTAATGAATTCCTGACTGGGACACGAGCGAAACCTAACCTGTTCCCCTCTTTCTCACTCAGTTACAGTTTTTGTAAAGTCCATTTCTGTTCAGACTTTTGGTGACAGTTCTATCTTGTTTATTGTGTCCATAGTCAGCACTGGGAGTTATTTTCAAGATAGCAGTCCCTGTTGGTCTTCTTGTCAAAATTAAAAGAGCAAATAACATAATCTTTTGAAAGCCACCAAGTTGCTTGAAGCTGGGTCAGTCAGGTTTTTATGGCTACAGCTAAATGCTTTATCTACAAGTTCGCCAGCACTTGCTTGAAGGTAAATTACTGAAGAAGTCTTAAATTTAACTTCAAACAAGCATGCATTAAAAACAAATTTCAAAAGCAATGAAAATGTGTCCACGACTGACGGTCTCTAATTACTGCAGATATAGATCATGGTTTCCTGTTTTGTAGATTTTTATTTCTCCTGCTGTTCCCATGACATACCAGTAAAACAACATGCAACAGGAAAGCAGCAGCTCTGAGGAGGGCAAAGAGACAATCAAGACAGACACATGTTTTTGTTCTCAACCTCGACGGTGTCAATCATGATACCAACCTCCTGGGTAAAGCACTGGAAGTGTTACTGGAAGGGGATGTGTTACTGGTTTGATTTAAAGCTTTGAGTGCAGTCTGAATGAGCCTGTTGGAGACAGAAAGTGCTAAAACATCATCATCATCTTCTTCTTCTTCTTCTTCTTCTTCTTAATAATAATAATAATAATAAAAGTTCCGATTTCTTGTCAAGATTGTATAGCACCAGCCTTGATTTAAAACTGAATAACATTGCATCCCTTTAGCATCTTGCAGATTTCTTCACCCTGAGCATTCAAAAGAAGTGTCCTTTAAAGAATCCTTATCAACTCAAACATCAGTCTTTCATAAACTTCAAAACTGTAAAGGCTGTTCCTCCTTTGCCATCTTGATGATCTATTTTTTTAAATATACTAACTTCCTCTTAAGATAGTAACAGATTTTCTTTCAGGGGTTGAGCTACAACATAGAAAAAGGTGAAAATGTTTTGACCACTGAAATTTGATATTTCACACTGCCTTGATAAAATGTCAGAAATCATCCTCATAATTTGTAATCCATCGAGGACTATTTTTGTAAAGCCTTTTTGACATGCAGTTTGCTGCTGATCTAGTAATTTCTTTGGTACTGTATCTACAAGGCTGTCAATATTTATTTTGCCATGGTTAGGTAGCTCTTCTTATAAATATGGAAAATATATGTCCATTCTGTAAATCGACATTGACAATCCATAATATTTAAATAGAATTAGCATCACCAATTTTCAGGGTAGAGTGTATTCAGTGATCCTGCTGCAGAATGCACGGGATTCAGGGTAATTAGCATATGAAGCTACTCTTGCCATTTTGCTCCTCTATTTATATTACAACTCATTACTGTGCCATCATATTTCAGAAGTAGTGATGCAGAATTTGGATTTGACAATGATTCAGAAATGAGCCAGCCAGAAAATTACCTTTGGGGACTCACAGACCTTTCTATAATATCTGCCCACCTGGGCACCACTCCAAGCAACTGCATTTTCATGTCACTCAAGGGTGCTGCCTGCAAGTTGGAGTGCCAGCTGATCTGTATTGCAAATGGTACAAATTGTTTCATTGATGAGACAGAATTCATCCCAACAGAGCTCAAGGAGCCAAGGGAGCAGGGGCAGTCCCAGCCTCCACCTGTATCCTTGCCTAGTTCAACAGGGCTGTGCTATAAAACAGAGACTGGGCTTGCTGGACCCCGTTGCCCAGGGCCCCTGGATTTATCCCCTTGCCCACAGGCGTTGGTAGGTGCAAACAGGGATAGTAAATCAAGATAACAGACCAAAACATGCAGTGTCTTCAGAAGTTTTAGCTTTAAGATAGAAATTCTTTATGATGAGAGTGATGGGACACAGGCACAGGTTTCCCAGAGAGGCTGTGGGTGCCATATCCCTGGGAGTGTTCAAGGCCAGGTTGGATGGAGCTCTGAATAACCTGGTCTAGTGAAAGGTGTCCCTGTCCACAGCAGGGGGGTTGGAACAAGGTGATATTTAAAGGTCCTTCCAGCCCAAACCATCCTGTGATTCTGTGATGCCAAATTACAGCTGCTGGACTGAAGGGTCAGCACTTGTCACACTGTGGGTGTGTAGAGGTACACAATCAGCTCCTGGGCATAATCCTCAGTTAGGAGGTTCCTGCTGTCCAAGCCTTTCTTGTTCTATTCTCAGTCTGGGGTTGTAGTTCATCATCTTTCACTTGTGTCTAACCATTTGCAGTGCTGAACACTGAGCTCAATAATGAATATCTGTACTCTAACTTGCACTTACACACACCCCCACCCCCATATACATTCTGGAGGATTATTTCTGTACAGATCATTTCAGACTGTGAATTGGCACAACTGGAGGAGGAGTGAACTGTCTAGTCTGGAAGTGCACACAGGGAGGACGGGATGCTGGCTTTCAAACTAGAGAAAATGTCTAAGCAATCAGTACCTTCACAGAAGGATGCCAAGAAAATGAGGGAGGCAGAAGCTACCTGGGGCTTAAGGGAAGAAGAGAGAAAGTTTATTGTAACACTGCAGATGCTGGAGAAGGTAGACTTGAGGTTTCTGAAAAAGAAGACTTCTGTCTACTGCTTGTTTAGACTAAGATCACAGAAACAGAGCTCATTACAAGTTTCTCGGAGTAAAGAAGGGTCACAGCTATTCCCAACTTCTGTTCTACTTTGTTTTACTGAAAACTTTTTCTCTTTTCAGTTTGCTTTGTTTGATAGCATAGCTTAGAAACAGTAACATGTATGAACTTACTTAACAAAACCTCACTGAAACAGGAAGAAATATAATAGTTATCTGGGCCTGATCTACACCACTGCATGATTTTGATGTCACTATCCTGGCAGGGGGGAACAAAAATCCACTTTCTTTTGTCCTACCTCATATACTTATCATTCATTACACCACTATACTGAAGTTTTGGTAATACTTATTCCCATAACAAGAAGTAAAGTTCTACTGCTAGCACCTTACAAGCATATCCTCCCCAAAGAAGATATTTCCTTTGAAATACATAAGATGTGATCTCAAATTGTATATAAGCAGTTCAATTGTGTTGGCCAATTTCAGGCACAGCATCTCTTTTCTAGGATAATTCCTCTGCTGAAATGGTGGGGCATTTATAGCTTGGGATGGATTTTCTGAAGGGATGCACCTACCCTGCAGGTCAATAGAGGACTTCACTCTTCAGTGCCATCAATCTCACAAGGACTGCATTTACTTTACAATTTCATGAAAATGATGGACTGACTCATCTTTTGTCTGGTGAAACTTCTGTGATAAAAGCATAATAACACCTATGAGGTGTTCAGTGCTCTCAGTGTCTTCAACTGTCTGAGTCAACAGCAGTTTCTGGCATGGAGCACTATGCAAGAATTTCATAGCATCTTAGGATATTTATCCTGTACAAACAAATCTGAGGCTAAAGTCCTCCCCAAAAACACAGAGCATCACTTATCCCCCTCATCTTCTCCTGACCAGTGACACCCTTGTGCTCAGTATATGTTATTTGAAAGATCAGAGAAGTCAGTTTGAGAATTTGCAATTTATATTTGAATGAAAATCCTAGAAGGAATTATGTGGCAGGCAAACGTTCAACAAAATGACTACCACTCTCTCCATTTCAGACTTAGATTTTGTTTTAAATTGTGTCTCTTTCCATGCCTAGGATGCACATAGTTCTGCTGAAATGTAATTAGTGAATAAGGATTTTTTGTTAATATAGATTACCTCAGAGTCAATGACATCACTATTTTTTTAAGAGCCATGAAAAAAAAGAAAAAGGCAAGCTATCTCCTCTAATTAATAAATGCCTACTGGTGAAGGCAATAGCAAATAAGCATTTATCAAAAATTTACTTTATTAATAATAAACAACCCTCCTCTGAAGGAACCACGTTAAGGCACATTTCAAATATCTGCTTTTTATTCTAGGATACTGCAGATCACTATGGACTTTCTCTTGTGGTCATCAGAGAAAGGTGTCAGAGAGCCTCTTGTTCTGACACACAGTGCCAAGACAAAAGTATGAAATCTGTATTTTTGTGGGTTTATACTTTTCCAGCCAGTAGGTTTTCCAACAAGGTTGGTCTTTTGTGTTTACAATTAATTGGTACAGAAGTTTTGGCATTTCTGACTGGCATTAAAGACACTATTCTCTTACTTTTGTGGACTACTCTTGAACATCTTTGAGGTACTTTTTATCAAAATATTACTGTGTCTACGCCAAATTTAGCTCCCAAAATATGGCAGATGAAGGCAGAATTCTGGACCCAAGACACAAAATGTCATAACAATTAATGCTCATTTTTAAAATAAAAATAAAAAGATTACTTGTACATATAACAAGAATATGACAGACAATAGTAGCTCACATTACACATTAGTACAATACACTATTGTTAATGCATTGAATGTATGCTTGTCTATGATGTGAATACTTGAGTAATAGTTTATCAAATGATACATTAAAATTTTTACCAAACCTTTAAAATGATTGATTACTACACTTTTGAAATATACTACATTCAAAATTTTGAAACTATTAGGGATAGAAGTGGGACCACAAATTAAATTCATTAAAAAAAAATCAATGAGGAATATTCTCATATATGTGAAATCAATCAAAATGTCCACCTTTTCAATGTTGCAAGGGGGAAAAAAAGGAGTATTGATTTATCATTGCAAACTTTCGTAACCATAAATCAGGATCAAAGAATGGCTGATACTGGGTGGGACCCCTGAAGGTCATCTCATCCACTCCCCCCTGCTCAAGCAGGGCCACCTACATCCCAGGATCTTGTCCAGGTGCCTTTCCAGTATCTCCAAGGATGGAGACACCACAGCCTGTCTAGGCAACCTGTGCCAGTTGTTGGTCACCACAGTGAAGAAGTCTTTCCTTGGGCTCAGAAGGAACCTCCTGTGTTTCAGTTCGTGCCACTGCCTCTGGTGCTGTCACTGGACACATCCTGGCTCCATTCCCTCAAATATTTACACACATGAATAGGTTCTACCCTGATTCATCTCCACTCCAGGCTGAGCAGTCCCAGCTCTCAGCCTTTCCTCAGAAGAGGGAGATGCTCCAGTCCTTAAATCCATGCCTATGGAAAGCATGACATCCTTGCCTATTCAAATTTGCATCTGAATTGCATGGCTGATGGACAAATCTGTTTACAAGGATGAAGCCGTAATAAAGTCATTCTTTGCAAGCAAGTCGGATCTGCTCCTTCTTACTCAAGAAGATAATTGCAAGGCCTGATAATTAATTGTTATTTCTATTCATAGAAATGGAAATTGCTAGGGTGTTTTTTTCTCTTTTTATAGTTTTAAAAGTGGAATGTGGACAACCTTGTGTCTGAGAGAGATCAGAAGCATAAACTTGCCAAAGCTCTCATATTGTCTAATACACTTTTGGTGTTACAGCTAAGCTGATTCAATTTTTATCTGTTGGCACCTGTTTATGCAAGGAAACACCACTGTGTCCATACAGCAACACCAGCTTTCAAAGATCTGCTCAATTACCCTTTCAACACACTTAAATATCTGATATTTGTGTTTTATAACAAAGATCATAGATGATAAGCTTGGACTGTCATACTGCTTATTCATTCGGAGCTACGTAGTTAATGAATTTCCCTTTTTTGTTTAGTCCCATCATGTGTCCCCCAAGGGAACAGACTGTTTAATTCCATGCTAGGTAATTATTTACTGCTTACTGTGTGTTTGTTGTGGTTTTAGTTCTGGTTTTCTTCTGTTTTATTACATTTTGCAGTGTTGTGTCTCACTGAAAATCCTGACCATCCCCTGAGCTGAAAGTGATGGAGCCATTGAGAGCCTCAAGGCTTAAGCTGATAAATGCATACACCACAAGAACAAGCCACTCTGAATTTTGGTTATGAGGAGCACTTGAGAGAGAAGATATTGGTCTTAAATAAATGCTCATAAATATCATTAAACACAGAATGTCTTTTCAGGAAAATGAAAATAGTATTTTTTTAATGCCAGTTGCCTGGCTGAAACACATCTCTATCTTTTCCTTTTTTATATTTTAACATCCTTTTTTCTCCCTAAGGTGTTTTTTTTCTAAAGCTGTGTTAAAATAGCCACACTGGTAAATTGAATAGATTCAAGGCGTTTCTGTGATAGGAAGGATATTTAACATGGCAAGGCTTTTCCTTGTTCTATAGTTTTAACAGGTTCTTTGCTCACCAAAGCAGACAAAGTTAAAATGAGGAGGCTGTATTGCCACTGGACAGCATATCTGACCTCTGAAGGCACTAGGAGGGTACAACTGCCCCCAGTCTGTGCTCTGGGAAATCCCTTCCAAAAATCCAGGTTGAGGTCACATCATTGCTGATCCACTTAAATTCCTGACTGGTCTCTCATTAAAAAAAAAAAAAAAAAGACATTTTTGCTCCTAAGTGATTAAAAAACATTTGCAAATGAAATGGAAATGTTTCAATTTTTTTTTTAATAATAATTTGCACACTGGTACCTTGCATTTTGTACAGTGGACACATTTTTTTCCCTTTATTTTTAATTGAATGAGCAAGAGGAAAACCATTTTTTTTGCTTCCTATTTCAGATCACCTCTGGGAAGTATGGCTACTGGACAGTTTGGCCAACTATGGAATTAAATTAGATTCCTATATATAAAGTTTATTTATATGCATCAGGCATGACTACAAAAGTAATTGCACGTCACAGTGCAGTGCTCTCAGGAGCGTGCTGGGGTTCTTGGGTTGTCCTCTGCAGGGCCAGGAGTTGGACTTTCATGATCCTTCTGGGCCACTTCCCACTCAGAATACTCTAGGATTCTATATGTTCCCATGGTAAAGCAGCCTTTAATCTATGCAGGGAAAGAAGCTTTCCCAAAGGCATTTGTTTTCAAAATAACTTTTGTAAAGCTTATCTATATGGGCACAGAGCCAAGACAGTAAAACACACTGTGACTGCCAGACCATGCAAACAGCACTGCAGTCACTCTTACAGTCCAACAGTTCTGTCTGCTCTATGAAATCTGCCAAAAAATTACAGTTATGGTGCAGAATGGATGGATGGATGGATGGATGGATGGATGGATGGATGGATGGATGGATGGATGGATGGATGGATGGATGGACACCATAAGTCTATAGATGGACAGCTAGTGTCTAATGGATAATCCTCATCTGTAATGGAGTTTAGACAGCATTTAAATAAATCTGTAGCATGCAGAACCTGCCCCTTCCTGAAGGAAGAGGAGAAAACAATCTGGTGGCACACTGTCATGAGTGTGTTGAGGTGGAACTGAATGGAATGGTTTAACCGTCATGCTCTAGGCAGACTGTGACAGGTTACAGACAGCTGATAGAATGAAATTTTAAATAAAGGAGCAACCTTGTTCTACTGTATCCTGCAATTAAAGCCATTAGGCAAAGGGAAGACCATTTTGATTTCCACCTTTATGATTCTGGGATGTATCTCTTCATTGTGCTGATAAAATGTAATGTGTTATATATTTCACCATGACAAAATATAATTGATGTCATGAGCAGTTTTAAATTATTGCTTGTATAATGTATGCTTTCAGCAGAAGTGTATTTATTATTGCAAAATTTCTGAAACTTGTTCTAAATTACCATGAAAAGCACCAGAGTGGAAGAAAAAGATTTGTCAATGACAAGACCAGTTATTTGAAAGATTTTAACTTTCAAGTCAATTTCACAATTCACTTTCAGCTCCCATCTTCTTTTTCTTAGGGGGAAGGAGAATAAAAGGGATAAGGGAAGAGAAATACCCATTACATTTATGAAACTAGATAAAAGCAGCAAAAAAGCAGAATGTTATATGTAAAAGCAATAAAAATTTAGAAGCGTGTAATTCCATGAAAACAGCATCTGTAAAAAAGAGTAAGATGTAGAAAAGATTTTCATCACCAATACCAACATAAAAAAACCAAGCCTATTCCAAACTAATTAGACAATGTTATCTTTTACATTCATAGATGTGTCTGGCAGTGACGCATTATGGCTCAGGCTTAAGCACTGGATCATTAACTGAGCAGAAATGTTACATGCATTTGTGTATACAAGATTAAATGCTATTCCTGCAATGTTCCATATTCTATTTATATCATTTTAGCCACTCTTTTATCTCTCTGTCACTTTCAATGAGCTGTAAATTTGATAGCATGTTTACAGATATTTTTCTTCCACTGACTAAACTATCAAAAAGCCTGTGTGATGATTGTATCATCTCCTTGGCCCCTTAGGATTAGAATGTGCACTGTGCAGTGCTCTAAAATGTATTTGTATGGAATGCCTACTCAACATATTCTGCACAGCTCTTTGGTCTCCCCACACCTCCCAGTCTGGTTGCTCTTGACTGCAACAAATAAAATAAGAAAAAATCCATCAATCCCACATGAAACAGTATTTCAGATCAGGCTGACCTGTAAAAGTACATAAGGGGAAATAGGTAAAAAAGAGAAAATGAAAAAGATTTTCCTAAAAGCTCCTAAATGCTCTAAGAAGTGAAGTAGGCATTTTAGAGATGATTTCCTGCATATTCTATATAGAGTCATCACCAGAGCAGATCTCACAATCTAATGATTTAATAGCTGTAATAGTGTGTAGGAGTACTACAGAATACTGGGGTTCAGCTTAACAGAAGAGTCATAGACTACACAATGTTCTACAAAATCAAATGACAAACATTTACAAAGCACAGAATGGAAGGATGTTTTACCACCAATTTTAATGATTTGCTGACTCCTGAGCAACTTCAAAATGCAAAGTAACACCAAACAGCTACACACAGAGCAAATGAAATGATTGCCTGTGAGACTGAGATTGTGAGACTGAGCAACCTGCTCTAGTGCAAGGTTTCCCTGCCCATAGCAGAGTGTTGGAACTAGATGATCTTTAAGGTCCCTTCCATCCCAAGCTATTCTATGATTTTATGGAGATTCTATTAGCAATGTTTTTTCACTTTGTCCCAGGATATCCTGTGGTGATGACACCAAACACATCCAGGTGTTCAGTGCCATCACACTCCAGTGCCTCTGCAGTAAGGAGCAGTAATGCCAAATGAAGAATGAAATTATTACTGCAGAAAAGCTACTTCTAGCCCAGCCAAAACAATTAGAGCCTTGAGAGTGCGAATCACCATTTTCAGACACTGTTACAGGAAATAAAGTACTTTTCAGCACAGATCACCTCTCTTCCCACTAGTGACTGATGACAGGACCAACCACAGCAATTCATTATCTGACAACAGATAACAGAGGGGTATTTAAAGCACTTTAAGCTGTCTTTTTAATCAAATTTAAAGCTGGGAATTTAAGAATCAGAATTATACTACTAGGCAGATTCACAGACCACCAGAGAAGTCTCCAGAGAATACAGAGTTTGCCCTTGTTCTGGCAAAAAAGCAAGACAGAAGAGTGTAGTGACCACTGGAAAGATTTAAAGGGTGAATTTATCCTACCATGTGCACTGCAGAACAATTAGAAACCTGTGAAACACTGGGGAGAACAGCACAAAATTATATCTTCCCAGTACAGGTTCAGCAAGTTAATAATAAGACAGGTACCATTTACAGGGAAAAAGTTTGCATTTTAATATTTTCACATGTACCAAAATACAAAGCTGTTTAATCACATTTATACTGGCTGAAGAAACAAATCACATTTCTGCCTGCACATACAATTTACTTTATACAAGCTTCAGTTTCCCCTTCAGTGATTAAAATGCAATGTAAAGGTATGCCTGTGCACTTTTAAGACTGCTTCCTGACCTACTCCCTCTGCTTAAAAAAATACCACTTTTTCCTTTTGAAACTTTTTAAAATATTTTTTAATTTTGAAAGAGACATGTTAACATTATTGACTCCCTGACTCTTTATTATAATCAATAAACTTTATAGGTTAACACCAGACAAGCAGCAAAATAGAAGTTATTAAAATTTAACCCACCTAATAATGCTTTCCCAGATCTTACTTTCACTGGATGACTTGATTCAGACCTTGCTGGGTTTTTTGATACTAAGATGTGTTAAAAGGAATCCTACAGTCAGATACAGAGAATAAAATTAATGAAAATATTGTAGACCAGATTTTTGACATGCTAGACAATGCACCCAGAATACTTTTGGCATCTGCAAACTTTCTCAAGACCAGAAAATGAAGAAAAACAGCTGTCTAATATAGATATATTTTAATATCCCTGTAGACCAAGTAATTCTGGAGGTTTTGAGTATTAAATTATGAAAAGTGCATAAACAATTCATCTCATTAAGAATTCTTTTCCCATGAGGAAATTTACTTTTCATCCCCTTAAATTCAAGGTGCAAAATCAGGGAGAGAAAAAGTAGTGAGTTTAAAGGACATGTCTTCTGCCTCACATTAAGTATTTCAAAAGATGAGCCAGCAGTGAAAGACAAGGTACTTTTATTTTGTATCACTGCATTTCTCTGCAGTTATGAGAAGATACGGAGAAATTATGAAGAAAAAAAAAGAAGAAACAGTGAACTCTGAAAGTGCAGACACCATTAGGAGAAACACAGGATTTCTGCTTAATTCTTTCAGAAGCTGATGAATAAGGACTAAAAGCAGAAGACTTTCATTGATTCCAGAGGTAACACTGATGAGAAACACACAATCAAGTCTTGTTTTCTGTGACATAATTAAACTTTCAGCCCCCTTATAACAGCCTGGTGTCCAAAATACACGACTCCATGAGCTGATGGGAGCAGGTCCCTGCCGTGGTGGGTCAGGTTCCAGTTCCCTTCATGGACAAAGGTGGCTGTGTTCTGCACCTGGAGCTGCATGGTTAAAAGCCTCCTGAATGAAGCATTTTAGAGATTGAAGTCTTAAAAGCTTAAAAGACTATAAAATCTTGGGAAATGATGGAAAAATCAGTCCAAATGATAGAGAACTCCTGGCTTGGGAATGTAAATTTTGAAGAACTCAAATGTGGGGAGATCTATGTTTGTCCGAGGTAGGGCAGCCTGTTGTGTGAGCCACAAGCCTGTTTCTGTACTCCAGAGGAAACTTAAACCAAAGTGAAGTTTGCAGTGCCCCAATTTTCAGCTAAAGAAGTGAGAACTCAAAAGAAAATGCTCTGTCTAGATTTATCCAAGTAAATAGGTGCATGGATTTCTCACAACATTCATAATTCATTGGGATTTTACCATTGTCAGCAGTTCATTTTAAATGCTCTTGCCATCTTTGAAGGACCAGCCAAACAAAATCCTCTTAACTAAGAAGACAGCTGCTGTTTAATACACTTTCTAGACTAGCTAAGTGAAATGAATTTTTTTTCCTGTATAAGCTATAATTTCCTGTAACAACTTTCCTCAATTTACTCCTAGGTCTTTGGGGTTGGGAAGTTTGCTAATTTTTAAAGCAGATCTTAAGTACAGGACAAATTTTCTGAGTTCATTGATCTGATGTACTGCTGCACTTTGCAAAAAAAAAAAAAAAAAAAAAAAAAGTTATGATATTTCTGACATGTACACACAGCAAGGCTGCACCTTTCACACAGTTTGCAGATTCAACATTCAGCCCTAATGATTACCAGCCTTTATTCCTGGAGGGGAACACAGCATCTCCAGCTTCTGCTGTCATAAAGTGCTGAGTAATCTCACTGTATATTTTCTGATTTACATATTCACAACAGTGCATGTAATCATACTTTGATTAAAACCATGAGTGTAGCACAGAAGCCAGGCTGTTCTGATTTCCACCAGACACAAATCTCTTCATAATGCACTGCAACAATACCAATATAATCCTGAATAGCAATGAACTGTCAAAAAGCAAGGAGAGAAGTTTGCAGACACCAGAGCTTTATGACTTTATTTCTATGCAACAATCAAATTACTTTTTTTCCCAAACAAGAAAAAGGAACAAAATTACAGGAACTAATGTTCCATATAGTGCAACTTTTCTAAAGCAGTAGTTACTCGAGGTGTTTAAATGTACATGATATGGAGCAAGTATGAATTGCTGTCTTCCCACATCAAGGCAGTTAGTGATTAAAGGCCATCCTCACTAGAAATTGCACCCACCTATTACCTTTAACAGCCTCTCCAAGACCTGGCCAAGTTTTGGGTGCACTGACCTATAAAACAAGACACATAACTTCAGTGCTGTGAGGAGATAAAATAAGACATTAAATTCCTTCCACCTGGCAAATGTTTTAAACAGGTAAAGGAAAGGAAGAAGGTGCTTTAGCCTTTATTTCACTGGAATTCAGTGACTCTTTTTGTGTAGGGCCAATAAGGAGCGATTTGAGCCTTTCATCTTTCATCAAACATGTTTATTTCTAGTGCAGCTAGCACTATGGTATCCATGCAGATTTTAAATCACATTTCATCATGTACATTCCCCACTAAAAATATTAGCATTCAAGGACATTACATATCTTTGAAAGAGCTTATTTGAGATTTACACAAAGGATTTTCAAGAGAAGAGTCTTAGTTAGTTAGAATTAAATTCAAGTATTTGGGCCTGATTCACAGTTTCCTGTGGATTATTTAAAGCAACATTGTTGTGCAGTGGTGAACCAGTGTATGTGGGCCTCTGTGTAAATGACAATCAGCCTCATATTTTGTGTAATGATGTGTTTATTACACATTGCCTTCTGACACTGTACATTTCCAGGCTGAACAAAGAGGCTTCCTGCTTTTTGCTTTTAATCCAGCGTGTGAAGCAGGATGTGAAGACATGAAAACTGCTAATGAAAAATTAAACAACTGCAGCTTTTTATGACAAATAACACGTTGCAGCTGAAAAGCAGGTACGTGGCATGACTTTTGCCTCACTGACATGCATTCCCAGCGCCATATGCTGCAGGCAGCGGCAAAACATGCTGCTTTCTTTCGGGACATTACCTTGTTTTGACGGCAAACATGACTTGACAGATGCCTCAGCAGAGGAATTGCATGATATCTGACCTTTTTGTGATATGTCATTTCTAGAAAGCCTTGGTGCAGGTGCTCCATCATGGGACACATAACAGAGATACACACCAGAGAATGACATGATTCAAAGCCTTTTATCTGGGCTTCTGACTTTCCCGCACTATATTTGTTTTAGAGCATGTCATCTACTGGCCTTTGTAAAATGAGATGCCAAATCTCAGGATATAATGTTTAGGACTGCATTATCCTAAAGATTTGTATCTATTCTATGCTGGGGAATATTATCTTTGGTTTGTTTTTGGTTGAATTAATGATTTAATTCAGGCAAAGCTGAGGCTGAGCCTCAATTACTATGCTTCAGACAGAGATGGATAACTTTAAGCACCTTCAAAGGTCACTTCATCCTCGAGCTGTTCAAGGCCGTGCTGTAAACAAATGCAGTGAAAAGCATTTCATATCTCCAAAAGCCACAGTATGAGGCAAAGAGCAGTATTACAGTGAGCTATGGCCACACACCTTAACCCAGGCTTAAGTGGTTGGAGAAGGATAATTAAACACACACTTTAGACTACACCTCCACCATTCCCAGCCTGAAGCAGACTGGTTCTCCTCTGGGGGACACCTCTGCATCAAATCACACAGCTATGAAGAGGTTCAGGGGTAAAAGAATAAGCTCACTCTTGTTGTTAGCTCAGCACACATTGGCCTAATTTCAGTTCACACCATGTATAAATTCAAGGCATGGAAAAAAGCATAATTACAGGTTTTGTTTAACCATGGAAAATAGATAATTACGGGTAATTCGTGTCTCAATTAAGTTGCAGGATAATTAGTACTCAAAGTAAGAAACACTGCCTGGAGATTATGGGGTAATCTGGAAGGAAGTTACACAATTTATTCTAGTGCACTCAATTTACTGGTTATTCACTATACATATGCTTTGATCAAAGATTAAAATATTCAAGAAAGGGTGGCACACCTTTATACATTTAGAAACAGAGGCAGAGGAAAACAGTCCAAGAGATAACAGAATTTTGAAGTCCCAACCTATTTCTTTAACCTACAAAAGGGTTAGATTAAGTGCACCACTTCAACTGTAAAAATGCTCCTGGCTGACTTAAGGCAAGCCTAATAAACTTTCAAGTTCAGGTAGCCCACCCTACCTATTTCTAGACATGAATGTGTGTGCTTTGCAACATGGTCCACCAGCTCGACTGCTGTGATAAAACATGATGGGATGTATGAGGAAACTGAACCATGGGTTGGTAGTTGGCATGTACCTGGAACACTTGCCAGGGCTTCCAGAGCTGGCATTACAGAGAGACAGATATTTCAGCTCTGGAGCAGAAATAGCAGACAAGAAGATGCACACAGAAGATTTAGCCTACAAAAAATACCTACATGAGCACTGGAATGAGTCATAAAAAAAGAAGCATTAGTCAAGCCTGTCCTGAGGATTTAAGCTAAATTATTTAGAAATTTCTCTTATGTCAACAAAACAGAAAAGTGATTACTTCCAGACTTTGAAAATATGAGATAAGGAGCTAAAAAAGAAAAAGGGGAAGAAAATGAAAAGGCATAAACTCCAATAACTTTGCTGAAAATAGTCTGCAGAATATGCATATTGAAATAAATACAATATGCTTTTCTCTGACCACAATCTCATTTGTGCGAATCAAATCCTGTGAGTATGGCCTGTATTCACTCCTTTTGATGAACAATTTCAATTCTTATACTGAATAGTTGAAGGAAAGGCTCTCAAGCTTTTTGCTCAAAGGTGTTTATGACAGAGCCTTTTAAAGTGAGGGGTTTCATTGTTACTCAGAAGAAAAACATTTTAAAATGCAAGCCTATCATACTGTGTTATTACTACTGATTGTTTTTTTAAAGAAAGGTTAGACCTGTATCCATTTCATGCTGTGCAGTCCAGTTGAACACACACTCATCTGTCTACCAGAGATGGAAGAATGGCTCCCACTGGCCCTTCCTGGCAAAATGGCTTAGATAACAGAGGCAAAGAAAGGCCAGACAGTGTAAGGAGTGTGAGAGACCTCAACACCCAGAAAGTCAAACATATACAGTGTGGGGAGCCCCTAACTGGTGTGGGTGTGTTGAGAAATTTTGGAGATTAGCTACAGAAAGGATGCCTAGAAATTTCTAGGCGTTACTTAACATTGTCTGAACGTTTGATATTAGGGTGCATTGGCTGAATTGGTGATATTGATACTCAGAGTTTCATGATTGCTGGTTAAATATCTGTCATTAATAAGTGAATAAGCTGTTTTGGTACTGACCTGATTGAAAGGATGTTAACTGAGCAGTTTTAGCCTGTGGTGCTATTCACACGTTACCCAGAAATTAAACAACATCTCATGAAACTCTTAGGATCTGGGGAAAAAACTCTTTATACCCTTTCACTGGTAGAATATCCATGGTGTGACTTTGTTCCAGGCCAGCTGGTAATACCAATGCTCATTTTGACTGGCTACAGTTAATTTTCTCCATAGCTCCTGTGCTTAGGATTGGTGCTGGTAACACAGGGATGTTTTTTTTAACAGTGAGCAGCATTTGCACAGAGCCAAGACCTTTTCTGCCTCTCACACCACCCCACCAGCAAGTTAGACTGGAGGTGCACAAGGAGCTGGGAGGGGGCACAGCTGAGCCAACTGGCCATAAGGATATAATAGCTAAAGAAAGTTAAACCAGGGAGGGATAGGAGCAGCTCCTCATCAGTCAGCCTCAGGAAGTGGACTGTCATGTTTTTGCAGTCATGTTTATCTTACCAGTACAAACAGAGCCCCAGTATTAAGAGAGAAAAAACTTTAACAGCATTAAGACAAACTTTTAGATCAAGAATTTTTGCCCCTCCTTCTTGGAAGCAGTCAAGAACTAAATGTAATTTTCACCTCTCTGACAGGGAATTATAAATCTCTCCAGGTGCAGAAAATTGTGTTGCACGGGGCTGCTCTTGGTCTCCCACACAGATGGAAAACCCCAAAGGATCTGCTGAAAGAACAGCCTGCAGACTGTGGAACCAATCCCAGAAGGAAACTTGTTATATTTAATTAGCCTCATGGTCGTATTGAGAGAATTAACAATATTTTAATAAATTGCCATTGTACTCATGCTGTTTTAAAATGATAGTGTACAGCACCCTAAGTTCTACCTGAGAAGAGACCCTCAATAGAGAAGATTCATTAACAACATTATTGCAGAAGTACAGTGGCCTTTAATTATAAAACCACATGCAGTCTTCTGACAGTTTGCTATACACATGATAAACCAAGGACTTGCCTCTTTCTTTTTCAGCCCAAATTTCAAGGCAGCTTTTACTGGCACACACAGGAAGTACACTGTGTATTCAGAAACTGCTAATGTGTCTCCATTAAAATGACAACATACATCATTTGTGATGTCTTGGTCCCTAGGGTACCCACTTGGCTCTTCTCAATTCCCTCTATGCAGGAAAATTAAAAGTTGCTTAAAGCAGGTTTTCATGTTTCCATAAAGAGGAAAGGAACCTAAGCAGGGAACGCTGGAGTTAATGATAAAAGATCCTCATACTTTAACTCTGGAACTCACCAAAATAAATGGTTATTGCTTCAGTGCAGCAAATGGCACTGTTGTGGAGTATTTATGCAGTTTCCTGCAACACACAGAATTCTTGAAAGAAATTAACTTCACAAACTGATCTATGTTGCTCATACATTTCTGCAAGATCTCAGAGGAAGCAATATTTCACAAGTTGTATGATATTAATAAATTATTGTTTTCTATTCCTTCCTATTGCCTCTTTTTTTCTATACCAAACAAGAAGAACTGTCTGAAACAGCCTAAAGTCATCATCCAGGAGATGCTAGAGACAACTGTGTGACAGCTGTGTGATAGAGCAGCTTGTACATCACAGGGCCAGAAGTGTGTTGCTGACAATGCCTGCACCTCCACCACAGCACTTGTGTAAATAATGCTGCAGAGCTCCCTTTTGGGGCTTACCCCAGGAGAAAAAAAAAGGTGGTGTTTGGGGCAGAACATCTGTAATGAGCTTCAGCAAATCCTGCCCCCCAAGCCAGCAGTGCCACCCAGACACTCCTGGACAGCAGTGCTGTTTTTTGACAGAAAAGTGTTCTTTGGGGTTGTGCACGGGGGTGACAAGCAGAGGCATTTGTGCTCCTGTTTGCCAGTAAGAGTTTTGTTCTCACCCCTGACACCCCACAGTAAGGCGTGCACTGCCAGTCTGAATTCTGGGGTGGCTTGGACTCAAGGGCTGCAGTTGTTTTGTGCTAAATAGAGGAGAGAAAGAAAGGCAGCCTTGAGTAAGGTAGACTTTATATTTTCTTACAAAAAATCTGAGTTGAACTAGAATATTCTAGTCATTCACTTCTCTCAAATCATTAGCAATTATTATCTACCATGACTTTGGTACTATGAACTGAACTAAAGACCTGAGGGAGAATTTAGGGAAAAAATAGATTTTGGCATATGTCTATTACCCATCCAACAACTTAGTTTCATTCTGAGATAGGCAGTGGTCTCCAGGCTGCCACAAAGAGATTCCATCCACCTTCTGAGTGTGCCAAGGCCAGGGCATAGGACAGATTATTAAAGAAAAAAAAAAAAGGAAAAAAAAAAAAAAGATCACCCAACAGGGACAGATAAACAAACAGGGAATTGGTATCATTCAAAGAACAATTTATTTTTCTCTGGAAGAGCTTGTTGGCAAAAAACTCACATACACAGCACTCTCCTGTCCATCTGTGAGACAGGTAACAGCAGTAACCCGAAATCTCTGACAGAGTAACTGCTGAAAACATCTTAAATGCCCTGATGACAGTTCAGGCTGGCTTTCTGGTGTCTCCTAAGATAGACATGAACGCTTTTTGTTGTCTCCCTCAGCTAATTTTCCCTATAAAGTCATCACTCCTGCAGCCTGGTGATACTTAAAAGCTTGCAAATTAGCTGAATGCTTGGCAATTTGTCGGTCACGTTGAACAGGTGCTTCTCCAGCACTGCTGCAAAGACAATGGCTCATCTGACACTGCATCAGGAAAAGTCAGGAGAGAGCTCCCGCTTGGCCCAGGAGGAAAACTGAGTCCCTGCCACCTCAGCACACCAATCTCTGGTACCAGGCACTGCAGTGGTGGGGCTGGCAAGCCCAGGCCATGCTGTGACCAGCTGGGGACCAGAGTCTCCCAACAGTGATCTTCCCAGGAAAATCACACCGAGCTTCTCTTGGGTCTAGTTTTCAAGTTTCCAAAGGGCACACATTATTAATCACCTTTATCTTAAAAAAAACCAAAAAACCCAACCAAACAAATAAACAAAAAACTTGGAAAAGCACAGCACTCAGCCTTCAGTGTCTCATGATTACAGATACATGGAACGGAAAGAAAATCTTTTTAATAGAGACCACTTTCTTTTTGTTGTCAGCCTTAAGTGTCTTTACTTTAAGAAAACTAAGTCCCAAGCCTTCAACAGCAATTACTGGATTACTCTGCTGGTGTCATTAAAAAAAAAGAAAAAAAGAAAAAAGGCATACTTTTATAGTTTTTGGCTATGTGTTTTACAATATGCAAACCCCAGAAACTCCTGTAAACAAATGCAATGCAGTGCTTTTTGCCATGAAAACATATTCAATTTTAGGATCATTTCTATCTTAATGACTTTTGATGGGTTATTTTTGTTTTCATTGTGCCATTAATAAAAAGTGATAACTCTTTAGCTCTAATTAGACCACTATCGTAGAGTCCATTAATAATTCAATACCCCCTTTATCTATTCCCTTCCCCTTCAGAGCTCTTCAATCAGGGCTTATGCAGCAGGTTGCATTTGCTCTGAAAATCCATTAGCCTTCTGCCTCACTTGTGGGCTTTCCAAGGGACATAAATGGATAGATACATAATTTTATTTATTTATTTGTGTGCTTCTGCTTTTAGGCTAGATGTAAAACAATGGTGGGGAGTGGGAAGAAGGGGCACATAATGATATCTGGTGTCACAGCCTTACAGCTTAATTTGTCATCTTATTTTTCCACATGCAAGATTCTGACAGCATTGATCACCTGAATCTGTTAAACAATTTTTTCATGAGGCTGACACACTGCCCCAGTGCTTGCATCTATCAACATCTGCCTGATTTATTGGCTTAATAACTGAAAATCATTTGGTAGCCCAGCTCTATTTTGCCTGAACACTGACCTGTGACCTTAATTTGCTGCCTTTTGAGTTTCTTTGTTCTCCCATAACAGGTAGCTCACTAATCAGCAGAAACAGCTTTATAAACTTAGATAAATATTTAACTGAGCTCTAGGAATATGAATGTTTAAATTATTCTTCTTGGAGAAGTATAAATAACCCAGACTAAACAGAACTACTGAAATCAAAGGCATACTTGCAGGAAGGATGGGATTTGGCACACGTTTAATATTTCATGTCTTTCTCTGTTTCTGTTTCAAAATATTGACAAACAGCTGTTATGAATTTCTGAAACAAAAGAAACACTTCTCTCACTGCTAAACCTTTATAACAAAATCCAGACAGCAAACACAGTGATTTTTCCTTCTTTGAGGTATCAGAGATAAGACTAATTGCAAAAGGATGGTGACAATCAGAATTGCTAACCTCATGTCATGGCAAAAGTTTAGTAGTTTAGCACAACAAAAACCTAATTTAGAGCATATCCTTACATTTTATGGTTTAATGAAAACCAGCAAAAATATTTTACTGTAGGAACATTTCTAACACATAGTTTTAGAGAGGAGAACTGTTCATAGTACCAGTGCAAGAATTAAAGAATGAGTCACCTAGGGGACCATGAAGACTGTGTGTCAAGTTTAGCCCTCCAATATGTAGGTAACCTTTGAAATGACTTTAAAACTAAGAGAAAAAGTTATCTTTAATTTCAAGATGATCAAATCCTTGTAAATCACCCAGGAAGAAAATATTAGGTTCTCATGCATGTTTTTGTTTCACCAACACAAAATTTCCCCTCCAACAACATCAGAGATCTTAAAACAGGCAAAATAGCACTTGGATAAATTATTTCTGTAAACTGGGATTTACAAGGCTTCTGTCTTAAAGCATACCTGCATACACTTTGAAGGTTTGATGAGCTTCACAACAATGGCTGCTATTTTTAAATATATTGAACATCTTTCCAGCACTGTACTCACACTGGTTCATTTTTAATTTGATTCTGATTATAAAAGTATGAGAAGGAAATAACAAAGCCTAGCCTGCAGAGATTATCAAAGCAAACAATGATCTTCTTGGATTTAGGTCATAGTACAGCCAGCAGACCTGAACACACTTTTCCTCCCCATGGAAGGCTGGCTGGCCCACAGGTCAGTGCTCAAGTCTAGGCAGTCATTTGTTACAGTACTTAAGGGGGAAAAGAAACACACTTCTAACAGTGACATCTTCAAAATCCTTCCCATAGCTAATTTCTGTAATATACAAGTATTATGTTTGTGGTCTGTTGTCAGTCAGATTAAGAGCATGTTATTTAATGCCTGTCATGTAGATGGCAAAAATAAGGGAAAACATCTTGCTTTGCTTCTTTTCGTTTATGTCAATTGTGTGCATAATACTTGAAGGTTAATAGTGTGACAATGATGGACCAAACCATGCAAAGAATATCTTTCTAACAATGGACAATTTCCCAGTGAAATGGACTGGAAAGAATGTGATAGTGTACAGAAGACAATATTAAAATTATGGCCCTTCAATCTGATGAAGAGTGGAAGTGTTAGTTGCTCAAAGGCACCATTAAAATTAGAAACATCTATCTATACATGGTCTTGAAAACTGCTGTAGACCTCTGCACACAGGCTCATGTGGATATTATTCTGTTTGGGAACTTGGCTATAGCTCACTTGTAGGCTCTACTTAGACAAGAATCCATAAGAAGAAGAAGAATCTGAATTCTTGCACTGGGAAGGATGCAGAGGTTCAAGCACAGCATGTAAAAACCAACAACCAACAGCAACAAAAAAGCCTGTGTCAAATAAGTTTCCCTGTAAGATTGTCTTTCTAAATAAAAATGCTATTAACCAATGAAACTTCTAATATTTACATGACAAAATATTGCTCCAAGATAATCTTAATTGAAATCTCAACCTCTGCACAGTTGTTCTGTACTTAATGGAATCGGAAATATTTTAAGATCAATTAGTAATTATAAGAAGTATTTTGCTCCCCTAAGGCTAACATTTCCTGCAAAAAAGCCCAGGTATTTTCGAGAAGCTTCAAGGAGCCTTAGTGTGACAACGTTGTAAGAAACCTTGTGGGTTTGTCTATTCCAGTGCATCTCCACTTTCATAAGAGCTCTCCACATATGTAACTGAGAAATGACAGAATCTTTGTCCTCCTCCTGAATACGTAATTACATCCTTCTAAATATATCAAAATGAAATTAGGCTCTCCAAATGCAGAGGCTTTCTCAGGGTAACATTTTGTCTAATTTCTGTAATAAAACACCATTCTACCAGTTGGCTGATAAACTCTTGCATTAAATCTTTAAAGACTCTGCTCCTCCTATTATGGAAATTGAGGTGAAGGTTCAAACTTGAATGTATGAATCAAACAGGATAGAAAAATCTTTTACTAAAAAAATCAAGATTTTTGACTATCAACCAAATGCCAAGACAAACTATCACTGTTGTTTACTAGAAAGTCCATTAGCTATTGGTCTTGGGAGAAAAGAAACTCACACTATTCAAAACATCCCACTGCAGAAGTGCACATTTTTAAGCAGGGATATTTGTGGGCAGCTGCAAAGAGAAGCATTGCTGCTGCTGGAAACAGAAGCAGGAATAAATTCCAAACAGATGTGCAGGGTTCTACAATTCTAGTTCAGCGTTGCCTAGGACATTCATACTATTAATCAACTGAGTGCTAATGGCGACTGAGAAATCAACCGAGGAAATATTCAGATGAATTTTAGATTTTAAAATGAAATGCAATGTAAAAAAAATTTAAAAAATTAAAAAATCCCAACCAACCAACCAAACCCCAAACAAACAAACAAACAACCCACCAAGCACCTTCAAAGCTGTAACACAAATCTAGGAACTTCATCTGGGGTTTCACAAAAGAAAATATCCCATAATGTTGTAAATACAGCATTAATAGATAGGTCGAAGGAGCTTTATTTTTTTTTCTCCTTTTTCTTGAGCCATCAGCTGAAATTGAGGCAGACTGTGACATTAAAAGTTCAAAGGAATCCACACACAGTGCCCAGAGCTCAGAGTCCCATCAGCTCCATTCCCCTAAGGCACCCTCCATGGAGAGATGACAGAAGTGCTTTTGTCATCAGGTGCTGAAGGGAACCAGAGTAAAACCTCATCTTAGGCTGCAAATGGGTTCTTCAAGGGGTGCCTACACTTACAGGCTTTGCCAAACATACAGATTATCAAAAATGCTTACAAAGAGAAGGATAGCTGTGCTTTGCAAGGTTAACAGAGACAAACATTCTCCAAGTGCTACAGGGAAAAGAAGGCAGGGAGAGAAGGGAGAAGCGTGGAGTGGATCAGCCAGAGAGCAGTTTAGAATAAACACATAAAGCATAAGGAGATACATGAACCATATGTGAAAGAGGAAATCCTGATCAATAATTTAGGAAGGAGGGAACTGTGATCAGAGCAATGCAGTTGATAATGATGTCAACATTTTGGATGTGCAGAAAGGGAGAATGTTTGAAGTAGTGAAGATGAAATTAAAATGTACTGTAAAAATGCTGAGATTTCAGCAGCAAAGATTAAAGAATAACAGAGAGGGAAAATGACAGGAGGTTGTGATAGAATAAGCAGAACAACCTGAGGTTTTAGCTCAAGCTACAAGTGAGCAGTAGTCATGAGATTACTTAGCTTTAGTTCCTTACTGATTTTGCACTCTTCAACAAAAACTGTGCAGTTTTCAGGATATAAAAGGAGCCATGAAGTATCCATAACTAGTTTTCAGAGACCAGAAAGAGAATGGATCTTTTGTGTACCAACACCTGAGGGCTGGATCACTTACAGATTACAATGATCCTCAGGTAATGCATATCATACTTTGTTTCCTATGCCTCCCTCCAAGTAAAACCTAACTTTTGTGGTGGCTTAGCCCACATTTGATGGCAATAACATGAAGACTTTCTAAAACACTCCATTAAGTAAGCCCAAAGGCCAATGCATAAAAGAGCTGATGTTCCCAAACCGTTCAATGTGCATGGGTCGTTTAGAAGTGATGTGCAAAACGCAGCACAAATGATATAAAATCAGTGAGTGCCCTCGGCACAGACACTTCCCCTTCTTCCTCCCCAAGCACCTCCAGGAATAAATTGAGAAGCAATAAAAGCAAAGCCATTTCTGAGCTACTATAGACTGAAACAGACTTTAAAAAAAACCCCACAATTGTCTTTAATGTATGAAATACAACAGATTTAGTTCATTCCTTTCCCCCTCACCCCAAATACGGAAAGTTACATAACTTAACTATCTGTATAACAACATTTTATTACACATGCATTGTCCTACTGAGAGACTTCCTGCTCTAGCATATTGGACTATGTAATTCCCTTTACAGTCTGCCTAGGAAAATTCCTCCTTCCTAGAAGTTACTGACCATATCTATCTGGGAAATGGAGAACCAGACACTAAGATGTGCTGCAGAGACAACAAAATTGTAGGCTTTTCTGAGGGTTTCAGAAGAGGCCACATAGGCTTTTACAACCTACAAAGCTACTGAAAGTTACAGGACTGAATGTAAACCTGAAGGAAAGCGTTTTCTCTGAAAGGAAACAGCAAGGAGAGAGAGAATTTTTTGCTAAATCTTCGATTTTAATTTATTCTGTTTCACTCAGATCTGGATTTCTGTGCTTGAAAAATTCACGGTTTTATTTTCTTTTTAAGTAAAATCTTAACAAGAGTTTAAAAAAAGCTCCTTGAGTGTTTTTGGAATGCTGCTGTTAAGAAAAAATATACAGGTGAGTCCACCTGACAGCCTTGTTAGAGCATCCCAGCCTTTGCCAGCCACCACAAGGGATGCAATCCAAGGGAGCAGATTTGCAGGGCAGGGCTGGCAGCTGGACATGGTAAGACTGGCTCCAGCCTGGTCACACAAACCCAGCACCCCCAGTCACTGGAGCAGGCAGAGGTGCTCTAGGACTGCATCATCCAGCTCATTCCCATCCTCAGGAATGCTCGTCTATCTGCCCTGGAGACAACTGCACAGTGCAAATCATAACCTGGCAAGTTATACACCAGGACAAGAATAGCAAAAGCAACAAGAAAAAGAAAGTTCAAACTGAAAACATACAAATTCCAAGTGTTTTAAGTATGTAATTAGCAAGAAACAAAAGGAAATTCTTACAAAAGCCCAGCAAATAACATCTGGTTTTGAATGCGTTTGATCATTGCTCATCTTGGAAATAGGAGTGCAGCATTTCCATCACCTATACCTTTTAGTGGAAGGAACTCTCAGAATACATCAAGAAAAAGAATAATGTAAAATCTTTCTAAGTAACATCATCTTGTCAATTAGTGCTGATTATTGTACTGTTCATATGTGGTGGGAAACAAGGCAAACATCCAGAATGGGCGTTGATCAGCACTGATGCAAAGTCCATGCTATCTCATTGCTTAAATAATTCATTTTCAGCTTTCAAAATGAGGTGAAGTGACAAACTAGACCCATTTCTTGCCATGCTCTATTTAGTTCATCGCAAATTTTTACCAGTTAGAGTAGTCCACAAGGCTGGGATGGAAAAAAACACTTAAAAAAAAAAAGACTTTCAATATTTCCACAGAAGTCTCACAGTGAATGCAAGCAGATCACAGACTAAATCAAAACCTTTGGAGAGTCAAGTTTTTTTTTATTTATTAAGCAATGCTTGTAAAGACACAAGCTAGTTTATGTGATGCAGTAGCTGAGGTTACTAATAAGATGCCAGATAAAATTGGACTGATAAACATGGCAAAAGCTGGCCTCTGAATATTCCTTTTCTGGTGTAAACAAACAAACTTTCAAGCAACTTCCCTCTGATCTGAGGAAAGGGATCAGAGAATCAAAGTAAGATGGTTATGCCTTACAGCATCTGGCAAGGACACCTCAAAGATCACAACTAGCAGTAGTCCTAATACTCTAGATAAAATCAGTTTGCAAGGGGGATAATATTACACAAGTTCTAGAGATGTGTTACAAGACAGATATATTCTTGACTACTTTATATTTCTTTATAAAAAAATCTAAAAAAACTCCCCAAACATAACACACATGCCTCTCTGATTATTGGATCTTCTTCATAATAATGTGTTTTCCCTGAGTAATTTAAGTTTATGCCATCAACGGGGCATAATTAAATTGGGTCCTGGATTATCCTGCACTGTTTCCAAGGAATCAGTACTAGGTTTCTTTACCTTCTCTCATTTGTTCACATGATTTGACATGCGTTTGTAGTGGCTGAAACAAGAAATAAAACACTGCATGTGAGTACTAGTACAGCACCAGATGTCCTTCAATTTTGACTCAGTTTTGACATTTCTTCTCTCTTTGGTTCAGTTAGTACTACTTAAAATTGGAATATTTCCATTGGAAGGGTAGCTGCTGGGTTGCATCAATACAGGCAACTGCTTCTATTTTGAAACTCACTTTTGTATGATTGTCCTACACACCTTCTTCCATGCAGAATAGAAAAAATGAAGCCAAACCAAACAATTCTGGCAGTCACTGAGGATACATCTGAACTGACAAGAAGTTGCAGCTGGGGTTTATTGTCCCTTGTTTAAGCCCACTGAGGAATCTGTAGCTCCCCACAGGCACTGTCACACTCAGGGTCAAGGAGCTGACTCAGATCTGATGTTGTTCCTATGCTGGCACTGCAGTGTTAGTGATACTCAAGTACAGTATTGAACTTGTGTTGAAATACTACAGAAACTACATAGCTTGGAGCTCTGAAGAACACACCCTGTTCCAAACCTCCAGAGCACCTAATACTATATATTTTTTCTACAAAAATATTAAGAACAGATACAGCTATTTACAATTTTCTGGAATTTTTCTATTGTGCTTCTTTTTATTTCAGTCATTTACACCTTTGATCTTTGCTAGACCAAAAAACGTGGTTAATTTTGCATCCACTGCTAGAGGGTTTTGGAGATTTTTTGTTATTTTAGGGGAAGGAGGGATGCTGTTATATTTTAGTGTTTTTGGTTTTTTTTAATATGATTAATTTATTTAAAAGAATAAAAAAAAGCATACTTCTGACAAGAAACATTCAACTTTCCTAATTTGAATTAATAGCTACCTTACACTCACTTAAAAGAAATGTTTAACTTGGAAAATTAATGCATCTGTTTCAAGTAATTTGTAATTGGCATTATACAAGTAGTGAGAGAGATTTTTCCTCTTCCGTACATGGGCAAAACCACTCAAGAACATGGTTTTGTTCAGGGAAAATCTGTTTCCTCCATGGAGGGCTATATAGATATATTTATAGCCTGAAAATATACTTTTAACATGTGGATACTGAAAATCACTTCATTGGAAAGAAGAATGAAAACCTAATCTGTAATTGCCAAATTCAACCACTGCCTTTAATTTTGAGAGTCAAATAACAGGCCCCATATGACAGGGCTGTTCAATAGACCTAGGCAAGCTCACATTCACCACCAGCCTAGAAAAAGCTAATACAAACACTCTGCAACTTTTATTTACTAATTAATTATTAACTATTAATTATTTATTTTATTAATTATATTGCTATGGAATGCAGCAACACGATGCTGAATCATACCTTCACAAAAACCTCTGAAATCAGAACAGGGAACAGAAATTTGGTTGGTTTTGGGTTTTTTTGTAATTGTAGCCGTTGATGGCTGCAAGTCTAGTGCCTTGTACCAAAAACAGATTTATAAAACTTGTAGAGTGATTATTCCAAGAAAAGCTTTGTAAAATTTCTTGGATTAGTAAAGTCTGTCTGGCAGCCCCACCCATAAAGTGCATAATGAATAATAATGTCAGTCATCCATCAGACCAAGAACCACTGGCACCATTTACTTCACATATCCATTGTATGCACAGAGACATAAATCTCAGTGGATTTACAAAGGAACAAACCTGAACTTTGAAAATTGTCTCCCTTTTCCTGCTCTGCACATACAACATCCCAGACTTTTTTAACGTATTTACTTAAAAAATTACTTAGGCTGAAGTTTTTATCTTCAAAAAATGCCATGGAAGAACAGGCTGCCAGTGCTGGAGAGCAGAAAGTGGGGGATCCTGTCCAGCTCCCAGCCAGCAAAGGGCTCCCAACAGCACCACCAAATTTAAGATAATATCCTAGCAGCACCATCCACACTCCCCTTCAGAGAGAGCTCCACGAGTCACCAAATCTAATTATCCAAAAGTACACATTAAGATTCAGGCAGGAGTTATAATTGCTTAATCTCATGTCATTATTACCATTAACTAGTCTCTCTGACACGAAATGTCCTCTCCTTTCTCGTGTTTGCGCTCTTCAGGAGGGCGTTCGCTGCTTTCAAGCCTTGCCACATCTTGGCCAAAACGTGTCTGTCTAAAGGCTCTTTGAACCTTTGTCTTTCAAAGGGATCCCATTAGCTCTGCCACCACTCACACTGCTGTGATCTTACAGATTGTCAATAACTTTTTGATAACAAGCTGTAGTGCTAAGGCATTTGAACCTGGATGCTGCCCACAAGCTCTCGGAAAAACAGAAATAAAGGAAAAAGGCAGCAGGAACAGCAGGAGCAGCAGGATTCCTTCCTTCAGCCCAAGCAGCCAGCATTGTCCATTAGAGGGGAAGGCAGTGGATTAATAAGAGCAAGAAAGACACTCCAGGGATTAAGAGGTCTTTGCAAGAGGGTAGACCAATATTTCAGAGCCACTTTTAAGTTTTTTTCCAGAAAGAAGACCTAAAGTTTCCACTCAAATGGCAGTGCATAACAACATATGTTACTATAACACTGCATATTCTTGTACTTTTACCTTCATTAAAAGTATTGCTGGAACATTCCTACTTTTTTTTTTCCCCTGAATATTTAAAAAGGCAAACAGAAACCCAGCTAAATGATGGAGCAATATAACGTCACCTGAAATGCCCCAATGCCCTTCCTGTACACCTGGAGGCTCCCAGGACGGAGGGGAAATCCCTTTCCCTGCACCTGATTCACCTGATGTGGCACAGCCAGGACCAGTGAAGCAACCTGCTTCCCTCCAGGCTCTGCAGCCAGCCACCCTTAATGAGGAGCAACCCATACCCTGCACACAAGGAAAGCAGATTCCATCTGCTACACACACCGTAAATCTTCCTTGGATTGCCTGCACCACTTAAGAGAATTAATTACAAACCAGTCAGGATAACTATTTTAAAATCAATGATTTCTAAATAGTTGTTTTAAAATCACGCAAATGAATTCCCACCTTAAGCAGACATAAAATTTTGGAATCTGTGAATACATTCAAACGTTTTTATATCAACCAGTTAACATTTTCTTAATTGTGTAAGAGATGTTTCATCTGAAGAAATTATTTATTAATTGTCAGCAACCTCTTTTCTCCCCATAAATGGAAACTGATAATTTTTAATTCATCAGAATACTTATTTAAAAGGAGATACAACCTAAAAAACCTGCCAGAGAGGTTAGCCCGGCTGTGTGTACATAGCAAAATAGAATGCCCATGCATTATGCTTGAAAAACATGCAAGTCCTTTCACAATTCCTTGTTTTCTCCAAACATAAGGGATTGTGATGCACAGAGGAGTCCACTTGGTTAATTTGTACAGATACATTAATGTTTCCTTTGTAAAGGATGATGCATGAGCTGCAGAAGTCACCCAGCTCAAAGCACAGTACCCTTCCTAGTCATATTTCCCAGCACATCACTGTAAATCAAGCTCTGAACTTCATTCTCTTGGATACCTGAGGATGATGAAATCAAATAAATAATCACTGAGGCAGTGATGAACACTGGGTTTCTAATTTCAAATGGAATGATCATTACTACTGATAAATCCCCACTTCCACATTCCACCTCTTCTATAGCAGTCATCCATTAACACATATTCTCAAGTCCAAGAAAACATCTTGTTTCAAGCTGTGTCCATCTTTTCTAGCAATATTACAGATGAATCCATAGCTAAGCCAGAGAAAAACCCATTACTTGTTGGCTTTCTAAGAGCATTTTAATAAGTACATTGAAATAAAATTATCCTATTCATTTAAAAAACATATTTTTTATTTTTTACAACCGTTCAGATGTTACATTGAATAATTTCCTCTTGTGACAGTTAGTGTGGCAAGTATACACAATGATTTTATTTCCATGTTCCATTTTTCATGTATTTTTTTTGAAACACAAAATCTACTTTCTACATTCTAGTACCACGGCCTTTAGCTAAATGCATGTGGACGTATAATCTTGAGTAATGCCTACTCCTAGAGAGTGATCACACACAGACTTCTCAAAATAAACAACATTTTCAATAATATTTACTGAACAGCTATGTAGATATCAGAAATATGAATTTTTAAAATTTGCAATTATAGTATTTCTCCCGAGTATCAGAAACGGTCTGGAAGACTTTCTTTTTGGGTGAGAGAAGTATTTGTACTCAAAACGTATTTTTCTTAAATGTAGCATCTGAATTAAAGGTCTCAAATTTTCTTTGGTGGAATTGGCTCATAATGTTGCCTTAAAAGAGCACATTACACATGGCACTAAATTAGGAAAATCCCTTGGATGAGGCCTGTGGTCTCATTTCAGGCTTTCTATCTTGCACTGTTACATGTCATTGAAAACACTGCTACAATAAACATTCTTTAGGGGAGACAGTCAGTGTCTTATTCTACACAGCATTGGAATGGACTAAATACACAATTAAACTAAATAAGATAACTGCATTTTGCAATTATGAAACATCTTTAATTGTTATACTGAAAACAATGGCTATAAAATAAATTGCATAAAGGATTTAAAGTGAAATTTGGCCTTCCTTGTCAAATATTAGAAGTTTTTTCTTAGGATTTACTCATTAAAAAGTTATGCATCATTTACAGTTTCTTGCTTTTTTATGACTCACGAGGCAGACCAGCACTATGCTCATTCTGTGAGCTTTTGCTATCCATTAAAAAAGCCCTTTCACCCCATGAGTAAGTGGTTTCCCACTGTGCCCCAAAGGTTTTTAAAAACTAAAATAAGTATGTTTTGCTGGAGAAAAATACGAAAAGTAAAGAAAGGAACCTAGACCTATCCAAAAAGGAAATGACACAGCTGCAATCTGTGGCCTTGCCAGCTCAGCTATTTCATACAGGTGCCAACTGAATTCAATAATATTCAACAATAACCACATGCATCATGAGAGATCGCATACATTCATTTTCATGTTGGCACCAAAAGGGGAAAATTCTTAAAAACCTGTCTAATGGGAAGTGTCCCTGCCCATGGCAGGGGGTTTGGGACTGGATGACCATTAAGATCCATTCCAACCCCTAAATATCCTATGATTCCGTGTGTTATTATCCAGGGTTAGTCAATCTCTGAAGCTGCCTGTAGGATTTTGGCTGAGACATGCTTCAGTTTTTATTAAAAAAACACAAACCAACTTTTAAATATTTGATCTATTTTTAAAAGAGTTTGATGTACAGCAAATAGATCCCAAAGGTACACATTTTAATACGAGTACAAACACTGAATTACTGTGTGTATAATTTGGAGCCACCACCTGAGAGGCTAAATAAATATAAATAAAGAGAAGGGATAGTTTTTTCGAGGATGAAGAAGTGGAATTCACGGGGATAAGAGCACCTATTGTTAAGAGTACCTTTGTAGAAGGATATGTAAGGTATGCTATTTGTTCTGTGTTTAACAAGTTCCTAGAGGTTTTGATTCTACTTTTAAGGGCACTGATACTGATATAAAAATGCAGATAGATTTTCCTTGCACACTCAAACACATGTGCATGAAACACAACCCGTTCACTAGAGTATTTTTAATCTGTGCCCTGAAGAAGACATTTCTAATTAAAGCTCAGGTAGGTGTCCTTCTTTCCATTTATTCAAACATGTGATATTACTCTGGCACCCCACGAGCTTGTGATATATCCTCAGGCTGTGTAGAACACTATGCCAGAAAGCAGTGACTAGGAAAGCTAAGTACTGTCCTTTAAAAAAGCCAAAAAACAGAAACAAGATTCATAACACATACAAAGCCTAGTATACAAGTAATTCTGATGTTAGATTTTTTTAAAATGCTGTTTCTAGAACAAGTAATTTCTGTGGTGATAAATTTGTAAGAAGGAGTTCACTCACAAGGCACCTGCCTGTTCTCTTGGCATGAGGAGGGAAATCTGCCAGTTTTAAAAAGGATTCATGTGCATATCCAAACCTACCTCTAAAGGAAAGTGATTAAAAACACCAACAAATTAGTAATAGATACATGGTTGTGGTTTTCATTCCTTGGGGACTTTTGGATTTAGGGATCTGCAGAAATAATTAAGAATATCATTCCTATTGCCATGAGAGCAAATGAGCTACACCATGAAACCAATATTTAAAAAGCCACAAGTTGGAAAAATATTAGACAACTTTACTCTCGGTAAAATTACTTTCTTAGAAAAAAGAGGTTTAACTATGTTTGAGAGTTCTTTACAATCAATATGAGCTACTGCATCATATATTTTCCTCAGAAAGTAGTTACTGAAGTTTGAGTTGAGCCAGATTATGAGTTTTTGCAGCACGTATTGGCCTAAAATAAACATATTCAATAGCTTGAGACAGGCCAGATTAAGCAAGTTATATATGAAAAAACTCAGTATTTACAGATAAGCAAAATATCTGACAGCAGGTAAAGTAATTTTATTTGGCAGATTACATTCCTGCGTGGAAATGTAAACTTCTAATTTATCAAACAGCAGGAAAGACATGGTATTTTATTGGATTTCTCTTCCAGTTTCCAATCCGTATGATGGTGTAATTTCTCTGGCCCATAACTGTAAATTCTTATTTATGGTACCAAAAGATCCAGTGTTAATATTCAGAAAGCTTCTTTTTATTTTGTGTGTCTTCTACACTACCTGGAAAGAGAATTGAAATCATAGCAGACACTGAGCACTGCCTTGGTTTATATGTTATGCCATTAATATATCAGTAATTAACAATGTGTTTGTAATATATTCCGTTCCTAGAAATCCTTCCTAAAAACTGGCTACCAGTGGTGTTTTTCCACTGATGATGTGTAAAGGAAGGAATTCCCTGTGTCTTCCAGTGAGGGCCTCCCAAAGGCCAGAAGCAAGCAACCACAACAACTTGGAAAGAGTCTGTGCTCTCTCAAATTCATCCCAGTAGGACTGCAGGGAGAAAACCATCCCACAGAAAGTCTATAGGAAAATAATAGATTCAAACTCTAATTCTGAAAAATATAGATATATATTTATAATACAGCTTTGCTGCTCGTGCTTTAAGGTATCAGGGTTGCTCACATACCCAAGATTTGTGTCACTGAAACAATGCCTGGCCTGTGAGGCATGGAATAACTTCTACAGAAAGTTCAAGTTCAGTCCCAGACAGATGGCAATGTGGCTTTAAACTGTAGAAGCTTCACTAAAGGAAAATAAAGGATTGTGGATTGTTGTTTTGTTGCTTGGTTGGGTTTTCTTTTGGGGGTGGTAGTTCTTGGGTTTTTTTGGTTTTGGTTTTGTAAGTTTTTGCACGTGTCTGTATGAAAAAGGGTTGGATTCAGGTATTTTTCTAAACTAGTTTGGGCAGTTTTTTAATCCTTTAACCAGGCTGGACTTTTGAGAATAACTGAGGAATGTGGAAATGGAGTCAAAAAGAGAGAACTCAATAGTGCCCCTCCAACTACGCAGGTGGAAGGGAAAGTCAGACAAGGAAATAAGAAGAAAAAACGAGCCTGAAATCAAAGCAAAACAGGGAATTTCAAAACCCCAGAAATGCAGGACACTGGAGGTGAAAATTCAGATACACTCCCTTGTTATAACTGACTATTATGAGGTTTTATTTAATCCATTAAGGATGAAAATCTAATTTCTAGACATTTTCCAGGGTTTCAGTCTCTCCTGGAAAAACATCTCTGATCAGTGGACTTGAAGGACAGAAACAGCTTTCTCAGTGCTCCACAGGTATCTGCAGCTCTCCAAATGAATTATTTGCTCCTTCATAAAAACATCCAAGACCACCCCTTGTTCTGAAGTCCTTTTTAAGCAAGATTGTAAAATTATCAGTTTGCTACCAGTCTACTGTAATATAAATTAATATCTTAGCAATCAACATTGCCTAAAAGTTTGCTTTGTATATACTTCAAATAAAAAGTTATATTAAACTTTTAAATGCATTACCTTTCATGCTTTGAATGAGTCCTTTCTTGCACGCTTCAGTGATAGAAAGAAACTGCTAAATAAAATACCTGAGGAATTAATCACTCAGATAGCTTTGTCTTCTCTAAAACTGTCATATATAATTGCATTTTCAAATAATGTTAAAGTGGAACCTGTGATTTAAAGGGGTTAGCAAATTTTTATGTTTCTCCTTAAGATAAATCATCAGCTCATTTTAGAGTTTTTGAAACCTAGAGAGAGTTCTGACATTCATTAGGAACTAAGTGGGTTACTTCAGCTTTATGTTTACCTATGTCCCTTAAATGTTCTTTAGTTTAATGGTATCTTGGAATATGTTTGAAAACCAGTGCTAAAAAGCCACTTAACAGCACTTAAAGCACTAGGAAAATAGAACAATTTAATTTTATTTGTGAATACAAATCCATAAATACCAATGCACAGTCAGCAAGTCTTCCAAAACACAAAGTGTAACCAAGATAACCAAAGGAAAATCAGTGTTAGGTGTAATCCCATTTGTGTGTATGCTATAGAAACAAGTACTTAGAACTCATTTGCTTTAAGTGTCTCAGAAATTACAGGGAATTGCTAACAGTTTTGGATAAATGTGTTTATACTCCTTAATACAAGACCCAAAAACCTTATGAGGGCAATTAAAGCAACACTCATAAACACCCAGTTCTAAGAGCTGCAGGGCTTTTTACGCTCCCCACATTAAAGACAATAATTGATTTTGTTTTCATAGGAGTTTACATTTCTGTCAGGCACGGGCAGCTTGCATGTTTTCAGTTTATCCACCACACTAAAGTGTGCAGACTCTGTGCCCACATTCTCCTGCTCTTACCATGGACACTGTCTGACACCTCACAAACGTGGGCTGGTGTTTACCAGGGAGTTTCAGAAAATGTTTAGCATGGACTCAACACCTTAAGTACTCTGTCCTGAATTGATATTCAGTGTGAAGTCCGTGGAGGAGAACATGGGTCTGAATTTGCCTTGGAGCTGAAATAATTTAAAACAATGTTCCCTACTCATTGGAAATGTACAATTTTCCCAAGTTTTAATGATAAGTTTTCTATGCAGCTGGACACAGCTATAGTTCAGCTGATCTCTGTAAAGACAGTGTGCACATGGATGTGTCATTGTCTTTCAGGGCAGGGAGGTTTCAGCTAACTTAGGGTGGGTGTTCTTTTTGGGGATGAAAAGCAATGAGTCATTACAGCATCTGGACTGTGAAGTGTCAGTAGCATCACTAAGCTCTACAAATAGATCACAGAACAATAAAATGGTTTGGGCTGTGTCATGGGTTGGCACTGGCCAGATGTTAATGCACCCATGAATATATGTTTTTTCTCTAACAACTCCTGTGGGATGTGATCAGGAACAGAGCAGAGCAGGCTTAAATCTTGAAAACAAAAAAACTCACCAAAACTTTATTAATTACATAAGAACAGAGACAGAAATAAAAACTTCTTAGAACATTTCTTCTCCCAGTTTCTACCTCCCCACCCATCACTTTTCACAGACCAACCTTTGGGTTTTAGATCAAACAATCACCACTCAAAAACAAACTAATCTTCAATTCAGCAAGGGAGAGAGGAGTCTCTCTGGCACTACAGACTGTTCTCCAGAACACACAGGTCTACTCCTTATGTGTTCCCATGTCACCCGTGGCACCGCCTAGAGAAGTCTGCTAAGGTGACTCTCTCTTTTTCCTATGTCCAGCGCTCTCACCGCTGTCTCATAGGCCAAAACTACATACAGGGCTTTTTTAAGGATGCTGCATGCCGAGCTCTCCCCTTTTCACCCAGGGGCCGGGGTTTCAGGAGCAGGTCTGCCCTGAGGGCAGAGGGTGCCACCTCACCCTCCCCCTCTCTTCTCTGCTCGCTCCACTCTTCAAGTGCCAGTCACTGTAGCAAAAGCAGGGGCAGCTGCATCCACCCAAAAATGCAGTTTATGTTCAAAAGAGACTTAAGTTCAGTCCATGGCTGACATTATGCAAGAGAAGTCCAGCTCAGAAGGCTACTCCTCTCATTCTTCCATCGAATTCCTTCCAATCATGCTTTATCATCTCGGTCCCAGGCCGCTTCCCTCTCTCTGAAACCACCAGTCATGAGAATCAATGTCTAAGAAAAGTTTCTTTCTGCTACACAAGGGTTAACAGTTTCTATCTCCCAGCAGGGTGCTGCAGGCTGAGGCACTCCCAGGCTCCGCAAACCCCCACCTGGCTGGGCACCTTCTCCCGGAGTTTGGGGGGGGAGGAGGGGGGTGAGCACACACAGAAGGCACTTCCACAGTTTTCCACCCCTCCATCCTGGACGGGGCAGTTCAGTTCCAGTCCTGTCCCTTCTCTTCTCCCCCCCCGGGGGCTCCGGCTTACCTGAGCCGACCACGTGTTTCCCCTCCCCCACCCAGCCTCGTGGCTGGGCAGGGGAAGGAGGCCTCACACGTCTCTCTGCTGAAACCGGGATCTGAAAAGAGGCCGAACCCCCTTGGGGGTCCTGCTTTTAACTCTTTGTGTCCTCAGAGGCGTGTCCAAACCTCTGAGTGACCAATCCAGGTGCCAGCAGAAAAGCTGATCACTGATTGGACTGCCCACATCCCCCTGGAAAAAATTCACCTCCCCCGCAACCACGACAGGCTGGAAGGGACCTTAAAGGTCACCTCATTCCAACCCCCTGCCACAGGCAGGGGACACTCTGCACTAGGCCAGGTTGCTCAGAGCCCCTTCCAACCTTCCTTTGAACACTTCCAGGGATGGGGAATCCACAGCTTCTCTGGGCAACCTATGCCAGAGCCTCACCACCCTCACAGTAAGGAATTTTTTTCCTAATATGTAATCCAAGCCTATTCTCTTTCATTTTGAATCCATTCCTCCTTGCCCTGTCACTACCTGCAATTGTAAAGCCTCTCTCCACCTTTATAGGTCTACAACCAAAGTATATTTAGAAGCTGTGTTTATTTCAAGATTCTCTTATGAATGTTCATAGCAAAGCACCTACATTTGTACCTTACACTGAATATTAAATTATTTATAATGTTGCCCTTACTGAGAGAATTGAGAGTCAGGTCCAGGGTATGAGTATTGCAGAGTTTGGGTCCAACCTGGCTGTCACAACTCACGTTCTACAGAGCTCCAGCCTTCACTTGCAATGTGCTGACTTATTCCCTTCAGACTGCTTTTAGCCTGCCTTTTTATTCTACAAAGAGCATTACTCCTCATCACAGTGCTTCCCCTTACCATTACAAGGATTCTTATTTGTTTATAGTTGTATACAACAGCATTAAGCCTTTAAATTTCCACAGGAAGAGAGGCATCATTTGGGAAATAAAGAAGAAAGGGGGGAAAAAAACTGCAGTGATTCTCTCAGCACATCTAAACAGTTAAAATATTCAGGTTTTGGTTCACAGTGAATGCCTAAAGTTTAAAGTGTGAACTTCATAATCTACAGCTATTCTGTGTCAGAATTATCTTGTGTGAATTCTCAATGTGCTGTTGAGAGATTAATTACAGATTATTAGCTTGACTATGATTTTTAATTTTATAGTTCTTAATATAATTAAATTTACGCTTATATCAATCTAATCAACAGTGATTTACTGGAAGAATGGTGATTCCTGAATTCAGATCAAAATAAATAGAACTCCATCTATTCCCAGCTTTTTCTTTTGGGTCATCCAGTTCAGGTATGTGAACAGAGGAACTTGTTTTTCCAGTTAATTGCCACTGGGGACACGGACATCTGGTATCTTGAAAAAACTGCCTTTCAGATAAGATGGAGAAAAGAATGAAAAAAAAACCCAACAAAGATTGTGCTGTATTTCTGAAAACAAAACCCACAAACATCAAGTGAAAGGATTATCCTGTCCCCCCACAAGCCCTAGGGACAGTGATGCCCGTGTCTTGCAGCGTTATCATGGCCCATAAACTGAACTGTTGCTATGTAGATATTGTCAATTTAAGATACACATTGCCTTACAAAATTATAAGGAAACCCCTGCAATAAAAATGCAAACAAAAGTTATTTTTAATGTTCCAACCCCGTTCAACAGCGTGAGGCTTAGTTTTATTCAGGTGCATTGGTGGTAAAGGAGTATGTCAAAGTTAAAATGCTTCCAGTCCTCATCTATGCCTTTATCATGGATTAATTCACAATTGTGTTACTTTTTGGGAAAAACCCACAAACGGGTGTGCCACGTTAGACAGGCCACATATGGTTTGAACAAGTATAGTATTTGAACTGCTTATGTTATAATGTGCTGTTAATATTGTCCGGGGGGAAAAAGAAAATGCTTCAGAATTACGTATGGACACAGTAACCTTTAAAATGTTCAGGTACTTATGGTGACAGACACTTTAATACCTGCTGACATCTAGGCTTGAGCCCATGAAATCCCAACAGCAAAAGGTTTGCAACATTCAAGGCACGAGTGAAACCTTTTTATGTTATTATGTGACTCTTGAAACCTGGAACAGTGGAACTTTGAAAATATTTCCTGTTTATAAGAGAAACAAATTGTTGCTGCTGAAATCCAGCCAGTCTCATTCTGTTCTAATCTTATAGTCCTACTCCCTCAACTAAAAAGATTTAGCAGCATTTTACAGATAAATTGTCTGAGGTCTAGTCTGGTCTACCAAAACAAGGTGGAATAATTTTAAAATGGTTATTCCTAGTACATAAAAAGTCAGGGTTTATTGCCTCTTAAGTACTAAGGAAGAACACTGTCAATACCAATCTTGAAAATACTTGTGTTTAAAGATATAATCATCTATATAAAAGAATCTATCCAGAATTATTAGTTTATATTATCTAAACAAAAACTTGTTTTAAGGAGGACCATGAGCCACTCAGAAGAAACTTAGAAGGGGATACACCCTTCCCAACACATTTTTCCACACACTTCTGGGAAGAGAGGGCAGGTCCCTGTTCCACAGGCAAGGCTTCTGATGAAAAGGATCCCTCACCATGTCAGCTGGTGGAAAACTTCCCATTGGCCCCAGGTTTTCTTCAAATCAACAAAACAACCTCTGAGACAAGTGTATGGAGGTACCCTTTACACCCTCAAGGGATAGTCCTCTGTACATCAAAAATCCAGGAAATTATTACAGAACACAGACTGTCTAACTTATTTAAGGCAACTGAAATGAAATTGGTTAGCTTTTTTATGTGACTGGAATACTTTTAGCTGTAGTGAGATTCTATACTAATAACCAATTATTTTTCTAGCAATAGATAACCAACCTTCTTTGGGCAGATCTTTGGATTTTCTATCCAAATAATCTTTAGAAAATATCTTCTTCTGTTAATTGTCTTCTGCAATGTGTGTCAGCCTTCTGGACTTAATGAAATCATTAATGTTAGGTTAATGAAAGAGGGAATGACTCTGTGTGGAAGAATACACTGGATTTTAGAAGAATGATCTAATTTAGATATTTTAGTGAGTACTTCAGGCAGTGTTCCTGACTACTCAAATATGAAAATTTTTGTGTTCACTCTCTAAAGCCTACCAGGTACCAGTGTACAACACACACCAGTAATACACTCTTGTTTATTGTTCCTTTAGACATTATAAATATTCAAATTATAAAAAAATCAATAATATAGATATACTTCAAAAGAAGAACATTGAAAATATTCTCAGTAATGATCTGTCTTGATTTTTCAAAACATACCTAAATATATGTCATAATCCACTGATTTTTATCTGTTCACATCATATCCATAAATTGAAAATATGCCTGAAAAATGCAATCTGAAAAAAATTCTTTATAAAGATTTTTATAACTTTACAGTTATATTGATATATCACAGCACCATTGCAATGGGAAGCAGAATGTGGAAGCCCATATATTTCCATCTAACACAACAGTATGAAAACTTCTTGCAACAGAAAAAAAAATATAGCCCTTAACTAGCTCAGAGTTTTGTAACTTGTTGCCAAGACAACAAAATGCAGACAGATGTAGTCATCCTCACTTGGATGAGGATAACTTTATACTTTCTCTGTACCCTAAAATGATAAAAACTTATCTGAAAAAATTATATATTGTGATCATCCCAGAACAATTAAAATAGATTGTTCCAAAAGCTATTGTCATCCAAACTTAAAATGATTTCTATATCTACTACAGACCATTTAAGAAATTCTGGGGTTTTTTTCACACAGTAAGTATTCAAAGAACACATTTGACCTCTCTATAGGCTTCCACCTGCTTCATAAATCTTGTCCCTCATCTTCCTGAGCTGCACTAGTGGTAGACTGATAGTCTGGTCACAGCCCATCTCATGTTTCTCTTCTATCTAGTCCTTCCATCTCAACTTGTCATTTTCTAGTTCATGGTCTTCTCAGTACATGAACTTAACCACTTTATTGCCATTTTTGTTACTCACATAACACTCATCAGTGTGACATTTTATTGACAAGGAAGTAAGGATTTAATTTTAAATACTGACCACCCCAGTGGATGGAACACAAGTGAAAATGAGACAAGCATGTGAATCTCATGAAGGCCTTTTCTTTGATCTCAGTGGTCTTTACCGGGTTGCTTGAGGGTTTTTCCCATATAAATGAAATGCAGTCAGAGGGGGAAGAAAAAAACACTGACACTACTTCATGCCTGCCACTGCATGCTGTGCAAGCATATGAAAAACACTACAATGTGTTTGGAGCACTAGATGTATTTTAAGAGTTGCCCATCACTCAGTCAAGCTCCCATTCCAGCTGTGCACAGGGGGAAACCAGGGGGCTGGCAGCTTGGAATGGCTACTTCGAGTCACCTCCACAAAAAATGACCTCTGGAAATTTATCAGCAGTACCTGTTTCCCACAAGAAAGTCTGTCCCTGCACTCTGGAGAATTACTTCTTGCCATTGTCATAAGCATTGTTTCCTGCCTTCATTTAAGCAATGGCCATGGATGAATGTGCTCTCCAGTCAAATGGCAGAAGGGAACTAGCAGGGATTTTAGAGCCTGGTTCTGGAAAACCTCTTTGGAAGGGTAGATGGAATTAATTATGCACTTATAAATATATACATGTGCATGTGTGTATGCAGATGTGTAAACACACGAGTATACATACCAACTATTTTTTATTTACAGAATATAAATTATTTAGATTGTGTTCTATGTGAAATGGGCTTCCAAAAGCTGTTCCAAGTACGGCCAACAGTTGTTTTAAAAGGTCACAACACAGCATCAGTTGATCATACCCTCTGTAAATTGTTTATGTACCTTTAAGAAACACAAAACCATTTCTGTGTGTGTTTACATAAAGAATATACACATGCATATAAATATATATAACACAACTTCCAATGAAAATATATACAGTACTGTGATGATGCTAAGGGTTTATCAGTTGCATCTATAATAAATATACAGTGTCTACACTTCTCTACCAAACTTTTTATGAGGTATATAGTGATTATTGAGCTTTCTCACAGCTAATATAAATAGCTATGGCAGCCAGCCAGTTTAAAAGGGCTTTTCTGTTATATATCATTGAACCAACTCCTCTTTCTGCACTTTGTATTCATAACAACAAATAAGAATTCCCCTAAGTGCAAACTGTACCTCGGGTGAGTCGGTGTGGGAATGACAGGCAGAAAGAATGAGTCTGGAGCTGGAAAAGGCAAGAGCAGGCACGAGCAGCAGGATGACTGATGGCAGGTGGATGGGCATGCAGCTTTTACGTGGGAAAGAAGCAGGGAAGGATATGCAGGGGAGAGAAGATCTGCAAGATGGTCACAGTCCCAGGACACTTCTTAGCTTCCTTTGCTAGCAGCCCCCTTTTCTCAAGCATAAACTTTTACTCTAGCCAGTCTCAAAAACAGATCCATGCTCTTGCTAGTCTGATGTGTGTGTCAGCCACTCCTTGGTCTGCAACCACTCTGGGCTTAAGCCACAACACACTTTCACAACATTTTAAAATAAAGACCACATTTTCAGTCCATGCTGTTTGACAATATTCTTGCTATATTTACCTGGAAATGGACATGAAAACTAAGTGGCTGAAACTTCCAGTACAACCACTATGCCTTAATGCAATTTCCCTCCCAGTTCTTTTGTGAAATGCAGCTGGTGTAAAGAAAGGAATTTCACTGACACAGAGGGAGCCATTCCTCACTCAGCTTCCACTGAATCTTTGCCTCTAATTAAGCATACCTGTCAGTGATCTCAAGGAAATCTCCACAAGTCATCAGTCAAATCTGATCCTCTGTGATAAACAAGAAAATTATGCCACTGAGATTTAAATTCACAACAAGAGCTTCTCTGCAGCTGACTGATATTTCCCTGTGAGCCCATTCCTGCTTGGGCCTCTCAGCTTCCCTTGCACTCACAGATCACTCAGGCACTTGTGAAACCTCCATCTGACTGCCCCATGATTGCACACATCCTGCAATTATTCCTGCAGATGTCACTTTTCTATAGGGGAATTACTGTCCCCCTCCACATTTCTTTATTCAAGTGTAAGTTCAGCACTCGGATAAAGGGACCTCATGTGAGCCATTTGCCAGCTATCTTGCATCTTGCTGCTGCACTTTTTAATTTCATATGAGTGCTTTGGAAATTATTTCACATGAAGTCATGCCATTCACTACCAAATGTGGGACCAGTGACTTAGAGGATGCAGGAATATCTTTTAAGTTGAGAACAAAACAGTTTGCTTTATGTTGCTTTCCCAGGCTACACAACATGAGAAATTCAAATCAGGAGATAAGGAGCAAGGCTTGGGAGCTCAACAAAACACTGTGAATATTTCTCATCATCATTCCAAGATGAAGAAATATGTCTGGGAGTTTTTACAAGAGAAAGCTCATAGGGCTGGTTTTTGTTGTTTTTTTTCAGACACACTGATGGGTGCATTAGCAGGGACAGATTGTCACCTCACTTTCAGGGAGCACAGGGACAGTGGTTGTGCCTTGTCCATTCATGGCCAGGTAAAGATAATCCAAGCTTATATTTAAACTCTAAAAACACCATCTGAACAGCCAGTGGAATTCTTGGCCATCTAGGGGCAGCTGAACATTGGATGCTCAGAAAAGACCTTGGCAAATGAGAAAAAGTGAGCTGAACTCTCTATCATTCCTCCAACAAAAGCACACAATGAGAGAGCTTGAAAAGAGGAAATGCATGGAAAGAAAAAAGCCAGAAAGAACAGCTGTATTTTTTCAGGGTTTCTCCAGAAAGAAAGTTGATATTTGTACATGGCAGAAAACGAAACACCACTTCCTAGAATGGGCAAAATGCCACACTAACAGATGGCAGAAGTGCAGGCATGCAAAAGAACAAGTTTATGAATTGATGCATGGGCATGTTTTCTGTCCAGGAATGTTGAAACAACAGCTTTTGGACAACTATTTAAACTCCCAAATTTACAGAACCATGTCATTATCAGCCTAGTTTCAAGCTTGCTTCGAATGGATATAAATGTTATATCTTGAAAGACACTTTTGCTTTAAGTTATTTTGATAACTGAACATTACACTGATGTTTAATACTAATGTTTACTAATACTGGTGTTTATTTGAATGAAAGAGAAGTTGTGCTTTGCTGTTAAATTAATATTTTTTGATATTTATTATTTTAAAGTATTTATGTCTAAACACCATACATTAGGTTTTCACCCATATACAGGGCTAATTTACATGGCTATCAATGAGTTTGCACTGATTTTCAAGGCATTTTGGAGCTCAGCACTATTTAAAACCATCATATTCTGTCTGTTTGTGCTTGACTATAACCTGTTGTTGCATACTCTTGAAAAAAATATGGGAAAAAATCAAGAGATGACTTTGTTGTCTCCTACCCAGTACACCTTCATTCATTAAGACAGTCACTCCACAAGTTCACTCTTTATCAAAGTATGAAGCAAACTTTAATTTTTTAAAGATTTTTTGAGATATGAAATGCATTTAAAAACATCTTTAGTCCACTGCTTTACTGGTCAGCAGGCTTAAAATCTTGCTAGACAGATGTTTTATTGCATTGACAGAACATTATTTCTGCTCAAAAAAAAAAAAGGGAAAACAAAACAAAACATACACTTAAAATTCTCTGAAATCTGTTCCCACTCCCCTGAAAAGCCCTTACAGCACCTCCACTGTGGGGTGTGTTTGAGTTCACCTGAACAGGCACCACATCTTATGGACTTTGCTCGACTTACTGAAGAACTACATTTACATGAAGTCTGACACATGAAGATTGACATTACTGCTTTAAATTAAATAATGTTCTACATTGTTAAACCACACAGTTAGTCTGGAACAGGCTCCTCTGGGAAGTGCTCACAGCACCAAGCCTGACAGAGTGTTTGGACAATGATCTTAGGCACTTGATGGGATTTCTGGGGTGTCCTGAGTAGGGCCAGAAGCTGGACTTTGATGACCCCTATGGACCCCTTCCAAGTCAGGATACCCTAACAATTACAAAGGCTGAAGATAGACCTCAGCATTAGGATGAGCAGTACGTGAAGGAAATGTGATCCTACAACAACACAGGCAGAAATACAAAGGCTGGAGCTGAGAAAATGGAGTTCAGTTGTCTCAAAGGTTGGAGGTGACTTATAAATCCTGATTCATTAACATTTTAAGGGGAATAGAAGAGAAAGAATAGTATAGAAAGGAACACTGCTTTCTTCTGATTTAAAAAAAAATGAAATAAAGTTGCATTTTCCCTCGAGGATTATGTTGTAAAATGCCACCTACATGCCAGCTTCAAATCCAGTTTTAAGTTATCACAGTCCACCAACGTGAGGAGCAGGTACAGATATAGGGCAAAATAAAGGTATTTAGGGAAGAAACAAACACAAAATATCAGTGCAATCCCTGATGCCTATGGTTTTAGTGAAATAAGAAAATAAAAGAATCATAAGCTCAGCTTCTATCTATCTCATACCAGTCAAAGATGTGGCACAGGTGACATTCCCACACACCACAATGGCTAACAAAGGTAAAAGTAACTCTGAAAGCACCTAAAGGACTGCTGAGCAAAGAACTTCAGAGGAACTTCTCCCTGGCCTTTCAAATCAGAATTGGAAAATAATCTTCCATAGGTATTTTAAGAAGGTCTAGTTGATCCCAATAGCAAGAAATATGTAAACAGCTCAAAACACAAAAAGGGTGGACATAAGCTATTCTTAACAGGATTCCTGTTTTAGTTAGTTAACTGACACCACAAAAAATTGTTGTTTAGAGCCTTTTCAAAACTCTTGATACTTCCCAGAAAAACAAGAGGGGTAAAAGCCATGACTGGTTCACCACTCACCTCAATAACCCAAACCTGTCTTTTTGTTGCCTAGCAGAGCAAGGAGGAATCACACAACTGGGAAGTGCAAGGAGAGATGGCCAGAAAGGGGCTTTTGACTTATGATACCCTGCAAGTCTTTTGGAAATACTTCAGGTTAAACAGTTAATCTAAGAAGTAGCATGGTTGAGTATTTCTTCATGCCTATTAGAGATGATAAAGAAAAGCAAGAAAATTGTGAAGATATAGTAGAGCAAAGGTACTTGAAAAACAGATTTAATTAGTGATTAGGATACAGGAAAATCAGCTGGAATATATGGGTAGAGCTTTCAATTAGCAATGGTCCTTTGGATGAAAAAGAAAGCTCCTTTGCATCACAGTGAGTGACAACTGCAGGTGCAGAACTGGTCCAGGGGTCAATTTTTTGTGCCCCAAATCCTTTTACATCTCCTGGCCTAGCTGCCTCCAGCTGGCAGGCTCCGTGTAACCAGGGCTGGCAGATGATCTTCAAACCAGTGATGATGATGGGTCAATTTATGATAGTATTATTTGAGTCTAGGAAATTTAGGTTCCTGATACAGCTTCAATATCTCATCCTAGAAATTTTTTTTCTTCCTCTTTGAGCTTCTTGAAGAGCCAACCAACCACTGATATCCTTTAACTTCGTCTCCAGTGATACTGCTACCACAGCAGGTAAGAATATTGATCTCAAGCTACCTCAAGATTTCCTCTGCAAAACTAATCTTCATGCTCACTTTGCAACAGGTCTTTCATCACTGTGCTACAGCCACATTAATAATGAATGAATCCATTATGATCAATGGCTCGACAATGAATATCAAATGACTTCTCCATTATTAAGATCATTACAGGACACTAAAGGTAACTGTTCGGTGCCATTCACAGCAGTTTAGCTGTATGATCTCTTTCTCCTTTAATAGGATTTCTATGACTAAAAGACCCCAAATCACACTGAATATTTAACCTGAGGTTCAGTGATTTTACACTTCATACAATAAAACATCATGAATCAATAGGGCAGTAACATGTATCAGTGTCTCTTTGAGCAATTTAATATAATCTTGCTGTGTACACCATCAGAAGTGTTCTCTGAACACCTGCAGCATGGATATTAATTGTACCAAATCTAACAAAAAACTAGCGACTGAACAGAACCACTCCAGTGTTGTCTTTAAAAAGCTGTTCCTTTTAACTATGTTTTTGTTTATTTTCACCCACTTTCACAGTAAATAATGCAACTGATTAAGAAATGAACACAGAACATTAATCATAGTGCTTAACTGGATATTTCCTAAAGGTCACCCCACTTTGAAAGACGGAGCTTTCCCACACTCTACCCTTGATTAATGGTCCATTTCCCGTCTCCCCCGTGCACCCTTGGATCCCCATCCTGCAATTCCCCCTCGCTCCTGGGCTCTCCTGCCAGTGGCACGCCTGGCAGAGTGACATGAGAAATGACTGCATAACCTTTGCTGACATTCAGCAGCTCCCAGTCTTTCAGGTTTTGCTCAGCATGGCTCTCCAAGAGGTCTACTCCAGGTTTACAGTTTCCCAGGCAGAATTTGCAGTGACTGAAGAGAAATGATTGCTCTAGATTACATTGCCGACAGAGCTGTGACAAATGTTGCACAGCTAAAAGATCTTGCCCAAGATAAATAGGCACCAGTGAATACTGTGGCTAGTTCTCACTCATGCAATCTCACTTCTAAATCTGTGCTCAAGAATCAGCTCTGGTAGCAGCACAGCAATGGAATATATTGAGGGGAGAAGGATTTGATGGGGAAGCATGATAGAGGGATTGATGGCAGCAAGGTTGAAAACAACCTGGTGTCTGGATTGAAGGCCCAAATGATGTGGTTTAAATGCTGTTTCTGAGCAGACTCCTGTGTGGAATGGGGCTACTGCAGCCCAGACACCTGGGTCTCCAACTACCCATGCCTCTGCAACTTGTTCCTGAAATGGGTACACTGAAAAAGAGGAGCAGTTTTCTTTCATCATTAATCGATTTCAGGGGAAGATAAACACAAAAATACCACCCCTCACATTTATATTGTTTTACATCTCATTATGAACTACAAATGTTTAGCAATTCAGAAAGCCCACTAAGAGAAATCCCAATGGCTGAGTCAGGTCTCCACACCAGATACCAGCTCACAGGAAGCTACCACTGAAAAAGGGATGCATCTTTGTTTCTCCAGGAAACAACCTACTCCTTCCCATGGGAAATACTGTGTTTGTTTTTGGTTTTGTTTTTGGTTGGGTTTTTTTTTTTTTTTCCCAGACCTCAGTGAAAATTCTGGTAAGGAGGAAAAGATAAATGCTGTAAATTACTGTAATTCCTTCCAACCATACAGAAAGATATGGCAAACCCGAAGTGCAACCCATAATAGTCCTGTACTCATAATGGTGGTTTCTTACATGCAATAGAGCTCTTTTGATGCAAATTAACTAATTGACTAAAGTAGAGATGATGCCATTAGCAATAATCTGTTCATCAACCTTTGATACTGAATAGGGGTCACACAAGATAAGTTCCCTGTCTGCCTATTTCAGGGAAAGACACATTTCTCTCAAACCCCAATCATCTCTCTCTGCATTTGTGGGCTGAAAAACATAAGCACAACTATTAGATTTTTTTTCTCCACTTGTTCTAAAAACATTCTGTCACTCTTGGAGGGGAAAAAGCAACCAAATGCACCAAAAACCTCTAGACAATTACTGTGATCTGTGTCTGGGAACATCCTAGTTTCTGGTTGACAAAATGCCTCACTGGTGCACAGCAAACATCTTAATGCGTTTGAGAGCAGAGATTTAAGGCAGAAGGGAAAATGGAGAATTATTTGGATTTTTTTTTTTAATGTTGAGAAATACTCCTGTACCTCTGAAAACCTTTGTTTCAATTTGTTTCTGAAACCCTCCTGTACTACTGAAAACTTTTGTTTCAATTCCTTCACTGTTTTTTAAAAATTATTTCTTTTTTAATAAAGTATTGCATACCAGGACACTTCTCTATGAGCAGCTTGGCAGACTTTGGTGCAAAGTCTTTGCAGACCATTGGTGCAAAGACATTGAAACAGAGAATGTGTGTCTAGGATTAGGGATATACTGAGTGATACTTTACTATACCTGCAATCTCGGCAACATAATTTATTTAGCAACATGAAGAAAGAGAATCAAGATCTCTACTTCATACAAGGTTTGAATAGAGAATAATTTAGAAAAGTTAGCCACCATTGCTACCATATGTGGAGGCCCTAAAAGTCACTTAAAGTGACACCAGACAGCAGAGGTGGCATCCTGAAATCAACCTGCATTTTAATCCTTCTACCAAAGTTTAAGTTTATTCCACAAAAGAGGTGATCATCTCATTTATTCTTAAAACGTACCCCCTAGGAAATTGGTCATGAGTTATAGAAAGAGGATTTAGACAAATACACAGGGGTTTTCCATTTCTCATTTCTACAGGCTAAGTTCTGAGAAATACTGAATATTTTGAAGCACTCAGATATTACAAGTTCTCAGCATTTTTAGTGCCATTACATGTGCCCAGTGATGAAAAGTGACAATAAATGATGTCTGAAAGGACAATACAGAAGCTTATACTGCTAATATTTCATGGTGGGATACTACAAAAATACATAGTTACTGCTGAGATTAATACACAGACTAGGAGCAATTGGTTTTCCAATATAATTTGTCACATTCAGAATACTTGTGAATAAAAATTAATCCTGATTGAAATTACATGTCAAAAACAACCAAACAAAAAAGCCTCCTAAACATAAAATATCCATTTTGGACATAATTGTTTTTGGAGTTAATTTCTGAATTCTCAAAATTCAGTTCCGCTAAAACACTTCAACATTTAAGAACACAGGATTATGACTTGGAATCAGGGCCCAGGAAAAAACACACATCCACAGCATCAATATTTATAAAGTGAATAATCTAAAAATTTCTCTAACAAAGACATTTTCAAAAGACAACAGGACTTACTATATGAGCATTGCAAATGCATCCCAGAAACTGCAATATTAACTGTGTGGAACAAAATTTTTATTTCATAGCACTGCAGAAGTAAAAAAGGGGAAAAAATTGAATATACAATGATTAAAGTGTGTGTGCTGTTGCTGTAATGGACAGGATACTTTCACTCTCTATACATGGTCAGTTTAATTTCTGACTTAATTTTTGCACCAAAAACAAAATATATTTTTAGTAAAATTGTTGTAGCATATTAAAAAAAATTCACTGTATTCTAAATAAAGATTTCACGGATCAGCTCTTGCATGCTGTTTATATGCAGGTTTCCTACATTTTGCATTGCTGAATAATTGAGAACATTAGCTCCCAAACCATGCAAAATTCATTTTATCATGATGTATTATTAATCAATTTAATTTACAGTGATCTGAAGAGTCCCATTTTCCATTATGGTGCTTGAAGATACATTTAGACAGTAGCTTGGTCTGTATTATACCTCGATGTAACTCTTTCTCATCTGATAAACTCCTCAAAGTGGGTCATACTCTACAAGCATAATAATGGATAAAATGGATAAAAGAGAACCAGTTGACATAATTTATTTGGACTTCCAAATCCTTTTAAAAAACCTGTCACATAGAAAACCACTGAAAATTTAAGTGGCTGGAGAACAGAGCAAATTATTCGAAATTATCAAAATCTGCTCAGCAGACAGAAAGGAAAACATTACATTTAAAAAGCATTTAGTATATGAAGTTAGTTTACTATTACCATTTAGAGGAAATACTCTTTTACTATTTAAAGCTATTTTTATTTTCACTACATAAACATATTATTGTATTTCACCAAGTCTTTTAATGTTTACTACAATTTTATTATAAGATAATCACACAAATCAGTTTGGAAAATAAAAGCTCGTACTCTTGTTTAGAATTTATTTGTCTAGCATTAAAAGAATGCCTTCACTCACTACAGCTTCATGGACATTTCTCTCCACTTTAATGCAAATTACAAAGGGAAATATGAATGATATGCAAGCTCTCATGACTTGGATTTGTTCTTTGATATTTTGTGAAAAGTCACTGGCTATTGAAATATCTGCTTATATATCAGATGACAATTATATCATCTGGCCATAAATATAAATAATTAAAATGCAAGTTAATAATTGAGAACTGCTGATGAACAGCAGAAACATTTAGAGAAATTACAAAGCTTTATCAAGAAGAAAGAATATTAGAAGTATCTGGTAAACTTCAAATGCTAAAAGGGTCACACAGAGAAAACAATCTGTATTTGGAGGTAGAAGCCTGCAACCCTCATTCACCTTAGAGTTTAATGTGGCTGGGAAGGAAACTGGAGTATCTTTGAGTTGGTGAGCACAAGGACAGGGTCTGCTAATCGTGAATCTGAAAAAGTTGTATAAAATTCCATGTTGTGAACACCAGAGACAACAGTGCAGGATGCCACCAGCAGGTGAAGTTTCACTGGAGCAGAGCTGTCAATGCCTGACTCTGCCAGGGAGTGTCTGAGAGCAGAAATGAGAACAGTCCAGGGCATGCATGAACTCTTCCAAAAAGGAATAAACTACCAAGCTGGGATAACTACATAGAAAGGAGTTACATCTAAAGTGCAGAGGTAAAATACGTAGGCATTAGATAATAAATACCACAGAAAGAATGTGGATTGCTGGTGTCCTGGGTTTGTGGCACACAGAAAATGCTTTTTGCTTTTTGTAGGAGATTTTAAAGTGGGAAATTCAGGACGACAACAACAACAACAACAAAACCCAAAAAACAAAAAACTCAGAACTAACTTGTGTACACAAATAGCATAACACACCCTGCTGCCCATGGAAGTAAAAAGGGCAATATTAAAAAAAATTCACAGCTTTCAAAAATTTCTACAAATAGGCTGGGAAAAAATTTAGGAAAAAGCTGACAATTAGACAAAATAACCACATAAAATAAATTAGGGAAGTGTCTGGGAAGCTACTAAGAAATGCTGACAGGCTGGAGGGGATAGGGTGTGGCTGTGCCAGGGAGAAGCCCTGCTGCTCCTGGAGCTGGCACCACACTCAGGGGGCTGGGGGGGCTTCAGGCTGAGCTGCAATCACCTGTAAGGGATCAGGGAAGGGGCAGCACTCTGAGGAGGTTTTATTTAAAAACCAGGAGGGCTACAAGCCAGAAACCTACCCTTCAATGCAGCCCCTCCTCCATTCAAAGATGGCTTTTTCACAGATTTGTACCACCTTAAAAATAAAATGCTGGCATTGAACACACATCTTCTCACATGTTCCCTCCTAACAAAAATAACTGCAGACCCTAATCTTTCTCTGGCTGCTTTTTTTAAAAGAAGAAGAAGAACATATGGCTAGAAAATATGTGTTATAGATGGGAAAGCGGGAGTAGGCTAAGTGACTTGTGAAAGCAAAATATCAGCACTGCCTGGTTATTCCCAGGGGATGCTCCCAAGGTTTATCCACATTTCCAGGAACGCTGGGACCTCAGACTCTGTAAGGGATGGTCATCATCCTCGTGTGCTCACAGAGGGACAAAACACACCAGCTACTGCTTTCAGCCTTCCAGTACCTGAAGGGAGCCTACAAGGGAGCTGGGGAAGGACTTTTGGCAAGGCCATGCAGCGATAGGAGAATGGTAAAGACTTTAAACAGAAAGAGGGGAGGTTTATGCCAAATGTTAGAAAGACACTTTACTGTGAGGGTGGTGAAACAATGGAACAGGCTTCTGGAGAAGTGGTAAATGCCCCATTCCTGGCAGCATTCAAGGTCAGGTTGGACAGGGCTCTCAGCAACCTGATCTGGGTGAAGATGCCCATGCTTATGAAGGATTGGACTAGATGACCTTTAAAAGTCCCTTCCAACTTGAACTATTCTGTAATTCTGTGATTTGATGAGAATGGCAGAGCTCAGCCTTACAGTGAAGTATCAAAGGTTTGTGGTTATAAAGCAAATACGAATCAAATATACGTTGCAGGATGTGTACATTCATAGCATTGTATCCCCTCATGAAAGGAAATAATTTGAAGGGCAATTCTATGCAAGGCAGAATGGAGTTAATCCCATCGCCTGTTCTGGATCTTTGTGGACAGGTTTGCTTGCCTTTTGTAGCAATAAAATACACCAGATTAAAATAAAGTCCTGCATTGGGTAAAAACATTGCAAGTTCATTGTTGAATTATTTATACAAGCACCCCAGGTGTACAAGTCCATCTCTAAAAAGCATTACATGACACCCTGAAGCTGTTTGGTACACCACTTCACTGGATTAGATAAAACTGACACTTTTGTTGCTTCAAGCCAAAATATCATATTTATTGGAGGAATCTACTTGTCTCTTCTTCTGTTGTCATTTTTTGGTAGAAATGTAACCAATAATACAATGATTAAAAAGTTTATTTCTCTAACAGCAAGCAGAAGTTATCTATTACTGATATACTGAAAAATCCCTGGCAAAACCTCTTCACTTTCACCAAGAAACAGAGTGATGGCTAATGATGCATATTAAGCCTCTGCTTCCCAGGATTCCCACAACTTATATACTAGCAAAATATGAAAAAAATTACTGGAGCATTTCAATTATACTCCTATAACTCCTACCACAATAGACAAATACAGATATATATATATACTTTTTGGGAGAAATAAAGCATCTCTTTCTACAAAAGAAACCCATGAATTTAATTGTGAAAGCAGAAGACAAATTAATTCCTGATAATTGCCAAGGAACTGTTAGATTATATCATTTTATTCATTTCATATCCTTACTTCACTATGCAGTAAAATAAGCATAATTTCTAATTAATTCCTGTATTTCATTTGCTATCAAATATACACAATGGAGAATGTTAATAATGGTTGTTCATGACTACCCACAGATGACCTTGAAAACTTCTATGTCCAAAAATGTTTACTAACACAATAGGATGAAATGTATTTTAAGCATTGTGTATCACCATAGCATAACTACCATTTAGTGGTGATTCTGAATTGCAAACTCAACAAACACTGACATTACGTGGAACAGATTTTTTTTTTACAATTCTGTTATATCTTTCCTGCTGGAATACAAAACTGTTCAGCCCTTGCTGAAATCCTTCATGCTGAAAAAAAGCTGTGTTCAAGTTACATTGCTTAGCAAAGATGCTCCACCTTTGCTGTCTCTGTAGCTTTGTAAATCCTTAGGTTATTTAGAAAACAAGAATGCCAAAATTGAGCCAGAGCTTGTCATTCTTGCTCCTTACCCACAAGCAGTAAAAACTATGACGTGATAGTCCTACACCTAAAACCACAGAAATGTCTACATTTCCAAAGTTGTGATATCGTGGTAAAGGATTCAGCCCTTTTTACCTTCTCCCCATCAAATACTGCTACTAAACTCTACCATAAAAACAGAATATAATTTAAAAATAATATTAAAATAGGCAGTAGTGGCAAAGACAAATACCTGTGTCACACAGCACTTTCTTTTGGGAAAGAAGCCTGCAATAAATGCCCACAAGAGGAGACCATGGTCATATTTGTCTCTCCCAAACACTCTCCCAGCCACAGTCCTCTGTGCCTCTGCCAAGCCTGACACACCAGCAGCTCCTGCTCCCAGGAAGGAAGGGAGGGAGGGACACCTGAAGTGCTTCACTGCCACCATCACAGGCTCAGAGAATCCCAGAATCACTAAGGTTTAGGAAGACCTGTGAGGTCACAGAGTCCCACCTTTGACTGTTCCCCACCGTGTCAACCAGACCATGGCACTGACTTCTACATCCAGGTGTTTCTTCAACATATCCAGGGATGGTGACTCCACCTCTTCCCTGGGAAGTCCATTCCAGTGTTTAACAACTTTTTCTCTGAAAAAAATCCTCCCAATGTCCATCCTGAACCTTCCCCTTTGCAGCTTGAGCCTTTGTCCTCTTGTCCTGTCACTGGTTGCGTGGGAACAGAGGCAGACCCCCACCTGGCCACAGCAGCCACTGCACATTGTCTTTGTGACCCCCAAAGAAATCTATCAGTTGATAAGGACCTGGAGCTAACATCTCTCATAGCAGGTGCCACACAAGATTTGCCTACTACAGTTTCAGGGTTCCAGCATTTGAAGCAGATTTCCCAAGAGTTGTTTTATTTCCCTGCAAAGAGACTTATGCTGGGTACAGAAGCTCCCTTTCCTCCTAAATGCTGACCAGTATCTCTTGCAGCATTGTTTCCCAGATTTCCACTTTCATTAGGCAAACGTGAAAGTGGGGAATTCATTTTTTAAGATGATCCTTGCTCTCCACCACTCAGAAGAGAAATTTGCACGTCATATAACATAAGTGAGCATGCTATATGCCACATACTTCACTGAATACTGTTGTCATAGAGCATTTTTAGTGGTCCTTAATGCAACAGGAGACAATGCCAATTTATAATCCCCAGATTTTATAAAGCCCACGAGGCTGGCATTAGCACTGGCTGCATTACTAGCTACAAACTGCCAGACAAAAGGTGAATGCTCAAAGTGCAACAAGCCCCCTCCTCTCGTGGGAAACGTACCTGGTGCCAGTCACTCACCAGAGATGCAGTCAGTGACTCAGAAAAGCTCCCAATAAAATATTTTTTTTCATGTGCCACACCAACATCTATCACTGTCAACTCTGTATAATACACAGAGCTATATTTTTTTATTCTTCAGCTTGAAAAAACACAATGAATCTCAGGCTTCTGTAGTACAGGATGAAACACCTTGAAAAAGCATGTCACTAGCATGTTTCAAAATTTTAAAAAAATCAATAAAGTGCTACTAATTGTAGGCTGGTATAAACTGTCTTCTAGTCCTGAAAGGCATCTGACTTTGATTAGACATCTTTAGACCTTATCGTGTTTATAAGATAATCTTTTCCAAATTCTGAGAAACTCACTATTCTCACTAATAAAACATTTTAAGAACAGAGCAGGATGAATATATTCATCCTTGACAGTTTTATGTACCAAAAGCCAAGTGATTTAGGACACAATCTGAGCTATCAGCAGGTGGTTCTATTTGAAATCAGACTGGAAGAGGAGATGCTATTATTTTACACACAAATCTGTATTATGACACTTCCTCCCATCTTCATATCACTGTGTTTCGCTTTTTTTCCTGTACAGAGGAAAACAAATTACTTCTATTACCTTGCAGAACAATGGGAGTGGGATGAAGGTCTCCCCAAAACAGGGAAGAAAAACAGAATGCCTTCTGTGCAGCTATCCTTTTAAAGGCTGTGAATTGCTAAAATAGTCGTTCAGGAAGCCTGAACACATTTTATATCAAGCTGAACTTCTCTCTCAAGCATAAAAAAGGTTTTGCATAAAGGATTTAAGGAGAGAAAGATATCCTCTGCAATGCAATAAGCTTTAAAATATCTGCAGCAGAGGAGGAAAAAAACCTGGTGTGTTTCAAAAGATAATTGCTGGGGATAAGGAAGAGCATCCTTCAAGTGTCTCCCAAACAAAGACTCTACAGCTGAACACAGAGCAAAATGTTGACATTGAGCATACTGGGAAACACCCTGTGGAGCAAAGAATTGGTGAGCAAGTAAACACCTCAAGACAATCACCTGAGATGTGCTCAGCTCAGTAAAGAGAGCAGTTTGGATTTGTTTGGGTTTTTTTCCTCCAACCCACTGCATCACTTGGTTTCTGGTATTCCCTGCTCTACAGTGTTCAGAAGAAAGTCAAGAAACCTCAAAGGTGGAAGCCCTGTATCACAACAGCTCTACAATTTCTGCCAACTTCCTCACTTCTTCCCTGTAGCAAAGATAAAATGAAGTACAATTGCCTTTCAAACTTTGAACAGAGTTATTTACTGCAGGATGAAAGAAAAATAAATGGCAAGCCAGACTCCAGCCCAATTTAGCTTTGCAAGAAGCAAGTATAAAACTAATTGAAATCACTGGGCTATATATATTTTAAATCAGTGGAGAAGAAGATGTAATATATACACCACAGGGTTTGTAATTTATTAGCGAGAGCTCACCACTTCCAAGTGAGATCTATATATATAGAAATTTTGATTGGTACACAATACATTTGACTTGCAGTAAACATTTTAATTGTTTTGATGTTTAAGATTTAGCCTGATGCAAGGGGGATTGTTTTGAAAGCTTCTTCACAGATTTTAGCTGGAATACATTTTATGGATGCAACTGTAAGTAAAAGACTAATATTTTTCAGGTTGAGTCCATTTTTCATGCAATTTTATCTACTGACTTGCACACACACTGAAAAAACTTTATGTATAAATGATGTGATCCTTCAACACCACCATTAGAGTGAATGATTGATGCAGTTTTAGCTGGGCATGGATGTGGGAGGTTTGATGTACAGCTATTGTTTCGTGTTCCCTCTTGTCTCTACCCCCAGACTCCTGGCCAAGCTATTCTGGTTCAGCAGAGACCGGGCTACAAAAGGAGGAGCAGGTTCAGTGGAGGGATCACACACAGTTTTATCTGTCTGCATCTCAGTGAAAGGACAGGGCCTGATGCAGAGCTGTGGTACCAGGGTACCTATTGCCCTGTGCAACACGAAAAAGCCATTGCCAGCACAGCCATCTGGCAGGCTCTAAAAAAATTCACTCTGGCTCCTCCACGTCCTCCCCAGCTGCAAACAGAGGTGCCTACAACTACCAGAGGCAAAATGCAAGGAGCAAAGCTCTGTGCATATCACTACTGAGCAATTAATTTATCTATACCTCCTCAGGCTACCAGGATGCCCAGTGGGAGGTTATACATTTTCACCTCTTATGGAAAAGGTAACTGCACTTCCAGGACTTTGACCTCAAAGTGATTTCTGTAGGTAATTCTTCTGCCCTCAGGTCTTCTCAAGAGAGGGAGATTCACCTATGTAAAAGTTGAATTATAGTGTTTGGATGAAATATATTTTCGCCTAAAAAAAAAAAAAAAAAAAAAAAAAAAAAGAAAGAAAAAGGAAAAAGAAAAATAAAAGAACAGAAAATTGCCATTTTCTTCCAGATGATCTGAAGGCACTGATTTAAAACCAAAGTCCTCCCTCAAGAAAATCTCTTCTGGAAAGGCACCATGTCAAACTGCAAATGGCAGTTCTGAGCTGCTGAGGCCCTGAGACATCTGCTGCAGAGATCTCCCCACACAGCCCCAGATCTCCACAGAGTTTGCTTAAGCACATTTTCAAATCTAGCTCAGCACTGCAGGCAGCTGAGCCTGTTTGGAGACCCAGTCTGGGAGAGGCTGGGTGCTCATTCTGCCTCTCCTGCAGGGGATGAGCAAGGGTGTCTGCTCATTTGCAGAGGGCAGCAAAAGCAGGGGGCTGAAATAACCACATTTGCCACCCTGCCAGAACCCCCCAGACACAGCTCTGGGGCCCTGCTCAAACGCAAGTGGAAGGAATTAAACCAAAAGGCTCAATACTTTTGTAAAGCCACATTTCACTTCACTTTCCCAGCTGAGAGTCAACATTTTCCAGAGCCAACTAAATAGAGCTGGATTCCAATTTCTATAATTAGGCACCAAATAACTCCTATGCACCATATACCTAATATATCAAACTATTCCAACGTAGTAAAATTGAAGGTTTTAACTGAGTCCCCCTAGTTGTGCAGAGATTTCCAATATACAATCAAAACTAATAAAACAATCGAATTCCTTCATTTTCTATAGCCACAAATTAAAAAAAAAAAAAATTAAAAAAACCTCAAAAGAAAACCACTTTAAATCTGAATGATACGGGTTAGATCAGTAAAAAGAACAGATACTTCAAGATAAAGTTTCCCATTGCTCTTTGAAGATACTTTTTCCTACCCGGTGGCACTCCATCTGCTCATCTAAATGTGCATTTCCATGATCAGTAAAACAAACACAACAAAGTCTATGATATGCAACCAAAGCATGCATTAGACTTCAAACCCCTACCCTCCTGCCATTTCTCATCAGCTGGTGAAGAAATTACATATATTTTTCACCGTTTAATTATTAATGTATTAATTGCTGGCTTTCCTAAGTTAACACTCTCCCCACACAAAAGACAAAAGGAAGTTCTGAGTGCTCATTGTGACCCCAGTAAAACCCATCTGAGGACATTGAAACAGACCATGCTTGACTAAGTCCAAATTCAAGCCTTCAAAAGTTGTGTCTTTCCACACTGTCTGCAGAGAAGTTGAGGCATAATTTTATTTAGAACAGTTTAGTCTTCCAGTCATATAATTTCTGACACTATTAGATCTGTGACTATAACAGCATTAAACAGCTTGTACTACATCATTTCCTTTCAGTGCTTTGGAAAAATAAAATTTGTCATAATATACTCACACACTCCAAAAAGCTATAGCATTAAAAGAAAAAAAAAAAAAAAAAAAAAAAAAAAAAAAAAAAAAAAAAAAAAAAGCGCCTTATAAACACAGCACAGTAAAACAGAATCTTAAGGTCATGAATAGTGAACGACATTACTAGTTCTACCTTAAAAAAAATTGGCAATTTTAGTGCTAAGAAATACTGTGCAGTCTTCTAAACTCATCACTTTTAAGTTTTGAAACATTACAAAGGAATTAAACTGGATTAAGTTAAATCAATATTCTACTAATAAGAATTCTTTGTAGTTTTAAATTTCTAAGCTTTACATATTTCAGTAGTTCATGTTAAATGGATATTTGACATTTTGCCAGAGAAAGTTTCATTAAATCACTAGTAGGAAAATCATGATTATCTCATATTACGTCAGTGCAATGATATAATGTGTCTGGTGCTTTTAAAGATGAGACAGACAAATGGGAGAAAAGTTTTCATCACACCAAAAATAAACTGCAGTTATTTACTGCTCCTTTACAGTGGAATTTCTCAAACACAACTTATTTGTTTCTACTTTATCTTGCTTTATCAGTAAATCATTACCATATTTTTTTTTGCATTTGCATTGAATTTTTGACCCAACTCAGTATTGCACTAATTGTGTTCCAAGTGAACTTTGAGGGGAAGCATAAGGACCTCTTTCCAAAAGCCTAATTTAAATTATTGTGCACACCTCATTGTGTCACCTGAAGCTGCCCCTTGTTTTTGCTGTAAGAGATACAGAGCACCATCCTGGAAATCACCTTTGTCTCTGAGCTCCAGCAGCTCCATGCACAGGGAAGTTTTGCTGCCAAGAAAACAAGGAAGAAAATTCCCACCATGACAATCCCAAGGGAAGTTGGAGCAGCTGGGGACAGGAAAGACTGAAGCAGGTATCCTTTCAAACATTCTGTCTCCCTGTCCCAGCTCAGTGGAACATCACAACCACTGACAGCATGGAAGAGTTGTTTTGAGGATAAACAGAGTGAGGATGAGCAAAAATTTAGATGAAGCTCCTGCAATTCCTCTGTGCATATATAAAGAAGATTAGTAGTTTCTGGTACACCCCACTGCACGTTCCTTCTGAAAGTATAAAAAACTACTGCATTTTTCTGCATTTTTGTAATGGGCAGATGACAGTTGTGTATTCTTTTGGAGGTAGTTGTGACATAAAGGCTGAGCAATGATCAGAAAACATATTTGATGAGAGTCATTGAATGAAAATTAATATTACACAAATTTGTAGATATTAAAAGAAAAATGGCTGTAAAGTTAATAAAATTGGTTTCCATGGAAAAACCATAATTCTTTGTTTCATCAGCCTATGAGCAAGACGTAATGAATATCTTACATTCCATTAGAAATTAACTATACTCTGAAATACAAATCTCAGTCATGAATAACTGGGGTACAGGAATATACTACAACAGTTTTGGGTTTTTTAAAGTTATATTTGACAACATGTCTGGAATCATGACTGAGATAAACAAATACCTTGGGCTTTTTTGTTGTTATTGTTTTTGTTTGTTTGATTGTTTATTTTTTTTTTATTGTTGGTTGGTTGGTTTTTTTAAACAAAAAACTCTGGAGAGAACATGAAGTGGACTATGCAATCAACTGCTCAAGAGTGAGTCCACAGAGCTGGTAGAAACATGGTCTGTGTGTTCTGACAGGAAACTCAACCAGTTCAGGTTTGTTTTCATTCTGGTCTTCAGGGATACTGTGTGGTTATTCCCCGACAGAAAGCTTTTTTCAGAATTAGTCAGAAATTCTTCAACAAGCTGAGACGCCTTCACAACCCAGAGAGGTCCATTTCCAGTCTGCAGCAAAACATTCCCCACCGTGTACTCATGGCACCACTAAAGGCCACTTTGCTAACCAAGAGCTGTGTGAAATTCTGCTAATGGACGTGGGCTCTAATTATATCCTAAAAAGATACAATGCTGCTGTTGTTTCTAAACATCTAAATCACTCCATAGTGTCATATGCACTTACGAGTAGTGAAAGTTGGAGAATATCTCAGCTTTTAAGAAAAGGATTGAAGGTTGACAGGCCCAGTGACTCAAAAACATGGGTAAGCTTTATTTTCAAGGAGTTTACCATTGCATTTTCACTATGAAGGATGTTTTAGACTACTAACTGAAGCACCATGATAATGTTGTGCTAAACACACCACAAAGAGCCATTAACAATGTCAGAACACAATTATTTCTAGTATTTCTCACAGGTTTTTTATGCTTTTGAATAGAGACTGCTGAAAGAAAAATGAGAGTAAAAAATTCTAAAAATGCCAGCAAGGTTTTCATGGGTTTTATACTCAGCTAATTTATATGCAGGCATGGTTTTTATACTTTTAGTGAGAAAAGGAGAGACTGAAATGAACACCAAAGTATAATAGTTAAGAAATGTATTTTCAACCTTATTAATACATACAAACTCAATCACTCTTCGAAACAATAAGATTTGTACAGGTGTCTAAACAGGGTTACTAATAAGCCAGTCAAGATTTTTATTCACCCTTACTGTGCAAAAAACATGAGCTTGTAAGCCACAGAGCTGCAAAAAAATTTGACATCACACAAAACCTGAGATCCTCAGGAGACTGTTATCCAAATAATCTTACTCTGGAGAAAGCCTTTGCAATAATGTAGCTTGGAGGGGTAACATCAATTTTCTAACAAGTAATTAGGATTTGCATTATTAATGCAACGGATATTCTTGCAAATTATGTCTAAATATATGCAGATTTGGGAAAAAAAAAAAAGGAAAACCCACAACATTTAATGGCAGTGCTGTCATTTTTAAGTCTTTCTAATAAAACTATAGATAAGAGCAGTGCTGAGCTCACCATCTTGGTCAATTTTAGTCATTAGTACTTATAAATTGAACGCAGCAGCAGAAGGTTGTGTAGAACTGGGGCGATTAATTTCCACCTCGTGCTCAGTCCAATGTGTCTCTCAGATGAAGCACAGCCTAGTCCATTAAAAACCAAAGTGTGCTGAAATCACTTCTGGAACATAATCTGCCTCAGACTGTGTTATCAGTCTAAACAAATTAGGGACGGTTCATGTCACTCTCAGTCGATAGTGAGCGAAGGCAGAGTTTGCCCACCCTCGACTCAGCCTGGCATTTCCCCACTTTGACCTACTTCAGCTAGATTTTAAACTGCTGAGTTTACAAAGAACCAAGCTCTTAGATCTACCAGTGGTGCTGAAAGGGGCCCAAACATGGGAAACTTAACCTTGTTTTTGGTGAAAGGAAAGCTTTTGTGTGGTTGGAAAATGCAGTTTCCCCTCCCGCCTCCCAATTTATCTCTCACTAATTTCACAAAGGATGTGCATGGACACAAGCACGGGGAGTAGTGGGTTTGTCATCCACTGGAAAGTGGAATGAAAGCCGTTCAAATCACAAAAATTTTAACAAAGTGTCTTATATGCTCCGTCCCTCAAAACTGAATAAAAGCAAACAAAGAAAGGCAAGGTTGTAGGTAATTATTTAAGCATGCAAGGGATTTTAAAATTTATCCAACCTTTTGCATTCAATTGATCGAATAAACATCCTGGAAAGACTTCTTAGAGAGCTCAGAAATCTTCATACAGCTTTTAACTTGTCCAAAGACCATTTTAACTGGTTGCTGAGCTTGAGAGAAGAATCCCAAGGCAAGTGGCCTTGAACCTTCCCAGCTACACAAGGGTTGAGCGTGCACAGATGTGTGTGGGTAATTAGCTTGTTTCTTTGCTAATCAGATGGAATATGGTGGTCCATCTCAGCCATTTTCTAGACCACTGACCATCCTCCCTCCAGACAGACAAGCTCTCCCCTGAGGTGCAAGGATCCACAGTAAGCAGGTGGCCTTTCCAGGCAGCAGCCACTCTGTGCAGTGAAGTATCTGCTATAAACTGAGAGAAGTAACACAAAATGTGTCACTAGGCATCCCTCAGACAACAACTTGAAGTGTAGGGGACAATTTCTTTCCATCTTTAAACCCATACAAAATGAGAGTAGTTTTTGCATGCACTTTCTTAGTCTCCTGATACAATCTAAGTACATTGATTTTAATACAAATGTATAGTGACAGAGATGAAAGGAAGAAGAGATTAATGACCAGGCGTTCCTCTGAAAAAATGCTCTAACATTTCTATTTGTACATGTCTTCAGAGCTTTCAAATCAGAAAGTGCCCTGACTTAAAAAATAATTTATTACCTTCGTAAATAAGATTAATAAAAAGAAAATCAAATAGATATTGGCTTATATTTTATCTACGGTAACCTAAAATGAAGAAGCAAAAGCAACTACACTGGATGTATGGCACAGATAGTATAAGACATCACAGTAATAAAAAGAACTTAACAAATGAGTAAGTGCTCCCTGTGATACAATCTCATTGCAGTAATATTAATACCCATTTCTAAGCAGAAAAATACCCCATTTTATCACTATTGGAAGAAAATGTCAGTGAAAGCTACAATATTTGATACATGCCCAGTTAATCATTGTGTTTGCTAGTTGAATGAAACTTGGAAAAAAAGACAACGGAAATGTCATGATTGAAAAACCAAACTTTGGATCCTCTCCTCTTTATCTCAAAGCTAGTAAGAATTTACATCTTTTATCATAGAGGTTTTATCAGGTCTCACTACAGCTACTTTTTACGGAGGACAGCAAATTTTCCTTCTTGCTAACACAATTAATCAAGTCTTAAAGGATCATGATCCCTCTCTTGGAAATTCCAGCTTTGGCTGTTGCCCAGTAATGAACAAAGTCCTTGTGGCCACAAGTGTATTTATTATCCATAGGAGCACCCCAGCTGCATTAACTGACCTCACTGCACCCATCTTGGTGTTTTGTTGCAGGAGCAAAGATCTTTTTAGCTGGATAGTTACAAATAGTTTATACAAAGAAATAATGGGTTTGTGTATGAAATACCATTTTATGTGTGATTGAATAATACACTTCATGTTACAAAGGCAAAAACAGACCAGCTTTTGTGTTTGCATGGACCTTCCTCTGATGAGAAATAAATGCAGCAAGTGAAGAAACATACTGACTGGCAATAACTGGTTGGTAATTGGTTTGAGAGAGAAGCATCCTTAGCACTCCAATTAACCTCTATTTCTGCCATATCACAGGCACAGGTGTAGGTACCATGTTAGCCTGGCAAAATATCAGCAATACCATGAGGTAAAACAGAGAAGAGCTTCCACTCCAGGCCCACACAGTGTGGAGATACACAGACATCACACACTACATATTCAAAACTTGGAATAGCTCTCCGGTTTCCCACAAAATTAACATCCACCCTTCACTAAATTGTCTTTGGAAAAGCACTGGATTTGTATCAATTAATCCCACATTCATCAGAAAAGTTGCACATTACTGAGCACCATTATGCAACACATCTACACACAGCAACTTCAAATGCTTGGGGAGTTTGTGTTAAAGAAGAGCCTCGGACACTACTGTTCTTTTAGAAGGAGTGCTAAGCACTTTTTTTCACTAGTCTGAAGACTTTTATCTAATGAGGCCACCCATTGAAGAAATAGTTTCACCGTAGGCAGAATGAGCTCTGTCATGAGCAAACATAGTGCATTATAAAAAGGATGTTTTCCCTGGCCGTGCCACAATGACAGTCACAGCACACACATCAGAAAGTCATTAAATAATTGCTGTCTCTCTGAAAAGATCACACATTTTGCAAGAAGCTCTCCAGCCCTCCAATAAGCTTCCAAGCTGCAGCAGACCATACCGGAGTAAGAAGTACAAAACCTGATTATTCTCTTTACCATCTCTCTGATGTCTCTCTCCTTCTCTTCCCACCCCTACCAAGCTGAGCCTGAGAAACCAAGGATCATGCAGAGGTTCCTTGCACTGCTGGGCTGAAAGAGCATCACTGAGCTCCTCAAACCCTGTTCTTCAATCTGCAGGTGAAATAAAAAAAACCCACACCCTACATATCTCAATATGAGAACAAGCTAAAAACCCAAGGTGGGTTTAGCTGGCTAAACACAGGCATATGGAGAGAGCCATTTGGACATCACACACATTGCAGCCTTCATTTCAACCCCACACACATTTTATAGCAGTTATTTATTCATTTTTATATTTCTCTGCACAACCCTTCCCTCTCAGACTGATCAGCTCTGGTCCCACAGAAAAGTTTGCAAATCTGTAACTTTTCCAGACACTATGAATTTAAGAGGGTGCATTGCAATTTTTGTCACAAGTTACTCTCATCAGATTCCAGAATACCTCAGGGAAAAACAATTACCCTTCTTTTTGTCTGGAAAGTTTACATGCATTGCACATATCCTGCAGCTAACATCCTTCTCTGTTCTGTATCTTGCAACTTTCCTTTAAGATCTTCCAAGTCACTGATGCAATCTATGTAAAATTGGAACAATTGTTCCCGATCTTTTAGAAATTTGTTCATGTTACAAAGCTGAAAAAACCCTAGTCAGAAATCTGGTCAGCACTTTTTCTTTTTTTAACATCTGTGAGATTTAAATAAATTTCTTGCTTTTAGGCAAAAATACAAAATTTATGCTTGCTGCCTTGGACTGAAGAATAAATATTGGTCTGCTGAATGGAGCACATGTATCTTTAATTCCAGTGTCTGCACACCCTCAACTACTTTATTATGACTGAAAGAAACTCTTAGAGATTTCTTCTTCATCAATTATATATCATACACTTTATATTTGCTTGCCTTTTCAGTCCTTTCAGTCTGGAAGTATGTTCTGCCATCAGGATGCTCCCTGAGGGTTTGCACATGCAGTTTTCCCCGGGCTGAGCAGAGGCTGACACACTCCCTGTAAATCAGGAGCAGATACCAATTTCCTGAGTAGCAAACAAAGTACTGTGCACTGATCAGGTAGCTTTCCAGAAAGCAAAATAGGGAGGTATCTGCTGAGCTGAGAGGTGGAGTGTTTATTTTGCTCCTTTATGTTTGACTAACCCTGTACTTTATTTTATCCAACTTTAACAGTCTTGATTGGGAAAACAAAAAACATTTTTTTACTTTTAATGCATCTGAATGTAAGGCTGCATGCACTAAACAGAGAAAGCATGTATGTGGGTTTGTGGAAAATCCATTTTAACCACTTAAAAGACAAATCAGTGGTGTTCTGTGTCTTAAAACTGGTGCTCATCTGGCATTCAGCCTTGACTGGCTCATCCCAAGTTTGAATCTGCCAGGTCTGCCGTGGTCAATACTACCATGAAATATATGTTTAAATCCCTGTCTCTTCTGGGAACAGCCCAAAGGAAAAAAAAATCCTTCAAGCTCTGAAAAATAATTTTCTCCATTCACAATTTATACAGGGAATACATGAAACACAGTTTAGGGATAAGTTATTCTCATTTATGACACCTCTGGTTTAGCAATATTCCTATACTGGAATATTGCTTTCTTGGTGTTTTCTGTCTGGAATCATTATTTAAGTAAACATGGCTAACTCACATTATAACAAATGTACTCTACTAATTCCTACAGTTTGTTTCCTCTAACAACTTAGATTTCAAACACTATTAACTCAGCAAATGCTTGAACCCACAGGCAAAAAAAAAGTGAAAAAACCCTACAATTTTTTTCTTACATCAGAATTTCAATTAGTAAGCATGTAGTAGTAACTTGGATGTAGTGATTTGTATTTTAAATTATATACTTAGGTGGTATGAGATTTCACTAAAGCAGAAAAAGCATTATGCTATCAGTCTTTTCATATATGGTTTTCACAGAAGTGATGTCTAAACCAGGATAAACTGTAGAGCATGATGGGGTGAGCACCACAGTACAGAGGAACATGGTTTCACAGAGCAACTTTTCCACCACTAAAAGATTTTCTTTGTCAAAAGGGAAGAAAGAAGTGCTGCCTGTCTACTAAACTAAATATCAGAAAGCTAAGAAATTATTCCCTAAGCATCAGCAATTAACCAAACATCAACAATCCATAATTACTTGGTGTGTTTAAAATTAAAGGCAAATGACCAAGACAAAAAGGCCTTGGATAAAACTCATCCTCAAAATTTATATTTTTAATATTTCTTATATTAGGCACTGAAGTTTAGTTTACTTCAAAAGCAAAATTCTTATTTTTTCAGTATTCTGATAAGGGAAAAGAGTTGTCTTTTTCAATGAGGATTGGTTAAGTAGGAATAACCCTATCAAAGACAGATTTGGTGCAGGATTTAGCACTCTGCTGCCTTTGGCGTGAATTGTATTTTTCTGCCAGCAGGAAAGATGTGGAAAACAACAGTTCCCTTTGCATGGCTCCAACAGCAGGTCTACAAAAGCTGTGTCCCTCAAATCCTCACCTACAAACTAGCAGTGTACACCTCTATCAATAAATTGTGCATATTAGGAGAAATGTATTGACAGATTAACATCATTCAAGACTTGCATGTACACACCACATTTGGGGAGTTTTTACCCAGAGTAACTCTAATCTCCTAGAAGTCTAGAAAAGATCATCTGTGCAAATTCAGCTACCTAAATTTAGGTAGTTATTTGTATTTTTAGCCATGAGAAGTGAGCTGGTGTTTCAGACTGAAAAATCACTTTCAAGTGCAGTAAATAGCTGCAAGTCCTCAGGTGCTCAGGAACGTAATCAACTCACATACCCCTGACCAAGTATTTAAGTGCTTAGCTCCAAATAGACCAAAATTTAAAATGCTCACCCAAAACTTGAAAGGAAATAAAATTAAAAAAACACAGGGTTTGATAAAGGCATACGTATGTAGAAAGCACTCATATATCACCTAGAAGACTCATTTACTGATTAAAACAGAGCTCCAAACAGAAATACCTGTTGAGCACAGGTTTTTTAAGGTCATACCAGATCTGTTTTGTGCTGGTGCTTTGCTTTAACTTTCCTGGGTACAGAACAGCCAAATAGCTGATAGGAGAGAATCAGCAAGATGATAAGCTTCTAAAATTTAAATCAGTAGTAGACTTTTCTACTGGGAACAGTAGGTTGAACTGAGGTAAAAGATAATATCTTGTAGTTTAAAACTAAAAAGAAAATATACTGAGATTTGGAGTTATAGGATGCTGTACTACACAGATAAGCCTTCAGGAATTAGCACAAATCAAATGCAGGCAGAAATGTTATTCAACTCCCCATGGAGCTATTAATGTAGGATTACTGGAGATAGACAGGAACACTTCTTATCCATCTTTTATGCAAAATGCCAAAATAAATATGACTAAACTTCTTCCACCAACAGAGGTTTTTTCACATGATTCTTCAGAGACTAATAATGACCAAACCTCCCCAAGAACTTTTCCCAGTTGAAACAACTGATAAGTCTTTTAAGGAGCAGTAAGCAATAATCTGTGCTACTGAAAGAACCCATGAATCTAAAGTAGAACAATTTAACTTGAGAACTTTTGTTGTGGTGCATACATTAAAGATTTATAAACAGTCATATCAGCATCTCCTAAAATCTTCCACCTTCCTGGTCAAGAAAGAATGGATATCTCTGCTGGTTTTGAAAGTAATTATGAGATTTCTTTTGTGTGTGTGTGTGAAAAACCAGGATTTTCCCCCAAATACTAATTTCATTGTATCACAAAACCTGGGGAACATTTTCACATTTACAACACTTTCCATTGAAAATTTAGCTTTTTTAAAATAAAACTGGAACTGTTTGACTTGTTATAGATTTAAAAAATCAAAGAAACAAAAACTTTATATAGTAACTTTTTTCATGCATTTTTTTGCTATAATATTTTGAGTTATCTTTTTCTTTTTTTGAGTGATTTTCATGCAGGTTTCGCTGGATATCACTCTCATCAGCATAGATAGATACTACTGACTTCAAGACACAACTATACTTCTATGTTTCTAAATTATCAGCATAATTGAAATCACCTTTTAAATCTGGAATGAAATATTGAAGCAAAATTACACAACTCCTGAAGCATTAAAAATTATCTATTAAAAATTAAAATACGCAAGATAGTTTCATTTTCATATTCAGTTTTCTGCTGTAAATGCAAATATCTGTCCAAGAATTTTTTTCTTTCGTTGGGAACACTTGTAAGTTCCATGTGCATAATGTGCACTGTCACATCTAACATTTCATTGATTTGCTTTTATAACCAAATAAATACCTTCTTTTTAGAGTTTTCACAAGTTTGCAGTAGGAAGGCTTTTGACACTCTAACATTTAACTTATTTGGAAAATGCAGCCCTGAAAGACCAAAGAGAAGGATGCAGACCCTAAGGTGCACTCAGGACCATTCTCTAGAACACTGCTCACCAAGGGCCATGCAGTGGTGACTGTGAGAATCCCAAAATCAGCTCCGTGCTACTCCCCAGCACGGGGACTCGACTACCTTGGACTGAAGCATCTTTATAGCTGGGATTTTGAATTCTTTTAAATAAATAAAGCAGACATATTAAGCTGTCCATATGAGAAATTTACTTTATATATCTCTCTCTACTACATATTCTTTCCATCTTCCTGAATGATCTTGGCTCCTTTGCTCATTTGTATGATGTCACTTATGCCAGGCTCATTGTTCTACCTCTTCTGCTTTTCTAGCTGTACCATAAATAAACACAAACACAGCTTTGAGATAAAATCTATTCAATTCAGAGGTGGAGGCCTGCAGAAATTCATCAGCTGGGCCCTAAAAAATGTGATCAACAAATAAATACCAGTGGTGAATCAGGACATTTTGAGATCTCCAGGAAGGTGTGCACAAACAAATTCTCCCTTGATGATGATATATGAATAAATTACAGACATGCTGGGTTGCATAATTTAAATTTGGACAGAATTTGTGCATCCTAGTGGCATTCTTTACTAACAATTAACACAGATTCTAACCCAAATCTCACTAATGTGAATAGAAATGTTTACTTTGTTCATCTGTTCCCTGCTGCAGTCAAGGAGAACAAAATTCCGTGGAAAAATAAAATAAAAATAACTTCAAAAAAATGCTTTCAAAAAAAAAAAAGCAACAGAATGAGAAGAGAGGGGATTACAAAAACAAAATTAACTTGTTCTCTTACAAAAATAAATTATTCCCTTTAGCTCATTATCCCTCTTAGACTGTGCCAAATTTCCCCAGATAGCGTTCAACAGTCATTTGATACATTTGATGCTTAATGCTCTCCTCATGTCTGCAGCACTCCAGCTCTGAAAGCAATACTTGTCAGAAATAAACTTAATTGTTACAGCACCAGTATTAATAGCAAGAGGGAAAAATGCTTCAAGGAAGGAAACTTCTGCACTTGAAACCACTCATGTGCCTGTTTGATTAACAGGAAGTTACTGAGGATTGTTGTGAAGATTCCCTTCCCCAGAGTTCTTATCCATTTCAAGGATAAACACATAGCAACGTGCCTTAAAGATTTCTCTCCTTTATAGAGAAGCATTTTTAAGAACGTTTTCTGATAACTATTTGTTTGCTGTGTTGCAAGAAATGGAAAGACCAAGCTGGCATTCACAACTGCATGGTTTACCTAAAGTTCAAAACTCCACTACAGATTGCTCTGCTCACTGAGTTGTCCATTCTCTGCCAGGCAATGCCTATGTGTTACAATAAATGTACCTCTGGAAACCCCCCTAGAGAGCTCACAAAAGTTTTCTGCAGTAATTCCCAATCTGAAAACATGCACAGACGTTAAAACACTCCAAATGCCCCTATAATATTTTTTATTCAGGAGTGAATTTCTCTATTTGCATTGGTGCACTGATAAGATTTTTAGGATGTTCTGAAGGTAGAGGTAGTATAGTAGCATTTAAAGCAAATTTAAATAACTGCACAAACAATTGTATTTCTACTCTTCTTATTTTTTTAAAAAATAATTGATTAATTAAATTTTGTCAGGTATTACATAATCTCCAATCACCCAAATATGAAAACATTGTTCTTGAGATTATTCAAATTTCATTACCTGTATTTCCTTTCTCTTTTTTGTAGTCTTGCCTGCACTGAGGATTTCTATACCCACAGAGATAACCAAACACCTTTCTTATTGTTGCACACATCTTAGATGCTAGACTAAAACATTGAAAAGAAAAAATAAACAAAAGGACAAAAATAGAAAGAACAAATATACCAACTGCTTTTACATCTGATAGGATTTGGAATACCTTATGCTACTAAAATTTTCAGTACAATCATAGAATGCTCTGTTTCCAAACTATAACAAACATTTCCAAATCTAGAACAAGATTTTGCCTGGAGTCACGGAGTCTTTTCCATACAGCTGAGGTCCTGCAAGGTCTATAACACAACATAATAAATAAATAAAATTTGCAGCTGGAAATGAGATTCCCAGGTGAGGGCTGGTCCATATCTAAGGCAGGATGAAGTTGGGACAGCTGCACCTTTCCCTGCTGCCTTGTCTGCATTGTCTCTAACATAACCCCATAGCACTTATAAAAGTTTCCTCAATGCTTACACTTTCTCTGAGCCAGCCTACACCAGCACTGGCAGCTTTCAAATAAAATAAGCCCACATGAAAAGTAAGCAGATAGAAAACCTGCTGTAGGATTAGCTTAGCTTTTAGCATCAGATAATGCTAGGGAAGGCTTCCCCTGCTGTTGTCCTGAAATAATACCTGCACTGCATGTCAGCAGCTTCATCTAAGGATAGGAGGAGAAACAAATGGTGTTCACAAACTGTGAAATGAACAGTGATGAACAAACCTGTCAGAGCACAGCTACTATGTACCCATCACACTCAACGTGTTAAAGAATAATAAAGTGCACTGATAAGAAAGAGTAGATAGAATGTTTCAATATCCAAGCCCATAAGTTCCCTTCTTTTATATAGTTCCTTTATCATAACTTATTTTCCAAGGTTTTTTTTTTTTTATATAACCTCCTTTATCAGGAGAGTTTCTAAGTCTATATTGCAGTTTTTTATGTTACCACATGCCTTTGCTTCGATTCCCCCAGAAATTTAATTCCAAACTTTGAAGTGGAAATGCAGAGGTAGCAGTTGGATGTTTTGATTTCTCCCAATTCCAGAAATAAAGGAACATAGCATTTGATAGTTTCCCAAGATAAATGCCAACTCACATTTTTTTAAACTATAGATTTTATCAGATTTGCTTGTCCCACTCCTTATTTTACAAATGTCTACATCTATCTGTATTGCTGCAGTTTATATAAACACACCTCTAATCTAATACATGGTGCTGTTATGGCACACATTTAGCTCAACAAAACTGCAGACACAGAGAACTTTTAATATTCAAGGCAGCAAAACCCACAATGTTTCCAAGTAGAAAGACCTGCAATTTACTAGCTATTACTTCCTACAGAAATGCTGCTGAAATACGTAGGGTTGGGAAGCAGTATTTGGCACCACTGAAATACTCCAGGAAGATTAGACACAGATGAATTCCAAAAGATGAAGAACTAATCAAAATGTGAACATCATAAACTTGCAGACTTCCCATATATATTTCACAACCTTTTTAACAGATGGAAACCAGCTATAAGCGGTTACGGCAGAAGGGGGAGGCATTTTGCATTTTCATGCAGAAAAATGCAATGGAATTATATCAAACCACATTATTTCATTTTGTTGCTTTCATTTTTTGCATTTCCCATTTTCATAAACAAGACACTGCAATCATGCATTTGTTTTTGCTATTTGGAAAGGGAGTGGAAGGAAGTTTCAATTTTGGAGTGAATTGTTTTTTAAATACTTGTACACTTGTTCTTTTCTTGTAGAAGAAAATAAGTCTGGCCTGTTACTGCTGAACTGTACGTGATTATTTTCAGTACCATGGAGTTGCTGTATTACCCAAACTCACAAAAGTAAAAGTAGAAAAAGAACTGAGGAAAAGGATCACTGTCATGAAAACAATATTTATATGTAAAATAACAGGAGATTAGCAACTGCTTTTCTTTCAAACTTTAACCAAGGGTTTCAGTGACCAATTTGAAATTTTGGGAGGCAAGATTGAAATATTAGATTTTTCTAGTGTTTATGCAGTATAGTTTTTTAAATTCATATCATCAGTGTTTTGGTATCACATGTGGAGATTCAGTATAAATATTTTATTTAGATACTATTCCTAGACTAGCAGGCATAATAGCCTATGGGCTAATGAATAGCCTATAGGCTCCATTAAAATAAAGAAGAAAAAGATGAGACGTTATAACCAACATTTAAGCCACTTAGAATAATATTTCATTGCTTACCATGAAACAAATAAACATTAACAAGCTGCTCCACAGCAGCACTGTTGGGGACTACCTAGAAGGCTGATGTTCACTGTGGTACCTGGCTTGGGGAGGCTTCTGCCTCCTCCTCAGCCTCTCCCTCATCAGCACAAGGAGCACATTTCACCAGGACATTTTCCCTTGGAGGACTACGGACGGCCTCCTATTCTCAATAATCTTGTTTTTCCTCTGCTGTCTTGTGAGTGTTTCAGCAGAGAGGAGAGGCACTGCTGCTCCCCTGCTGCACGGTTGGTACCTCTCAAAGCCAGACGTCCTTGTGAATTCCCGCCTGGTACGTGTGACACCAAGCAGCACAAACGGCGGGGATTCCAGAGGAACCACGGACGTGACACAATTAGCACTGCCTGCAGAGATTTCATTTGCTCTCCTCAGTGTCACAGGCCTGCAGGAGGAATCCCCACCTTCCTGGGTATTCCAGCGCCTCACTCTTCCCACAATCTGCCACTCATTAGCCGAACCATTCCCTGAATAGGATGCTCTCTGATACAGAGTGATGGGTCACACTGGAGGCTGTATCACAGCACGCTGACAAAAGGGAGTGCCAGATTCTCCAGAAAACCCTGCTTGGTGCTTGGCAAACACACATGCTTGAAATCCTGACACACATCTAATAAAATATTTTCTTTTTATATATGAAAGCATCAAAGCTTTGAGTTGAGTGATCATAGAAGGCTCTGCTTTCTGACCATGCTCACAATATTATTTCTCTGAGCAGGAGAAGAGGGAGCATGAAAGGATGATCTCTGTGCCTTGGGTCACACTGCAAATGCAACCAAAGCCACTGCAGTGTAGGAAAATAGAGCTTTCAATTATTTTATATGTACAACACTGAATTTCAGATCAGCTCCTGAGTGTTTGGTTTTGAAACTTAAATATAGTTCAGAAACTAGTATTCTTTTGCTTGCTATTCCCATAATTCTCCCCAACATTCCAATTAATGTTTGTGCATCTTTATATGCACACGTATCCAGATGTACACCTAGATATGAAGAAAAAAGAGAACAATAGTGTGTGATGTTGTACATCAGATAAACCAATAAGGTAGGAGGTTTTAAAAAATAGCTCCCACAAAGGAAACAAGAAGAGAGTTTAGGAGATGTAAAAGAGCAATTTATCGCTTTTGACCCTGGGCTGGCGGCTGCATGTACATGAAGATAATTTGTCATTGAGGGGATTGCAGGAGATGCCCTGGAGATTGTAGGGAGATAACCTGTGGTTGGTGGTTGAACCTGCACTAGGGGATGGAGGTATCCAAGCTGACTGGGGGATGGAGGGAGGCCAAGGATGGTCTTCTCTGCAACCTACAATGAAAGCTTGATGGGAAATGACAAAAACCTTCTACTGTTACCACCAAAAGAGGAGAACAAAGAACAAACTTTGTTTGAAAAACTAAGTAACAATTCAGAATTTGTCAAAACCTAGAAGTCAATTTTGCAAGTTGTTATTATGAAGGTTATTTTTCTTAAGTTGTTTTAAAATTAGGCTCTCATGATAAGCAGGTACTAAAAAACCTGCCAGCATTAATAAAGGACATTATTAGGCACTCACAACCAAAGCACTTGAAATAAATTCTATACACTATGATAAAACATTTTAAATTATAATAACTTAATTTTTTGTTTGTAGCTTCACGCAGTCTAAAAGTGGACAGAAGTTGAACAGAAAACAGCCCGTGAAAACAGAAAAAACCCTGACCCAATAATTATGTCTGCCATAAATAGCAAATATGGGCAGACAGAAACACTTTTGAAAGAACAGAATCAGGAAGAAGTCAACTTTTTATCTAATGTCAGGAATAATTATTGCAGTCTCCATGCCTTCATAAAAATCATATATTAGTGTCAGATGGCTGTATCTCATTTCATTCCTGATTTACAAAGCAGACTGGTATCTGTGTGCAGATAGGAAAGGAAGAAGAGGATTAATCAAGTCATAGCTTCTTTGGCTTTTGGAGAAAACCAAAAGAAAGAAACAAGTTCTGAGAGGCTTGATCTTGTCAGTAAGTCTGCAATTAACACTTGCCCAAATATGAGATCAGCATGCATTTTCATCTCTTTGCAGAACATGGAAACCACTTTACACAAAGCAGATTGGGTGATTCCATTATTTTCATCATGTCCTTAAAATAACACCTTTGCTTTTCAGTGCATTTCCCCTCTCTTCATCTTACAGCAGCTGTGTACAGCCAATAATGCCTGACACAGTTGAAAAGCTGGGGGTGGATTGTTGAGTTTTTCGAACATCTAAATTCTTGTTTTTCTGACAAGCCTGCTAATCCCAAGTGCTGTTTTTAGATACCAAAATTATATGTTAAAGAACAGATTCAGGATTTCCTTTTCAAACCCCGTAAAGAGAAGATTGCACACCAAAAGAGAAAGAAAGAGGGGAAAAAAAATTTTCATACTGCTTAGTATTACTTCGTGCATCCGTGCATTTCAAGGATAAGAGAAATTTTAAGGATCTCTGGCAATAACACCACGTTTTTGGTGTTCTCATCTGGTTTTTCTCATCTGCACCTTGAACAAAGTGGCACGCAGGGTCACCCACTGGCCATGGGGTGCCACCAGCCCGGTCAGTGCAAAGCACCACCAGGCCCAGGGAAGCTCAGCCATTCTGGGAGCAGAAAGATTGTCCCCCAGATGAAGGGGGACAGTGTGCCCCCTGTGTTACCTGCATCCTCCTACACAGCCACTCCCATCAACTTCAAGAGAAGCTCTTCGTTATCAGTGCTGGAATCTTCACACAAAAGGTTGGGATGACCGTGGATGAGCAAGTATGAGCAGGTGCAATAAAGAATTATGAGACACTCTGCCAAATCATCTTTTCATTCATGATTTTCCTCTGTTCCAAACTTTTATTCAAGAAGCAACACAAGGAAAATAAAGGGGACTGTAATCACCTGAAATAAAAAGCCTTGAGATTATTAATTTTTTTTCTTTAAAAAGAACCCATGCTAGCAGCCCTCATTACATTGTTTTTGGGCACCGTGAACTCCAGACTCAGTATGTGTTGAAGCAAACTGACAGCCACAAAATACTGCAGAAACGAAACGTGGAATGAGATTTATCCTCTGTCTGCTGCCTTCTGAGAATGTTATGATGTTGCTCTTGATCTTCCTAAAGTCCAGTGCCCAAATCTGCTAATTCTCAACCTGAGCCTCGTGCTCAGCCTGAATATTCAGGAGGATTTCAAATAATTGAATTATCTGTCCATACTAATAAATATATTAAGATTTTTAAAAATTGCAGTAGAGCTTTATTTCACCTAGGTTTAGATATCAGAGGTGGACAGGCATTTTGGGTTGCAGTTCATCTACCTGTTTGTCAAATGTGTTAAAAAGAGCCTTCTGATTCCTACTGACTGACTACTGACTAAAAAGGCCTCTACAGTTAAGAGTTTAGGGTGTTGACATCTTTGCTGGAGGTACTAAAGGTAGGAAAGACAAATCTAATCTCACTATCTCACATGGTGTGTAAATTTGTGTTTACAAATAAAGAGGATGGATTGCAGTATAAAACAGGTTAGGTGATGTGTCTTTAACTAAGAACAAAATGTTTTTCTCCATTAGAGAAGAAAGAATGAGGACATGATGCGTTTTATTAACATTTTTAGATTGCATTCAGCAACTCTAATTATTTGAATAAATATGAACTGAAATCTATTCTTTTATTTCACCAAGATTTTTACCTAAGATATTTGACCCTACATATACCAGAAAACAATGCAGCTAAAAAATACATGCAGATGGAAATAACCAATATATTTGGCCCCAGAATGAAGATTTTCTCACTGAATTAATATGGTACACTAAAAAGTTATTAAAAGTGGCAGGAAAAAAATCTCAAAACTTTTAGAAATCCTTTAGGCTATGCAGCATCTTCAAGTGGGTAGCCCAGTCAAGTATTGAACGGCATTATGAAAACTGTTTAGACAAATGTTAAAAATTAAGGAATTTTATACAATCACTGTCTATACATTGTTTAGAATAAAGACATTGACACTTCTTAAATTACAAATCAATGGCAGAATTTCAGAGAGAGTCATAGACTATAGTGGAAATTGTAATACTTGAAAAATCTTGAAGCTTTCAAAAGCTCCGCATACAGAGATTCGTCTTTTGATGGTTTTTGAAATAATATTCTTTGGACCTCTGTGCTTTCCTTGCAGAAGCACACTGTAGAAAAATGAGTCATAAAGTTGGTTTAAGTTTTTCTTCAACAAACAACCTGTCTCCTAATTGGAATTAGGGAATTGATTTGACCCATAAACTTGCAAGTTCCCATCTCTGGAGTTACTCTTTATATGTAAAACTCATAAAAGCAAACTAGCAGCTTGCAGCAGGATTTAAAACTGCCTGGAAATTAGATGCTTTCATCCCTGGAAAAGGAGGCCTGCTGCTCAGAACAAACTGGTCTGTCAGGCACTGCCTAAACTTTGGTTCTTGTACCACAAAGCAGGAAAAGCTGAAAAGTAGTTAGGCCAGTGACCTGCCTGATTGCTTTTTGAAAAACCCTATAAACGCACACCCTACTAACATTATATTTCTTCAGAATTTGCAAGAATATGGTTTATGAGATACATACTGCCTTCAATTTCTCCCAGGCAACACTTTTTTTTTTTTTTTTAATCAATTGTTTCTTTCAAAGGATAGACTGACGTGGGGTGGTTAAGAACAATCAGGTGTTCATGTTCTCCACAACTATCATGAAATGTAGGAGCAAGCATAAGAATTCACAGCTTTGCAGTCAAGAAGATTCTCCAAATCTGAGTGTGTCATTTCTTTGTAGATAACACTGATTTTCTTAAACTGTTTTTCTCTGTCTCTGCTGTACCATTTCTACTGCAAGACACTTAAACCACCTGTGTTAGAATTTAAACAGTGCTAAGCAGTTATGTGGAAGATTAAACTGAAAACTGAAATTATATTTTTCAATACATTCCTAAATTTAATAAAGGGAAGAAACAGTGAGAAAAAATGTAAGAAGTTAGTTAAATTGTTAGCAAAGAATGAACTTTAAAGAATTCATCTTCTCAGAAGATAGAACAAGTTTTAAAAAGTAGGAAAAGACAGAAATATAAGGTGATAAGAGGAGAGACAAAGTTACAAAAAACTTAAAAATATGCATTCAACTTTGTGTTCTGTTTGTCACATGAGTCTATCTGGCATTATTCTTCACAGAGAAGGCTTCTACAGGTTCTAGATCCATAAACAAAAGGCTTATTATTCACAATAAAACATACTTCTCAAGATGTTTCATGCTTTTTCCAGCATGTAAGCCTTCCTTCTGGCCAGCTTTTATCAAAAGTAAATAGCACTGACTACCAAAATTGCACGACAGAGCTTTGTAAATTAGCCAGTAAATACTGCAGAGCACACCTCAGCACAATGTTAAAAATGTTGGGGTTGCAGTATTAAGTTGAAACCTTTTTACTTGAGGGGATGAGATTGCATTTCCTCATTTTATGTTGAGTAGCACCTTAATGAAGGAAATACTCCAAGTGACCCCAGCAGGATTCACAGCTGTGCTTTGTGTGAAGGGGTTTGGAATCTGATCCAGTGACAAATACAGTATGAAGAAACCTGCACCCTGAAGACAGCACAGAACCAGCTGAGCATTCAGATCAAGCGTGTCCATCCAAAGAATAACAAAAGTACACTCTCTATAACAATAAAAACGTACCTAAATCATGTAACCAGAACTTGATCATCATTCCATCACTCAATCCCTCATTTTGGATTTCTGCACTGTCACTAACTCATCTACCTGCCACTTGTGCAGTGGGCTTTGCAGCAATGTGCAGTTGGGCTCCTCATGAGCCAGCTGAGGTGAAAAAGCAGCACAAATGCAGGAGTGGGTTGCTGGCTCACCTGAAAAGGCAGGCTTGCTCCACAGAAACCACCTCAGCAAAGGCAATAACAGCCAAATGATGTCTCACATAAGCAACTTCCTGACATCTACAGAAAGGTGCCCCAAGACTGACTTTTTCATCTTTTTAGAATTTGTTTGCATCCATATAAACACTAGCCCAAGACACTTGAAACATTACTGTTCAGGTAAGAAGTTACAATCACTTTATAAGAACAAACACATATTTTCAACTAGTATTAGTTATTCTCTCACTACCTAAAATATAAATCACTCTACAGGAAATTTAAGATGTGTGTGTATATAAACCTATTCAGTCTTGAACATAGAATAATTTTGTAAAAATAAATCACCATAAATCAAAATATAAACTCTCGTTATGCAAAAATTGCTCTCGATATTTCTACAAGACATTATTTTCATTTAATCAGTGATTTATAAAAATTAGTAAAGTGGTGGACCCCTGAAAAGAATTTTTTTAAAGACTTTATATTGCATACAGCTGGATTTTTCGAGACAGAAAAAATCAACTTTCTTCTTTAATTTGTTACTGATACTGCATGTTAAAAGAGTCAATCTTATCTCACGCAAGCCACAAACTTATTAATGGAACCAGAAATTTAAAGCACATCACCATCATTAATCATGAAGCACTAGACCTGTTAAATCATTTTTGTATACATGAGTGAGACTAAAAAGGCTACAATTTGTTTTATTGTTTCATTTTCTTTAGAAAAATAATTAATTTCCATGTTGTAGGGACAGGTCCTTCACACAAGCTAGAGGATGCAAACCATGCCCTGATCATCCTGTGGTGAATGTACCAATGTTACATTTTTTTGGCTCCCTCAAGGAGCCAGTCCAAGAGTCCAGCCAGCTCCTTCAGGGCTTAGCTTTATTGTCAAGCAAGACAGATGCAAAAATATAACAATCAATCCATCTTTTTTGGAAAAATGAAGGACTGATGGGTGGGAAATAGGATAAGAGAAGGTGCTCAAGCAAAGGTCCTGGGGCGATGGCACAACAAAATCCAGAATGGAAGACCCAAGGGCAGTCCCCAGAAAGCTTCTTACAAATTACACTTTCTTTTGCTGTCACTCAGCATTTCAGAAGTTCGACTGCTGCAGATTTAATTGTTATTTAGCTACAAGTAGCAGGCACAGGCTGCAAAGGTTCTAAGAATGTTGATATTTTAACCTTTCACTTGAGGGTCTTTCATCCCAAACCAAACTTCTGATACAAATGATGTAAACTCATCACAATGTGCAGAAAGGAGAAAAAATCTCTTTCCAACCTGCACCGTTTCTGCACTCTTCCAGGAAAAAAAATTGTTGCCTCTGTTCCTTACACATGAAGGACACTGGAAGGCAGACAGAACCACAAGGCCCCTCATGTGCACTATTTACTATTATGTTGAGTTTATTTACTATTTATCTCATGACCAGGGAAAGGCTGCATCCCACACCTCCAGAGAAGCAGTGGCTCTCATTTCAGCCCCTATCTGGAGCTTCAGAGGAAAAATATATATTGTGCATAAACAATACCACGGATATCTCACTCTTTTTTCATCTACTTCTCATGCCTTAGAAATAGAACCTTAAAAAGAGCTGGTAACAGAGGGAACTGCAACCTGTTCTTACTCCATTTTTTATCGGATTAAAATTTCTAATTCCCATCGAGTTTCACATTCTTTCCAGCTGCACCATTTTTCATGAATATTATCCTTCCCATTACTATTGTGCTTTGAAAAACGGAACCTAAAACAAATAAATAAAACAACCTTCATCTTCTTTGCTGCCAGCCTTCTAATCTTACAGTAGCAAGACAGGACACAATAAGCAGAGCTGTAGAATAACAATTTTTTTTGGTTATGGATATGGACTAAGTCAATCTCTCAACAGGAAAAACTTACAGAGAGACCCCAAGAGATTATAAATTTACAGCCTAGCTTAAAATTATGGAATTTATAATAGACTTGCCATTTACTTAGTGAGAGGACTTTTGAGGAAACTGCTCAGCTGGATTGCTTTTCCATTACTGAAACACAGCCATCAACTGTGAAAACAAATATACCCTATATTAACTACCATAATACACAGATTGAAAATAATCAGGCAGATCACAAATTGCACACTGGACTATTCACATCAAAAGGGATCTCAGATTTCTGTACTTACTCAGATTGGTAGGTGCTCTTTTAAAACTTCGAATTATAGAAAGTTTCCTACTGAATGCCTCTTAAATTAGGGAAGCAAGATTATATATGGAGCAAACTGACAAAATCTTGTTATTTAAGGGATGAAAATCCTTTGGAGCTTGTTCCACATCCGAATAATGTCCTTGACTGAAGAATGTGTGGTGGAATCAAATAAAGTATAATATATATATCTAAGGTATTTCATGAAGAAATATGTTATCCCATAGCAAAACAATGTAAAAGCAAAGCTGCTTAAAGGAAACAAATCCTGCTCCCATTGATTGATTAACTTGAGATTGGTTTCTTGCTCTGAAAATCTATGCTGAAGTTGACATAACTTCTCCAGATCAATGATGTGGAGGTAGAACAGTAAAAAAGTCAGGTTGTCGCTTCTTTTCAGAGGACTAAATACAGGGCAAGGAAGATTTTACTTGAAGTATAACACCTGTACACAATGGTTTTTAATTAATATTACACATTCTTAAATTATTAAAACTTCGGTTGAAAATTATCATTACCAGACTCACCAACTGTTTTTAACTAACCTGAGAAAAGTTTCAAAACCTGAGACTATTGGATTCAAGTTCTCGAACATCATAGAATCTTAAAATGGCCTGAATTGGAAAGTACCTTAAAGATCACCTCTTTCCAATGCCCCTGTTGTGGGCAGGGACACCTTCCACAAAAATCAAGCAGCTCAAAGCCCCATCTAATGTGGCCTTGAGCACTTCCAGGGATGGGCCATCCACAGGCAGCACACAGGGGATTTCTAGGGCAGCTCCAGCCTCTCACCCACAGCACCCCCAAGTCCTTCTCCCAGGGCTGCCCTGGCTCTGCTCATCCCCAGCCTGGGTCGGTACCAGGAGCTGCCCTGATCCAGGTGCAGCACCTTGGACTTGGCCTTGTTAAGCTGCTAATTTGGATTGATAAACCCTAGCATGAGAAATTAGGTAAATTGGACCACTTCCAAATAATACATGAAATATATTTTTACTCTCTTACTAATTACCCTGAGGAGTCTTGTTGCACTTTTAAAAGTTAGGAAGTGACACAAGCTTTCAATAACCTATAGGAAATATTCACATGTAATTTAATCTAGTCACATAAGTATATAAAATATTTAACAATTTAACATTAAAAATTATTTCTTATCTGTAAATGTGAAGTACCTGAAATATCAAAAGAAATCCCCCAAACACAATAACAAAAAATTTGTAAACAGTGGTAAACATCTGCAAAAAATTGTGTTGGAATACTGGTGGTCTTTACCATTTAATTTTTTTCCTAAAGTAACAAAAAATACAGATCTGATAGTACAGCTTGCTTTCAGGCACAAAATTCTTTGCTTAAGTGAGCACAGAAGCCTTGTACTTCAGTATAAGGTAATCCACCCTTCAACATAGTACACTCCTGTTTCTTCTTTCACTAGAAACACTTTTAGCTTATCCTACCACTTGAATTTGCAATACCTGTGCTTCCTTCCTTGCTGGAAGAGGCAACTGCTGTGTATAGACATTCCCTTACTGTGTAAAAGTATACTAAGACACATTAACTCTTCAGGAATCATGCCAAAATATGAGCTTCTGGACTCCAGCATGGAGTCAATGGATGCTATGTTATGTTTCACTAAAAATACCAGAAGCTGTGGGTTAAGACAGTCAGGCCAAGTGAAGATCTTCAAAAGGGATCTAAAACTCACAGTGGGTCTAATTTGTCCAGTTAGCAAACACACGGTTGGATGCACTTACAGACCAGTGTGACATCCCAGGTCACAACGAATATTTCAAATTAAATAATATTTGGCCTTACTGCAAGGTTCAATTCTGAATACATCTAATTCTCTCTGCCATGAGAAAAAAGGCCAGAGGGAACCTCACCCTGCAAGGACCTTGGGTCTCCATCCTACTCCACCTCTTCACTGGAGGAAAGCCTGCTCTCCATACCTTAATTCTACTCTTTATTCTCTCTTGCATGGCTTCAAAGAAAGATGTAAAACCCTCTGGATCTGGGGCTACTTAGGGGCAAATAATTATGCTTTGGAAAGGCTGATGTGAAATAGAGACTGGACAGAGTTGAAGAATAAAGTAAATATTGATTGAAAGGTCTTTAAGGGCACACCTTGGGCAGAAAGGAGTCTGAAAAGGGCTATACCCAAGGTGGATGCAAAATGGTCACAAAACGGACAATCAGTCACGAGGTCTCACACTTCTATAAGTTTTGGTCCATTTGCATATTGGGGTTTAATTGTCCAATTACAGCTTCAGGTTGTGAGGTTCCATTCTTCTTGTTCCTCCTTTCAGTCCACTGTTGTTAATGCTTTGGGGCCTGAAAGTTGACCTTGGTCCTCAGCAGGAAAGGATTTGTTTTGTCTACCTTCCCTGTGAAGAGAGCTGACTGGCACTAAAGATGAGGCTCAGAACTGCACCCTAGGCAACAGAGAATCTCCAAAACATGAAAGCTAAAGCTTAAGGCATCAATAGGACCAGTTCACTAAAAGTGGGGACTGAAAATCTCAGTTCCTCTCTAATTTGTCTGACAAAATCTGCCCAAGAGCAGCTCTGCTCTCTAACCTGTTTCCTCCCTCTGTCCCTAGCCCCACTGCTCCTTCTCCCCTCCAAGATTCAACCAAGCTGATCCTCCAGCCTGTATCACCCTCCTGCCTCAGAAACATCTTGGTACTATAGTCCTGATTTAGACCATCCAAGATGACCTATTAATACCTAAGCCAGCAGCCCAGCAGGCAGCACCTCTGAGATCCAGTTTGATGCTTCCCAGCTGGGGAAGGAGGGGCAGAGATGAAGCAAGACACTGCCTGGAGGCCACTGCTGCCTTCTTCAGCTTCCACAGTCTGTAAATTAATTTGCTGTTTCACTTGTAGTCAAACTGCACTAGGAAATTTATCATCCCAACTCCCCCCAAAGAAAAATATGTCGCTTAAAAAAGCACTTATTTAGTAACTAATTCTGCCCTCTTATGTGTCTGTATATTTTATAGGTTATAAGATTTAATTTTGCCTTTTTTCAACCAAGACTAAAGATCTTTGTTACAAATGACAGATGGGACAATCCTCAGTCCACTAATTTCTCTTCAATCCTTTTGAAAGGCTATGAAATATATATTTCTTATTCTTTAACCACATGAATTAAGACTTCAGTGTTGTACACTGTCACTGAAAATCTTTTGACGGTCTGGCATCTTTTATCTCTATTATTCAATGAATAGATCTTTTTAAAAGAAAAAAATTATGCAAAGCTACTAAAGGAACAGTCTATAGCCCTTTTTATGTATCTGAGAACCAAATACTTTCTGACTATCCAAAGTACTTTCCCCATTGTTTGGTATCAATCCCTAGCACAGCTGATACTCGAGGCAGAGATTTTCAAAATGCTGCCTAAGGGATTTAAATGTGGATTATTTTTCTAAGTCTTCATTTTCTTCTCTCAATGAGCACCCTCAGCCTCTGCCTCCATCTATTTTCCATTCCACATTAACAGATTAGATTTCAAATTCCCTCTGGACAAAAAGATACTGCATCTCAATTCAGACTGTCAAAGTTTTAGAGGCACAGAAGTTAGGAGGAAGCAATGCAGCTGCTAACTAGCAGTTACACCAAACCCTGCCATGTACTTTGGATCAGAAGGATCTTTTCTCTCCTCTCTACTCTTCTCACAGACACACAGCAACAGGACCAGAGGAAACAGCACCAAGCTGCACCAGGGGAGGTTCAGGCTGGACACCAGGAAGGATTTTTTTCACTGAAAGGGTTGTTGGAAAGGGCTGCCCAGGGAGGTGGTGGAGTTACCATCCCTGGGATTGTTCAGAAAAACCCCAACTGGATGTGGCACTTAGTGCCACAGGCTGTTTGACAAGGTCGTGATCAATCAAAGGTTGGGCTCGACCTTGGAGGTCTGTTCCAGCCTAAATGATTCTGTGACCCTCCCATCCTTCAATTTTCTTTATTGAGAAAAGCACACAACCACAGGCTTAATTTAAGCATGAACTCACAGTTGAGCAACTAAACAAAGATGGTTCCTTGATTTGGAAATCAAGGAAAGAAAATATTTGCCCAAAGAAAATATTTGCAATATGCAGACATCTAAAGATGCAGATGAAGGCAGAGTGGGATTTTTAGGGGAGCCTGGTCATTTCTCTGTGATTCAGATCAATTACAATTATTAATCACTTTTGAAAATTGCACCCATTTGCCACTTTGGGCACTTAACTTAAGGGAAATGGATGCTTTCCAGTAATTTCAGTCATTGAAAGTACTCTGCATTAAAAGGCATTATTTGGCTGTTATAATTCTTCCAAATGCTCTTCTAATGGTTTTGGTTATGACTGTGGTCCTTGTCCAGAGAAGAACTGGAGTGGCTGCAGCTCAGTTACCTCAGGAAGGTGATTTTCTGATCCAACTACACTTGCCCATTTAAAACAGCCATAAAGAAAGTCTTCATTTACTTCATAGCTCTAATGCAGCAGATTATTTTCTACAAATTCCAAGTTACTCCAGCACTTCTCTACATCAACCACACAACACAAACTTATTTTAGGGCAGGGATTGCCTTTGTGGCAGGGGAATGCGAAGCTCTGATGAGCAAAGAGAAGGCTCCCTATAAAATACCCCAAAGACTCACACATCCCAAGGATAAGGAAAAAGTTGTGGTACAGGAATGAGAAGACCCCTGCTAGAAAACCATGCTGTGACTGTTTCCAGTTGCTGTTTTCAGTGGAATATCAGGGATGATATTGCTTTTCTTTCAGAGGCAGTCTGAGAGGAAATCACTTTGCTGATCAGCTTGGGTTTACATTTTTAATCACTGAAGCAAGCTGCTTTTCTGTCACTTTTGCCATTGCTTACTAAATATCTAAATATGATTTACAGCCTGCTATAGTGGTAGCTGTACAATATGTATAGTTTTATTTTCAGTTTGCAAAAAAGCCATGGTGAATCTTATTCTGTTATGGGCAAACCACATTAAGGAATTACATTAAAACAATGTAATTTCAAAGTAGGGGGTTTATTCTGGGTTTGCATATGTCTGATTAGTAGCTTATATATTGCAGAAGGTTGTAGATTAATTATAGAAGCTATTAATTTAATGAATTAGGTGAAAATAAAAAAGAAAAAATAGAGAAATGGGTCAGAGATTTAAGGAAGGGCTGTCTTCCACGGTCAGGGAACCTTGGAAGAAAAAGAGAAAAAAGATGACCCATGGGAGAAAAAAAATCACAGTAGGTTATAATGTAAACTCTTATTAGTATGACATTTACTGGCATTTCAGTCATATTTGAATTTTTCACAACTTGCCCTTGTCCTCTCCCCTAAAAACGACTGCCAGTCCTACTATTACAATTTGCTATCTCCGCAATGTGCAATTATATTTTGACACACATCCCTGATCCTTTTAATTATTATTATTTTTTCTAATTGGATGAATTTCTAATATAACCTAAAACTAATGGTTTATAACTGTGCATAGTTTGTAGCTGATTGGACAGCATAGATGATCAGTAATTTTAATAATCTTGGCTAGATTTGCATGCCACTATTTTATACAATTAAATATAAAATGAAAGAAATGAAACCCACAAATCTCAGTCAATTACTGAAGTAGATTATCTGTTTTCAAAGAGAATGGGCCAGATGCTCAGCTCATTTAAATCAGCTCAGCTCACTGATATTTACATCAAGAATCTGCCTCAGTATTTTAAATCCCTTTATCTCCAATATGTAAAATACATAGAGAGCTATTTGGGACTAAAACTGCTCTCATGTGATTGCTAATTGCACTAAAGGTTTTAGTGCATAGCAAGGTATTCAACACTATAGCAGGAAAGAAAACCAGCTTTCATATTTTTTTCATTTATGGACTGAAATAAGTATTACTATACATTATCAACATTCATTTTAACCATTTACCATTGGGGTGCAAATTACAAGTTTACTATAAATTAATAGATTTTCAAACATAAATTCTGAAATGTACATTTATGTAAGAAAGTGTTAAAGAAAATACTAAAACCTTCATGGGAATGTTTAAGACTTTGCCTTAAAAGCCTAATTGCTCCCTTTGGAGACATTATAATCTATAAAGTAAATACTTATTTATAGACTTTTTAATTGGTGGATTACATTAACAGATACTAGGATATATTTTGAAGGCAAGTATATTGACCTTGTGGAGTCCAATGCCTCCTTATATATAGCACATTTACTGGCAGAAAATTCTATAATTGTAATTATTAGTGAAATTGATTTTTACAACTTCTGCAGGATTGAGTTCACATATATTTAAAGGAAATATTGGCAAACTGTGTCTTTTCCCTAATAAACCATCGGGAACAGTAGCATTTCAGTCCTACTTTCAGCAGCCCCTATGCAGTCAGAAACCCAGCTCTTTACTTTATCCTTGATCTCTGAATTGAACCACAATAAAAATAATAATAAAAATTTTAAAAATAGCATTCAAATTCAGCCTTTTGGAGTAAGCTCAGGAGGGAGAGTTGTCATTTTAGAAGGGGACAGCAGGAGCCTGGAGCTACCACTGCAGACCCACTGCAAAACCTTCAGACGACTCCTGCACCATTTTAAACCTGCTTATAAATGAAGAACAGATCATGACAGTGGTCAAAGCATCAAGACAAAGACAAGTTAAGAAGAGGAGGCTAACAGGACCCAACAACCTCAAAACCATAAACCTCAGAATGTAAATGAAAGGAACAAAGGGCATAACGTGGGGTGGAAATACGTTTTTTTCCCCCTCATAGTATGTTTCCATGCAGCTATTTCCTCAGATGCTTCATCAACAATTTTCTGTATGGGAAGCCCCTTTACTAATTAATTGTACTTTGGTGAAGAACAACTAGGGAATTGGCAATAAAGAGCCATTATAAGAAAGATCTTTTTATTATTGTGCTGTAAGAGACAGAGGCAGCACAATTTGGCAGATCACCTAATCTCTGTATTTCTCAAATCTCCATGTAGTTACTAGATAAAACTCTCCCCAGGCAAGAGGACTGTGAGGTTAAATTTACTTTTGCAGAGAAGGGGAATAAAAAAAAATATATTGGTAGCTGCTTGGAAGGGCAGATCACCCTGTAGGTAGGAAAAGCAAAAAACATCAGAGACGAGTCTGGACAGTAGGTTCCATCAAAGCTGGTAGAAAAGTTTGCAGACTGTTTTTTTTTTCCTGCCTTTCAACAAAGCCAGACTTATAAATGGCATGGTCAAACAGATTCCAGCAGCAGGTGGGAGTCAAAAATTAGAGCCCTGATTTCCAGCTTAGTCATTCCTCTCTTGCAGCAAGCACAGGCAGCAGAGGTTATTGAACCGGATAAAAAGACAAACGTTGCTTCCTCCCAGACACAGTGAGTGTTATGCATCACTGTCAAAAAGCCTGAATAAAAGACCTTGTCTTGGTGTATAAATCCCCTGGTGTCTGCACCATTCTCATGAAATCCTTGAGTGCAAAACTGGAGTGAAAAGTTACTACACAGAAGAAAAAATGGTTGGTTATGCACCAACACCTGCTATTGCCAGCAACCTTGAAAATCAGCTGGGCTTGCCAACAGGGGCATCAGCAGTACTTCAAAACACTTTCTGTAACTGAGGAACAGTGCAAAGAGTAGGGAAGGAAGAAGCAGGAGGAGAAGATGCAATGACTAAGCCACTGCTCACTCCTGCAGCCACCAGTTCAAAGCAGGAGTCTTGAGACTGCTCCTGAGCTGAGTGGCTGTGTGCTCACAGACAAACCATGGCAATTCCCAAAGCCTCCCCTTTCCTTCTCATTCTAAGCACAAGGTAGAGAGCATGTCAAAAATCAACAAGACAACCCAGGGGTTTTCACTTTGCCTTCCTCTTGGTCCTTAAATAATCTCAGAAAGGAAGAAGGCAGAAATGCAAGCCAGATTTTGCAGCTGCTGGCCAGGAGCCAGCGCAGCAGCTAATGTTGCTAAAATCTGAGCCATGGTTTGATTAGATGGCAGAAATACCTCCCCTCATTTTTTTAATCCCCTTGGGGTGAGTATAGTCATTTTTTGAGTTGCAAAACTTTTAAAGTTATTTAGAAGCTCAGATATTGTGTATACATCATTTTTATCCTGCACACACACGTGCATATATATATATATATATATGCCATATATGTCACACCCAAGTATATGTGATCTTTCCACAAACCAAAGTGAGAAACAAGCAGGCAATCTGTAAAAACCATTTTCTACCCATGGATGGGCATAGCTTCCATGAACTGATGGGATAATCAGTCTTATAGACAAACATTCCCAAGGCAGCCACTGCTTCCACCAAGCCCATATAAAAGACTTTATAGAATGAAACAACTGGTTGCTTACGACGTGATAAAGAAAAAGACATCCACGGAGGAAGAAGAAATGTGAATATGCAGAGGCAAAGATTTCCAATTAAAATGGCAAGAGAGGGGTTAGAGGCAAATAAAATGGATCTTAAAGCGTAGATTTCATTTCCACCTATTGCCACATAATATCAGTTCATTAGCTTTAGAAAGCAGCAAGTGCTGAACTATTTTGTGTTTTGAGTTGCTGATGCCACAAGTTTCTGTTATGTTTTCTGAGTTTCATCTTGTTTTTTTCCTCTGGGTCTAGTTACGTAACTTTTCAGGTCGTGATAAACACTCCTGAATGTGCTGCTTAGAAGATGCTGTTAACATGCTAAGAGCTTGTGGAAAGAGAACATTAACAGAAAAAGAAAGAGGATCAATCCATAGCTACACAGTCTGCACATTAAAAAAATCCCATAATAATCGAGCACAGGCATGGATACACACCTCTGAGGGAATGAAGAAACTAGCTTATGCCATGCAGATGCTTTCCACTGTTTGATGTTGCTGCAGCTGTACAGCCTCAACCCATCATTACAGCACCTTTAACTCTGTAATGCTCTTTTACTCTTTCTTCCTGAAAATGATGAGAAAAGGCACCTGCATGCCTCTTTCCAAATGCCAGCACATAATTCATGTGTTTTATACTTACATATATTTAAAAAAAAAAGACAATTAGGAATTGGAGAGGTTTTTTGCATCAAGTCAGGACTGCTTGGGCAAGTCTTTGTACTGTTTTCCTTTTTTATTCTTTGCCAAACTTGTTTCTGTTTTACAAACTGATGCAACAGTCTGCTTCCTTTTTATATTATAAGAAACCAAGGACTCTTGTCTAGAGATCCACATATTTTTTATGATCCAAGTGTTATTTCTGCTAGCCAAATTAATTTTTACAAGTCACATCTCATTTTCTTGATCCACATTTCAGTGTGCGTGTCTACGCTGTATGAAAACAATTGCCTTTAAAGAGCAGTCAAAATACAACAGCATGCAGATTTTAAATTAATAGGTACACAAATTCTGTTAAGAATTTAAGATTACTTCAAGCATCTCTGTGTTACTCTGGAGTGCTCTGTCCAGTTCTGGACCAGGCTCTGCTCGGTGGTGCCCGGCAGTGGGACAAGAGGGAACGGCAGGAATTGATGCACAGGAAGCTCCAGCTGAACATGAGGAAGAACTTCTTCACTGTGCAGGGACCAAACACTGGAACAGATCACCCAGAGAGTGTCTCTCACTGGAGATATTCCAGGACCATCTGGACACAATCCTGTGCCACAGGCTCTGGAATGATCCTGCTTGAGCAAGGGGATGGGATCAGATGACCAATTGTGATCCCTTCCCGCCGGACTCATTCTGGAATTCTGTGACACTGCTATACTTCCTAGTGGCTATTGAAACAGGAAAAAAAACCTAAGTCTCTTCAAATGCCACAAAGAAATGAAAATCAATGTTTTTACAATAAAAGGTTATGTAGTATTCCTACACTGATCATCCTGGAATGATAGTCCTTAGGTTTTCTCCACTGTCACTTGAATTTTGGAGGAAGGACACAGACAAGTCCCATGGGAAAAAGAAGGTTCCTTCTCCTACCAATCAAGAGGGAACAAAGTACACTGTTTAAGGATGATGCATTCTGCACTTTCCAGAAAGAGGAAATCCCCTGTGAGTAGTGCATACATTTTTTATAGTTTTCTGCTGAATGAGTGACACACTGGTATAAAACATCAGCAAAAATCCCTCCCACTGATGTGTTCCTCTGACATGTCCAGTTGTTACACCAATGTTTCCTCCTCGTCTCTCAGTGCTTATTCATGATATTTTCTGTTATTCTGTTTGCTAAACTGAAAAAATAAGCAAATAGGAGTGCTAGATCAGAAAAGGCAGCAATCTTTTAAATGTAGTACTTAAATCACGTTGCCTGCAGTTTAACTTTGTGCTGTTTTCAGCAGGCACTGCTGAAAGAGTCTGAGCACTCAGGCATGCAGCTGGCCCCATCACAGGTGATAGAGCTGCTTCAAAATGATAAATTCTTTTGAAGGCAAGTATAAAAAAGCTTTGATTCATATACACTGAAACTTGTTATAAGTAATGAATGATTTAGCTGGAACACATTTAGCACTGTCTCAGAACAAACATTTATTACAAACATACCACAACATCTAAAGCAGTGGCAGATAGCACACCATCAATCAGAGCAGACCACCAAAACAAATTGTGCCTCATAAACTACTTTAATATGTCACACAGCTTCCAAATATACATCACTGATCCATTTGTTACAAAGCCTGGGCTACTTTTTCACTGACAAGTCAATGACATTTGGTATTTTCATTTATGTGCGATATCACAATGAATCTGAGGACTCCATTCACCCAAAATTAGGTTCCTGCGAGCACTGGCCTTTAACGCTCCCCAGGCTTGCACAGTTCTGCACACACAGATCTTGGTAATGATGCCTGTCTGCAAAGACCCATTTGCCAGTGTACTTTGTATACTTTAGCAGCATCTTGCTAACTATTTCAAGTCCTCAAGCTGCAGGTCCTTCTATACCCATGCAAAATTTATGGCCCATACTGATAAGAGCAGGCAGCAGCACAGTAGCAGTTTTAAAGGGCATATGTTACATGCTGGAGAACAGATTTTTCAACTCATTTTGAAGAGGCAGTTGAGGAAGGTGTGTCTACTTTTCTCTTTTAATATCAGCAGAAATGCCTATAAAATAATTCTGCCACAGACCAGCAAAAAATTAACTCATTATATGTTTGGTCTGGCAGCCTGCACAGGCTTAAATCTTCTGCATTTAAATTTAAGGTCTGTACTAAAACATAACTAACATTAAAAAAAAAATTCTTTTCCAGTGTGAGGATTAATCAAACAGTGTAAACCACCAAAGACGAGCACTTCATCCTGCATCTCAATGCACTTCCAGAGGTATAAATGACAAGCTATGCTTCAGAAAAATGCCTGAGTGCTGCAAATGCAAATTTAAGAACATGGATTTCACCCAATTTTTAAGAAACCTATGTCAGAACAAATTGTGCTGAGTGGAGGATTAAGCAGCTAAAGGTCTTGTTTATTAGATTTCCAAAAATCCGTAGCGCATTTCCTAGTCAAACACATCTCCTTGCCTCTCAAACAGGACTGGAAAGCGTACAGTTCACATAAAGTTTGGTGTAAACAATCTTAAGGGGTTTCCAACTGCATCCCATAAATTCAGATCCCTGGGGTAACGAGCTACATGGTCTGATTTCTCGCCAGTGCATGCAAAATACTCTTTTGCTACTCTGCCAGCTGCTGCTGTATCAGGCAGAGAACACATCTGAGGAAACCCAAGCTGGGCAGGACATGCAGCACCAGCAGAGGCTGCCCAGGGCTGGGAGTAAACAAGCAATGCTCCTCCAGGTCAGTGCCAGTGCTGTGGTGCAACCTGCTGCACACGAGTTTCAACTCCCAACAAACCCTCAGTTTTACATTTTTAACACAATTCTCCACAAATTCTTTACCTGATGCTTATCCTGAACGGAGCGTTGTGACTCTCTAAAGTTTTAAGGAATTTTGCATTTTTATCAGATATTTTTTAGTGCTGCTTGGAAGTCAGTGATGCCCCTCATTTATTTTTAAGTATCAAATGTTACTATTTAAGCCCTATAATGTGTCATTGATCTGCACGCTAAGCATCCACTGAAATCAATAGCCTGTTCAGTGTAAAAAAATCAATGGTCTGGTATAATCTTAAATAAGTATTCTACACACAAAACTCTATGATGCCACCTTGATTTCAGTCTTTCATGTATGGCTACTCAAGCCAAATATTTATTAATGTTGTACAAAGAAGACAAGAAAACTGATAAAATTAATGACAGATGCAGTGACATTAGTGATGTGAGTATTGTAATTAGTCAGAACACTTCTAACACTTTTAGAGGATATTATAGGAATAAATAAGAAAAGACAAGCCATTATGATTTTCCTAAGTGTGTGATAATAGTTCTCTAGATTTATGCCAAATCCAACACAAATACTAACTAGCTGACACCTATTACGAGGGCTGAATAATTCCGTATCATGTTGAGATCCAAAAGAATACTCATCTACAATGTGACAAGCCATCATGAAAAATTTGGGTTGTAAAGCCTGAAAGAACCATAAATGGACAAAGAGGAAATTTATGTATCTGTTTAAGTTGTGTTTCACTGTCACTGCCGGCTTTGTGGACTGAAAGCATCCCCAGCAGGTATCCCCAGCAGTTCTGCTTTCACAAGGGGTTTCATGAGCAGCTCTGCAAACCTCTCAGCAGACAAAGGGAGTACACACAGCCCTGGTTCAAAAGGAACATAATATGTCATGACTTAATAGTGTTTGATTTCTCCCCAGTGGTTTTTAGGGCTAGAGAGTTGACCTCCTTCCTCCCTCGGTGCTTGACTGTTGACATCTCCATGTTCTTCCTTGATTAACCAAACCTCATCCTCCACTTTATTCCTTAAGCCTGGTTTTTCAAAGTGTGCTCTTACTGCTGAAGAAAAGGAAGAAAAAAGAATTGGACAAGGCAGCTACATGGAACACTTAGTGAGATAGGGGGCTAAAATCCCACACCAGGCTTGGCAGCTGTGATAATGATGTATAATTTAATTGAAGCTATACTGTGAGCCTCAAAAGGACTTCAGACCTTTTCCCATGTTTATATATTATTCAGGCTAATGGCAACCCTGAAATAGAAAAAGCTTCTTATCTCTTAAAACTTTTATTGCAGTGAGCTCAAAATGCACAAAGCTGAGTGCTGGTCTGTCTGCCTTAATGCAAAGTGAAAGGAGGCTGTTTCCAGTGCACTTTTGCATCTCTGTCTTGGCAAAAAGACAGATGGGACTGGATGCCTTAGAAACCAGGGATGCCATGGCATGCACGAGAAATTCAAAGGTTGCCGTTATTTCTATACTGAAAATATTTTCTCTATGTCTGGCCATTTGTTTTCACTTCTTTTTTCAACACAAGTTCATAGAAAAAATATAAATCCCATTAGAGAAGACAAAAATCTATAGCAATCAATACAAATGGCACCTCCTTTGCATTTTGTGAAAGTTTAATGACAGATCTTGCTGCACATTTAATGCAGTTACAAAAGCCTGGATCTACAGGGCTTTTGAGAACTAACAGGATAATTTACGGAAGGATGGCAAGTGGCTCATTAGCAGTTGTGTGGTCTGGTGCATATTCATCCTGCCGACCAAGCAGCAAAAAAGAATCACTCTTCAAGCTGGCCTTCAGTCTATGCTCAACTTACTTGTACAAGGGAATAGAGGAATAAATCAGGAACCTTCATAGGAAGGTTTTTGCTTCCAGCCATTGTTTAGAACATAAAGCAAAATTGGAACTCCACATCACATGATACAAGTGCAGATGCCCACATGAAAAAATAATACACGAATAATTAAATTAGGTAACCCCAAAACACATCTCTAGGGGAGACGGTGGTCACGAAAAGCCAGTATGGAATTCCTCAAATTATTTTCCTTTCAGAATGCAAAGGCAGATTTCTCCCTGTGGTGGCTGCCTGTAGGTGTTCTGATGAATCACCCCGTGGTCATTCCTGACTCACAAAGACAACGCAAGTGCCGTTAAACTTTCAGCCACTGCTGAATTTCTGCTGGGGAGATTATGAACAGAAACACCCACAGCCAGCGACTGCCCTTGCCATGAATCAAAAATGTGTGCTGCTAAACTGATTTAGGGCCTCAAACTGCATTATCTGTAAAATGAAATTACCGCGTTCTTTGTTTGGAAAGGGAATTGAAAAGACCAATATAGATCAAGTGAATTTACATGCATAATACATTGCATTACCCTGTGTTCTCAACACATCTCACTTTCTCTACATGAGGTGCACTTTTTGAGAGCACATGCAAGCTTTTGTTACATAGCTTTTGTTTAAACTAGGCTTTAAGCAAGTTTATGAAGCAGTCAGAGAATTCATAAAAGACAACAATTTGAATGGTGCAAAAACTCTTACCAATTCCTGTGTTCCTTTCAGAGTAAAGAGCAATAATATATCATCAAAGGGCTCCAGAAAGAAAATTAGTCAAGATACTGAGCCATATTTTCCCAAGAATATAAATTAAGCAAAAGCATATTATCAGAACAAAACTGTATCTCCATGTTCCTCATGACCTGTTATATTTTCTCTAACTCTTTCTATAGGAATAGTTCAAGGTAGCATTTCTTATGAGTAGTTTCTCTAAATACAGTGAAAAAGCTATTAAAATGGATTGAAAGAAATTGTTAACTCTGATAAACAACCTTTGTAGATAACCATGTGTAAAAGGTCTTCCAAAAATTAGGAAACAATTGAAAAGCAGAAGAAACTGTGCACTGAAAGTGAAGATCAAAGGAGCTGAGCAACATTCACATAAACCTTCCAGTCACTGGTGCCCAGGAGCTGTAATGCAGAATGAGCTCTTAAGACAGCTCAAAGAATGATATTCTATTAATGTTGGATTTTCAAATATAACCTATGTGGGGCTGCTGTAGAAAGAGTGAAGTGAGACCATGTTAAACAGGGAATTTATTCTCTTCATGGTAATGGAGCCAACGCATTAGCAAGTTCATTAGGAAAAAAAGGAAAAAGGATGTAAAAACAGTAGATGTTCCTCCTAAAACACTGAGAGATTGAAATTGTTATGTCATTATTATCCAAGAGGTTTTTTTTCTCAGCGTACCAAAACCTGAGAATTTGCCCTGATACATGGCAGAGTGTTTCTGTCTCCCCATACTGCATCAGGCATCTCCATCATTGACTTTAGAGAAATTCCTTAACAACTCTACTGCAATTCCAGTCTTAAACTCCCACAGTCCTGGTCTCTAAAACATATTTTTCCTTCAAAACAATATTCAGCAGCATGAAGGAATTAACTAAACAAAGCCAATTTCTTCAGTTCTCCTCCTATTTCCCTTCTGTTGATCTTCAAAACTCAAAAGCGGAAAACTGCAACTTTAAAAATAAAAGTGGAAATGAAAATTCAGTAAAGCATAGAGTCATTCTTCTTTTTTTTTCCCCAGTGACTACCAACAGCTAGAACATTACCCAGATTTCAAGACTGTCATTTTTCTAAAGCAGAAGCCAAAAAGTCTATCAGTGGGAAAAAAAAAATCAAAATTGCAAATTTGAAAACTGACTTTTGTCCAGATTTTAATGAACTTTATATCTTTCACCATGCACTGTAACCTTAAACTATTTTAAGTATGCATTTGTTCTTTTTGTTATTAAACACGTATTATTAATCTAAGTTTTACTGAAATTTATACATAAAATGAAAGTTATTGAATTAAGGGATTCTTGACATTAGAGCAACAGTAATTCATTAAAACATGTTCTCTCTTACTGCACAAACCTATCCCAAGTCCATGGATAATCAGAAAGATAATGAATAGCTCAGCCAGACCCACTGCAGAATGATGGATAGCAAATACAGATGTAGACAAATTCTCAAGCTTTACCACAATCACCAGCAGTATGAAATCACCTTAACTAGTGGGAACTGCATCAGTGTCACAATTGTTCCTCTGTCTTCATCAGCCTCAGGATTTCTCCATGCTCTCATCTTCAGATCAGTTCTTCCCCAAATGATTTGATCTGTTTGTAGTCAAGGACTGCCCAGTAAGGACTGTCATGGCTGATTATCAAACAGATGATGCCCAGCTAAGACTCAAAAGCAGATTCTCCTCTCGTTTGAAGCGGCATAATTCTAGAAATTTCCTGCCCATAAGAAAGATGCTGAGCACATTCCAGATCCCCTAGACACACTCTGACATACAGAACAACACTACAGTTCTTAAAAAGACACAATCTTATATTTGCAGAAGACACTTAAGCAGGGGTATCCCTCAGGGGCTATTTTCCGTGTAATATGCTAATATTTTAAGCCAGAAGCAGCAGATTTTGTATCTCAGCTGCTTTCCAGAGAAATGCTGAACTTAGTGAGTGCAAAACAGGCTCTCCCTGCCTCTTTTCTGGAGATAAAAGAAATTAAGAACACTATCTGTGGTTTCTCAAAATAAGTACTAATTACACTAAAATGATGATAATGGAATTCAAAATTTCCATGTCAGTAAGACTTAAAAATATAACTAAAGAACTTTTTTTTTGCAATACAGAACCTAAGACTTGAAATTGTTTTTATTTGGGTGTGTCTGCCACTGGTTTTCACTCATCCAGTCCTGCAGCAGCTTCCTCTAAGATTTCCAAGGAACTTTAACTTCATGGGAGAAGAAAGCTAGTGACATGTTCAAATAGCATGAAAATCATCTCCCAAATTTTCTATAATTAAACAGAATAAAATCCTTCAATATCTCGCAAAAACAATTTCAGTAATTTTCGGAAAAAAGTTTGTGGTTTTTGTTTTCTTTTTTTCATTTCTGTCTTCCAATATCAAACTTTACACAGATTTCCGTTTCTTCTCCCAATAAGGTTCTAAGCAGTGGGTAAACCATTTGCTCTTTTACTCCTATTTACAGAGCCTTTTTTCCTGTTTTTCCACTGCCAGTACAATGGACCTACAAACTAGGTTAAACTACCAAGCCAGAGGCACTAATCCCACACAGTGTGGTAAATCTGAGGCTTTTCTCTCTCTAAACTTTCCAGAATCCCCCAGTGCACTTTTAATGAACACACAAAGACCAGCAGGTAGGAAGTTAACTGAAGCCATGTGTGGTGTTAACGAGAACACGCATCCAGCCTTCTCCATGGGAAAGACAGTGAAGGATTTTCTGCTCATTTGCACCACCACAGACCTGTCCATGCTTGGAACCAGCAGGAATTTCCCTGGTGATGTCTCCTCACAAATTATGAGAGTGTGGAAACCACAGGGTTGTGTCTGAGGCTGAAAGGGAGCAGGAAGGCTGTGAGGGGTGTTGGTATTCAGAGGATGTAGGAGCCCAGAGTAAAGAGGAGGGTCACCTATCAAAACTGATTTTTGTGTGGGCTGAGAGTTCTTGTCACTGGCAACTTCTGCTGAGTGATCAGTATCTCTGGAAACAAAACGGGATTTTGTCTCTCTCTTGTTTTTTCTTTTATTCTAAGTTTGCTCATGCAAGGAAACACAGTAATAGAAAAACACTGGTTTTGAGGGAAAACCTTAGAAAAAAAATTACTTCACTTTTTTGTGCAATGTAGTTCTGCAGCCATGAAGTTGTTTTACTATTTAGCTAGTGAGGTTGATGCAGTTTCAAATCTAGTAGGGTGAAATGAATGCTCAGATGAGAGCTAACATGACACAATTCAGCCAAGAACAAGGTTTTAGGATTCAGATATAAATGACTGAAAAGTAATTTCTTTCGAAGATACTCTCACTATTGAAAAGAAGCTCCAAAACAAGAGTTTACATTGTTGGTGGTTCAAGCAACATTTACCAAAACTAATCTGTAAAAGCATTATACATTCCTGCCCCCCAGTTTTGAATGTACTAAGGAAAGTTTTCATGAGATTATTTAGTAAAGGCTCTTGAAAGAAGGAATGTACTCTGAGTATTCCTTAGGTCATGCTTTGAAGTACAAAATCAATAGTGTTTAACTGATGAACAACATTTTCTTTGAAAATCTGTAGACAGGAAAAACCAAAATAACGTTTTCTCAGCCATTCTGGTATGTGTTTAAGCCTGGTTCATCAGTTTGAAAGTGCACATCTGATCTGTGCTCTTTTAACACCTAAAGGCAATGTACACGCATTCATTTTATTTGTGGACAAAAGTAAAGAGGGTGCTTGTGCTTGATGGTTTTCTAATGTCAATGATGCTTTATGATTGTTCCAAAACCTGTTCAACACCCAAAAAAGAAAAAAAAAAAATTGCAAATAACCAAAGGAGAGGAGCCTGTATGCATGGTGGATGAAGTGTTATTTAAATATTCCTTCTGGTTTATAACTGTTTGATCAACATACTTTTTAATATGATAGCAAACATTTCAAGCAATACTCCAAGCACAGGATGTGGACATAGGATTCAAAGGAAGGTGCCACATTATTAATTTTTTTTTTTCTGGATAGTCTGGAGCTGCAGGGTGAAGTTATGTGTCAACTTGAACTACCCTAAATCAAACCATGCTCACAATTCTCTTCTCTTCCCTTGTGGCCCTGTTCTGTAACAAGCTCCCCTGTGACCCGAGACTGTGCAAACGAAGGGATCACATCAGCTAATGAATGCCATCAGCTAAAGGAATTCCATCCTCTCTTGTCTGGCCAATTCCTACCTGGATCAGCGCCCTGAGCAGAGGTGCCAGCAGATGAGTGGGAGCACCAGCACCAGTGGAAGAGTTGGAGGGACATCCTGCAGACAGGGCTTTTGCAAGTTAAAGGAGACTGAAAACCTGGCTCAGGCTGGCTCCATCTGCCCAAGGATGAAAACCCCCCCCTAATGGTGACTGGAAACACTCTCCCAGCCTATGTTTTATTTGCTGCTGTTTAGTTTTGTGACAGCACTGCTCTGCTCTTAAGCAGATGTCACACTTCCCCCACATTGTTCCCCTTGTGGCTGAAAAAGCCATATCATTTTTCCTCCCTTGCAACTGAGAAGAAAACTCTCACAAGCTCAGTTTTCCATTGGTCCCATCTCCATTGCCTCTGTCTGTATGAGACTAAATACAGGTTGCCAAACTTCCATAAAGTATTTCAAATGTCTTCAAAGAGATGAAAAATAGATAAAGATATATTCCAACAAAATATGTGCAGGAAACTTCATGAATCCCCAGAGACATTTTGAATTCAGATTTTACTGTAAAGAAAGTGGTGTAAAAGGAGGTGCAAAAACTTGTTTGTTATCATGGGATAGAGGATAAATCTAGACTTTAAAGAAAACAGAAGACTAAATAAAACCCAGTTAATTTCACAGTCACTCTGTATCCAAATAAACACTCTTTTTCCTTTCAAGAATATTCAAAGCAAAACTATTAGAACATCCTTTGGCACATCAAATCGCATACTGTGTGTAGTCATATGCTTTATATACTTGCAGTCAAACTAAAACTGCAAATCCACACTTACAGTACTCAGTTTCTAAAATTAGAGTTTTAGATCCTTAGCTATGCACAAGCCACCTCCTCAAATCTATCGAGCTTCCTCTGAAGTTAAAAAAATTGTGAATTTCTTGCTACTCAAAATCAGGTTGCTTCTGTGAAACTCAGGGAAATACTTTAGGACCCCAAGTCTGAAACTTCTGGTCAGGATTTCATAAGCTTTTCCAATGAAAAAGAGCATGGTAGCATATTTAATCTCTCATTATTTAAGAAATACTGTTTAGTCATACAGCATGATAAGATATTAAAAAATAATTCATGCAGTTTATCCTTGAAACGACATAAAATAAATTACTTAAATTAGATAAATGGCAAACTATATGAAATGTTATGCTTAAAATCACATGAAGTAAACAGTGAATCATCCCAGCACAGCTGGCTCTGCTCTACAAGAGCTGCAACTCAACCACACGTCAAAAGCTCCATGTCCAACCAGACCCCTCGTGCCTCACAATTACTCACACTGAAATCCAGGCTACCTGGATCCATGTAAATACCTCCCATCTACTTTCATTTATTTAACATTTAAACTAGTGTTGGTGTGCTACATGCACCCTAAATAATACAGTGCTGATCAATCTATAGGGAGACTGAGTCTGAGGCACACAGCTTTGTATCACCCTCACCAGCAATACCTTGCCAGAGATGCTTAAGGTTTCTAACACTGGTACCTTTTGCTATAAAAATGATTAAACTGCAGTAGAGCTGAAATTGGAACTGAAATATAAGGCTGGACCACTTGCATAATAAACTTTGATTTAGTCATTAAGGAGATTATTGCTCCACTTCCTTGTAGACAGTAAGGACAGGCACCACCTCATATAGTTCTGTGGGGTGATGCCCTGTGATTACATTTTATTTTTATTCCTGAATTTGACCATAAGTAAATCAAGTCACTGTGAGTTCTCAAAATGGAAATCCTTTTGGTGAAGCACAAAGGAGATGTGAACAAACAAAGCTTTGGGGAGAAGGCACTCTGTAACCTGAATTTCCCAGCCCTAGGTCTGGCCCTTTCCCTCTGAAGTCTTTTCATCTCCAGTTCCTCTCCCCAGTGCAGAAGGTTTTTTCTTTGCTTGGAAGGTGCTGCCAGGACTGTTGGCAGATGACCCTCATGCCAGGGCACCCTGGGGTGTGCTCAGAGTGTCTCTTTGCCCCTCCTGAGCCTCGGATCACCCCAAGGACCATCCCAGAGTGGATCATTCTGCCACCCCTCAGCTGGGGTGGGTGCTGACCTGGCAAAAGAACCAGATCCTGATACAGAGACCACCATGTAAAGAGTCAGACTCTTCAAAGCTGCCCAGCAGCCCCAATGGGAACAGTTTCCCCCCAGTGGAATGCATGAGTTGTTTCCAAGATGAGTCAGGGGTTTGTGTCCCCTAAGAGTGGCGGCTGTCCTGATGGTCTCACTCTCTCTCTGAACTCCTGTGTCACACAGCCTTCCACGCGGTTAGAAACAGACGGGCAGCTCATTTCCCAGCCTACACCTTCTCCCAAATGCCACTGGACAGGCACAAAGCATATCCACGTGCATTTGGCTGGGTACACTCAAAACCTTTCCCCACCCCACTACGTATCGCCAAGATATATGACAAAGGGAAAACACTGCTGAAAAAATTCAACAGAACAATTCAGAAGGGGATAGGCATTAACAACATCTGAAATCTGCTTTCTCATTTAAAATGAACTCAAAACAATACTTAATCTTCTTTTCCGTTTCCTAATCTTTTGGTCTCCCTATTAAAAATCCTTCCTAAACTTGAACCATGGTGTGTTATTTCAGCTTAAAGGGAAGAAGAAATTCCAGTTGATTTGTACTTCCAGGTTGTGCTTTTAGACTCCAGTTTATCTTGATCATTAGTTTATAAATCCCAGTTTAAAGCACATTTAGAGGCTGCATTCCAATGAATCATTCTGAAAGGTTTTCTGGCATGCAGACTTAAAAACTGCTAGAAAGGAAAATGGTATCTTTATGTTTCTCTGGACCAAAACACAGGATTCATTTCACTGCCTGACATCTAACCTTACAACTAAATCAGGAGCAGCTTTCTACCCATAACTCCATTCTTTTAGTTGTACATGGATGACCATTTTTTCTTCCAAGGAGAAAAGTACAGGTGAAAAGAGCTGGTTTAGTCATGAACAGAGAATTATACAGCAAGACCATATAAAATGTCTTCTCAGACCTTGTAACTTCAGCCATGAAGTTTTTTTATTTATTTTACCAGAAAATTTTCCAGATTCATTAACTCGTGTTGATCACAACCGGGCCTACACAGACACACGGCCTACACAAGCACCAACACTTTCCCAAGATGCCTATACTTTGCAGCACTTTTGAAACAAGGTGTGGTACAGAAGAACTCGAGGATGGTCTAAACCAGCTGTTGCTATCCCCTGTGCAGCTCACTTCAGCCTAGATAACACTGCGAGTCATCCAGTGCATTCCCAGCTGTACGTACCCACGAACAACAGAGCTGAAAGTTGCTATGCAGGTCTCTGGCTGTCTGGAATCTCTCAAAAATAAGAAAAAAACCAAAATCTCTGTTGCTGTTTTGGGGTGGGCTTCCCAGGGAGCTGCAGAAGTTTGCATGCTGACCTCTCCCCAGGCGACACCACGGATTCCACATACCCACCAAAAAAACCTGCTCTCACCACTGGGATAAAAGCACAAGCTGCTGCTCAGTGGTTAGTGGGAAGGGGAGGTGCACACATTTTGGAGGTCAGGAACGCTCAGGCTACCTGACATCACAACAGCTGTGTTCTGACACACAGATCCTGAGCTGGGAGCTTTCCCCAGAAAGCAGGCGTCCCCCTCAAGTCACACAGCACTCACATCACGAATGAAACAAACCACAGGGCAGCAGGTACGCCGAGGTTTTTGCTGATTCAGAGTTCCCAGCACACAAGACAAATTGCTTCTTAGCCTCCTTGAAACAGGTATCTTCCTTATGTTTTGTTTCAGCTGCAAAAAAACGTTTCTTAGAAAAGCAAAAGCCCATATGAAGATATTTTCTGCAGTCAGGCACATAGGTTATTTTCTACCCATGATAAAAATTCAGCTCTTTGCCTCTGCCTGAGAGTAGGTAAGAGACCAAAGCAATCCAGCCCTCATTTACCAGATTTAATTGAAAAAGGGAGAAAGGGAAAAAAAGTTAACAGCATTTCTTAAATCCCAGGAACTTGACAGTGACATATATTCCTAAGTCACATACCTCTGAGAAGAGGTCATGCTGCCCAGAGTAAATAACAGCTTGCAATTTGCACTGAGGATACCCAGCAGCAGCACTGTGAGATACACGTGATAATGTGATTTACGGGACCAGGAAATAATTTTCAGACATATGTGCTGCATTAACAATCCAGGTTAAGCGTGTGCTGCAACTTTTCCCTTGAAGGTACAGTAGGTGGAAGATTAAATGCAACAAAAGGAAATGTCGAGGGGGGAGGGAGGAGTCTCCTGCTGAGATGTTGTGATAAATTATTAAAACTTCTTTTTAATGTTGATGCTACTCTTTAACCTCAGATCACAATACTGACAGCAGAGAAAAACTGGAAGTGCTATTAAAGCTGTGATAAACACACCATGCTGTGGCAACACTTGTAAGGGGAAAAAAAAAAAAAGAAAAAAGAAAAGGTAAAAAAATCCTGGGGGTGCCTCCAATCAGCAACATCAAGAAACAACCAGGGAGAAAATATCAAACAATCTACAATCCACAGTCCCTCAGTCCAAATATTTATGAGATACCATTTATGCTCACTGAGCTATATTAGATTATGAGACCTCAATAACCCGTGTTTTCCATAAACAAATGTCATGCAAGGAAGCAAAACAAAGTGAACTTTATGAAAAGGCACATTTAGTGAACTGCTCACAGCACACACAGGGTAAATCTTCTCAGCAGTTTTTAACAGAAGAGGAAAATGGATTGCTGCCTTCAAAAATCATAAGTGTTTTCTCAACATAGCATTTTTTTCGATAAAGTTAATGCAATTTATCTTTATTAACACATCAACACTGACATAGCCAGTCAGCCAATTAGTGCTGCTGGCAGTGCATTTCACAACATCCATGTACTCTAAAAAAAAATGTCTGTCTAGTCATTTTTACCAGATATACTAACAATTCTGCACTCAAAATAGGCTTCTTGTTTTCTTTCTCTCTCCTTCTCCAACACTGTAGCCCCCTTTGGCAGGGGTAACATCACTTCCAATAAAGCCACAAGAGTCCCAGAGGCTCCATAATGAAAACAACAACCTGAATTCTCACAATCCAAAACACCACTAAATTTATAAAAAGCATGCATTCATTTGTATCAAGGCCCTAAACATTATTCTGTTAATGGTATAATGCAAAGCAAAATTTCTGCAAGGAATACATGTCTTACACAGTCAGCCAAGCAAACTAACAAGAAAACAAATTAAACTCCATGCCCTCTTTTTAGCATCCTACTGCAAGCCCACACAGCAACCTGAAATCTGAGTCACTCAAAATAGCAGAGGTATTCTCCTTAGATTACTTTTAATACAGCTTTTTAGTACCTCACCCAAACATTCATCACAAAACTTTTCCTTTCCACTTACCCCCCTTCCAGTGTTTGCCTTTGGTCCTGCTAAGCTTGCTCAGGGTTGGTCCAGAGAAGAGCAACATCAAAATGAAAAGAAGTTCAAGCATAGTGATTTTCCCCCGTTTCAATGATAACAACATTTCCACAAGTTATTTTTAAAAAATATAAAAAAAAGAAAAAAAAAAATTAAAAATATCACATCTTCTCCCCCACTTTGTGCTTACTTAGGGAAGAATGATTAATCATTGAAAAATTAGAGCAAGGAGTAGCTTTGCTCCTCTCAGACGTTGAAGTAATATTTCAATGATGTAGCCCTGAGGAAAGCCACATTTCTCACTGATCCGATTTCTCCCACACAACATGCAGCCAGCACCGCTGCTACTACAGCAGCTATAAAATAATTTCTGCTCCTCACTTTGGTTTCTGTGGGAATATATTCCTCAGCTTGCAGCGTGAGCTTGATTGAAAATGATAAATACAGTAATGCTTGTGTCCAGCAGAAAAGAGAGAAGATGTCAGGATTGTGAAAAAAGATGAGAAGCAGTTGTACTGACAGCTTTAAGCCTGACTGTCTGATCCTAATAGCTGTGCAACCAACCAAATTGCTCTTTTAAGAGTAATAAGGCTTCAGTGAAAGCTGGTGTCACTGCCACTTGGGTAGGTAGTGCCGGGCTTGAAAATCACCAAGGAACCTGCTGGAGATAACGACTGCCACGGTCCCAGCTCCGAGCGCAGAGGGCTGAGCAGAATACAGTATGCACAGGGAGCATTTAATCTCTATTGTGTGCAGGAGATTTCCTGCTCTGCACTGTGCCACTGCTCAGGACTTCTCACTGCCTTTTCTTAAGGCTTTACTTCATATTTTAAACTAAAATACAAGCTTCAGCACACTAATTACTTGCAGCATTTCTGAATTATTGCTTGGGAAGAACCCTGCGTGCCTTTTTTTTTTTTTAAAGTAGCAAACAGGAAAACAAATCTTTAGCAGTAGCAGCAATCTTTTTGCTGCACAGAGCAGCTATGCATTTATATATTCACACTGCCTACCCTTAGGATCTCCAAAATCCAAGGGGCAGGAGTACAAGGTGGAGAGGGAAGGAAAGAGAAAGGGGACATTCAGTAGTGCACATATTCTCAAAAAAATAGGTTGCAGTCAATGTTTCCTTTAATAGGTGTTACTGCCACAGAAATAATAGAGCTACTACCTGCATCTCCAAATGTTTGTATTTAGGATACAACCTGACTCTGCTGATCCTGGATCAGCAAAACCATGACTTTCCATGCAAGATTTTGGATTTTCATGAAGGGTACTCTGAGAAAGATTCCTGACATTCAGACTGCTCAATCAGTCTTGAGATGCCCAGTGCTGGCTTAAGTGTGCCCAAAAGCCTGAATTCATCTACAGGCTGGCATTTTGTTGTTTCCATACAAGCATGCAGTACTCAAATCAATGAGCCAAAAAACCTTGTGATGTGGATTTGTATAAATAAAAAAATCAATGTCTTTAGAATGACAAAGCAACAGTGGTCACAAATTCCCTGAAGTTATCGAATTTTCAACCACAGACATCACAGACATGATGCCCTTTACAGTGCAACATTAAAAAGATGATATTAATAAATCTAAAGCCTTGCTTGTTCATCTGAATAGAGAATGATATTTTGACTGGTGGAGACAATCATGAACATCTGATATATGTTCAGACTTTTTTTTTAAACAAACAGCATGTCATATCACAAGCAAGGAAATATTGGGATTTCGCCACAACCATATTAGTGATGAAAGATCTTTTATTTTAAAGTTCTACAATATATTTATGGGCGTGTTAGAGGATGTAACATTTGCATTTAGACAGAAAACAAACACATGCTGATGTACAGCTCTTTATCCCTCTGTGCATTAATTTTTAAAAGTTATAAGACAGCCTACCAGATGCTGAGTCTGATACATCAAGGATGATGCTTATGGCTCTTAGTTGCCAAAAAATTAGGTCAGTATCTGTCACATGGAGTCACTAGGCTGTGGCTTCTGCTAAATTTCTCCATCAAGCCATTCTTAATCACCCATCTCATTGCTAATAATTAAAACACCATTTCTTCTATTTCTCTCCCAAATGTTACTGAAATGAGGCAGGGCAGACACTCATGTTTGTTTTGACTGTTAACAGCATGTGATGTGTTGAAGAACCAAAAAATCTTAGGAGTTCCCTGAGGTTTCACGATTTTTGCCCCCAGACAATGGGAAAACCTTAAACTTAACAACACCCAGCCCCACCCTCCTCAGGTACCATAAAGTAAATCCACTAACTTAAAAGTTTTGGATCAGAAAGCAAACACTTTCAATGTCTAAAACATGTGACAATATCAGTCACACCTCAGAACTTTTGACAGATCATTGTCTTGGCCCTCTCTGCAGCCTGACATCACTCTTACCTCCCACATCCTTTCTTCAGTCTTTGTCTTGCTTTCAAATCTTATAATCCCCTGAAAGTTTATCACGCTATCCTGCTCCTACCCCTACCCATGAGTAAGTCAGCTGCTATGGGGAAAACTGTTCCCAATGGTGACAGGCATCCTTAAAAATATCCCCTTGTTCCCTATACCACAAAAGAATTCAACCCAGCCTGGATACCTTGTATTCTGAGCATTAATGAAAGCAGTGGCTTTTGGAAGGTATGATGAGTTTCTGTCAGCTTTCTGCCAGCTCTGACATGAGCCTCCAGCAGCTCAGCAGAAGCAGGTACTGCCTGAGTAGCAGCTCAGGTGATACAGCAGGAGAAAGGCAGGACCACCCAGGAGCAAAAGGAAAACCACCCCTCTGCTGGTTGTGGCTGTGCTTGGTTCAGCCCAATGCCTGAAGTGCCCAGACTTCCACTCTGATGATGGTTTCCTGTGGTATTTTACAAAAGGTGGGTTTTTGAATCCACTTAGGATCATATTAGGAGGCAGACTTTCAAGGAAACACAGAAAAAGTGTTGTCCCTTCTTATGAAATTTAGTGGGTTTTTAATACCCTCATTTACAGCTTCATAAGAATTTCAATTTTCCAGAGCTAAAATGGCTCCAGAGGAAAGATATGGTCTTAAGAAAGATTATACAAACTTTGTAGGATGAAACATCAGAAAGACAAATAAAAGAAATCCAACATTTATTTTTCTTTCAAGTATCATGGTTTTTAAGTCAGCATCCTGTTTTAGAGATGTAAAAGGACTGATTTTTAATTCTACTTCATGCTTTCAATGTGCAGTAGTGGAAACAGAAACAAAATCAACGAGTCTAAAGTCCACGTCTGTTACTATTACAGCAAAACTCTTCTGAGAGTTACAAGAGGCAAAACAATCCCATGTCAGATAAATGTCCCTGATGACTGTCTAGTTCCTCTTTTGATTCATTTATGCTTTTCTCCAGACCCACAGGTCCCAGAAGTGAGTTCAACATGTTTAATTACTTCCTCTTATTTCTTTGAAAAATATATTTGATAAATTTATTGAGATAATTTAGGGTTTTCCTCATTAAAAAAAAAAAATCCTCTTCACCTTTCCTAAATTATGGTTTTCCAAATACCCTTCATACATACTCCAGTAAAAAAATAATTTCTCAGACCAAAGATTCCCACACTCACAACTGTCCTTGCTGCCTTCACCTTAAGTATATCCAGTTCTAATTTAGTGTTTATGAGATGAAGTCAAGAGAAAAGCCTGCAGCATTCAAGGTGAATTAGCAGTTGTATATTCTCTCCCTCATTCTGCTCATGAAGCCAAAGGGCAGCAGCTACGATTCAGCTGAAGTTATGCTTATAAATGCCTACAACATTAATGAATACACAGGTTCCTTTTAATTAACAGAATTGTAAGATGTTTACTCAGAGGCATATACACCAGCAACCTAAATAACAAACCACTAGTGAGACACTCAGGAAAACTTATGTCCAGGTTAGTTTGATCTGTAGTTGGTATAACCAGCTATCCGATCACTCTTCCTTTCCTTATTTTCCTGCTTTTTACTGATCTGTATCAGGCACAAGAGGCTGCTCGTATAAGCACTTGGTTGAAACCCTCAGGCTTGAATAAATAGCAACAATAATGTCACAGAAGCTTGACTATCAGAGCCCTGAGCACCATGGTCTTGTAAGGGTTATATTTTGGAGAGCTCTGCTGCTTTCAGACTGTAGGAGGCAGAGGCCTCAGCTGCTGGCTTACTGACATGTTCTTGGGCCCTTTTATTTGCCATCCAGATTCCATTTCACTACAGGGAAGGTTATGAACCTTCTCAGGATCCTTCAGTAACTGCAAGAAATAACGCTTGGATCCAACGCAGCATTCGGGCTTTTTTCGTTGTATATCCTGGCACTTTATAATTATAGAATTGTCTTAACACTTGGAGAAGCTTGGAAAGATTAGCAGCCTTCATTCTTTGAATTTCAGAGCACTGGACTATAAAAATAAAAAAAAATTCAGAGCTTTCAGAAATAGACAGAAATGACTGTTTAGACAGTCGTGACTAAGATGAGAAGGAATGGAGTCAGAAGCTGACATGTCCATCCCCTCTCCCTAAGAAGTTACCAATATTTTAGATTTTTCCTACCTGTCTCCTCCTCCATCATCCCAAAGATCCCAAACAGCCAGCATCAGGCAGCATGAAAATGCCCATGACTAAATGAACTTTGCAAAAGGAATATAATCAACACCAAACACTACAAAATGGAAATATCTCATCCTTCATTGAAGACATGAAGAATATATTCCTGCTGCCTCCCTTGCCATATAAGGAGGTCCAAGTTGCTGTGGGCCATAATTAATTCAGTTCTTTTTAGGCATGAAAATTATTTTGATTTTAAATACTTTCAGCTTGGGGCATTCTAAATATCTGTAGAAACCTCCTGGGGATTTCTGTTAGCCACGGACACCAATGGAAGCAACATTTTAGGATACTTGTAACATAATACCATGCCAAATAAATACAGAGCCCTCTTAAATCAAAAGCATATTTGAAAATCCTTCCAATTCACGTGACTACCAGGGATTAAGACCCCAGTGCTTGCCCAGAGTGCAGTCTGCACTTCCATTGCAGGTATTGTGAAAAGCCATTTTTATTCCCCTTCACAAATATAACCAAATAAAGTGTTCTGACTATCACTGCATGCCAGTCCCCAAATGCTATGTTCATTTTGGTTTTTGCTGGTAATAAAGACCCACAAAAGAGTGTCTCCCTCCTTCATAACTAACTAGTAGCTTTGTTTCTGGCATAAGACATTGTGAAGGCTCAGTGTATACACTATAATAACTGCTTTAGTGCAGTAAAAGAAAAATCATCAATAAAACAAGGAAAATAAGCCCAAGATTCACATTTCTATACTGAGGGTTATTTCTTGTTTATGCTTACAGGTCTAAGGCCTTTCTGATACCCTGCAAAATATATTACGTAGAATGAAGGAGTGCATGAAATTTATTTCATAATATTCTGCACTCATCAATCAGGATTTATAGGTGGTTTACATTTAAGTATACTAGGAGTTATAATAATTCACTTGGAATTTACCACTTATTTCAGACTTTATCACTCAGAGTTTCAGGTCAGAAAGTACAAATTTGCTTGATGGAGTTTGTAGGCAACCAAAAACTGCTTAAATACATAGTAAACAAAGGGAAAAATACAAATTTTAGCTCTATCAATATTTTAAATAAAATTATTAACTTGGAAAATCTTATCCACTATATCCAACACAAAGATTCTAAATTCTTTCAGCACTGTCAAGATAGTATACTATTACTTTGAAATGTAATTCCTGAACATGACCTATCAAAAAATGCTATGTTTAAAAAAACTATGTTTAAAAATACCTATCAAAAATGTTGTCTATGTTTAAAAAACTTTACATACGATTTAACTGCAAGATACTAAACCATAAATATATAATTATATTTAACAATACAAAATAAATATTATTTGTTTAAAAATAACACAAACTGTTAAACAATGTACACATGCTGTTTCCCAAGGAGCTGCTTTTATAAGAAAAATACCATATGAAGTCATAAATCACAACAGGAGGTAACACCACTAATGAGACCCTTTACTGTGTTTTGTGCTACAGACTGAAAATATATTTCTGGTTTTGACAAAGGGGAAATGGGAAAAGTGAACAATTCTGGTCTCATTCACCTCTTTTCTAGCACTGAAAAACCCTAAGATATGTTATCTTGTTGTATTCTAGTTTACTCTATTTCCCACCAAGAAATAGAGCATTTATCCAAAACACATCTATGAAATTATTGGCACATGACACCTGTCCAACAGGAGGGGGGGAAAGAGATTAACTGAGGGCAAAACAACTTGCAGCTAGAAAAGATGCCAAGATTTATTTTCACAAACTGTAAGTAAAGCAATAGTTATACTTTGAAAATATTTAATAAAATACTTTCAACTATCACATCAATTTTTTTTAAGATTTTTTTGGCAGGCCTATTTCTGACAGCCACGATGGAGAGATAACAAAGCTGAAAAGCTGGAAGCACCAGTTCATACATACAGGAATTGTAACCCACCCTCCATGACACTTAAAGGCTCTGATTTGTCAATAAACAAATTCAGGTCATCATTCACAAGAAAATATATGTCCAGCTCACATTTCATTTACAGAGTGGGGGTTTATATCTGAGAGCTTCAAATATTTTGTGTGCTTTCCAGTTTATTGACTTCTTTGGGAGCACTGTAGACATATTCTCTTTAAATTTCACTATGCACAGCTCTGAAGCCCCAAAGTACTAATCTGGTCCTCTCCTCCAATGAATTTTTGAAGTGCTTTGGCACTGCAATACCCCGTGGCCCCATTAAGAAGAATTGACTGAGAGCAGTCAATCAAACGTCTCCAGATGTCATCGACAGAAATTCGACATGGAGAAGACAAATCAAGTCATAGAATATTGGTATCTCCATGTAATAAAGACCTGGGAAGAAGACAAGTTCTGTTGGAAAATGGAGTTTTATAGGAACTGAAATTTCAGATCAGAAGGAAAGGAGGACCAAGATGCAACAGAGACCATTCAGGAAATATGCTGTGACGAGAGATACGTCCGCTTTCTCTGAACATATATTGATCCAGTTGGTGTTACGCTCAGGATGCCTCCAGTGCTGCTGAAGGTGTCACATTTCAGGTGACTTGAAACAATGAAACTCTGACTAATTGCAGTTTTTAGAGATATTAGTTTGCTTTACCTATTATGATGTATTGAAGTTTCCCTGAGGACACATTCAAAAGGTGCAGCAGTGACTCCACAGCTCTAGCTATGACTTCTGCAGTGCTCAAGTGAAGAAACTCATTAGACAGCTGGGATTCCATGTAAAAAATCAAAAATACCAACCACTACCAGACAAGGGTGCAATGTGTCAGTGTGAAAGCCATGCCAATATACCACACTGCTGATAAAAACTGCAGTTTTAACACTGGAATTATTTTTCTCTGGAGCCTCAGACTTGCAGTCTGTTTGCGAAAGAAGGAGGAAGGTTTGGCAGTCTTGGCTGGATTGTTTGCTCACCACATTCAAGATAAGAATAAATGTGTACATGGCAAAAGATAGCAACTGTGACACACCTGCTTCCATAGTAGAATCCCAGAATATCCTGATTTGGAAGGGAGCCACAAGGATCACTCAAGTCCAAGTCCTAGGCCTGCACAGGACAATCCCAAGAATGACAGTGCAAATGTCTGGCACTTTGGAGAGGTTGAAAAAGAAAGAATATTTTTTCTAGTGCTTATTAAAATATAGCTATTACTTGCTAAGTTTTCTGGATATAAAGGAAAACAAGAGAATTTCTTTCACTCTAAGGATCTGTGTTTTTGAGAGACAGCAAGTATTGTATAATCAGCATTTGTCTGAAATACTGAGATAAACACTATACAGACACCAGCTAAGCAGGTATCTGCTGTTTAAAATAATTGCACAATTGCAATTTATGTATTCAAAATATTTCTGTTTACAGCAGTGCAAATCCAATTGCTGATTAAGGCTATGTTCAAGTTCTACATTTGTTCTTTCTTTTCCCATTTTTATTGCAGGTGCAGAGATTGAGGAATATATCTGTTCTGTAAAATAAGACCAAACCCCCTATTTTACAGTGTTCTGGTGTTAAAAGATATTTGCACTTCAGTAATTATAGGCTATATTACAGTAGGAGACAAACCCAAAGTGCCTGACAGTCCAGGATACCTGCCTGTGTTGGGTCCAGCCTTGATTTTTTGGGAGACAGCCTATCAGGCAAGGAGCTTGGGCACCAGACAGCAGGACAAGGCCAAATGCTCACAGGTGAAACACAGACACAGCTACTGCAAGACACCTCACCTGTCACAACCACCACAGACAATCCTGAGTTCAGTCATTCATCCACTGATTTTATTCTTTTATCATTTCTATTAGCTCTACAGAGCTCACACTGGAGAAACAAACTGGACTGCTTTGGAATGTAACTTGTACATCAGGCAGTGCTTGATAATTGCATTTCAATGCCAGGGCTGACCCCACTGGCCTATAACCAAGGCCAGAGGGTGCAGACACTGGAGTTGGGTATAAATGAGGGCATCATCTGGCATACAGAAATCTTTATTAACAGTGGTGATTCACATGGCAAAAAAACTCAGCAAGGCTGTAATCCTAGCCTCAGTCTGTTCAGTCTGATGTTAGCAAATACAACTTATTATTCATGAACTGAGAAAAATTTATATGTAAGCCCTCTTCTGAGATAAGCTTATCCCCAACCCCACCCTGCCAAACTATTGTCAGAATATCCCACGTTGGTCTGAGGCCACACTCCAAGCATGGTTTTGTAATAAAAGCATAATCTCTTCCTACGATGGCTTTTGTCATTATAGTTAACTGCCTTCCACTCTCATTCAGCACAGAAGAATGAATTTCCCTTCAAACAATTAGCAATACTAAACAACTACATAAACCTTTGACTTGAAAGTGGCTTTCAGACAAGTAGTACAAAACCAGTGCCTGGTTAAAAAAAAAAAAAAAATCAAACAAAGCAGCTAAGAACTTTTGTTGCTATTAGAGGGTTAAGTATGTGGAGCAAAATTAGAGTTGGGTTATTCTTCTCTACCTGGATGTCCTGTGCTGCAGGCTCAGTAGAGGTGGCATTATAAGCATGACTGAATAAAACAATTTATAATAAAGATTTTGCCTACAGGATTGTAGGGATGTGTTATAGCAGCACAGTAGGAAGAAATGTGATCTTTCATTGGTTTCACTTCAGTGACCAGAGGCCAGATGACAGCAGATAATCAGCAAGGGCTGTAATTTATCATGCCACTGTAAGGCAGAGCAGCTTCCAAAGAAAAGCCAGCACAGCAGCAGACCACCACCCAAGGAGGCAGAACAAGTCCTCCTCCGAAGCCCAGGTGTTCAAACAAGTGTGCGTGCATTTGCACACACAGACAACATTGTGTATCAAATCTCTGCTCCCCACACCTCGCTCAGGGTCGAGTGAAACAACTGGGAATTTGCATACATATACATATTTAATCAAGGCACCTAAATTGTGTGAATAAGGCAGTGCACTTCAGTAGCTTTTCCTGGTACACCGATTTTAATAAGGTCATTGTCTACACGTTTAAGAGCTAATGATTCTGCTCTTTCCCTCAGCGTGGAAAATTCTGCCCGGTGCAGAGCCAGTTCCTCTGGCTCCAAAACACTCACTACACTTACACCCAACAGGAGAAAACTACCTTCACGTGAGGGATGCAGGGTCTTAACAGGAACAGCCTAAATGGCTAAAAGCATCATTCTTGTACCTGAGAAGTGCATTTTCACTACCAGCCTACTCCTTAGTGCCAGAGGCCTCTCCCATGCAGAATGCCAAGGCTAAACCCAAAGCCTGTGCATGCCAGCCCTGACAGCCACCAGAACCAGCCCAGGCAGACACGGGGTGCTGACTCGAGCAGACCTCTCGAGGTGAACTGGATTTTGTGCTGTGAGCTGAATCCTGACACCTGTACGAGCTCTCCTTTGTGCAGGGGGATGCAAAGGGTTCTCTAACTCAGCACTGCACACTGCAATACCGTGCCAGTGCACTTCTCCCTTTTGAACTCTATTGTGAATAATGGTAAAAAGTCACAAACACTGAGTTGCCATCCTTCCAGAACTTCTGATCAGTCGAAATCATCAGGTCCTACCTGCATGAGCATTTAATGGGGACAGTCATACAGGCAATTTATCTGATCTCAGATTTAGGCTGAGGCAAGCCCTGCTCTTCCTCTGAGAGGCTGGGCAATTTTCACCTATTTATTCTGTTTCATCATCCTCTCCTTTCCTCTTTTACTAAGAGCCCCAAATCATTGTCCTGGCTGACAGCCTTGAAAACCACATGAAATCTGTGAAAGCAAGAGGCCTACGCTCACTAACTTCCATGGAATTTAGATCAATCTTACAATCCTCAGCTTAAAACACTCAGTGTCATTTTCACTGCTAATTGTACAATTCAAAGCCCATCCTTCTGAGCTCACACTGAAGAGGCTTTTCTTGTCCAAGTAGAGTTAGCCTTATCAGATACAGCCCCCATAAAACTTCCCTTTATCCCTGAAATCAATTGTCACACGCTCACTCTCAGCTTTGCCCACATCTACCTTTAGCAATTTAAGTCTCATTCCCTCTGTGAAACAGGCAATAAATCACATCCACTGTATTGAGTGAAAAATAAATCATAAACTTTGAAGAAACAAACAGAAGTTTGTAGAAGACTTTGAAGACATATTGCTTGTGATTAGCAAAGCAAGGGAAATCAGGTGTTGGGAAGGAGCTAGGGTCTTTGGATGCCATTGAAGGGCTCCTTAAACAGATTCCTCTAATGTTCTTGTTCTTAAATGCATGTACAGATGTGTCCTGAGGAAGCAACATCTGTCCTTACCTATCTTCAGCTTTTAAAAATAGCCTCAACTTTTATATTTTTCTGATTTTCTGCTTCTTCTCTACAAATTAAAATTAAAATTATTTCTTACTCCTTAATACACACACACACCCCCCATGTAAACAGTTTTCAAGTGATTTTACCTGCCTGTGAGTTCTTTGACTTTTAAAGTTCTAAGGAAACTACAATAGGGGCAATTAATCTCCAAATGGAATATATCTGTAGAGCAGTAATTTCTTTCAAGCTTAAGTATAATTGGGCCATGCACCCCCTGCATCAAAACCTCAAAGATGAGACTCTATTTTCTTGCTTCTTTGGAACACAAGACCATGAGAAACTCATACCTAAATATGCACAGAAGAATTATTTTTCCATTGTTCTCCCTTTTTTTTTTAAATAACTAATAAATAAAAAGAGTAGTGAGACTGTTGGCTTTTCATGTCATTGCTGTGTTGCTACAGTACATTTTTAAAGTTTGAGAAGGGACATCATATCCTTAAGCTTCGTGAAGTGCACAGACTGTTGCCATAGATTTCTTCTAATTATGTTATCTTCTCATCTATCCCTCCTACTGCTTAAGATATTTCAACACAAAAATAAGTAATTCTGTAATTAATCTATTTCTACAAAATATAAAGAGACATATTTCAAAGGATTCCATATTTGACCAAAATTGGTAATTCAAGAAGATAGTTTGAAGTCAGGAATTAAACAGCAGAACATTCTCCAAAAAACAGCTTCTTTCTAATCCTCACCTCTGTTTCAAATAAAATATAAACATTAGAAGAAAACACATTGCCTGTGTCTAAACTATTTTTACAATAAATAGTTTTGAGTTTAAGCATAGTCTTCCAAAAAATTTTGCAACTGTTTTTCTGATGTAGCCACTCTTTTAGATTGCATTTGCAAGGCTAAAGATAGAAGTGACAATTATTCTAAGATTATTAAAAAATTAAAAATCCAGCAGAGTACTAGGTTTAAAAATTCTATTTGCATTTTATCTGTCACTGAATTTGCCCTAATTGTCCACTATTGTGATAATGTCTGAGTTGAATACTGTATGTCTATATGTATGTTAGCACCCAGCAATTAGCTCTGCAATAATTATATACTATTTCTGACCTCTTTGTGCAGCTGGCAGAGGGTGGGGTTTTTTAAATACATCTTCTGCAACTTTAAGTAATTTTAAAAAGCACAAAAATAGAGTTTAAGAATGATAGGAAACAATTACTAGATTTGCCATAATTCCTCATACACTTGGAGAATTTGCATTTACATTGTGATTACATGCAGTAAGTCTGAATTCTAACAGATATTCCTCAATAGCCTCTGTCTTTGACTAATTTTTTGATTTCAGAGTTGATCCTATGCTATCCATGAGGGACATTTATTTTTATCTTTTTAAAACAATCATTTAATAAATGCATTTATATAAAGAAGAGAGAGTACTTAAATTTGTTTAATCTTACAGTGTTTCTTCACTAAAATATCTTTCTTCACCATAATGACATCAAATGACAGACACCCAGTGCCATGTACCTCAAACAGTTGGCACAGGACTAAAGAAAATACAGATAATGTTTCTCAGCATTGCATTGGTTCAGTTGCCTACTTATTCTCTGATATTTTATCCATTTCTCAAATGAGAGATGCTACATGATTAGAGATATTTATAAATTAGGAGATGTAATTTCCCCCAAAGGTATACATATGCAAGATTCGTCAAAGTTAAATGTCAAAAAGAATTAAAGATAAGAGCCTTATTCTAGCAAAATCGTAAAAACCTCTATGTTTGCATTTTTCTCTATGCAAGCCATGTGTGGTTCATTAACATCATGTTAGCAAGGTTGTAGGTCAGTTTAGAAATCCAATTGCAAATCAAGGGAAACTGCTTTCAAATGGCATCTGACTTGGCCTTCAAACCCTAATAATCTAGAGCAAATCAGATCAGCAAATTACAAGCCAAAATTTAGTTTATGATTAATAGAGTTCAGAAGATGAACTGAAATAGGTAACTGGACTTCATCTGGTCCATGGACTGCTCATGAGTAGATCACCACTCCACAGAGTTTCCTGATGCAGAGTTTTCAGCATCCTGCTAAATTCCCTCATTGATGGATCCTCACTGAACATAAAATCCAGAATCTAATTCAGGTGCTGCTCTCACACCCAGGACACCAGCATGTTCCCTTGCCAGCTGTCAGAGCCATGGCTTGGCAAGCTCCTCACAAAGCCACGGATGTGACCTGTGGAGTACCTCCTTGGGCTGTCAGACCACTGTGGATGGCCTCACACTGTAGAGGAGATTTCAGTCTCTGTCCCATTGCTCATCATGAAGCATAAAACCCCCTTAAAACGTCTGTTTGCTGTGAGGAAGAGCATTTCTCTGTTCAAATATGAGGCAACAGTTAGGCAATCCTAGGTAAATCCCTAGGCTTCTTCTTTCTGAAGTAAGCACAAGTAAAATAAGCAGATACCTTGGATCAATACCCCGTCAAGCAGAATTTATAGTTACAATAAGGCATTCTGCTAATTTGTCAGCATTAGCAATAATTCTTTACAAGAGATTATTATTGTATATCAGAGTATGGACAGCACTGTAAAATGACACGGCTGAATTTTCAAAATAATGATGCCACTTTCCATGGGGGGAGAAAAAACCCCACCAAACACAACAAACCCACACAAATCATATTGCAGAGCAGACCACATACCAGTCTGAGATAATAATGAACAAACTCTTATGCTGTATCTATATGACTTCCAGATGCAAAGTCTGCTTAACCTATATGTAAATAAAATAATGCTGCCATGTGGCCGCTTCAGAAAACAGAGAATTATGTAAGCTTAATAAAAATGCAAACTGTAAGCAGATGTTTCCTGTAAGCTTGCGGTAAGGTAATGGTAGAAATACTTTAATAAGCACAAAAACCTTGTCAGATTTTGGCTCTTAACTCCTGACACTGTCAGAGCAGATGCCATTTTCCTCCATATGTTAATCTATCTACATATTTCTATGGCTTTTATCATCAAAGTACCTGCACAACTTTTAGTTCCTTAAGGTTTCATTCTCACAACACGTGCAAGAAGAAGGGGAAGTTTACAAACAAGCAGCTGACATGCAAACTGAGCTCAAGAGTTGGGCAGTTTGTAGCTGAACCCATGATTTAGAGGAGGGCTCTTGGAAACCAATCCCTGCCATCGGCTGCAAAGCATTTTACCCAAAGCCATGCACGGCTTTCATTTAAGGACACAGATTAACAAGTGCATGATAAACGCAAATCAGACTGTCAGCTCTGTAATGAACAATTTGAGAGTTAGTTTATATTCATTGCTGGAGGTGACCTGTTTTAGGATACGTGCCTTTGTTCAGCCCAGAGCCTGAGATAAAACGATGTTGCCACCTTATCCTACACAGCAGAGTGCCCTAATTTCAGGAACACATACAGCAGACTGCAGTGTTCAAACAATGCAAAACCTTTTAAAATGGTTGATCTAAGGCTTTGGTACCTTCACACTACCGTACATATTTATCAGCATTTTTCACGTACGCAAATTGCTCCAGCAATCCTAAAGGCTTATAAGGGCCCATGTGCTGATTATTCCAATGAATAGGTTTTAAGGCAAGAAGGGACTTTTAGAATTAACACTTGTGGTTAATTGTGAGTAGATGCTCCTGTTTGAAATGCCAGCCTTATGAGAAATAATGTAACAGGTGCAGGTTCCTCTGTTTCCAAGAAAATAGCATAAAAATACTGATTTTACTGGAAACTAAGAGATTTTTCCATTTTAGGGTTTGCTTTAGTATAAATTCAAAAATTTAAGATATTAATATAGAAGGAGACAGGTTTACCATTAAAAAAACACTTTTTTTTTTTTTTTTCCTGTGAGACATCAGCATAGGCTGTCCAGAGAAACTGTGGATGCCCCACCCTGGAAGTGTGCAAGGCCAGGTTGGATGGAGCTTTGTAGAAAACAATATTGTAGGTACCACATTTATATTTCATCCACAATCTTAACTTTGGCAACCAGATGTTCATGTAAATATTTCCATTTTATTGTCCTAAATTGGATATGATAGCACTTTACAGTCAGAAGGAAATTATGAGCATGGCAGAGTAATCCCATCATGAGTCACCTGTGACATAAATTACTATGCACCTGTGGCTTTTCCTACATCTCCTCTCCCTAGTAAATCTGTGCTTTCCATCACCTTTTCCAAAACAGGCAGGTAGAAGAGAACATGGTTGCTAACGTTCCCCTAGAAAATCAAAGAGGGAAATCACAATGCAGTGCTTGGACTCTTTCATCTCCCTGGAGACTTTTAAAAATTTGTCCACAACTAAAATACCACAAGATGTATTTTGGAACAGACATATATATGGTATATCAGATAAACTACTGTTATGTGCCAGCCGTTCTAACCAATCAAGAGGGGGTGTTTTTCTTGCATTAAAGGAATTTTAAAACATTGTTATATTCTAATTAGAACGAATACTACACTGTGCATTTACTACAGAATCATAGATCTATATCTATAGAAAAAGATACATATATTTAGAAACAGACATTTATATATAAATATTTTTGGAGGGGACAGCAGAGAATTTTTGTGATACTAAAAATTTCCATGTATCAAATATTAAATTTACATTTTTATAAATAGTAGCAAAATTGTACACACAGCGTAATCCTGTATGTCTCTGCCTAGACCTTTTACCTTTATTTTATTTTCCTTCCTTTTCTGGGAGAAGATGATTTGAATTTTTGTAGAATAAAAACATTGGAAATACTCTAAAATGCTCCATAATGTATTTAGGTATGGTGTCACACAGGATATTTGACTTCACAATGGGTCTGAAAATGAATGCATACTTAAATGAATATTCCTTGACAGCCCACAGGAACCCCAGGCTAAACACCGATGCTAAACTTCTGTATTAAAAGATAAGAGAAGCAAGTGGGTTTGTGCCTTGGCTTGCAATGAAAGACGTAACCAAAAGTATGTATCCTATTGCCATCTGCTGAAACCAGTTGGGGAGATGTTTTTTTCTTTCTCTCTTCTATGACCCATTCCTCATAACTCCAGGGCGGAGGGGGCAGGTGCCTTCTGTTAATGGGCCAGCTGTTAAAACCAGGTGGGGCAGTGTTTTTTATCTCTGCTATGACCCATCCTCCCTCCAGGGGATATCTGCTGTTCATGGGCCATCCAGGCTCACTGCATGACTGATACAATTACATCATCCCATGCTCCACCCCGGGGGAGGAGCCAAGCATTCCTACCTGGATAAAACCTGAGATTCAGAACACCAGGACAGCCTGTTTCAACTGGATTCCCAGGGGAAGACTAGACCCATGTCATCACCACTAGATCCCTTCTACAGGATCATTTCTGCTCCAACAGAACCACATCTGTCACTCCAGGAAGACTTAACTGAACTGCTCCCAACACCCTGACCAACAGGGTGTCACGTTGTGCTCTGACTCTGTCAGTGTTTTTCTTTTTGTTTGTTCTTTTTGTACTACATTTTTATTTTTAATATTCCTAGTAAAGGACTGTTATTCCTATACCCATATCTTTGCCTGAAAGCCCTTGAATTTCAGAATTATAATAACTCCAGAAGGGAGGGGGCTTACATTCTCCATTCCAAGGGAAGCTCTGGGTTTCCCTGGCAGACGCCTGTCCTTCCAAACTGAGACAGTTTGTGCTCTCCAGGGTTCAGGGGGATGCTGTGACACCATGAAGGTAACAGCTGTCCTGCTCCATCCCTTCCATCTGAGCAGCACCGAGGGCAATGAGCCGTACTAGGCTCAGCTCTGCTCCCGCTTGACCCCCACCAGGGCTGTGCCCAGGGGCAGCAGCAGCAGAGAACAACCAAATGTGACAGCACAGGGGCCACCAGAGGAGGTGCTGAGGGCGAGGTCTGGCTGCTGATCTAACCACTCACTCGTGGCAAGAGTCCCAGACAAAAATACAAGCAGGGAATTTAAGCAAGTCAAAGTAAAGATAAGGTTTTCACCAAGTGAGACCTGGATATCCTTAATTCCTCTGGAGCTAGACATCACCACACCATCTGTCCCAGGAGGTCCTCACAATCAAATCTGAAAATACCAGCAGCAATAAATGCAGCTAATAATTAACACACCCAAGACTTAATGGCAGTGTATTTATTAAGCACTGATAACCAGTATTAAACTAAACATATGTAATAAAGGAAAGTTAAAATATCCCACAACTGTCCCAGATATCTTGCTTCTGCAATTATCAAAAATTTGCTGAGGTACAGCATAATTTATTTTACATGGAGATTAATTTATTTTTTTAATATATTTTCTTTTTTACTCCTCTGCATGGTACTACTTTATGGTGCATATTTTCCTGTCAAGGAGAAGCTGAAGCCCTTAGATTGTTTGCAATGTATCTTAAATGACAGCAGGAACCATTATTATTATTTATACTTACAGCAGTAATCACAGTAACCCAGACTGGTGCTGTACTGCACAAAGATTGAACAAAACCAGAAATAGCAAGACTCCACCCCAAATCCCTGGCAGATCTCAACATTTGCATGAGAGGTCTAAATTAGGACCCTGGTAGCCCAAATCTCCTTTCACAATCAATGCTGAGAGGAGGACCCTGCTGGGGCACTACTCAGATCTCCAGCAGCCTGAACTTCTCAGTGTCTTCCCGATCATGGGGCTGCAGCTCTTGTACTACTTTTTAGCTAAGCACCATATTTTTCATCTTCTCTATACTCATAAAATTCCTTCTGTCCCTAAACTCCCACTAGCCTTACACTGATGATTTTTGACCAAAAAACTCCTTGTTCAGCATTGCTGTTCCCATCAACACCAGTCTGTCTTGCCCATCCATAAAAGTTTGCAGCTATTTTCTTCCATTTATTCTTCCTCTACCCTTCTGATCACAGAATGGCCTAGGTTGGAAGGGGCCTTAAAGATCACCTTGTTGGAACCCCCTACCATGGGCAGGGACACCTTCCACAGATCAAGTTGCTCAGAGCCCCATCCAGCCTGGCCTTGAACTCTTCCAGGGGTGGGACATGCACAGCTTCTCTGGGCACCGTGTGCCAGGCCTCACCACCCTCATAGGGAAGAATTTCTTCCTGATATCCAACCTAAACCTCTCTCAATTTGAGGCCATTCTCACTTGTCCTGTCACTCCAGGCCCTTGTAAATAGTCTCTCTCCATCTTTTGGGCCCTCTTCAGGTACTCGAAGGCCACAATTAGATCATCCCAAAGCCTGAAAAATCCCATTCCTTTCAGCCTTTCCCCATGGCAGAGCTGCTCCATCCCTCTGATCACCCTGGTGGCCTCTCAGGACTGGCTCCAAAAGGTCCATGTCCTTTTTGTGCTGAGGACTCCAAAGCTGGACACAACACTCCAGGTGGGATCTCACCAGACGGGAGCAGAGGTTCAGAATCTCCTGACATTTTTTACCCATGAAGGGCTGTTAACTGCATTTCTCACTGTTACCATTTCCCCCAAACTAACTCCCCCCAGGCAGAAAGGTACAACCCTCCAGCAGCATTCCCTCAGTCCCTCTCCAGACCCCTGGATAGGACAACACTGGGAAGCCCTAGAGAAGCACAGGCGTTGTTCAGAGGACTGAAGACACCATGCAAGCATATGGCTCCTAATGCTAATTAATTACGCTGTGGGTTAAGGGGGCACTGAAATAATAATGCTAAATGAGATTGGAAAGAGGCTTCCTGTGCGTTTAATTAGGGTGGTATCTCTCTGATTTCAAAGAGCATAACGTAACTCCAGAGGACCTTTCCTGCCCTCACAAAGGTCAAATGCCATAATTTAATCTGCCATAGCAAAATAATTATTACAAACATCAATGGCAAACTTCTCAACAATGGGCTAGGAACAAATTCAGCTTTATGAATAGTAGCAAAAAGATCAGTTCACACAGCTGAATATTCTTTTATAAAAATATTACTTTTCTACACTGATTCTACACAGACATTCACTAGTTTTGCTTACAGGTAGGTTGGAATATCAACTGCCCTTTATTTTTATTTTTTTTTTATGAGTAGTTTTGTTCAGCAGAATAAAAATATGCAGTTATGCATGAATTATCCCAACTTGCAGCCATATAACTTTAAAATTAGACAAGAGGTTTTTTATATTTGATTTAACAGATTTTGAAAAAAAAGTTTTAACCCTGTTCCTTGACTTATTTATGAAGTTTTTAATTTCCTTGATTATTCTTTGAATAGACTGTCTTTAATTCCTTACCAGAGTGATTATGTGGGGATAACCACACCCTTTTAGAGTGTCATTAAAAGTATGATGAAGCAAGACTTTGTACCAGAGAAGAAACATTTGGATTCTTTGAAAAAGAAGAGCAGTTCCCTTTTAAGCACTTATAGCTCTTGTAATGAAAAGTTGTTCCCATTTATTAAATGGCCACTGTCAGCCAGAAAAATCACATTAAGTTCAAGAACAATCATAATTAGCATTTTCAATCAAAATGGTACAATAATAAGCACATTAACACAATAACATGTTGATGTATGAAGAAGGGAAGTTCTTGCTGCCTAAGGTAATGTTTTAGTCTGAAAAGAATAATTGCCAACTACTTCAAAGTGCTATTGTGAATTAGGCTTGTTTATGGCATAATTAGAAAGTAAAAATGAAGATATGCATGTGCCAGATTTCAAATTGGCTATTTTCTACCTGCAGTGCTCAGAATTTTCAAATGCCTTCTGCAATGCATTGTATCTTGCTATTTTCAGGCACATATATCAAGTTGCATCATGTCACATTCTATTATATTAAACGATGTAACAATTCTATTGAGTTCACCCCTAGCGATTCACAATGCTAGAAATGCAAAAGAAATAAAAATATACTCAATGGAAGAGTTAATGAAATGAAACATAAAAAAAATAGAAATCTTTCAGTCAAACAGTTTTCAAAGTGCAGGTTACATAATCAATTTTGTTTTCTTTGTTGTTATTCTTTGATCTCAATCTCCCATTCTTTGCTTAGCATAAGAATGATGCAGAGAGACCCAACAGAAGGAGAGATACTCCACAAAGAAGAGCCAGCAAGAACTGGAGGATTAACTACAAAACAGTTGTTGAAAATCCAAGAGCTCACCACTAACTACTGTTGTAAAGAGTCCTTTTTAAAAAAATAAGATTTCTTTGACAAATGAGACGCCTGGGTTATTATAGGGAGAATTCTTAGTGAAATCTGTTCTTTAGTCTTAGAATATCTTTCAAAAGTTTCTTTTTATTTTCCTTTTATAGCAGCTTTGAAGCAACTTTTTAAGCAGAAGAGATCCATTTCTATCATCTACAAAATGTCCAGAGAGTTAATTATTTAAAGCTACTACTTTACATTAAGCATAAATGTGATATTTCCATTAGCTTTAATTGTGAGGAGACATTAAAGAACTGCATCTCTCTCCACTAGCAAAACATTAAAAAAAAAAAAAAAAAAAAAAAAAAGTCTGACAGATGGAAAAAAATCTCTTAAAGTGGTTATTTAAAAGTAAATGTTAGGTCAATATAATTAAGAGATTCAGCAGCAAATGCATCCTTAGCAGTGTTTTTAAAATGAAATATCATCATTATCGGAAGAACATGCTGTTCATCCATAAATAAGGAGCTGGAATCACTACTTTTAATGCAACAGAAACCACAATCTTTACCATGACAATATAACTAGCATATCCTAACATGTAATAATGTACAGGTCTGGTCTGTTTTCTAGTTTTAGAATAGTTTTATTCCGGAGACCTTGCACTCAGTGGAGACTAAGATACATCTGGATCATCCTCACCTCTAACCATAAAAATTATTTAGAATCAATAATTATTAAATGGTGGTGTGGAAATGTGTGTGTAGACATACACACACACACATATTAAAAAAAATACCTTTTTACAGGGGTTGAGAGACTCAGGACTGAAAGTGAAGGAAGTTAGCATGAAAAATAAGTACCTGATTACTGAAACACTGCCATAGTCAGCAGCAGGCAAAAAGGAAGCTGTAGTGAAGGTTCAGCAGTTCTCCAGAGCACACCCACAGCCACATTAATTTTGAAATCTTTTGAAATACTATTCCACATTCCCATGCAATCCAGCAGCAGTTGTGAAAACATCTTTCAATCATTTATAATAGCTTTAAAATTATATAGCACCTTTCATCTAAATGGATCTGAAAATGGGCTTCTAGCTTTATTCACTAATTTTAGAATTTATTGTGCTTAAAACAAAGAACTCAGTTAGCTAACTTATAAATAGGCTAATTAACATAATTTGACCTAACTACTGTAAGTTGCCTAGACAGCAAAATATACAACTTTAAAGCTGCAAATCACCTGATTCTTTCCTTTATAAGAATCTGAGTTCATACACTTACAGAAACACTAAGAAAAAGGAACGACATGGAGTGAATTCTCAAATAAGGGCTCATTATAGCCAATTCAAGGTTCTCTATTAAAAGGGTTTTTTTTTTCTTTTCATCAGAACCACACGTTGTAGGAGGACGTGCCCAATCAGGCAGCAGCAGAAAATCAAGAGAAGTTTAGATCCTTCCTGCTTTCTCAGCCCACCACACCACCTTCCTACCAATTCCAGGAAGTGGAAGCTCCATCAACATTTTCATTTTTGACTGGCCAGTGACTGTATGAGCCCCACCTTCCAACTGTCCTGATGTGACCTCCCCAGGGAGATCTGGGGCTTGGTTTGCCAAGGCACAGGAGAAGAGGCTTGTCCCGAGGCCCAGGGCTGGAGGGGGAAGCTCATCTGCCTCCCCTGGCAGTGAGATGTCCTTCCCCAGGCAGCTCAGCCCCCTTGCCGGCGGCTCTGCGGCAACTGAGCTCTGCTGCCTTTTAAATTACTACTGAAGGCAACCTTCCAAAAGGATCATTAATTTTAGCAACCTCGTCTTCTCTGTTCCTTACATGGTTTTGACAATCATTACTCTTCACTTCTACTGTATCTTTACCACAGGCAGTCTCACTCCTCCTTCTGTAATGTTTGTCTTCTCAGCGGGAAGCAAAACTGAAGCAGGAACTGCTGTTTTTATCCCCGGTGTTCGCCGTGCCTACCACATGTGAGATTTCTGTCACTAATAAACTACATGTCTAAACAAAATCTCTTCAACAACCCTTTTTCCTTCTCTGACAGCATCCTTCAGATCAGAGGAATGAGCTGACAAAACAGGCAGTGACTGGGTATGTCTGAGTAGGTCTTCACACCAGCATGGGTTATGTGCTTCTCCTTTTCACAACTCATACGTTGTTTTGAAATACAAAATGTAAAATGAAGTCAATAACAGCAGAATACTCATTTAGTTAGAAATAGTGAGACCCAGGATAGGTATGCAGCTGAGCACAAAAACTATTATATTAACTGCTAGCAGAGAGTGTACAAGCTTAAATGAGTCTATTACGATAAATGCAGAATGTGCAAATTAATTTGTGTCTGAGCCAAATTAAAATACAGCCTTGATTTTCTGCAAGACAAAATATTTGGCTTAATACAAAATGTTTTGAACAGTTATGTTAGTAAATAAAATTTGCTATCAAAGTAGAAAGAGTGCCTTGACCAAAGCAAGGCCTGTTAAAGATTTCAAAAAAAAGAAAAAATAAGATATTCAAGGTATGTGAAGGGATGAAAAGTAATAAGGTCTGAATGACTTAGTGATGGCTGTCATAAAAATCTGGCGGGGTATTCTATTTACAATATGTAATAAAACTGTCACACACAGAATTTATAAAAGCATTTGCCCTAGAAAGCTAAATCTTTTTGCCAAGGGCAAGTTAATAACCTCTACAGTTCATTTGAATATATGGGCAAAGAGATGTTTTGACTAATAGAGCATCACAAGGTGAGCGCTAGGCTATCTAATAGATATTGTGAGAACAGGCTGATCCAAAGATGATGACAACCTGTTAGAATACTGCTGAAAAATCTTGTGAACTTCACAGCAATTGTGCTCCGTCCTACTAAACGTGTGCTGGGCACGTGTGTGCAAATGTGTGAGTTTTACTGATTGGGGATTACACATGCAGCAATTCCATGTTAGCTGACATTCAAATAATTCCTAATCAAATACTCAGAGAAGATGCTGACTTGTGAAGTAACAAATTGAATGCAGAGCTACTGCTCTTAAGATTATGCAGGGCTTAGTGGTTTGAGAGATTTAAGTCACTAACAGATCAGCTAAAATCCAGGATTTTTTCCCTCATAAAAATCCACACTTGTAAATTAACATATTTTTAAATTGAAGCCGCAATAATACAACTTGATTTAACTTGGAATAGTGTCCCACATTATAAATTATGAATCATCCAGGAAAATACTTGGCCAGAATACAAAGCTGTATGCAAGTTCATGGGGAACAAACAACAATCAACTCAGTCCCACCTTTTTTAGGTGTAAATCCATATTCAGCAAGATAACAACCACTGTACTAGAAAAAATACATTTGCTTCTGCCCAAGAACTAGGAACATTTTTCTGTCCTGAGCACCATCTCGCCACAGATTACTATTTCTACCTGAGCCAGCTAATTTAAAGTTTATTTTGGATAGCTCTAAAGCATGCTGCCATCACTGCTGTGACTGCAACTTAGACAGATTCCGTGACAAGTTATATTAGCTCCCCAATATATTTGCAGTGGAGCTGTGATGAAAAAAAACCCCAACCAGGATAGATTCCATTAGACCTACGTGACTTAAACCCCGCTGCCAGGCAGTTCTGTGCAAGACATTTGGTGCTCTTACACGGGGGAAAGGGTCCAAATAAATGAGATGAGCTTCAGATTAGGTTTTAGCCATCTTCCCAATAGATATGTTGAGGCAGCAGCTATAAAGTCCTTCTGCCTCTGGCTGGTGGCCTATCCCCACGACACAAAGGGAATTTTCCTGTCCTGCTAATGAAATGTTGTGCCTGTGGATCTGGCTGTGCGGATTTTGCTGACTATGATTCTGTCCTGCAGCAATGTTATTTTACCTTAAAATTTAAAACCTTTACATCAGAAACCAATTTGAAAGTTCAGCTATCATATAGCTTTTATAAATGGCACTAACGTATCATAGAAAAAGTCACAAGGCCAGAATGAGATGATTCTCTGCTCCTGCAGTTCAAATTACTCGAATCATACCTTGCTTGCACTCTTATGTGAGTGACTGATATCCAGGTGTCTGATGAGCATTTGCTGTTGAAACTATATTTATAATCTCCCTACTTCTTTCACTCTAATCCATAGGAGAAACAATTATGATGGATATTTTATTCTTTTACTGTCCTAATGGAATTCCATTGTATGTAGTACTCTCAGAGGGGGCTGTGTCAAATTTACTGAAACTTTACTCTGGAAAAGTGGCAATACATGTGGCCATTCAAATTTCCTCCACATCCAGCTTCAGCATCTCACCTGCATGAATCTATAGCTGTTTTCTTCTGGGACTGTAGTAGTTCAGGACAGCTAATAGCAAGAGAGGAAAAGGCAATGCCTCAGAGTGATAAGGTGGTCCTAAAGAAGCTGTGATTTGGCACAACAAGATTAAGCAGCACACTTATTTGTGAAGTGATGCTGAGTGATGATTCTGTTACTATCAGGTTGTAACATATGTTCAGGTCAGCAGCATACATATTGCACCCTCAACTTCAAAATTAATTTTTTTGGGGAAAATGATCAGTGCTCAATTTCTGAAAGCCAAAACTTCAGCTGTCTGAGTGAGAGAAGCTGGCCCAGGTTGCGGGAGATTAGAAGCAGCGTCTGCTGTGACATGTCTGCTGCCACTTCTCAGCTGCCTGCTAATGCTCTGTGCCACGCGAATTTAGGAGAGAGAGCAGCTGATGCTGGCAGCACTCTGTGATCCCTGCCCTTGCCATGTCCTTGGAATTCCACACAGCTCTCCTGAAAAGCTGTGTCGCTTTGCTGCCCCTCGCTCCCGGCCATGGCAGAGTCCCCCTTCCCCAGCAGGGTCCCAGCCCTGCCCTGCCAGGTGACAGGGCTGACCACACATCCCTGCTCCTCACTGCAGCTACTGGTGCAGCAGCACCACCCACGAGCCCTGTGCCACCACCCCTTGGCAGCTTGCTGCTAATCAATCACCCCTCTCCAGCCAGCTTCCAACCTGCTGCTCTTGGCCCACAGCCTTGTTCTCTCTCTGCTTCTTTCCTCCACCAAGCAGGCTAGCTGTGGTCTCAGAAAATTACCCTTATTTTTCTCTACTCGGGGACTACAGACCTCTCAACATGCTGCCAGCCACATGCTCTCCTCACTGGTGAGATGCTCTTTCCCTCACACACATTAGAGCTATGAGTCTGGAGATCTTGTGCCTGCAGAGACATAAAAGTACAGCCTGGGAGCCAATACAGAGATAACAGTGATTGCAACAATAATGCACTGAATGAATCCATGTAAGAAGTGACCTCAAGTGCTCTAGAATGGATAAAGAATATCTACCTTTGATTTATTTTGGATTTAAAGCAACAACAATGGAGCTGTTCAATAGGGGCATACCCCTTATGATCCAAACAGGGCTGAGCTAAATATAATTTCACAATAAATGTGAATGAATGAGGTTAAAGATATCATATCACAAAAACTCCCCAAAGTGATCCAGATATATGCCTACAATTTAATGGATATTGGGGAATTGTCTGAATTCATAGACAAGTTGCCATAGCATCCCGACTTTTCAAAAAACAGTAAAAATGCCTCACATTTTTCTCCTGTGTAAATGCAACTGTGGGGACACATTGCCAAGGACTAGAGGAAGCTGCTGCTGCACCCTGTTCTTGTGTTAAAGGCTCAAATTGCAGTAAATGAAGAAACTGCCCCTCTATTTAAACAAAACCACAACAAAAGCCACAAGGACAACTGTTAGACCAAATCTAAAGTTGGAATGACGTGACAAAGTAATCAGAACCAAATGTCATGGTGGGTGCACCACAAGTTAATGCATCAAGAGATGTAAACTGATTGGAAAGATAGCAGGAGACTGCAATGTTGCATTCAGTTGCAGGAGTTTCTAGCACTTAGTTGTTCATTTTTGCTCTTACTGTTGAAAGTTTATAGCAGCTGTAATGGAGAGAGGACATCCACCCAGCACCCTCCTTGATGAGCAGTAGACCAAAGACAAGACCTACATTTATGACAAACATTCAAATGAATTTTTCAATTAAACCATACTGGTAGGAGAAAGAAGGAAAGCCACAACCGCCCTACAAGGCATGGTTCTGCTGGCAGAAAGCTGTGATTGCTGCTTTCACTGGGGTCACAGGTCCAGAAAAACTCAATAGATGCTCTCTCTACCAAGAAAGAGAACAGGTAAGTTCAGGCTCCACATACTGGCCCTTACTTTGCAACCAGAGGAGGAGATTAGTGAGAAAAATGTACCAGTTCAATTAACAAACAAACAAACAAACACCTGTAAAATCTTCTAATTTGGTAGGAAAAAAACAGGAATTGAAGCTATTCATCTCGAAAGAAAACAGATGAAACAGGAGAATGAACACTCGTTGCCTAGGTTTTAAACTGGTAAAACATTTGGTTTGTTTTGGTTCAAGGAAAGTAAATCTGGAATCAGATTTGGTTCAACTTTTAGTTTGCTTCCAAACTTTGCTTACTTTTGCAATTTATTACAGATATGACTGAAAATGTACACATGGGCACTTTTTGTCCTAATTATTGATACACTTATGCACAGGCTATATTTTAAAATAGCAAAGGCAACCTAAATGATAAATGATAAATAAAACATGACCTTTTAAATTAAAGTGCTTGATTAAGAAATAATAAAAGAGAAACAGTAGCTTTCCATTGCTCTGAGTTTTTCCAAATATGACAAACCGGACACAGTGAAGAGGCTTGGAGTGGATCAGAGAGCAGACCCAGTCCTGGGAAGCAGAAAAAGGATGCTCAGGGGGTCCCAACAGGAGGCTGTTGTGAGGTAGGGGTCAGTCTCTGCTCCCAGGCAACAAGACAGGAGGAAATTCTATGATTCTAAGGTTCCCGTGGTGACAAGAGTGACTGTGTGTGCTCATGGAGGTGATTTCATATACAGGAGTCATGTAAAGAAAAAAACCTCTCCACCATTTGGGGTAAAGAATGGGGAGGAGGAAGCTGGGATAATGTAACAAAGCCCAGACCTACAGGAACATCAACATCTAGTTTCCTAATTATTAGTAGGAAACCCTGCATCAAAAGCACTTCCAAATAATTTAAATGAATCTGCAAGTTTTTATGAATATTAAAAAGCTCCTCTGCTTTTCCCTTTTTGGGAGTTACTTCAGGGTCAGAATCAAAACAAGCTTTTGTTTATTTCTAGAGCACAGGTAACAAACAGACTTCAGCAAATCCCATAAATCCCAAACCTAAAACTTTAACTTCAATGCTTTTTACTTTTTCATATTTCAGTTTTACTCCTACAACTAGAGTTACTGAGTCAGAACTGCCTTTTGCTGTTTTTCTAGCATAAATGCCAAAAAAAGAATAAAAAATAAAAAGAAGAAGTAGCTGGAAATAATAAGAAAGAGCACTGGCTATTCTAGCAGAATTGTTTGCTCTGCATTTCAAGAAGTGAAACACAGGGAAATACTTTGTTTCATGTAAAATTCAAAGCCTTCCTTTAAGCAGGGCTGGGTACATGGATGAGTGATTCCCTCTCTAGTTTATGCTTCTCTGACTCAGGTGCTTTCCAAAGTCCAGTTTCCACTCCCTTAAAGTCACCCACAAAAATTCCTGCTGATTTCCATTGGGGCCAAATGGTACAACAAGATTACTCTTTCCACTTGAATTTGGGACCAAGGAAATGAAATTCCAAAGCATGACCTTGAACCCACATATTTTACATATTGGAGAAACACCTGGGTCCAAACCAACTGGGAAGTTGGTTTGTATTTTTTTTTTTTAATAACTTGATATGTGTTTCTGAAATGAAGTTTAGCTCATCCTATGAAAACAAAATGTAATGGAAGTCTCATAAATTATTTAATGCTGGACATATATATTGGCTCCAGTTACACAGAAAAAAAAATCCACAAACCCTGCCAGACTGTGAGGCAAGAGTCTTATGGCACAATATGTTCTTGTTCATTAGTTTTCAAAAACTACATTAACCTTTTATATTCTCATTATGTTGTGATTTATCTTATTTTCTAAGATTACAAGGACTGACACAATTGGATTTTGCCACATCTCTTGTCCAGTGTTTCAAAAGTATTCAGCATCATTACAAATTAAATGACACAATAACATGGTCACTATTTCATTTGCTGCTTCCCAGCTGTTGGAAGGTGTTTCTCTGATCTCAAATATGAGGGGCAGCCAAATCTCACTAGTTCCTCTTGGCTGCAGGTTATTCCAACATACCTGGGTTATTACCAATACATATGTAAATTATCTGCCTTCCTATCACTTGGATCCAATGCAATCTTTCACCAGTTAGTAAGCATTTTCAAGGATTATTTCTTTTTTCAAGCTGGATTTCAACACTTTTTTCCCAAAATATAAAACAAAGAAATTTTTGATATGTTCATACTAGTGTTCCATCTATAAATATCAGCTTATCTCTGCAAGGGAAATACAAAATGAAAATACTTGAAAACCATGGGCTTGCCCTTGCTCTTGTGAGCTGAACCACAGTCAGGCAGTTCTAGTCTGGAGCTAACAGGTGTGACCCTGCATTTACAGAGTTGCACAGACTCCTGCCCCTCATCTCTGAATTGACAAATAGGTCAGATCTCCCCAAAATGTAACATTTCCTGAAGAATGTGAATATTTAATAAATATCGATGACACAGAAGTATTAATAAACCTGGAGAAATAAAGGTAAAGCAAAGGTTCCTTGGTATGCTATTAGAATAAACAGATTATTAAATTACAACTTTTGAATGCATCTTCTGGATCCATTTCCCCTACCCATTCTGAGATAAAATAGGGATTCTAGAATATCTTTACAAGTATTCATATGCATAGGTACCCACCCATCCACGGAATATTCCTTGTGGTTATCACTATAATAATGTGACATATTGCACTAAATCAGTACTTTTGTGCTCCATCTTGCAGACTTTACTGATATGGTGTGACAGCTCCAGCACCTCTTAAATAGCCTTCTAATCTTTATTCACTTTGAATCACACATGAAAATTTAATTATGTGCAATTCTTCCATCAAAGTTGTCCTAATCTACTACAGCCAATAATGTAATATTGTAAAAGGAAAAACCATTAAATTTTACAGGATGGGTATTCAGGCAACCATTTTTTTCCTGTGAGATATTTATTCATTATCTTAAACTCATATAGTTATCTGACACTGAACAGAAAGCAGCCCCGTGTTGTAGAATCACAGTGTTAACAAAAATGCAGAAGTTAAAATTGGAGCTGAGCATGTAAACATCCAACCTTATGAGGATTTGCTGCCACAGAAAACAGATTAGCAGGAAATTTAGACTCTGGTCTGTTTGGAAAGCTGCTTTTTATGATAGCACTTCCTCTGCAATAAACATCCTGAAGCATTTATCTGAAATGCAGAAAATACAGAAAGCAATGGCTACAGAAGTCTCCATTTTTGTTTCAAACCTAACTTTCACTTCTTAAAAGTGATATTTCAACCAATATAGCAACTTTTAGGAAAATACAGCAATAAACTGGATTAGGAAGTTTTGATAAAGATTTTCATATCCTGATCAAAGCCAATATGAAGTGTTACACGACCGTGATCTAAAGCAGATACCAAAAAAATTACATTCCCAAAGATAACTGTGCATGGGCACATTCTCACATGCTTATGTGTTCTTTCACATGAGCCTTTGCAGGAACTACAACACTGATACCAGGGACAGGGTTAGTACTGCCACACTGTCACACTCGGTTTTCCTGCAGCCAAGGACAGAACACCTTTTCTCATTATGTCAGAAAGTGTACAGATTTTATATTTCCAGGAAATAAAAAAAGGAATTTTAACTCTCCGAAGCAAGTAGATTTGCATCAGTTTGCTAAAACAAATTGTCAATCATAAAAACAAACAAGCAAACAAACACCTCTAAAAATTCTAGGTTTTTTTTTTTTAACTACATTATAGGAATTTGGATACAACAAGAACATGGATTGGGATCTGCTTTACTTTTTATTAATGTGCAAAGTATGTGAGATTCACTTACCCCTCTGAAAAGAGGAGGACACTGGGTAAGGACTTCCTCCTAGAGTAACCTCACATCCCATTTTTAGAAGTCTGGACAAAGGTATTCTATACAAAATTACACTAAGAGAAACGTGAGCAAATTCCATGAGCAAATTCCATGAAGCAGAGCAATTCCATGTCAAAACAAAATATGAGGCAAAGTCCAGCAGGGAAACAAAATCAAGTTACTCATTTGTGTAGTTCAAAACCCTGGCCTTTCTGCAGTGTTAATGCTCTGATGTTTTCTTTCTGACAGTAAAAGGATCTTAGCATCCCAAATCAGTGAGGATAACATGATTTTCATTAGCTTTTAGTTTTTAAAAAGTTTTTTTAGCTTTTAGTTTTACACTAACATACCAAATGGAAAATAATTCACTTTTCCAAAACCAGTTATTAGTTTCTCAAATCAGAGATGATGACTCACACCAAAATGCTTTCAGCACCCCTAGTTAGTCACCAGAACCTTTCTGTAAGATTTTATAATATTGAGAATGGTTTCAAACCTGTCATTCCAGAATATCAGTGATAGATTAGAGTGTCAGAGACATCTCAAACACCAGATTTTACACATTTCCCATATCCTTCAATAATGAATTAACTTTTTGCTTAATGGCTAAAAGTTTAATTAATTTACTGAAAACAGGCACAACTAACCATTCCTTTAATTAAGAAAACCCATTAAAATCCACAATTACCTCTGAAACTGTTTGAAGTTTAAATGTTACGTTATTTTATAAATGCTTATCTTTAAACAAGTTTAAGAGACATGACAAAGTATTAAGTTAAAAATGACAGAAGTTATTTCAGGATTTATTTTATCCGAAGAATGTTGCATTTTAGTTCTCCTTTTATATTTCCCAAGAGATGTGGACTCAATGCATCCAAGATTAATACCATTAATTAAAAGCAGGCACTATTTACTAGCCACAAGTTTGGGTGGTTTTGTTTGCTTTTCTTTTTTCCAAAGGTTCTTTTTCATATGCAGGAATGGGTGGGGGAACAACTACAATTCACCTGCACATATATAAATAATAAAAATTAAGCATGTTCAACTGGAAAAAGCTGATTTTTATGAACACATTAAAACATCTCATGAACACAGGAGTACATTTCACATCCTTCAGTTTTCATTAGTAACTCAGATCTCATGTTCTGGTTTTTTCTGGTAATTTGCCTCTTCCATTTCCCAGATACCTGAATTTTCTTCCTGTGTTCTTGAGATGTTTTAATGTGTTCATAAAAAAGGCACCAGGGGGGAAAAAAAAAAAAGGCAAATATTCTTGTTATGTAGGGATATTAAAGACCTTAGTTTAGCATTACATCTCCTACACTACACTGAGGTCACTCCTGCCAATTTACTGGCACGTCAGAGTAGGATGTAGCACTGGTCCTACTGAAGTTGTAGTGCAAACACAAGCAGGTGAAGTTGGAACAGAAGCCAAAGACTTTAAACCATAAGCCTTTTCTAAGAGTATAAACACAATAATTTTGCCCTCCTAAATACTGTGAAAAAAAATCCTGCTGTCTCTTCCAGCCACACTAAAGCTACACAGCTACTGCTGTGTTGATGACAAACAGAACTGTTTCCCCTGAAGCTTGAAAGCAGCTGAGAAATCCCTGAGGCTGGGGCAGGTCCTGTTGGACTGGAAGCTCCAGCAGCAGTGACTGGTGGCACCCTTCAGCACAGTGAGACACTCAACACTTCAAGAAAATGCCATCCCAGGTCACTCTTGAATCCTGGTCTGACATAAAGAGCTTGGGGGTGGTGAGAAATATATCCTAGTTTGATAGTCCTGGTAACACTATTTTTAAAAACTCAATACTCTTTTTTTTTTTTTTTTTGTCCAACTTTCAAGTGTTCAGAGAGACACTGCCAAAAGAAATATGTCAGAAGTGTATCAAGAACGTTACTGGTTAAAAGCATCGTGAGGGAGTAATTTATTTTTAAGAAATAAAAAAAATCTAAGTGCCTATCACTTCAGAATGTGAGATGCTTCATCTGTTAAAATAAAATGTGAAAAAAAGCCAAACAAAAAAAGCCTTTTCTTTGAAAATACCATTCATTAACATTCCCTGAACTGTACGTACAAGCCCACTGAACTGCTGTCAAAAAGTGTCAGAAATTACCTGGAAAATGGAGCAAAAGTGAGATTACAAAGATAGTTATGGCTACTTAATTATATTTACTGTCAGTACAGTCCAAGGGCTATCTACAAAACCTACAAGAAGGTTCCCACGTTTCCAGATGAGTCAGCATTAACATGGCAGAGGATAATCACTGCAGATGAATGCCCCGGTTTAGTCAGACAAAATATATTCAGCGTGGAGGAGCCTGAGTCTGGGCATTTATTCGATCAGCCTTTGATGAAAGAAAGCAATTTCTGGTGTTGGGATTTGTAAGCAAAGCCCAGAGGACAAGAGGGGAGCTGCCTCTGTGGCAGCCTGCACGAGTCAGTACACAGCCACAGCTTGGATGCAGGGAACTTTTGTTTTCTCTGCATCTCAAGAGGATGCATGAACAGAAAAAAATACAGAAAAGGGAATCAGCCACAGTGGGAAGAATAGCAAATATCCCTGTGAACCTTAAACCTAGAAAATAGAACATGAGATATAGAGTTGACAGAAGTCAACCTAAGTCATGAATGGCAAGGAGGACAGCAAATGTTGAGTCCATCCTTCAAGGTAAGAATTAGGGCATTATATGAAACAGGAAAAAAAAATATATACATATTTATATATATATATATATATAAAGATTGAAATCCAGAGGTGGAGTTCTTCACACACTGGAGAGCTCAGCTGTATCCTGACTAGCTAACCATTATTACTGCATTTGACACAATTTTAAAAGGTATCTGAAGATTTTCTTGGAAGAAGATTACAGATCTTTAATTTCCTGAGCTGTAGGTTGATAGAGATTGTGAGAAAATTCTGGAAAAACCCTTTTCTACCTGCTCTTAGAGTACAACACTAGAAGCAGGACAGTATGGCAGATGAGTCTGAGGCCTGATCGAGAATTTTCTGTGTCCTCATAATAATCCTAAAAATACTCAAAAATGAAACACACTTAAGAATAGCTCTGTATTAATTTATTCATACCATTTCACGTGGCATAAATATTCAGCAATCTGAAACTGTGCAATGCCTCAGCATGCAACCAGGCATTGAAAACCTCCTAAGCTTCAGATTAGCCAAAATCTTTGACACAGTGAGGCTGCAATAAGCAGATTTCTTTTCCTATGGCAATCCTTATAAATCTAGTGCTAGCTCAGAGATCAACAGAAGCATATTATTTTTTTTAATATCTAAATAAAAGGCAAACTTTTAGAAAGCAACATCAAAACACAGCTGTGTAAAATTAACAGTATAAACTCAGGAACTGAGTCTGCCTTTTTCCTCCTGGTAAAGCATAATACAATATTTTAAATTTAAACCCATTTGGAGCTCTATCTCTTTACCAAAAGATCTGTATCTGCATGAGTTCCACAGGTTACCATGCTATTTTGTTGGATTAATGACAAAAACCCCATGCATGTATAATCAGGGTAATGTGGTAGCACATCTCAGTTTCTACAGGTCATTTATAATTTATGCAATTTGTTCCCTCTTTTTTAATGGCAACATTTTTCATCCAAAGTTGTGCTTCCCTCAGCTGCAAAATGGAGAGCCATTCATTTAATGTATGCAGATGGAAAACAGAAAAAAGTTCAGACAAATTACAGCCTTGTATTTGCAAGAAAAGTAGAATTCTACAGCCTTCTTGGAGAAAACACTTAGAAATATACCTCAAAATGTTGCTTAAAACTACAGCAAAGATATTTGTGAAAATGTTTACCCTATCATTATATTGAAATAACTTGAAAAATATTGCCACTTTCTTTTATGGACTCCAGTGTCTGTTCTACTTGTTTTGCCCTAATTTTGGTCTGAAAAGAGAAAAACAAAAATGCAAAAGCAACATTCAAGGTGAAAACCAACACAAACACTAAAAGAAATAAAAGACTCAAATATCAAATTTTGTGTATTTTACAGTTATAAAACATATTTTGAGGAAATATTACATTTTAAAGACATTCTAAATAAAGACCAATGAAAACTTCTAAAAAGCCAAATTAACCTATGAATGACTAAATATTTTCCTGCTTTAGTTTTAGAGGCTAGTTCAGCATTACTGAAATGAACTAAATACTAAAATACTTGGTTTCATTTTTATATTTGCATCAACACAAAAGATTAACTGTTTTTATGCTCAATCTGGATATTATTAAAGAGTGTTAATACCAGATTTTTAGATTTTGAATAACTTCTAATGACTTTATCAGAGCTGTCAACTGGTAAAGAAAATTACCTGGATACATATTTATTACATTAATACTTTAATGATGTGAAGCAAGGGATATCTGTTTCCCTAAAACATTTTTAAAAGGCTTAGTTGAAAATTGTAAATAGAACCAAATCGTTTCCATTTCACTTAAAAAAAACCCCACCAAAATTCTAATCATAGAGTTGTCCATAAATATACTCGAGAGAGACTTTTTTTTTGTCCCCCTAAATAGAGCACAGCTTTTCAAAGTTGCAAAGCCAATTTAAAGTCTTCCTGTTTGACTCCTTATTCAGTGGAACACACTGCAAGGATTACAGGGCAAATCTCTGTCCTCATTTAGAGCCCAGTTTCTCAGTCACCTTGCAGAGAGCATTGTTACTAATATAGTTGTGTTATCTATTTGCAGTGGATCAGCTTTCAGAAATCTAGTGGTTTGATTATGTTCAATGACCTTCTCAGAGAAAGGCAAACATGCCTTCAGTCAAAAGTTGCTCTTTTTTTTTTTTTTTTTTTTAAATATATTCTGTTCAATTCCAAGGAGATAGAGAAACAAAAGCAAAAGAAAAAAATCATCATGAAAGAACAGCCTTTATTAGAAAACTGAAGTTTCTGCACTTTATTTTTAGAACAGAATGTATTCTTAAGTTTATGAAGTCTAAGAAAAGGGTATCTCTAGTGAATCTATACTTAAAACAAAGTTAAGCAGTAAAACGAGCAAAAAATACAATAGAATTTACATATTTATTAGCATAACACTACTGAGCACTTGTCAGCAAAACTGCTTCTGTCAAAATCTTGGATACCACCCTTTTAAATTTCACTGGTTGCATTTAATGTTCAAGAAGTGTGACTTTTTTGGATTACAGCACTTAGGTGGTGGTGTATCCAATGGTAAAGTAACTTCATTTAAAAGTTTAAAGCTGCATTTCTGGGCTCACAGAATTCTGCTAAACTAAAAGTCAAACAATATTTTTGTCATGAGAAAACACCTTCTGTCAATTCTTCACCACACCTTTGAAACTATTTGATTTCCTGAAAAAGTGCATTTCAGCTCAATTTTCTAAGTGATTTAGATGAACAGAAGCAGAAGAAAAAATATGAACACTATTCAAGAATTTCTAGTATGGATTAACTTGACAGACACATGGAAGGCTATACACTAAAACATCATCAAGGCCCTGAAACATTGTGTTTGTCTTGCACCAAAAAAACCAAACCAAACCAAACCAATAAACAAAAAAAAACAAAAACGAAAAACAAAAAACAACACCAAACAAACAAAAAAACCAACCCATATATATATATGGGGAATGAATCAAATTCTATTTCTGTTTTCTTCAGAATAATAGCCCAGAATAAATTTGCCCATGTCTCAGGTGAGAGTAGTGGTACTCACCCACCACCATTATCTCTGGTCTTCAGTCATAAAATTATGCTGCAATGATAAGTTCTTAAGTAGTCTTCCTGTTTTATTATTTTACAAAAAAGCTTCACATTCAGTGATTTTGAACTATATGTGTCATTTTCTTATGTTTAATGTATTCATTTCCAAAGATTATGTAAGCTAAAATCTCTGGGAATTTAAAAATGCATCTCAGCAAGGACCTCTCCTGAATATTTTAAAGATGTTTCCATTGTCATGTACAGAATTTTGTTTTCTGTTGTTCTGTTAAAAATTTCATTATATTATGCCAAGTTCAGAGAAGGGCAAGAGTGCCTCATTCAAAGGAATCGAACCCTGGCTATGATCTCTTATTCCTAAATGGGGCGAGATCCTGGGATTTTTTTCCATTTCCTTGCTACTACTTAATTGTAGAATGTGGTACAAAACACGGGGCTTTTTCTTTCAAAATACGTTTAATTGTGAAACGTAAAATGGGTCCTTGAGAGAGCAGGAGGCCTGGGCTGTAATGGCTGGATGTGAAGGGATCCTGGCTTCCCAGTTCTCTGCATTCAAGGGATCAGCAGAGTCATTAACATTGCTAGCAGGCTGCAAGCAGATAACACATTCTGTGCAAAAGCTCATCTCTAGCAGAGTATAATGTATGTATTCTGGACTTCAAGATAAAAAATGTGTAGCAGGCTGATGGGGGGAATGTCAGAACTCATTTGCTTCGCCCTGAGCAGAACTATCACAAGGAATAATTCTGAAGTCAAACCTCTAATGGGCCCCATACTACAGGGGCACCTGGACTGGCACCACTGTGCCAGAGAAACCTGGAAATCCACAACTGAGCTCTCAGCTCCCTTCTCGTTAGAGGGGGAAAAGTAGATTGAAAGCAACTAAAACAGGAACAGACAGATGTGTAAGTCAGGGGTGTCAAAGAGCGGAGCTGGGAACTCTTCCTCCCACAGAAAGTCTCTGTGATTTCTTGAAATGACAAAATATCTTTAATTCAACAACTAACTGATAGCATGCAAAGAAACTATGAAAATTGATCTGATATGACTGACTGATCTTTGGATGTGCTGACTGAGATCCGTGGCTGATTAAATATTCATGATGTTATTTGTGGGTTGCATTGAGCATCTTAACAATAAAATCAATTCATTAACTGTATTAATAAGGCTACAAAATCATTAACAGAGTGAATTCCATTTGAGACAATATTACAATAGCAAAACATTTGACTCTTTATGGCAGCAGTTAAAGGACTGGGGATTCACATTTATTACATATTAGTTCCTGAGATTTAGTTTTATATACAGCAACATGTTATTTTCAAAGCAAATCATGACTAGTCCTTCAATTTAAGGAATAACATCCATTTTTCCACGTACAATATTTTCTAAATGTTTGTCCCTCTCTTTTGTGACACATGCCTTTTTACCATATTTCATTAGGCCTCTTATCTACATTTTCCCTCACAAAATATGCTAAAATTTTGTAAAATTTTTGAGAGGTTTAGCATGATTTTTGCCTTCCTACTCTTTGTATCACTCAAGAGGATGAACACGGGCATTAAACACATTGTTTGAGCCCATTGTGGATCAAACTCTATGCCCTATGCATATTGGAAATTTAGGTCACCTCACTGCCAAGAGTCCCAAGGGGTCTTTGGGACAGCTGTAAAATACTGTAAAACACCATTTCCAGCAGAAGGAAAGAGTCTGGAAAACTGGCTGCCAGAAAGGCTGAGCGGGAAATTGCTGCACAAAAGTTGTCCTAGTAAGCGCCAACACTTCTCACTGCCTCTTGCACAAAAAGGAACACAAAGTGGCCATGTTGGAAAGATAAAGATATTTCACTCTCTTGGTGCATATCCTCTGAGACTTTTACCCAGTATTTTTAACAATTATTTCAGTCCTCTTCAAAGGCAAACTCCTCAGCTTTCCTGCTTTTGTATGATTATGTTCATAAACACAAGAAATATTTTTGAGACTAAGTGGAAGAGTAGTCCAAAAGTATGATTGAAAGGGCAGAGTTAGTAAATAAAGCTGATACAGTGCTGAGACCTCAGATACACCTGCAAGGAACTAACTTTCAAGAGTTTCTGTTGTCATACGTGGGGCAGTTTCAAAACAAAATCCCATACAATTTTATCATGATTTTGAGAATTTGTCCCTAATCTCCAGCTAGCACACCGCAAGTATTATTTTTATAAAGTTCTTTTACTGCATGCATGTTTATAAAACAGTATAAATGAGTCAAATGAGTTTCTGTATGCACATATATGGTGGAGAAGTGAAATTATTTGATTACTACCATTGCCCAGCTAGGCGGTCAACTCTGCTAATACTGATTCATTGCCATATCCATACCACTGCTACTCTGATTTTGTCCATGTCAAAAATTGGTTCTTTTTTTTTTTTGGTAAATATTTATGATGTTCCTGACTTTCATAAATATATATATAAACATATACACATACTATGGGCTAATTAAGGTGGAAAACTGAATGCAGATTGTTAAACCATAAAGTTAAGCATAAAATAAAAAGCAGTTACTTCTTTCTAATCGGTCTAGTGCAAAAGTTTCATTAAGCTAGAGCAGTGAATCAGAGTTCCTTCCACATCAGTTCTTGGGTTTTGCTTTACTTGCTTTTTTCAAGAGGAAAGAAAAAGGAGAAAGAAGATGCTCAGCAGTTCATTAATATAATTAAATTCCTAACACATTTTAATTTTAGTAAGTAACCATAATTCTAATCTTAACTTACTACAGGTTAACCCTTTCTTTTTGAATAAAGGTGAAGAAAAATTAAAATGGAAGTATTTCACTCAAAGTACAGTCACTACTTTGGAAATATAGGTACTTTAAAATATAACAGTCCCTGTGTTACCTAAGAGTTTCAGGGCTGGGGTTTTGGGTGTTTATTTTGGGTTCTTGGTCAGTTGGGTGGGGGTGGAGGGGAAGGAGGTATGTGTTTGTTTTTCTTAAGATTTACAAATCAGTTGGGACTTCGAATATTCCTTGATTGTTGTAGATTTCTTATTTGTTCAGCACTGATCTTCAGAAAACAAACGTCACTTTTTTATGATACTCCCCTAGGGAGCAATTTCTAAAAGTTAAAATCTCACTGAAAATGGTGCCTCGTTATCCAGTGATTAAAGTTTTGTGACATTCCAGAGTTACACAGCTGGTCACAAAAAGTTCTTACTGACTGTGCTCTAATATGTATATTAAGGGTTCCAACATGAAAGATTTCAAAGCAAAGGCCTGGTTTACATGCACATCTAAATAATGAAAATATACATAAATTACCATGGTTTCTTGCATGTGTTGCCAGTTGGCTAAGGAGGAATTATGATGGATAGGCATCAGTTCTTGTACTGTCATGTTTTTTGTCACTTATCTTGCCAAGTATTATAAGTTTAGACAGGGAATATTTGTTTTATCTTCAAAATACATATACTTAGTAACACAGAGGACAAAGCTAGATGTTTTATTCTCTCAGGAAATTAGAGAGACTTATGACAGTTTTGTTTAGTCAAATGTCTCATTAGTGTTGTTGTTTTATTAACTAATTACGTTAAAACCAAGGGACCGCTTGTCTAAATAACACAATGAGTTGGAGTTTCTTTGGGTGATTTTAAACACATCATAACCTGAATTTATTAGATTTTTACTATTTATACTAAAAGCTCCTAGTAAAACTATGCCACTGGTAAGTAACTATCTTTCTGCTTTTGTAGTTCTTTTGCTTCTTTCTCTTACAAAATGCCACGATTTCAAATCAATACCTCTTAGAATCCCTCTGCCATGGCATCCTGGCAAATGATTAGCAGGGAAAATTAGTTTAGCAGGACCCAAAAGATTTATGGAGAGATTTCCTGGGCTGCAGGTCTGGGTTAGGAAGAGACAATGCTAATTCAGCTCCGTTCTGTCACTAATGCCCTGGGCCCCAGCCAAAACACAGGGTCTACAGCTTGTGATGTTCTCAGAAAACAGTTTGACTGTCAAAGGGACTTGATTTTACATATGCAAATGTGAATATGGAGGAATGTTGACTTTTCAATTAACTGTATTTCTGATGGAGTGAACATCTTTTTGATCTACCATTGGGGTCAGAACTTTTTAACAGATGATGGAATTTGGCATAACATGCCTTTTCCAATTGCATTGCAGGCCTTTCCAGGATCTGTACTTTCAGAAAGTCTCAGATCTTGCTTTAGCAGCTATGTCATCATAACATTTTGCCTCTCTTCCGTGCCATGAGTTACCAAAGGCAATTTCATTTTTATTGACAGATCTAAAGACAGAGTGCTTGCAAAAGAAGAGTAGCTGTCAACTGCCTAATTTGACTCATCACTCATTTTGCAGTATTTTCCACAAAGAATCAGTAACCATTGGACATCCTGAATCACATCTTGATAGACTTGAACAAAATTTGACACCAACTTTCTATGTTTAAAAAAAATATGAATATATAATTTCACCAGGACTCAAGCAAATTATTTAAAGAGAATGCAGACATCACTTACATTTGGAGACGATTTATCATGTGTCTTGGTTTGGAAACACATTTCTGGTTACATTTTTCAACCCAAGACATCCTGTTATGTACCTTGCAAATTTAGCCATTTTCATATCTATGTAGTTACTTTGTGGCTTACATTTGAGCACAGAAGAGTCTTTCAGGGCACCAGCCACCATGTCTGAAATTAAATATCTGTTCACATCCTTGCAAACTTTATACTAACCCATCATATTCTACCAGCTTTTGAGACAGAGGAGTCACTAACAAGCAATTTGTGACTTTCTGTATGTGCATAGTGATATAGCTCTGCCTGGAGGGCCCAGGATTTGCTGTCTCCTCTACTTTGAAAAGTTGGAGGTTCCTTCCACTTTTTACGACTGCTCATAACTTCCGTATTTCTAAGGGATATCTTCCAACTGCTTTTCTAAAAAATGTGAATCACCTGTTAGGCACTGCATTTCAGAATCACTTCCAGATTCAAACACAGAGCGTTTCAATCATCTTGGAATTTGTCTCGCTTTCCTAAAGATTGCATGACCATTTAGAAATATAAGTTAACTTTATAACGATCAATCATTAAATTTTGTCCGTATAATATCTACGAACAAAAAATTCTATTTATTTCTTTAATTGACATATCTTTTACCCTCATATATATTGCAATATATGCTGAAAATGCTGCGGCTCTGAGAAAAACACTTTTATAATTTTACTATTATCCTTAGCCTTTGACTCTTTCTATAAACCTTGGGTATGATTTCCATTCCCTTCTATTTAACATACTCTAGAAAGGTATTAAAGCTTGAAATAAAACAAAATAATATAATAAATATTTCTAATTATTTTATTGTGTAGTTACCACAAAATTTTGCATCAAGTCCATTAAATATAGTCAAGTCAAAATGGAAACAATTATTTAGCTTTCTAAAAATAGAGGAGATAAAAAAATCTGAACTGGCTTGTTATGCTAACTGAAAGCAGCACATAAGAAATAAAAATGATACTCTTTTCTTCCCAAATTCTTCTTTAAGAATGAATCATAAGTCCAGTAGGGGAAAAAAATCTCATATTAATTGACCTATATTACATTTTTATAGTTGGAGCCCCAACCCACTACTTCCCCTAGCATGAAGGCAATTTATTTAAGGCAATTCATTATCTTTAAATCTGAACTAAATCCCTGTTTTATTTTATTATTAAGAAAAAAAAAAAAAGGAAGAAAAATTGCAAAACATTAGTCAAGGACTCATAAGACAACTTCACTGTAGAAACAATACATTTGGTAATATATATGGGATTGTTCCAACAACTTTAGTCCTAATAGTACAAATGTTAAGAAAGAGTATGATGGTTTATTTAACTGAAGCTCTCAAATAAATTACCAAGAACATTTTTGTGTTTACACCGCTTTGATTTAACATTCCTATATACAATTTTCTGTGTCAGCCACCTCACTGTTTCTGAGGAAAGGGAGGAAGACAAGTGGGCCCTTCCCCCACAATGCCAATTTTTGATTGCTAGTGCAATGCATTTACCCCAATAGGAAATGTCTAATGTAAAAGCACCTTCCCTTCTGTAGATTTAGGATGTAACCCAAGTGGAACAGAATGAATATTAAACATAAATAAAAATAAAAATCATCAATATATTTTAAGACAGGCATACTGTGAAGCTGTCAAAGAAATTATGTTAATTACTGACCATCTTTAATTTTTAGAGCAGAGAATTCTTGTACATGCTTCTTACACACACATAACACTGTTCAGCAACATCAAAGGATAATCACTGTGATGAACTGTAAAAAATATTTTAGATGGGGGTAAAACTGGATAGAGTTAAATTTCACACCGTATTTGTATTAACATGAGTGAAGCACAGAGGTTGTTTAAGGCACTGACATGGCTTTAGGGTTGCTCTCAATTTCTTCTCTTCTAACTTCATCTTTTCCTCCTTGCTTTCCTGTCACTGTGCTGCAGAGCTGCAGCCTTGAGTCATCCAAAACACTTCAGTTTGCAGAGTGCCAAGGACTGGATTTAGACCCATTCCTCCAAATTTTCATCTAGTATTCTTTTCAGGACTATCCCTAATAAATCCCCTAAACAGCTAAAAAGCAAATCAATACTTATTTCTGGCTCATTTGTTCTCCAATTATCAGCAAGTACTGAAGCAAAGCATGGATACCAATTAAAAAAAAAAAAAAGAAAAAAAAAAAAAAAAAAAAGGAGAGAGAGAGAGAAAGAATGGAAAGAATGCAAATAAACACAAATTCCTGAAAAGAGAGAAGGCAAGCAGAGAGCAGCAAGGGCAGCAGCCAGGAGTTACACTGCTCATGCCAGCTGTGCCAAAGGGATCCAGCTGCCTGCTCAGCCAGCTCCATACCCCACCTGGGCTGCTCCTCTTCACCCCACATACACTGAGGGGGAGCAGCAAGAGCAGTGGATAGCAGAAACTAGAAATGCTTTTTTGGTTTAGGTGGTTCTGTATGCAGCATTATGTGGAATGGCAGCTAGCATAATCATGATGCTTTTTGGACAGGACAAGAGCTAAACAGAATCTTCTCTCTTGTATATTAATAGGGTTTTTTTTATTCAAGAAATAATCATCCCTAAAACATCTGTTAGTACCTGACTAACACCCACCCTGTTGTGCTCATTAGTGTGACAAAAGTACTGTATCAAAAACTTAGTGATCTGCATAAATATGTTTACCTCTGTCACTAAAGAATTATAGAAACATAAAAAAACACCCCCATCTATCCCATCCTTCAGCACTGTGGCAGATTAAAAGCCGGCCTGAAATTAATTTGAAGCCACAATTAATAGGGTAAACACCAGCAGAAAGGAGGAGGGCCCTTCCAGCAGGGCACACCCCATCCCTGAGCACCCAATGTCAGTAGGGAAGTCCTGACTGATACCAGCTGGAAATTTGACTCAGCATGTACAGAATTACATCCCCCATTGCTGGTCAACTGAGACAAAAATCCTTGGGTCATATCATCAAATGTTTCTCTTAGCCAGACTCTGCAAGTCCTTTAAAAATGGATTTTGCTTTGATTCTGCTATGGGAAATTCCCTTTGACCTAGGAAAAAGTGCATTGGCCTCTTAGATGAAGTCTTCTTGCTCTTAATAGGAAACATCAGCTGCATCACTCAACAACTGAAAGGCATTTGCTCCTGTGCACGTAATCCTATTGTTCAGTTGACTAGAGGAGTAATAGATTTTCTATGTTTCCTTCCCCTAGTATCTAACTGTTGTTGTGGCTCACAAGAAAACAACTCATTCGGAAAACAAGTAGAGCATAATAATTCCCAAACTCTCTGTTTTCCTTCAGCTCTATACTTTCACTGCATAGCAATATCTACAGTATTAAATTCACATTTATCCCACTTCTTACAGCAAAAGAAAACAAGCAAGCATATCCCCAGAAATTATATCTAGGGTAATGAAATCCATATGCAAACTATGGAATCTGTACCATTGCACAGAGAATTTTTCAAGGACCCTTTTGGCTCTAATACATTTCAGTATGGCCTCATCAACAGACTAAAGTAGCTTTTAAGTGGGGAGGAACTTTTTGGCTTTAATATCATATAAACATGCCATACAATCTTTCTTTCCCCCACACTCCTCTCAGAGCTGAGCCAAGTTCACGGCGTGGCTGTGTCAGCACCTCTACTGCTCATCTTTGTTTTGGTATGCAGGGGAAAGGAGACAGCTTCAGTTTCCTCCATCACACCCTGATCACAGGTTCACTTCTTGTCTGTTCTGGAAATTAAGCATGCTCCAGCTGCAAAATGCTCTTGTTCAGAGTGCTCATTTTACTCTTTTCCACCTGAAGGAAATGCAGCTTGAGTGCACTCAGACTGTGCTCAGCTGAGGGCTGCAAGGCTCCAAGGTCAGGTACAAAGCAAATCTGCACCTTTCAGCAAATCCAACTGCTGATGTAGCCACACTCTTCACGAGCCAGTGAATGGATTAAAGTCTAATAATAATGTTAAAACCTAGAAAAGAAGTGTTAATAGTAGATCAACAGTACAAATGTTCAATAGCTCTTTGAATAATAAGAACATTTCTTTACTCTTATCTACACATGTTCAAACATAAGGTACAAAAGTTTTTCTGTGAGAGTAAGCACATTGTAAATAAGCACATTGTAAATAACTTTCTCCTGTCCCATGTTTACTAGTACCTTGGCTAACCAGTGTTTATTCTTCATGCAGAAAATGGATAAATGTGTGCACATTCAGGCTACCACCAGCCAGAGCTGCAATTCCATTCAAAGCTGACACACATCTCAATAAGCTCAACAGCATCCCATCCTTACAGACTGGAAACTTGGATCAGAGAGAAGCCATCCTTAGCACCACACTGCATGGCTCTGCCTCATGTATTTATGGATAAATAACATTCTTGTCAGTACTCTGCTTCCCTCTGCTCTTAAGGGAAATTACAGATGGTCACAGAAGGTAGAAAGCAATGTCACAGTGTACTCCGAAAGTGCTTCTAAAAGGACAGTAAGGAAAGTCATGGTTTTTTTCAATTCCTCTGTCCTCTCAGTCGCTCAGAGCACATCAACAGGAGAGGAAAGAGGGAGGCAAAGATTTTGTAACCCACTGGTTCTTTTCCCTTGCTGCTTGTCACAAGGTGGCAGAGCCCACACAAAAGAGTAAATCAAGGTGCTATTTAACATGTACTTTGGAACTTGGATAGAGGTGCATCTGTCTGCTAATTAGTAAATTAACAAATGAACAAAGATTTTGCCTCACAGAAATTTGTGTCGTTCATTCAATCGGTGCAAGTCAATTTAAATTATTTACCTGTTCATTGAATGCTTGTTTACATGGTGAAATATAGATCATAAAAATAATAGAACCCTCACAATGAGATCACACTACAGTAGAGGCTCTTGAGTCTTTGATAAGAAGTGTAGAGAAAATGGTATGCATGTGAGAATTGCTTAACCTTGGTACATTATTTAGCCACACTTTTTTTTGCATTATTATCAATGCAAAACTGGATGAAAAATGAGGCATGGAAACAGAGCAGGCCTTAAGTTTCACAGTAATGTTATGCCATTCTATTATATTAGACATAATCCACCTTATTTTACCTAACCTTTTTTTTTTCTTTTCAGAATTTGAGAAATTTTTACAATTGTTTACTGGAGTAACAAATTTGAAAACTTGAATTAGATTTCATTTCACCCAGAAGGAGTCTAGCTCTATGCTTTTGTATTCTAACAAGGCAGCAGTGCACTGAGCCACCCAAAAACTCTGGAAGAATCAGTGAACAACAGCAAATTCCTTGATCTTCCTCTTTCAGTGACTGCAATGCATTTGGGTCACATTTTGTTGGTGTATATTCTCAACAGGAGATACAGGACAAGGGTTCAGAACAAGCTGTGTTCCTTTAAATCTTCCTGTTGTCATCTCTCCTTGTGTTTTATAATGGCAAAGATCCATAGCTAATTGTATGCAGGAGTATTTCTAGTGAATTTCTTGACCCTCCTCCCTACAGATTATTCTCCACTCACACAACTTTCAAAGCACTAATTCCCTTTGTACCAAAGCAAACTTCAAGTTATACCTGTTCAGCATTTAAACTTTAAAAAGTGCAATGTGAACACCTGTTTTAGTTGATAGCCATCTGTTTTCTCAAGAAATCAAAACCTTAATAACATGGAATTAACAGATGGAAAGTGAGGCCTAGACTGAGCAGGTTACTGTGTGTGTCAAGATAACATAAGAAGTGATATTTTTAATGAATCATTCACATCCTCCATTATTCTCTTCTCATCTATCTGGGCTGATAACCCATCACCATTCATTTGCTCCTTAAGGGACCTGCCATTCAAAGGAATTTGAAGATATTTGAGGATTTGGCCCACACTAAATGGATAATTAACGATTGAGAATGTTGCCTGAAATAGGCAATTTCAGCAAAATCCCTGTGGCCAAATTCTAAAACTAATTGCACAAAGATTTTAGAAGGAGCACAAAAATGGGTGTGGATGTCTGTGTGTGTGTGAAAAAAAAAAGTAAGCACCTTTATTTTTTCTCTTCTGTATTGGGACCACACTGGGACCACATCTATGCAGGTCCAGTCCTAACAGCCAGATCAATTTTGCCTGTTCCCACAGAGTAAATAAAGTGCCTTCAGAAAAGTTTCATTTAGAAAGAAATTTGGTGAAAGTATTGATTTGCCTTTTTCTGAATGCTGAGGTTAATGCTGGATAAATTGGAGCAGCTGGCAGAATAGGTAGAAATCAAGGCAAACTATGCTAAAATAGTGTTCAGTGCAGTCTTTAGAACAGTGAAACAGACTCTACAGTGAAAATTTATGTTTTAGATAGATTTTAAATTCTATAATGAGAATGAAAAAGCAACTCACTCCATTCAGCTAGATCAACTTAAAAAAAAATGTTAATTTGTTAAATTTCCCACAGAGTATTTCATTCCCAAAATACTATAAATTTCAAACTGCTTCTACTCCAAGACCCAATTAGCATTTGAGTACTTGACTGTCTGCTGCTGTTTTTTAGGCTCCTCTATCCAGTTAAGTCCAGTTAAGTTCTGCACAACACATCAAAATAGCAGTTATCAGCTCAGAAAACCAGGACATAAAAAAGAACAGGAACATAATGCATGTAAACACCACTTTCAAAAACACTTTAACCAAATTGATTTTTTCCAATTTAAAAAGCCTCTAGCAAAATGACCTTCCTTACCCCACCAGTGTTTTCACTTACAAAAAAACCTTAGGTAATTAGACCATTCTAAAATAATTTGCAGTTTTTCAGTGGCATATACGTTTCTAAATTATCCATTTGGTTTTTCTTCATTTACATGCCTGCCGAGTTTCACTGCATCTTAATCTGTTGGGCTTGTGGTCTAAACTTAGCCATTAACACCATTTAACAGTTGTTAAATAGTATTATCGCCTGTTGTTATCCTGATGTAGCTTCAATTCCAGTGTTAATTGCTCTCAACGTGCTGCTCATAAAACCCTCCCATGCCATATTCTGTGCTCTCTGCTTGGAGGAAATCTGAAGTGAAATGGACTGTGCGGTGGTACCTCAGTGGGGAAATTCAGTTTAATGAAAAAGCCATACACTTTGGAGGGTTATGAACTGAATATTGATGTGGCCCCATTTTGAAGTGTCAAAAGAGAATTACAAGGCAGATTTGGGGTGACTGCTCAGAGCAGGAGCTTGGTGTCAATCCACCAGTGGAACTGCCCATCTGCTTTTCAGTGATGTGTTAGGAGGTCGTCCACACAATCTCTTTCTGCAGCATTCCAAGAACAGAACACTCTGAACCCAAAATATGCCTCACGTTACCTTTCTTACATTTTTAATTATTCGAAATCAAAGTTCATGCATTTACTGTTGGGCTAGAATGGTGGTGTGGTCTCCAAGTGGGTCAGGGCCCGCTGCTGGAGTCCAACACCTTCACCACGATGAGAAGAAGCTGCAACAGTGCAACAGCAAAACTTCAGGCAGGAAGAGCAAATTTACCACGTGAACAGAAAGTAATTATTCTTCTTCATTCTACATGGCTGAACATCAGATCCTGAGTTTTGACCAGAACATTTGAATTAATGGTCCTCTTTTAAAGTTCTGTTCCATCCCCCACCTTTTTTTTTTTTTTTTAACAAACTTTCTCCATATTCTTGACAGTCTTTAGAGAAATTACTGCTGCCAACACACTTCCCACTGCTGCCATCAGGCAGTTTTGATGCAGTAGGATAGAAATGATGTGGTATGTGCCTCTGAGATCTAAAGAAGTGCTGACTGTCTCTTGAGACACAGATCTTCCAACCCAGTTCCCCTCACCCTGGCCCTCTCCACTGCACAGTGTTGTTCCCTCCAGAAGTCAATAATGGCTACTAAAGTTCATGTGCTTCTGTAGAACTGTACTCTCAAATGGCTAAACTACAAGTGGGGATTGAAAGAGAATGATCACACCCAATTTTTAAGGAAAATTCCCTTTTAAAGTTTCAGAGAGATTAATAATTTTAGGTTTGAGTACTTGGCTTTACACTCACAGTAATGCAATAGTTAGAAGTTTAAGCATTTAGTGCTCACACCTGTGCAATTCCTGTTGATTTTCTGGGCCTTACATAGAATTCTGATGGAATTACATCAGAACTACTAAAAACACATCCCCTGATGAAATACAGAATTTGGGAAATTTTCCTTTTTTAAACAAAAAGAACCCATAGGCATTTGAGTATACACAGAAAATCCCTATACCAAGAAATAAGTACCATAAAGTAAGTTCTAAAGTACTTTTCAAAATTAACTTTCATTTAAAATAGAAAAGCCACCACTTCCTGCTAGCATACCTTTGCCAACTTAAGAACATATGCACGTCCAAAAATGAAAAACAGAAAAAGAAACTCATTCCCTTGAGAAGAATATCGCAATAATTCCTAAAATACTATTTAAAAAAAAAAAAGGAAAAAGATTTTTACTTTCCTCACCAATACATCCCTGGCCATCCTTTTATTTTCTACAGAAAATAGATCATTCAAGCTTTAAAGATGAGGTCCTGAACTCACCACGAAAAAAGATGAAAGAATTTTGTTTTATGACAGATACCTGCAAAAATAAGATATTCCACAAATGTACTGGATAAACTCAATGAAAATATCTCCTATTGATTATTTATGAATTATCCCCAGGTCTGTATTTCTCCATCACTTTAAACAAACAAGTTTCTGGACAAGGATAACAAAGATCAGACCACATAGAAAAATTCAACATGATAAGAAGTTTCACTTATTTGAAGCTTAATTTCCTTGAGGAAGAATAAAAATAGATTTGAGGAGCCTCACTAGGAGTGATCATCTGAAGCAATAATGAGGAAACAGTCTGCCAGAAGCAGAGCACTCCTCTGTCAGGCTTGCAGAAGAGCACTCTGCTCTGCTGGAATTCAAAGAATAAATGCAAAATCAGGAATTGTGCAACTGCTGTAACACATAATATTTGTCACATACATTGAATGGCGTTAATACACCTAAATCCTAACACTGTCATCTGCATCCTTTTATTCCTAAAAACAGTGTAGAAAATGATGACATCATTATCCAACATTTCCCCTCCTTGCAAAGCAGGAGCACAAACCTTACAAGCATGAATTCAGCTGTATGTCCAGTGCTATAATTGTAGCAACACGCTATAAAAAGACATAGCAGGGAACAGTAAGAAAGTGAATGGCCTGGAATTGCTCATCTGCTCTATTTTTTCAGGGCAAACCCAAGTTTTCAGTTAAACTAAAAATCTGTGTTTCAGATGATACACTTAAAGTGGTCTAAAATACAATCTTGTAAAGAGAAACTTATTTTCACTTTGTTTTGAAGACAATAATCCAACTTTTCGAGTATCCTTCTGTATTGAGAATGATACCCCAAACATTTGTAAATAAGCACATTTATATATTTACTATGCTGTTCTTATATTCAATTTCTTGGCAAAAATAAAAAGGAAAAGAAAACCCAACAAAACAAAACCACTTTTGCATTCCAGGGGAGGCTACAAATGATTCTGAAGTAGAATCCAGTCAAGTCTTTGGCAACATATATACATCTATGATTTAAGAAATAGAAGGAATGCTGGGCTCCTGCCAGCTATAATTTTCGGTAATATCTATCTGCTATTAAAATTATGATCATCTGGAAATATCTTCTAAATAGTTACATTTATTAGCCCAATAAAAAGGAGTTATAATCATAAATAAATGTCTAGCCCCATATTAAACATATATCACACAAAGTATCGACATATTGATTTTAAATAATTTACAGTTCCAGATAATTGCAAACCCAGATTCCAAGTTGCCAATAATAGCAAAGTAATGCATTTTAAAATCCTTGTATAACCAAACTACCCATTGTTTTAGCTTCAATTCCAGCTATTAAAGTAACAGAAAAAATCCACACATCTCTTTTACTGCTCCATCCTGCAGGAAGAATAGAGACTTCATTACTTCTCAGACTAGCACGTCAATATTTATTTAAAGAACTTTACAATTGTCAAGAGAGTCCTTGAAGAGGTGTCCAGAACTCAGAAACTGGAAATCTTATTGCACAGTGAATCTCTTGTTAGTCATATCCTGGGTTCCTGCAGAAATTCCAGTTTCATTAGGAGAGCCCAGCAATGAGATGGGAGGCTGCAATGAGACAATGGTCTCTTACACACAGAAAAACTGAAAGGAAGCAGAAGCAGCATTTGAAAGAGAAAAAACTTTCTAATTATCCTGCAGCAATCTTTCTCACTAATGATTTTTGCCTGTTATCTAAAAGCAAATACAAAAATCCTACCTAAAAATATAACAGCATGTTCTCAAGTTTTATGTCTGACTAAAAATAGGGAAAGCAGCAGAAATACATATATATATATATATATATAATGGATTTCATAGTAACAGTGTATTTAGCCTTTCTGCTCCAGGCTGAACAGTCCCAGTTCTCTCAGCCTCTCCTTGTAGGGCAGATATTCCTGTTCTGCAGTGATCCTTGTGGCCCTTCCCTGGGCTCACTCCAGTATCTCCCTGCCTCTTTTACTGGGAGCCCAGCACTGGACCCAGCACTCCAGGTGTGCCTCACAGCTGGGAAGAGGAAAAACCTCCCCTCCCTTACCCTGCTGTCAGCACTCCTATCCAGGGGTTACACCCACATCTCCCTTCCCATTCCCTCAAAACTTCCCTGCAGAGTAAGTTTTGCAGAGCCCTTCATTTGAAGACATGCTATTTTGCATCTTGTGTCACAGATTATTTTGTAACAGCCCAGGCTACCTCTCTTAGAATTAAGTTTACATCAAGAAGTTCTTTTCTTGTTGCAATGTCATTCTTTGGTGCATTTCCAATACATGTGTGTATTTACTATTTCTATTTGAATAAAATCACCCTTATGTATTCACTCTCTAAAAAGAACACAGATGCAGCTTTTTTTTTTTTTTTTTTTTTAATCTATTTTAGGTGCTTTTACTATTTTTTAAACATGTACATGTTCTGAGGGTTTTTAGCATCTTGGTTGCTCACTTGACATCAAATGGCAGTATTAATTCCTAGTCAAGCAGCTGTTTCTCATACAATTTCTTGTTCCTAACAGCATCATTTAGTAAGGATGGTAGGTTGTTAAGAAAAAAAAAAGTAACTCTCCCTTTCACTCAAGAGCTAGAGATATCTCAACAAAAACTATTCCCAACAAAGTCAATGTGTTGTAAAACATGCAGTCATGTTAACTTATTTCACATTCGTAATCAAAACTGTATATGAAAATTAGTTTCAGTGTATTCATACCAAAATATTCCTCTGCTATATATTGTATGTCTTCAAAATGTTGCAGAAACAAAAATCATAAGCCTCGATATCAGCCACCTAACCAACAACCAATCATAGACAACTAGTAGCTAATAGGAATCCAATATTGAAAACTGTGCAAAATGTACATTAGTAAGGACAGATTTGTTTCACTCTTCACAAGAAAACAAAGGCTCTGACTCCAAAATCCTTGGCCACAATATTCAGTTCCTCTAGGAATGTCATTCCCTTCCAGGGCTCTGTGTAAGCAGCAGTGTCAGTCTGTTTTGGTGCAGGGTCTGTGCTAAACTAAGACAACACCAGTTGAAAAGGGAAGTAACGGGAAAAGCATGAACATAAAAACAAAGAAACAAAAAACAAACAAGCTCAGGATTTCTCTTCCCATTCTTCCTCCTACTTACCCACCATGTTCACAACTTATATTCTCCTTTAATCAAAACCCCAAACTCTTGCTCTTCTATTTAAAGGTTGCCATTCCAGTGTGAGGAGTATGACTGACCAGCACTGTTAAATAATCCTTGTATTGCACAGGTATTTTTCCTATTTCATAACACCTTGTTTATGAGGCTGTTGGTTGTTCATTTATTACTTGAATACTCTTCCTAGTTGCATCATGAGAATTCATTATTGGTTTATTTTGATCAACTGTTGCTGAACTATATCTTAGATACTCTAGTTTCATTTTTTTATTCCTTTCCAACCATATTTTTTTTTAGATTAGACTGCATAGCTGCCCTATGATGTTCCAACTCTTGGATCCCAGCCCCCCAAACGCCACACTTCTCTTTTAAAGGTTTTCCATCAAGCTGAGAGCGAAAGACAGACACAAACAACACGAAGCAGAGCCACTGTCACACACTGACAGTGCAGAGAAGTGCAGACAGATAGATAACAGATCGTGGGACACTAAGTACCCTACAATTTATTGAAGCAAAGAGGGGAGAGTTGAGTGGCAAATTGCCCACGCTGCTCACAAACCAGCAGGTGACCCTGTTTGCCAGCTGTCCAAATTGCTTCTGGGCAATTTGGCACATTTCTACTATGCTGTGCTATTTCTTATGGCATGACTTTGAGTTTTGATCGTTCCCTGTTGTGCAAGATCTTTCCAAACACTTGTAAAACTTCTGAGAGGGATGGTGGCAACGAGGGAACACACAGAAATCGTTAGGCGATCAAACAAACATTGAAAGTAATTTGAATTCAGACAGAAAAATAACTGTTTTCAGAAGGATTCAGAAATCCATTAAATACCCAAAGAAAACAAAATAAACTAAAAGCTCAACAAAGCTCTCTACCACAGCTGAGAGGAGATTCCTATCTTAAAGAACAGAGCACAGGAAATTTGTGAGAGAAGTGGTATGAGAAACAAAACCTTCTTTTTCATACTGAAAAAGATAAATGTGGAAGAAAACACATAATGATCCAAGGAAGATAAAATTAGAGTTTCATTTTAGGATTTTTGTTTCTTTTTTTTCTGGACACACAAAAGATTACTTTTAAATTACGGCAAGGATTCCTAGTCAGGAATCCAGGAAAAGGAATTTCATAGCTAGAGTAGTGTTGGAGCTTCTGGTATTTCTCAGCACTGACCTGATATGCACTTTTGTTCTGAGAAACTAGAGGAAACTGCAGTACATGAAGCAAACTCCACTATAATTTTGTGATTAATTTCTGTGCCTGATAATGCATGTGTGTTCATATTGATACCAAAATCATACACAGATTACAGGAGCAGGTAGACAGGAAATAACAGAAATGGGGCTTAATGTAAAAAAAAAAAAGGTACAAAAACCCCAGCTGTCTTCAAATGATAAAAAGCCATTTAAAAGATGAAAATATTCAGACACAAAGCAGAGTGTATTTACAGACATCCTTAGGAGGCCCAATGGAAATGCATTTCACCTGTCCAAAAAGGTTTATGAGGACAATAAGACACTTACTCTAAAACACCAGGTAGGAAAGCTTTTGGAAGTAAGAAGCCTATTTGGCAGAAGGTGAAGTTACACCTAAATCAAGCAATAGAGAGGATTATAAATGTTGACAGCTTAAATGTAAACACCAGACTAGCCCAAAGGGATTGAGAAGTGATTTGAAGAAGACATGAAAATTAGTAAGCAACCATTTTTCTCAGGAAAACAGCATTGCTACAAAGGGCAAGCAGAGGATGATATTTAAAAGAAAAATAGAAGAACGAGCAGATAAAAAAGAACACTGCAAGAAAGCTGAAGGATTTTCTCCTATTTGGATTTAGCAAGAAGACTGCTTGTGTGCTAAATTTTACCTTTTTTTTAAAGAACGTGTTTGAGGAACTCTCTGAAATTAAAATATGGCTACAAATTCTTGTAAAATAAACTGACAGGTGGTACAGTGACTAATCATTATTTGCCTAAGGTCTTTAAAAACTCAGGGATAAAATATCCAAGCTGAAAACTTTATCAGGAACTTATCTCTTAAATTGCTTTGATGGCAAACACACAGCAATTTTTAATAGGTTTAGGGAAGATCCAAGAATGAGGAATGCCCTAAATAAAATATTGTAGATTGATATGATAATTAAGAAAGAGCCTAAGTATCTTCTGTAAAGGTAAGTCATGCTTTCCAAATATATTTCTCTGAAGGAGTCACTGAGCAAACAGACAAAGGAAATTATATATTCTATTTCCATATTTAAAAGACATGTAATAAGGTCTCTTGCTGACACTCACCAAGGAGCTAAGCAGCTGTACAATCACAAACCAGGCCATATCTGAGCATTCTGCAGGTTCACCTCTCATGGGATTGTGTTCCATCAGGAGCTAATTCAGTGCCACAAGGCTGATATTCTTTTGTGCATAATTTTAGTGCTTGTTTGGCAGTTCTTCTCCTTCTAGTGAACTGACATTTATAATGTAAAATAGACAATTACAAAAATGTATGGAAACTCTCTCTTTAACAAAACTTATGCTTTTCCTTAGCACTTCTCTGGCTTTTCTGGCACCCCCAGGTATGCACCAGTTTTTCAAAATCCAAACCCATATGTATGCAATCATGTCACTGTAGCCACTCAAGAGCTTGGGAAAAGGAAACAATATCCATGGCAAACAATAATACAACAGAAAATTACAACCAACCAACTCAATAAAAGCAACTGTCTGAATGACAGAAACAAAAGATATTACAGGCAACACATGCCAAAGACATAGAAGAATTTAGCACTAATTAAATTAATCTACCCTGACAAAAGTATGGGATTTTACCTGATGATATGGATATTACTAGCCCAGGTAGAAGTAGCTGGATAAATTACCTGGATAAATGCCAGTGCATGGCAATATGATTTTGCCATACACCAAAAGAGATCAGAAGACCTGCTGGCTACAGGACTGTGTTAAGAATGAACTACTGTTTTATTTGCAAATAGAACTGGGACACTTTCAGCATAATCCTGTCAAAGTATCCACATAAAGGATGCACAAACCATTCATTTTGATGAGGAGTCACACGAGGAGGTGTTCAAGCAGTGTTGGCTCTGGCAGAACATAGCCAAAGCAGCCAAAAATTATGATATTGTCAGTTCAACACACTTCCATAGGCAACAGAAAAACTGGATCATAGTTGGACTAGCTGCCCTTCAAAGATCAGGAGGTTGGTACAGGAAGTTGAATCTTTGGCTCAAAGTCAAAAAAGCAGGCAGGGATTTTCTCTTTCCATTTAGCATTCTTAAAATGCATTCTTTTAGCACTGCCAAATCATAGATTTCAACATTCTGAAATTAAAACTACCTCTTTCTTGAGCAGTTCATTGTTGCACTGCTTCATTTCTTTAAGGATTTTACTAGTCCAAACCAAAGCCACCTTGGTTTTAAGATTTTTATAAAGCTAGTTCAAGCTTTTTAGCACAACGTTAGATAAACAGTACTTCCATCTATATTAGGGAATACAGAAGGGGGAATTATGCTTCCACTCCTTTATGCTGCTTGTTGTGGCTCTTCATAATGGAAATACAGAAGGAAAAATTTATATAAGCACATACAAATATAATATATACATATATCTGCAGTGGAAAATCTCATTGACCATAATACAGAATGAATGATGATTTTATACACTTTAACCACAACCAATATATATCCTTTATATCTCTAATTTAAACCAGAACATCAGCCTATAAATGAAAGGGCAAGAAGAACACTGGGTGAAAACTTGCTGAATATTCTGGTTGGTCTGTCTGCTTTAAGAAGCTGAGCAACTCTGCCTAACCTATTACTGACAGAGGCAACCATAACTTTTTCTTAAAATTCACCTATTTTCAGCACTTGAACATCCTCAAACTGGTAGTAAAAACCCCCAACTGTTCCTCATGTTTAATATGGATATTTTGGGGTTCAGTGTAAACCTACTACACTCTTTACCCCTTGCTTAGTATAAAAAAAAAAGAAAAAAAGTTATTTCTTTCCACCCTTGTAACCACTGAGGAGCAAGGAGGAATATTTCCAGTGTTATGAACTCTGGATCAGTCACTCCTCTACATCAAAGAAGAGTTTGCCACAGCACTTCCAATGGTCAGATTTTTAAACTGGTATTTCTTAGTAGCCTTCATTCCCATCTGTCAGTGTCAGAGCAGGGATCAGGTTCCACTTGGTGGTGCCCAGCAATGGGCCAAGAGGCAACAGGAAAAACGGAGGCACAGGAAATTCCACCCGAGCTTCCAAGGAAAAGCAGCTTTCCTGTAGTCACTGAGAACTGGAACAGATCACCCAGAGAGGGAGCAGAGCTCCCTCACTGGAGAGAGCCCAGAAGTTTCTGGATGCAATCCTGTGCCCTGTGCTCTGGGATAACCCTGCCTGAGCAGGGAGGTGGGACCAGATGACCCACTGTGGTCCCTTCCAACCTTACCCAGTCTGGGATTCTGTGTGTTCCCAGAACAGCTGCAGAATCTAAATCCAACACAAGGCTGTTTCATCTTAGAAATACTGAACAAAAGTGAAATTATTCCTCATGGGACAGTGGTCTGACATTTTGGCACACGTGGCACTGCCTGTGGGAGTGATTCCACAGCCCACCCTTGGCAAAATGTCCTGGGTAGCAACAGCAATTAAGATAAAGAAGTGAATGAAACACTAAAGAGGAATCCAACACCCCAACTATGCTTGCCCTAAACCTATATTCCTAGGGAGGAAAGGAATCCATCAACCAGGTTAAAAAGTGACCAGGAAGCTGCAAGGGAACTCTTGAAATGAAGCAGCCAGATTGAGAGAAAGTATGATGGAAGTACAAACACAGTGCACTGTTCAGTCTTATTAGCTAAATCTTATTCTGTTCTTTTACAGATCTTTGAATCATTTTTATCAAGACTATTTTAAATCCCAATCCTCTTTTATAGCACATACAGCCACTCTGTAGCTATTCCATTTTTTCACTTAATAACCATGTTTCCCAATCAACTATTCAAGCTGTTAGCAAAGCTACTCAATAATACCAGGTCCTAAAAAGAACCAAGCTGAATCCCACGTGCAATTCACACAATTTAAAACTGCTGTGTTGATAAGCACTCTCTAGAAACAGTTTTATAATTATTTATTTTTCTGGGAACAGACTTTGGTGAGACAATGATTGTCAGGAATCTTCTACTGCTTCAATGTTTTAGCTACTGTCACAAACACATAACTAAACTGACAACAAGATGGATTGCTGCTATTTTCATATTCCCTGAAATTCCCAGGTAGATATACAACAGACCCTAATATTTTAGGTGTTATACAAGAGAGGCACAAAGACTAAAAACAATAAGGAACAAAAGATGGATACAGAAAGATGTGTTATTCCTGCAGCAGCTGGTTGTCTCACTGTAGGAATGATCCAACACTGTTGTGAACAGGTTGCCCAGAGGTTGTGGACTCTCCATCCCTGGCAGTGTTCAGGGCCAGGCTGGATGGGGCTCTGGTTTAGTGGAAGGTGTCCCTGCCCATGGCAGGGGGCTTGGAACAAAATGACCCCTAAGGTCTTTTTTAACCCATTGTGTGATTCTGTCAAGTCTGATGAAATAAAAGAGAATGCTGAATTACCAGTCACAAAATCCAGATGCTGAAATTTCACATTTACCATGAGATGATAACATGACTAAATATTTAATGCAACCCCATTAAAAGAAAGTTTCAAGCACTTGTATGCTTAAACTACTGCATAACTCAGTCCATTTTAAATAACTTGTATACAACATGTATATTTTTCAGAGAATTTTCTTGGGCAAAACTCACATACTTAGCTTTTGTCTACGTGTTGGCTGAAAATATAGGAACAGCAGCTTCAGACTGAATGAAAATGCAATTACCTCTCCCCTCTACCTTTCCTACCTGTTTGGCACCTGTTTTTACTGTCCTATCTACAGCTGTTTCTTCTCAAGATAATTAAATATCCATCCCCACAAAACCATTTGCTTCTTTTTCATCTTCTCTTAGCATTGATGCATTTGAGAGAACACAGTGCAATGCCAGCACACACACAACAGCACTGCTGTATAATTTGGTCTGCACCAAGATTTCTTAATGCAGGAGTGATTAAAGTAATTTCTTCATTAACAGTGTGATTAAAATTATAGCACTGTTATCTCAACACATCTACACATGCACAATAAATTCTATAGAAAGGTATCATTCCTTGATTTTTCTACGATACATTGGATTTCTTAAGTATCAGATTTAAATGAGTTTCTAATGATGAATTATTTATTTCAAATTGTTCATAATTGATGGTATAGCAGTTTATGGCATGTCTGTATATCATTATTCCAAGCAGCATTAATTTCAGATAGAGAAATCTAATAAATAATATCTGTTCTTTGAGACATGGAGACCAGCTAGGAATCCAGTTACTGCTTGGTAAGTTCTGCTACTTACAATGTCTGACAAAAAAGCAGAAAAAGCACCCAAAATAAAAGTAAGGTGGTTTCAGCCATAGACCTGTCACCTAAAAAAACATCATTAGCTCTGGAAAGAAGTTTTAACTACCTCCTCTTTGGGCTATGATGGTTCTTACTTAGGTGACAGCACAGGTAAAGTGAGGAGCTAATCAAAAGTGAAAACAAAACCCCCCACCCGCAGAGGCGAGGAAAGGAATGCTCACAGATTTGCAGCTTGAAATAATACCATAAGTGCACTGTTATGTGATCAAAATAGCAGTCTTTGAAGATATAAAGCACCTAATAATTAGTATGTACCAGGAAAAACCCTAAGATTTGTAACCATCAGACCCTGGAACACTTGCTTAGAATTCTGATCCCTCCCTTGAAAACAAGATCTCAGATTCTTAGTTCTGTGATGAGCTCAGAAACACAGGCCAAAAATCTGGTATCAAGTTATTTAATAATCAGGGTCCTTTTTTCTTCCTTTAGTAAATTATGACAAACTTTTCATTTCCTAAAAGCAGTATTCCTAAAAATGTGCACTGAGTCTGACTACTCAGTAGCATGCATAAGGAAAGCATGGGATAAGGCTGACATTCTTGAGAAGACTGATTACAGCTTCCCTCATGCTGGTGCTTATGTAGAAGAGCAGTGTAACTAAGAGACAAGAAAAAATCATCCAAGGTATTTTTATTAAGGATTATTTTTATTAAAGAGAACTATTAAATCACCTCTTCTGCTACAGTAATGCACTCTTTAGACAAGTGACATTTGAAAATCCTTGCTTCATATAATTTTGAACTCTGCAAAATCATTGACTGACTAATACATTTCACACTCCTGTTACAGTGTCTCATGGTTAGTACTTTATAGAGCCCCTGACTGCTATTATCTTCATTTATGTGTGTCTATTGCATGAACATGGCTATTCCTTTGGGCTGAAAAAGTATATCTTCACTTCTGGGAGTATTTTATATGGTTCTATTAGGTTCACCCTTTGGAAAGAGTAATCCTAAAGGACATACTTGGCTAGAACAAATTGCAAAATATGGCCAGAAAAGATGGTCAAATAGCAAATTCAGACACTCAAAGTACCAACAAGCTGGTGGAGGTAAAAGAGCCTAGACTAGCTTTAGTAGCCAAATCAATATTTTCCTTATTTCTTGCTTAACTGCAAGTTTTCAGACAGCATATTAAAATAATTGTTTAAGAAATCATGTATTCCAAGCAGCTTTGTAGACAGGAAGAAGGAATAATGGCAATATTTTCTAAGTGGAAAAAAATCCTGTTTCTATGCAGATTTTGTGTGTGATCTGCTGTGATTTGTAGCTGAGGTTGCTGTTACTTCATTCCTTTTTTTACACGCACAAATTCACACACATACAGATTTTTAATAACTTACATTTGTTCATCATGTAGACCAATTTAAAGCAGGGAGGAGGTGGGTTGAAATTCATGACACTCACACATTCTCTGTCAGTTCTCATACCTATTTTAGTACTTTATTTGATTTTTATCAATCAGGAATCTGAAGCTGCTTCAAAGCTTTAGCTTCTCAAAAATAATAAACCAGCCATAAAGGCAAACAGAAAAATCTATCATTGCTGAACAGTGATACACTCATACAATTGTCATCCATTTAGTTTATCTAGCAAAAACCAGAGGAAGAATAATCATGTAATATAAGTTAGAATACTAAATTACAGCTCCATTTTTATACCTGATATCCATTTAGCTGAAGAAGTTTAAAAAAAGGTCTTTTGCAGTGGAAAGTCTATACCATAAAAAACCCACAACGTGCCTGATGCAACTGCTTAGCTTCATTTGAGCCATGGAACATTTCAGTGACAATAAGAGACTGATGAGGGCAGACAACTGATACACCCACCAAAGGGTCTGAAGAGTTCTTTGCTTTACAGGGCTCCCTAAAGAGATGGTCCCAGAGTCCTGTGCAGGCATGAGTGCTACAGCACCCTTGTAGAAAAACTTACCTTTACCCAAATACACATACAGCCAAGAAGAATATTAAAAACTTAAAATTTTGTTTTGCATCTCAAGACCTCGTTGTGTTTTTCCTCTGCACATGCACATGATGACATCCTCACTCAGGCTAACACCTCTGTACTGTGAACATTCTTAGCAGGAGAAGACAAGGTTATATAAACTTAATTTAACCCTCTAGAAGCTGGAAGAGGAGCAAAATGCAGATTATACCTAAGATGTAAGGTTTGCCTGTCAAAAGGGAAAAACAGAACCAAACAGGAATATGGAAACCCAAATAATCAATATATCCAATAATCTATGTGTCCATCTTGATAAGGCCTCTGCCTCTACAGATGAGTTAAAATAGATCAGATATCAACATCTCTCCAACGAGGTCATCTGCCCTGTTCACTGAACAAATTGATATTTATCAAGCTTTTTAATTTTTTTTCTGTTTGGGATATTGGATAGTTGCAACTCATTATCCTTATTTAGGTGTCTAATGCACACGTTATCCCAAACAAGCATTCCTCCTCTCTATCTTAACAAAAGAAGTAACTGAAAATCCCAAATTCAATTTGGTAACAGTTGAAATAAATTTAAAAACCCCAACAGCCAGGAGTAATTTATATTGTTCCTCTACTAAACTACCATATATAATTAGTGACATCAGCAAACCTAAGGAAAGAAATGAACAGTCACTCCCAAACACAGGAATTACAAGCTGTGAGCACGAGTTATGAAGCTCTTAAAATCTCAAGTAACTCAAGGTCAGCACATCCAAAGTTGTGCAAAGTCTCATGTCTCTCAGAAATAAAGCATTTTTGAGTTACTCTGCAATCACAGGGTCCCAACCACAATTCTCAAGTCTGCTGTGCAGAATGGATGCTACAGGAAGGCTGGAAGAAGTATACCCAGCCCAAAGGAAGACATAACCCTCACTTTGTGAGCAGCTGTACATTTCTGCAATTCCAGGCCCAGTACACATTGTGCTATTGCCTGGTAAGACCAGATCCCCAGCTGGCCAAAGCTTTAATTTACAGAGTCTTTCCCAGACTGAACCAATCTAATCAAAATAGATCTGAAGGCTTTTAAAATAAAAACAATAAACAAGGGGTTGGTGGGCTGTTAATCAGAATAATTACTACTTTAAGAAGGGAGAATTCACCAAACCAGAGCAGGCATTTATTTCTAAATGTATTTTTTCCAAGTTCTAGCAAACCTTGCCGGTGGTCCAGACAAATCTGCCATGCCCTCTGTGGACTGAAGGGCTGCACCTTTCTGCACTTGATGTCCATTCACATGAGCTCCTACTGCCCTGGCCTGGCCTCTTACACCACTGTCCCTCTCTCCCTGGCACCAGATTATTTATTGACCAAGGCAAAGAGTTATCTCCCTTCTGGGAAATCACTCCTCCCCATGGATTCAGTCAAAACATTTCTTAAACAAGTACGAGAAACTGAAAGAGATAAAACAGATACAATCCATCACACAGTGTTGAAACCTTTCAGTCTGTGGATATGAATTTGTCCAGGAAAGCCTTGATGTACAAATAGTGGGCTTTTCCTGCTGAGGAGGGATTCAGCCTGAGCCAGCTGAGAACTACTTATCCTGTTCACAGCCTGCTCCAGATGTGGAGAAAGGTGTGAACTTTCCATGGTCAGAGAACAAGCTCTAGAGGCTCAAAGAGGCTCTGCAAAACCAAGACAGCATCTCCCACCACTAAGTTAACCCAGTGGGAAGAGATTGCTGCTCTCAGCCCTTTTTGGCTGCTGCAGAGAATGAAGAATTTTCCTTTCCTGCAGTTCTTGCCCTGGCCCTTCATCTCAGGACACTGTTCTAATATGGCTCAGCCTGTTTCCAAAACACTCTAAAAATCTTGCTTTATTAAATCTCCAAGGCACTGTCATAAACCAAACAGAAATAGCACTTAGTCATGCTGCCTATTTTCCCCTCTGCCTTACCTCAGAGGTACAGACTTTCACCTGTCAAAAGCGCTGTTGAATTTGCTGCTAGCACTGTGAGGGGTCTTTTATCATTATTATCATTCTGTAAAGGCTGACTGCCTGCAGGCTGCCTAAGGGCTAGACTGTTGGGTTGCCTGGGTTACCCTCTCTTCCAAAACACAGCTAATGCAGAAGGACATTGGGAAAGAAGTGATAAATATTTTTAGTAATATTAAAAGTGAACACCCAGGGCTCTAAGAAAATATTTTGCCTCGAGGTGCATACAAGTACTAATGCTGCTGCTAAACACTCCACTCAAATTGGAGCAAATGCCTTTCACAAGTTGCAAATAGAAGAAATCCTTGGAAGAACCCTTTTGCTCTACCCTTTTTCAAGAGCAGCAAGTGTCCATGGGGTGGACACTGATCTGCTGCTGCTGCCCTGCATCCGTGGCAGCTCCGTGCCCCATACAATGGAAACTCTTCCTTACAAACCAGCAGGTTCCATGCCAAGCCCCACTGCATGCATGGGCGTTGGTGCCCCCACGCTCAACCCTGCTGGGTCAACAGGACCCTCTCCTGCTAGGAAACTGTCTGAGGGTCAGTCCCCCATTAGGAACCCCACAGCCACCAAGTGATTCCCATCTGGTATCCAGTCTCAATCCACAGCCAGAAATTTCCAAATGCATTGATCCATTTGGATGGCAGTCACAACGCTCTGGTCAATACCCAGGTTGGTGTGTGAGTTCCAGTGGACAGACACATTTCACCTTGACCTGTACACACCAAACCCATCATGCAGGGAACAAGGAACAAAAAAATGATAGTAGCTCGGCTCTTGGCTGAGCTTTTATTCGATTTAACCTGCAAATAGACAAAACTACTTGATAAAACATATAGATTGAATTATCAGACACATTCCACTCTGCAGCTTCGGTTATTTTCATGTCTACTGTTACTAAGGCAGTCTGACTGTGGGACAAAAGTTTGACAGCTGGTTCTTCTTCTCCCCCTGAACCTTCAGTCTTCTCTGTGCTTCTGATATTAAATTCTTTAATTATACAATTACAGATTTTTTTTATTACTATTATTAACTACTAACTCATTTTGCAGTGGGAATGATATTGTCTTGGAATAAATTAGAGCTGTGAAGCAATAAAAGTCATAACAACAGCATTCTTTCCTATTAAGGATTATGGCTTTTCCTGTTGAGAATGATGATTATTAGCAAAAAAAAACCTCTGTAAAACTGAAAAGAAGAAATAAATAGATGGCTACAGTTGAGGCAGGTCTTAAGAACTGGATTCTTTAACTACATACTCCTGTGTCAATTTAGGAAAGTCCCTGAAATATACAGGAAAAAAAAAATCACTATTTCTTCATTTGATTTGTGGCCAAGCCTTGATGTCCAGCTGCTGATTATTCTCATCAGGAAATTGTGTTAATTCCACCTGATTTCTGACCGTTTCACAATGCAAAGTACACTGAGATGTGGTCACAATTTTAGTGATTCAAAGTGGTGCCCATTGGCTTTCAGTCTTATCACCTCACAGCTGCCACAAAACATCAGTAATTATGCTACTTTGGCTTACAAACTTGTAAAAAAATCATTTTTTAAAGTCAAATATTAGGAACACCACATGTAGTAGCAAAGAAAACATCTAGAAAAAAAATGGAATTCCACTTTCAGAGCGGGATTTGAACAGCAGCCTAAAAACTGAAATGAATATATGGAACTAGAAAGAAAAACCAAGAATGACAAATTGCTGTTTCTTAAAGCTATTTTGTACCTCAAGTGAGATAAAAGAGGGAAAAATATACACTACTGTAAAATACTTCAGAATGCAAACACTTAAGGAAGCCCAGTCTTGCTTTGCCTTTTGAATACCTGCATTTCATTGCAAGTACAACACTAATACCCTTTTCCTTGATTTTGAGATTCAATAATACAATTCCCAGTGGAAAAGGGATGGCATCTGACTGCACAAATTTATTTTGCTTTGGGTACTAATTACCAAATTGTAAAAGTACTAATTGTCACTTTCTATGGACAGTACCCAGACAGCATTTTCTTCTGTTGCACGTTCAGCAAAACACATAGCACCTGTACTCTGGATGTCCAGCTACAAAAATACCTTTTTTCTTTGTCAAATTAGAATTGTCTGTGCTCCTCAGTGCCATTTTGATGTGGTGGTAGAGGGTGGCAGCTGAGCTGCCCTTGAAACAGGATGATGTTTCTTGTAAATGTATCCAAGAGTCAAAGTTTTAATAGATTAATTAAACTTGTCAAACTCTTTAAAAGCATTTTTCCCCAAAGAAATTTATCACCTATGAAGTAATGAGCTAAAGTGCAATATCTAATTACCTGCAGAACATCAGAAGTACAGAGCCTTTCACTGTAGGGTTACCCTGTTGCATTAGCCTATGAATCTGAAAATAACCCATCATAATGTAGGAGATGTATTAAGGAGATATCTTAAAACAAGGCTCCATAACACTCCTCCAAAAACAGTCACACTATAAGTTTTACAGAAACTGAATTTCCAATAATACAGCCAGGACTAATTTGATTTTATCTAAGTTTTGTTGCCCATAACCATCCTTCTTTGATAGCCTTCCAGTTTGTCTGTGTACAGAATTGTAAATTAAAAGTGCACACCTCCTGTACTTGGTTCCAGCTTTAGATCCCGGTGAGGAACTTTTTTCAATTCTGAACATATTCATTGCTATTTTTTGCTTTTTACCTCTTTCTGTAATGAAAACTTGATTAATGAAAATTCAAACATAGCCAAACTACATGCTTGGGGTAAGTTTCAGCTACAAAACTTTCCTCCTCACACACACACAAAAAAAATCCCCAAAATATCACCAAACCAGAAAAATCTCCAAAACTAAAAATTGCCTAAAAATGTAACAAAAAACCCACAAAAAAAAAACCCCAAAAAAACAAATCCCAAAAAACCCAGGTAGTCTTATTGGCTGAGTAAGTGCATTTAAACCAATCACACTATTTCAGTGACTGGTGTAGTCCTCACTGTTGGGATGTCTTCATGGAATACACACCTAAGCTTTCCTCCCATAAAGTTATTTGGGATTTGCACACGTTTAAGGCATCAATAGGTCTAAACATAAAAAGATATGTAAAGTACATCTTATTACTGATTTGGTTTAAAAAAAATAAAAATCAAGCATTGTATGCCAAGACAGCCTGTTTCTCTCTCATTAAATGTAACTTTACAAAGTGTGTGTCATATAGGGGTGGCATTATAAGAACATCTGTCACTTTTCATATTTTTGCTTTGACAAACTAGCATTCAAATGAAAATTAAATATATTAGCAATTTTATTAACTTCATATTTAGTAACTGTGTCAAAAGGGCTTTTTCTTCTCTCAGAGATATTTTAGGGATTCTCAAACTATTCATGCAACTGATACACATTTCATGTGGTCTAATAAAAAAAAAAGCTCCAGAAGCAGCTGCTTCATTTTTCATATCTCCCTACATTTCTGATTTCACTAGTACCAAGCTATTGCCAAGAAAAATATTAAATTTTCATACAAACTTCTGCTATGCATTGTAAAATGTACTTGTGGGAGACAGACACTTTAGTTAACAACATTTTACCCAGTATCCTTTGCACAAAAGGATTGTTTGAACAACACATTCTCTTAGCATTTTGTTCACATCTACGGATATTTCCTTGGGTGATGTCATTAGTACCTGTTGTATTCTTCCATCCTATAAGTTAGCTCATGCTTTGTTATGTAATAAGAAGTTTTTTTGCATTTTTTAAGCTACAAACTATTTTTTTAAAAAAAACAAACTTTAAAATTGCTTCCTGATGGGGACAGATCATGCTTGCTGTGAATGGCAAGACAAAAAAACCTCACAGGTTGTACTGCTGAGCAAGCTTCAAGAGCAGCAGGTTAAAGTAGCTTTAATGTCAACACATGCTTAATTAAACTGTAATCTCATGCAATGTGATTTACTGCAAACATTGAGTTTTACTATAGGGTATATACAGCAATATTTACAACTTCTCACACAAAGCCATTTAACATGGTTAGACAAGCACATGCAAAGTTTCCTGGTCTAGTCCCCAACCAAGGAAAAAGCAGGAGTACCTAAAGCAAGCAAGAACACCAGCATTTCACAAGAAAAGGATCATTGCTGCACACAACAAATCCACCAACTAGGAGAATGTAGGTGAATGATGTCTTTTTTTTTTTTTTTTAACATCTTAGCCAAACATCCCAGGACACAGAGGAATTTCATGCAGACAATCAGAAAATCAGCCCAAAGACATGCTACAGCATAAATGGGAAGGAAAGGGAAAGCAGCAAGTATAGAACTGAAATGGTTAAAATCAAGGATACATAATCTTGAGGTCAATACAAAGGAACAATGGAAGGATGATACTGGAGTGGTCTCAAAGGTTAAGCTCAGTAGCCACAAATGGCTGAGGTTTTGCTGTATCCCCCAGCTATGCAATATAATAAAGCAGCTATGAATAAACTGAGGCTTGAATTACAAACCCTTCCAAGTCAGCCATAAATACCACATTTCTCTACTTGCTGAGTAGAGAGCTCTTCCCTGAAAGAGCTACAATTTTTTTTTTGCATGACATTCATCAGAAACATGTCTCTAGCACAGGATATCTTCTTTCTATATGGGTGCCTGTTCTGAGCCAGTATCAGTATGGCTTTTTAGCAGGAACAGATTTAAACTGCTGATCCAGAAACAATTGCATGTATTTCTCCAGTGTCTTCTACTAATGACCCTCTCACCTATTTTAAATACACACTCTGTGAGCAAGAAGAACCCCACAAAGCCGAAACCTCGTTTTTTATTTAATTTTTCCCTCTCAAGTCCCAGGTCTCACAAAAACTTTCAGATCCAGTAAGGTAACTTCTTCCCTTCCTTTTCCAATAAAAACTACATGAACATATGAGTTTAGAGCAGCTGCCAGGCCAGGTACTTCTATCATTAAGATAAACTGGAATTACAGGTGTTAAGAACAGATAGGGAAGATAAAGAAGGGGGATAGAGTAGGGAGCAAATAATTCATCAGTCTGTTTTCTAGACTCTTGTTTTATAATTGAGATCAGGAACAATGTCCAAAGAGGCTCAAGTAAACATAAGCTGAAATAGTGGAGCATGTTGGCAATGCCATTCCTCAGGGTATGTGTGAAAGACCCAATGCACTCTGACTGTACAGGAGACATCAAAGTGATTTGGTTTTCTACAACTTCAGGTTGTTGCTGAAATCTCTGAAATACCAGTGGAAATAAAAAAGAAAAACAAAAAAGCAGGAAAAGCCTACTCAAGAGCCACAATTCATCACAAACTGCTCCTACAGACAAAATGCAATTAAGTTTATATCAGAGAATTAAAATCAGAATTTACAGCAAGAAATTAAGAACTTTTTTGTTTTATATAACATCAGCTTATTCTTTTGCCTTTCAAGACTTTTTTCCTTCTTCCTGCTATTGAGGCAAAAAGAAGATCTTGGTATGCTGTTTATATGAGAAGAAAATTTGAGTGGAGCACATGTATATATCTTCACTCTGCTTTTATTAAAGAGATCCCCTAAGTGGTTTTTCTTCTTTTTTCATCTCTTCTCACAAAGAATGAAAAAAAGTAATTTTTTGTTTGTTTTGTTCAGCCATACCTGAGAAGTACATGGTCATTTCTGCATTTGTAAAATTGAAAGAAATTTGAAAGTCTGTCCTGTTTTTACAAGGCAAGAGCCTAATGGGAGAGAGAAGGAGGTCATGAAATAGCTTTGCTTTTCCACACAAGTCTGCAGAGACCTGATCTGGCCTCAGCATTCAGATCTCCAAGTGCACAGAGATTCACCCTTATCAGCATTTCTTGCAGACAATCAAATTCAAATCACCTTTTGTAATTACATTATGAAATACTCTAACCTACTTTCTCCCTTCACTCCCTCCCCTCCTGCCACTGCATAGAGCTGCCAATGTGAGCACTTCTTTTATTGAGATTTTGGGAATTTTGCTCATTCATAGCTATCAAATCCCTGACACTTGGCCATCCTTATGGACAGGAACTGCTCCAAGCAGTGTCATTTGGAGTCAAAAAGGAAAGTGTGTGCTCAGCTGAGGAAATTCTGCCTTTAGTCACCTGTATTTACTTTGTGTACACACACCAGACACACCTTCACAGGGAACTCTGCAGGACACTATTTCACCATTTCCAAAAAAAGCTCAAGGTTAATCAATCTACTACTTCTCTGCAACACCTGACATGTCTCTTCCTCCTGAACAGCTAATGAATCTCATTAATGTGATGAAAATTACAGGGATGATGCGTGTACGCAGAGCTACTTGACATGAACAAGGACAACCAACAGCACCCAGAGAATATGCAGCAGCTGGGATGTGCATAGTTTTATAATTCTCTATTTTATGAACCTTCTTCAAAAGAATATAGTCATATTCACTAATATAAGTGTATTTTACAGCTACAGGTGTACACTGAGCAAATACACACAGCCAGTATGGGAAGTTACTGACCAAAACCCTCAAATACTAGCCCAAACACAAATTTTTGTGTTAGTTTTTCAGTCTTTCTAACATTCAGTTATACAAGACTAATCAGCTAATTTTGAGTATTTAAGTCCACAAAATTGTAGATTTTTATTTAATTTTTAAATTCAGTCCTAAAAAACTCAAGAGGAGCTTTTCACAAGGGTAATACATAGTCATAGGATAAGGAGGAAGGACCTTCAGCTGAAGGAGGGTGGGTTTCATTTAGCTGCTAGGAGGAAACTCCCTGCTGTGTGGGTGGCAAGGCACTGGAAGAGGTCGACCAGAGAAGTTGTGGACTCATTTCTCAAAGTGTTCAAGGCCAGATTGTGATGCCTTGGGAAGGCTGACTTGGAACAGAGACTGGACAGAGCTCAAGAATAAATCAGATATTTATTGAAAGTCCTCTAGGATACACCTTAGGGGCAGGACAGGGCCTGACCAGGGCTACACCCAAGGTGGATTTAAAAGGGTCACAAAAAAGCTAACCGGTCACAAGATATTACATTTTTATAAGTTTGGGTTCATCTGCATATTGGAGTTTAATTGTCCAAATACAGCTTCAGGTAGAGAGGTCTCATCCTTCTTATTTTCTTTTTTCAGTCCACCACTGTTTGTGCATTTGGGCCTAAAAGTTGCCCTTGGTCTTCAGCAGGAAAAGGATTTGTTTTGTCTACCTGCTCTGTGAAGAGAGCTTACTAACAAGTTTAAAATAAAGCTCAGAACTACACCCCTAGACAGCACAGAATCTGAAAAACATGAAAGATAAAACTGAAGGCATCGGGTGGAAGGGGCTCTGAGCAACCTGGTCTAGTGGAAGGGGCCCATGACACATGGATTTTGGAACTCGATGAGCTTTAAGGTCCATTCCAACCCAGTCCATGATTGTATGAAAACAGGTTAGAAGATCCTACCTTTAATCCCTGCCTCAGTGATAACTTTCCTATCAAAACTGAAGTAATTTTCAAGCAGCAAGTAGAAGTCACACCCATTTACAGAAACTTGCCCATCACCTATCCTCCATTAAGCTGATGATCATGTATTGTTTTGTAAATCACAAACTAGTAAAAACCCCTCCAAACTACCCCTGAAAACAAAAAAAAAGTAGATTTTTCCTGTAATGATGTGAATATTTCTAATACCTGATTCATTATATCACCTATGAGCTGTACACTAGATTATGAATATTCATATCAAGTTATATGCGTAATACACAATATAAAATATACACTGCGCATAATTTTGTAATTAGCATATGATTTTATAAATTATATAGTGTAGTTATGTAATATAGATTTCTACTTCATACAGATTTATGGGGGTTTTCTTTGCATATATTAGTAAATAAATGCAAGCATTTACAGGCCAAGAAATTAAAAGTACACATCAAAACACGCTAATCAACAACAAAAGAGAAGAGTAAATACCCCCAAAGTGGAAAGAAATCTCTTCTAGGAGCAACAACTGAGTGAAGACAAGACTGTTTTCTAGGAGGTCTAATATCAGGATTTGTTATCATTTAGACACCTGCTCTAATGCACTTAGTGTTTTGTGTGACATTCAACAAGATTAAGTGATCACACAACCTTTCATCTCAGCTCTTTATTGGAAATCTCATGACAAGCCTCTTCCTTGCCAAAAAATTGTCCCATGGTTCATGCATGATGCTAACTCCAGCTGAATGAATAAATCTGTTTACCTAGGCATAACAGGAAAAGTGCTGTTCACCAACTAAAGGATTCCCCAGGGAACACCTTTATTTTTTTCCTAGACTTCAGTCATTTTTCTGAACGGTTGCGACTCTGCACCAAAAGCGTGGATTATGAAGTTCTAAGACACTCTTGAGGCCTTTGATAGAATGGATAGGATGGGAAATATTGCTAGCTTTACGGTCAAGAAGTCAAAAAATCAAAACATCTATATAAAAGACACTAAATTGTATAAGTACTAATTACAAAATATTTCTTCTTTTTAAAACTTCTCAAAATGAAGACTAGCAGGTGGAAAGACTAGGAATTCAAGTGGCCTGAACCTAGAGAGTTCCAGAGCACAGCTGAATGTTGCACTTACTAAATGTGAGAATAATACAAGCCTCCCAAGATGTGGATGTGTGCCAACTCCTAAGTTACACCAAGAAGCTGCACAAGTGGGAATAGGACTCCATTTTTCAGTTTCTCATGACTGCAGAAAAGACATTCTACAACTATGACACCAGGAAGTAATTCATCACTTTTAGTGTGTCTTTAGCTAATACATCTTCTAAGCCAGTTTCTACCCAAAAGCACTTCAGCCCTGCCTTGGCTGCACCTGGACTTACAGTGACAAAGAGGGATCTTCAGTTTCTAGGCTGGATACAAGAATTTTTCAAGTCTAGTCTTTCTTTGTATATGACATTATAGGGTTTTTTATTAATTTTTATGCCAATATGTTTAAAGGTTCAGATTCACCATGAAGTTACATGGGAATGTATGGGAGTGGCCACATTGAGGCCTTTGGAAAAAATAACACTGACAGTCAGCATCAGCCAGGGAATTTTTCAGCATACTTCAACATGGACATCAGCTGTAGATAAATGATAGTTAAATGTCTTTCACACTCCCAACACAAGTGTCACTAGGAGCTGAGCTAAGCACCTGCTTTGTTCTGTGAAGTTAAAGCAGGGTAAATACTATGCTGTGCACTCTGAAGGTAAAATTCAGGTTACTGTAAACCCTCTTCAGCTGATGTCATCTTAGACTTGGATTCCAACACAAGACTCCCTTTTTTCAGGTTGAGCCTAAACTAATGTATTGAAAAAATAGCCCATGTCAGCACCCATAACAGTGCTTTAAAAGTCAGTTCCTCCACCCACTTTTTATTGAAGGCAAAGTGCATTTAAACTTAGATATCAGGCATTCAAGAACAATTTCCTAATCCATAATAATGAATTTATCCAGGGTGCATTTTCAGTACAGTTACCTGAAAAATGGGTTCCAGACCCTGCAGGAATATTCACCTGCTATAAAAAGAGACACCACAAGCATTCAGAGAAAAAATAGTCTGATGATTTTAGCTGCCTGCTCAGGAGACAGATCCCATTCCCAGTGAGCATGCTCATTTCCAGACTGCTGCATAAAGGGCAATGACACAGCAGCTTCTCAACTCTTCTTGTGAGCCAGGCTGAGACTGCTCATGTGCCAAGAATAAATTTAGTTAAAACCCAAATCATTTTACATCTACTACAGTTTAGACCACAACTTTTCATATTGAGTCTTGCTTAAATAAAAACACAAATTTAAAAAAGAACAACAGAACACAAAAGGAGGGATTTTTGTTGCTGTTTTTTGTGGAGGGGTGTTTTTTGTTGTGTTTTTTTTTTGTTTGTTTGTTTTGGGTTTTTTTGGGGTTTTTTTTGTTTTGTTTTTTTGTTGGTTTGTTGGGGTTTTTTTGCTGGTGGGAGGTGTTTTTTTGCTTTTGTGTTTGGGCTAGTTTGGATTTGATGTTTGTTTTTCTTCCTCCTAATTGTATGAACTGTATGCTAGGTTTCTGAATCCATCTTCATACACCTACCAACTAGAACAAAACAAAAGCTCGAAAATCAATGAAAGAAACATTTAGAAGCAACTATATCAGAAATAGCAGTGGCTGGTGTTCTGGCCTCAATTTGGATAAATTCTTTTTTTCTGAAAAATGGGCACAGGACTGGATGCATCCTGTTATTTTCAGCTTTTTCTGCAATCTGAACAGACCTCCTGGTATTGCACATTTGTCGGGATATAAACCTCTAGATTCTTTTAACATCTTTCCTGCTAAAATTACAGAGAACTCTTCAAAGTTAGTTTCTTTTTCAAGTTATTTTTCCATCCTTTACTATTATATTTTTTAATTAAATGAATTATATTAATCAGAGCTATAAAGTGTTCTTTGAAGAGTTTTATGACCTCTTCAGTCATCAAATTATGTTCTTCATTTAACAGCACGGTTTCTCCCAATAGTCTTACATTTTTATATTATTCTTACTGTTTAAGTGTTTGTTAAATAATGTTTGCTGCTGATGTCCCCAAAATTTCCCTCAACAAACTGATGCCTAGGCTGCATCAATTGTGCTGCGCTTTTCTTGAAACCATTTTTCCTTTTAATAGCTTGAGGATCTAGGATGGAGAAAAGAGCCCAAGGTTGAACATATGATTTTCCTTGCATCAAACCATTCATAACCCCAAACCCAAGAAGAACATTATACAAATCTCTGTGGTACAAGAAGCAATTCTTCTGAACACTTTGCAACAGATCATTTCCCTGGAGTCTGTTTTGGAAGGCAAATCAAAACTTGTCTCCATGTCTGAAAGTCTCCTTGAGCAGAGCCCAAGCTGGATAACAGCACTCCCCTCCTCTACTGCCTGCTGCTCTCTTCAGCCCCTGCTACCACCTGGCTCTGCCAATACTCACTTCATTTTTGTTCCCTTTTCCTACACATGGGTCTTAATTTTGAAGTCACTTGCTTAACTTTGTAAGGCACTTCCAGATACATTTGATCTGGAAAACACTTAAGGGGTTTGATATCCTTGGTTTATTTAGGGTTGCGTTTTTGTGGCATTTTAAACTGGTTTGGTTGTTTTTTTGTTTTCTTGGAGGTATTTTTTGGGGTGTTTTTTTTTTTTTTTTTTTTTTTTTTTTTTTGGGGTGGGGTTTTATTGCTAGTATTGGTGTTTGGGTTTTTACCAGGTTAAGTTACAAAACAGAATGATATTTCACCTGAGGCCTCAAGTCCAGAGCAGCACAACAATAAGGATCCACTTATCTAAACAACCACCAAGAGAGGCTGTTTCCATTGCTCCCTGATGCACAGGTGTTGGAATCAAAACAATAAAAGCCCCATTTCTGTGACACGGTTGCCTTAAGAGTTATTTCCCATCTGATTTTCAAACAAGAGTTGTGTTAAGTGACAGACAGTAAAACAGTATGGTATCTTCACCTAGCTTCATTTTAAACTTTGAATCTACAGAGAATTAGAAATGAAATTTAGATGTGAAAATATGTATCTTTGAAAACAAAAGGGTTTATGAGTTCCTGAAGACAGAAAACCCACTGATTATAAGGTATTTTTAAAGCATTATTCATTTTATAAGACTACATTTGGAAGTATAATTCAAGATGGGACTAAACAGAATATGTCAAAATCAAGCTAAAACATTTTAAAACTTCAGATATATTCTTTTTATTTACTTGAACCATTTCCAAATGACAAATGCTTGGCAAACTTAATGAAGTTTCACTATCCCTACATTTAAAACTGAGTTTGCCCTAGAAATCCTTACCAATTCTTCCAACTTTAAAAAAACTTCTTGTCTTTCATGACGAGTTTTCAACAGGAAGGAATCTTGCATGAAGCTACTCTGGAATGAGTCAGAAGGGAGCAACCTTATTCCTCAAATGACAACTCATTTTTCCTTCACCAAGGCTGAAACAACACTTATCTGATGGAGCAGCATGCACCACTCTGCCTCAGTCTGTCAGGTCTGAAATACTACCTTCCAATATATATTTTATATTCAAAAAGACTGAAATACTGTGGGGTTTTTTGGCAATTGAAAGATTTCAACTTAGTTAATATCACTTTAGATTTGAGTAATGCCTGTAATATAATTTTAGAATCACATGCTATTACTTTTTCTTGTAAGGGCCTGATAAATATTACTAATCTTCAGATTTCAAAGTTACTCAATTTCCCCAAAATACCACCTTTTATGATGTCTTTGTCCCACCTGACACCAAGCACTTAAATGAAAAGAAGCAATTGTTCTCTCTGAAACAGGGAAATCTAAACTCTGTGAGAATGAGACTTCATCTTCTGCACAATTTACTTGTAACGCGAAAAACGCAATAAAAACAAGCAAGAGGATTTTCAAGTCAAGTTAGGACTGACTTCATATGACAGAAGAACACCATAAATAGTATTTTACAGAGCAGTAGAATGTCTATTCCTTTCTATTTTGAGGTACTAAATTATGAAAGCAAAGATTTGGTTTGAGACAATTTAAGGGGGACACTCTAAAATGAATAACCTACCCTTCAGTTTAACCAATGCCTTTCTACTAATAAGGAAAAAAAACCAAATGCAAGCAGTGATAAGTGAAAAAATAACATTTACAAGAAAAAAAACCCAGAAATAGCAACAGGCAAAAAAAAAAAAAAAAAAAAAAAAAAAAAAAAAAAAAAAAAAAAAAAAAAAAAGTTAGATACAAAATCGTTCCATATTATTGAATCCCTGGGGAAAAGGGGGGAAATGGTGGAGTAAGCTAAGTTTACTCAGTCGAGGGCTAGAATTCCACTCACTCTGCACCAGTTCCATTTTCCCGCCACAGGCCCTTACGGAGAGAGCAAATTTTGGGGCACAGACAGATATGGAATGCCCCAGCATTTTGGGGTGCCCAGGGTGGCAAACATCCCCCAAGGCCACGTCTGCAGTTCGGCTGGGTCCGTGGAGATTGTCATTCCCCCAAAAAGGATCTGCTGTTCCACAGGCGCGGCGGAACGCGGAGTGTACTTGGCAATGAGGGTGCTGAGCAACGACACAAATTTAGCTGTGCTGGTGAAAGACATTATCGCCTTCAGCTGCCTTTTTTTGCCACCCTTCTGCAAGAGGTTGCTGCCCCCACAGCACAAGCCAGGGAAGGGAGCACGCTGCTCGCCTTGCCCACGCACGGGGGCAGAGCTGGAGCTGCTGCCAGCTCCCACCCGTGCGCGCCTCAAACTCCAAAATCTGCTCAGCAGCAAAGAGGGGCAGATCCAGATCCCCTGGGAGGCTGCTGAGCTGTCCCTGTCAGCACTGCTGGTGTGGCTGTCTCTACCCCGTGGATCAGCTGCCTGCTGACAACTTGCAAGGGCAAGGAGGACAGGTTTTAGCACGTCTCCCACCCGCAGACCTTCTTCATGAAATGGTAACCAAGAACTTTCTGTTTCTGTGAACATCCTTCAGCTGAACACTCCCTTTTGTAACTGGTCGTGTCAACAAAAGGGCAAGATGGAGGAATTTCAAAAGCTAGTAACTTTTTAGTATATATTAGCATTTGTATGAGTGTTTCCTTAGCACCAAATAAAGCCTAACGAAATCAGAGCTAATAAAATCTGAGTTTCATTTATTATCCTCAAAACTCCAGTAGTCTTGCTCTATTATATCATGCAATACTACAACTATGATACAGTACATACTACTACAACAGTCTGGCCCTGATAAAAAGAAACATCTGTAAAGATATTGGAATTTTCTTTGTGGGTTTTTTTTTAATGCAAACTAAAACGTAAGTTTTCCCATTGATACTTAAATTTTTAAGACCCTCGTCACTTTTCCTGCTCAAAGAGATGTTATTAAACTGGAGCAGGGTCAGCTGCTGCATGAAGAGCTTCCTCTAAATTAATATTTATCACAAAGAAAACTTGAATGGAGACTTTCTTGCAAGATATCTTCTCAGATTTGTATGTGATATTAATCACTCTAGCATATACTTAATTAGTGATTGTTAAAGAACAGACAGATTTAGTCACTCCAGTTTTGCAGGTGGGTTTTTCAGTAACTTTCCTCCTGAATGACCTGTGGTACCTGCCCTGTCCCCTACACACACAAATGGTATCAACAGCAATGACCATGAGTTAGGTGGCTACTTATTTATTTTCCTTAACTAGTCACAAATACAGTAGTGGCATGGATACAACAAAAGGGTATAAAACAGACTTTTCAACAATATCTTATTTTTGTCTCTTTAAAAATATTCTCCCTCTCTTCCTGGAAGAACAAGTTTGTAGATCAGTTTTAATAAGTCACTGTATCTACTTGATTGGATCCTTCGAGCAGCCAAGAGACTGTAGCTGCAAGAGATTCCCCTGAAGCTCATTTTGAAATTGAAAATATTTACTAGAGAATTGAAATAATATCATGGGGCTGAGAGAGATTTATCTATTATCTTCAAAGAATGCAATCATAAGTAGACCTTTATTTATTTCACATCAGTCACATTTGCTTTATCACTGTGAGAGATGCAGAACAAACTGATTTTAAAAAATGTCAGTCTCCCACCCACCAACTATGCTTTCAAGAAAGCAGTCTAGTACATACATACTTAACTGTAAACTAAAAATGCATTGTTCTTGTCTACCAAGTCTGAGAGTGACTAGTCTCAAATTCTCATTTGGAGATGGAGGGATGGGTTTTCCCTGCTGTTCATACAGAGATGGGACTGAGAAATGTACCACAAGTAACTAAAAAAGTTCTACCTCACAGTGTGAAGACCCAGATCTGCTAATAGACAGGGGGAGGAAGGCACAACTGCCTTTTTCCAGGCTGTGATTCCTTGGCAGCCACAGGCAGGCTCCCAGCTGCTACTGTGATCCTCTCTCTCCCTGGCACTTATCTGTCAGGAGCTCTTTGAGTCTGCTAAGCCAAGCTACTGACAAAGCTGTAAGTTCAGGTTTGCTTTCTGCTCACTCAGTGGACTGAAATGGCTCATTCAGGGTCACAGAGGACAGAGTGAAAGGAGCAGAGGCTGCACTAAAGGTCAGTGTTTATTCTTGGCTTTGCCATTTGTGGGGTGACAGTCACATCCTAAGCAAGCACAGATAGCAAGGGGTGACACAGGATGGAAGGAGCCCATGGCACAGCACACAAGACATACTGCACCCCAACACTGCTGCTCCTCAGGCATCCTTCTGCTTCAGATTTCTTGTTACATTGCCCTGTTTTCTTTTAAACAAAAAAACCAAAACAAAACAAATAGGAAAAAAGAAAAGTAATAATAAAAAATACTTCTAGGTGCAAAAACTTTAGCTCACCTTGCCTCAGAATATGACCTTCTAATCTGATGCTCATGGTACAAGCTTAATAGATTTTTAAATAGTGTCTAAGTGTAAATAGATGGTCCAAGAGGCTACTATTAATGTATCTTGGATTTTTTTTTTTTTTTTATTTCCTCTTATTGTAAATGCCCTTTGCTTCCAGTACTGGTTGAAATTTTGCCAGGCATGGAGGAACACACACTTAAAGAAATCAGTTAAAATTGACATAGATGGTCACCTCCCCACAGACTTCAGAGACATTGAGCTCAACACAACTCCCTAGAGAGAGGTTACCAATAAATTCACATATACTCTGTTTATGATGCATCCACACAGAGCAGGCTTCCTTCACCTCCAGTACTAAAAGGATTACTGCTCTGCAGGAAGGATTATTTTGAAAACCTGAAAAAGGTTGTGGCTGCTTCTGACTCCTACCACAACTTCTGTTTGCAGACACTCAGGGTTACCACATGGCATCCCAAACAGAAATCCCCAAAGGCTCCAAACAAAAAGCCTTTGTGCCACACCCACAATAACACACACATCCAGCTCTGCAGCGCCATGCAGCATCCCTCGTGTCCACTGCACTCAGGTCCCTGAGCCCCAGGCACAGGAGCACCAGCCATGCTGGCCCCCACACCCCCAGAAATGCTCAGGCACCTCTGGAAAAACATCCAATGGGTTGGTTTGGAAAGGAGCTTAGAGCTCATCTTGTTCCAACCCCACTGTGCCAAGGACAGGGACACCTACCACTGGACCTGGTTACCCAGAGCTCCCCATTACCATTCCAGGTTACCCATTTAGCTAAAGCAGCCTTGTCTTCAACACCTCCAGGGATGGGGCCTAGAACAAAGTCATAAAGTCAAGCCATCCTGACAGTTAATAAGGAACCAAATCAAATTCCACTTCTCAAACTACACTTCAGCCATATTTTTTTGCCAATAAAGACATATCTTGGTGTCTGCATACTAACAGCAAATTCCATTTTGGTAAGCTAAGTTTTGTTAGTTGGTGTTTTTTGTTTTGGTTTGGTTTTTTGGGGGTTTTTTTTCTCTTTTCTTCCCTTCTTGCTCCTTCTCTTAAAATTTAAGAATGCTTTTCCACATTTCATCCCTCTTCAAGGCCTGGCATTAAAAGGCAGAGATATCCCAGATATACACAACTAAAGAGCATGCAGTTAAGTTCCCTCCATATTTTACTTAATTAATTCCAGGGAGGGCAGGGAAAACAATCGGTCTGAATCTGGTGCTTTTATCTGCAGCACAATCAAGGCTTTTATGGCACACAGGAGTGAAAAGCACTCATGTCTCACCAAAACACTGCAAGCTGCTACAGTACTCAGCAGTAAATTCAGGAGCTGATGCCCTGGGTGAATTCCATTGCCAACATTTAGAACCACACCAATAGCTACTTTCAAGTAGTTCCTTTGAACCCACACACTTGAGCCTCTCAGCAGCTGTTGGTTTTGATTTCCTGCTGGTCATAGCCATAACTCCCATTGTGCAGAAGATCTGATCTATAGAAATCTTGGAGCCTTCTTTGCTGAAAACAGAGATCAATATGAAACTACCACTTGAGAAGATGGTTGCACTACAGAAAATTGTAGAGGAGAAATCAAGAGGTCCAAATGGAATTAAAAACAAGCATTTTACTAAAATGAGTACATAGAAAAGTTATGAATGGACTATGGGAGGGGGGAACCATGAGGAATTTTTAATCTTAAAATTTACCCTCCCATTGTATTAAGACTCTCAATCATGGTCTTTGAGAAATTCCCTCTTTTTAAACCAAGTTTGATATTTCTCTTTTGATACTATCAACATACTATAGAAATTTTAATAGGCTATTTGGAAAGATAATTTAAAATAATGGAGACAAATCAGGAGAAGATTAAGACTATGCATTCTAGTACCAGGTGTGCTACAAAAAGGTATCACTTTCTTGCTAGACATGTCCGGGGCTAAAACTCAACCCTCCCCACTCCCCCTAACATTACTCAGCCCAAAATCTTTTCCCTCACCAGGCTTATCCTTATCACCATCAATAATAATTTTCTGCACGGCAGAAGTATCACTAGGCTTGTAATCCCTGCCAGGCTGCTCTGGCAGAAAAATCACTCTCTGACTCTTAACAGCCTTAGAGAGGCTGTGACAAGCATGGCAGTGACATGTTGACAACCATTTTGAAATGCACAGAGCCTGTTATGGACCTACACTAAAAGAAAAAGTCATTTACTTTTCTGCTTTAAAAACATTTATTTTTAAAGAATTATTATTCCTATAGTTAAGTCAGTTAATTAAAAAAAAGGCTTTCCATCTCTAGCAAAGGAAAATACTTACAGAAAATGATGGAAGTTGGGATATATTGGTAGAGTATCATAAAAAATGCATCTAGAACTAAATGATTTTGGGTACTGCACTGCAGGGTCCAGGCACTGCCTGGGTACAGGAGCCAATGCAGATTCAGGAAGGAACTGAGGAGCATCATAGCCTACAACAGCCACTGTTACTTTGCATATTTCAGACAGAAAGGGCAAAATAAAGATGACTTCTATCAGGGCTGAGATATGTGCCACTACAACACCTTCAGAGTTTGGGAAGAAACACACATCAGGCTATCAATTCTGTACATCTCTTTACATTTTGGCTAAAAAACCCCAAAAACCTGCAATCACTTCAAAATAAAGAAAATTTTAAAGTTATACCAGGGCATAAGGTCTTATTCTGTCCTGTACGTTGAACATTTGACAGTACCAGCCACAAGCCCATATCATCAAAGCCCTTCAATAGCACCACAGGTAATTATTTCTGATTTACCACAGTAGGCAGGTCTTTGCTGAGCACAGCAGAGTGTAACTAGGTTTTGGAGAATGATCACTGGCATAGTTATGGGCTTAGGCAGTGCAAAAACTGGGGAAAAGTCAAATATGAAGGGTCTATCAGAAGTGGCAAAATTGATCTGCATAGCCAAACACAAGAGAAGAAAGTCTCTTTGTAGTTATGTATATTTTGAATAGAAGACATTATACTACCTTATAAAATTTTTCTTGAAAAATATTAAGAAAAACAGATTTCCAAGTTCTCCAAACATACTCAGCCTATACACTAACAACATTCTCTAAAGATGACCTGAAGATCCTTTTAAAAAAACTACAAACTACTCTTAAATTCTATTTTCTTTCATGTCAAAGATACAGCTGACTTCTTTTTTTTTTCCCTTTCTCTCTTTCTTCTCACTTCTTAAATTTTTGGTGTCCCTGTGGAAATAGTATTGAACATCCAGAAACTCATTATACCACAATTAAAAGCACTTTCATTACCTATTTCTCACCATATGTTCAAGTAATTACAATCAGTGTTAAAATCTTGTAATTATAGTTTGCAAAAAATTAACTGTACGACAGATATTTCTTTGCCTCATATTTTAGTAATGCTAGTTATTAATTATTTGCACTTCTGCCATGCCTAAAGGCCATTTCAGTAGGAAAATACATGTAGTAAAAAGACAGATCATGAGGGATCTCTTTTAAAAACTGGGCTGTATTTTTCTTAAATCCATCTCATCTAAGATCAGAGACATCAGGCTGCACAATTACCATAAAGCATTAGTAAAGGGTAAAGTCAGATTCTAATATTTCCATGCTTTGCCACATTTAGTTTGAATTAATTCTCAATTCTCTGACTTTAATACATGAAACATTAGAAGGACTTAGACCCTCAAGGCTACTTAAACTGTTACATTTCTCTCCTAGCCCTTAACTCTGTTGGGACTTTTTCCTCAAATTAAAGAAAAATGTCTGTCTTCTGCATGCATTTCTCATTTTTTATTTTGCTTCTTTAAATTCATGTTATATTTTGTAAGAGTTATAATAAATAGGGGGGGAAAAACCAATTTCCTGGATTTGGACCACTTTATAAAGAAACTACACTTATTTACATATATAGAACTGCACCATACCATATCAACAATTATTTATTATTCCATAAATAAATGAAATTAATCTTCACAGATTCCCCAGCAGAATCAAGAATTCACTTATCTTTTTACACTCAAATTAAATAGTAATTGAAAAAAATTAGTTAAGATAAAGTACCAGTGACCATTGTGAAGTGTATGTTTGTTTCTAATGATCAGACTTACTGCAGAGAAATCCTTATGACATCTGAATTCACATTTCAGTGTCTTTATTTCATACAGATGTTTTAACTGGTAATTTGTTGTGGTGGATGACATGCCTTTAGCAGCAACACAGCACAAAATTATGTCCTCAGAATTTCTGATTTTTAGCATAGATGAACTGTTCCAGAGAATGAAATCTCCTATTATGTCTATTCTAATTCTTATCTAATATTTATCTACAGTATCTGCATTTCCCTTCCCATAAGTAGGTTAGAAGGGAGTGCTGGTGGTTGTTTTAGCTTTAAATGACAAATGTCCAGGAAGAAATTTCTTTTAATTTTTTTCTGATATACTAACTTTTTCTGAATTCTTTAGTAAAATTATCTTAACACAAATGCATAAGAAGGTAATAGCAAAAGTTACCAACATACCTCTGCATGGACCTGATGAAATTTCTCTATACTTCAAAAAATCAACTAGCATTTCCTAATCTGCTGAAGTCTTAGAAAATTGTTTCCTATGCATTGGCCAAATATTGGCATATTCTAGCACAGTCTTCTGCTAATTTTTGCCACATTTCTAGCAGACACACTCTTAAAGCTGCACATTTGCATATGTGAATTTACATAGAGAGGGTCCAATCACAACAGAAAGGATGACTTTGACTTCAAAAATAAAACAGCTTCCAAATTTTCTATTCTGAAATGAGGACATTGACAAAAGCAAGATGAATTCACTGAACTCTCCAGTACCTCTAAAAATACATTACCACCAAAACTTGTTCTTAATGATGTATGATAATTTTTGGTCATGACCTGATTCTGTAATCATCCTGAACTCTGAACTCAAAGCAGTTCTGGGTATCAATGTTCATTTTCAGGCTTCAAAAAAGACCCCTTGGAAACAGTTTACAAATTGAAGATCATCAACTAAAATTTAAATTCTACCCTACATATGTATTATCAATGCCTGGAAAGTAGGAAGCCAGCTGCTCAATCCTTAAAAGACACACCTTAGAGACAACACACTGAAAAGGCACCAAAAGCATTTAGTGCACTGCATCCAGGATACAGAACACATGAGCCTAGTCTTATGGTTACTTTATTATGGACTCCAGTTTCACTGTGAAATTAATGATTATTCACTACACCGTGCATTTAGGTTTAAAAGCTTTCACATGCATGAGGTTTACTTTTAAGTATTTCTTTATTAGGGCTAATTTTCCCTTTGCAGTAAACTTCAGAAGCAGACATGACTGTTCAAAATGGGACTCAGGAGACCCTTCTCAAGCAACAAGCTAAACTAAACTGAGTACTAAAGAGGAACAATATTCCAAGGAGGAAGACAACAGTGGTAGGAATATAACATGGAACAGCAGGGCATCACTGCATGGCTCTATTCTGAGATGACCCCGTGCCAGGTCCACTGCAGCTCTTGGACTGAAACAATTTACTGGGGCATTCATTTCCTGCAGAGAGTTTCTCAGGAACCTCAGTGTCTAGGCTTTGACAGATGAGACTCAGTTCCTGAAGTCAAAGACGTCTCAGGAAACTGAAGTCTAGCATAAACCTACCACTGCAGCTCCTGGCGCTGCCAATGAAATAAAAATAGGGAGCTGCCTGAAGGCCCCTGTCAGATTCCACGGCTGCAGGGCTTGTCACCTTTCAAGAACAGAATCTGTGATGAAGAATACTGATATTTTGGGCTTTTCCATCTTCTTGCCCTGAGTAGAACTTGCCCTTCAGATGTTTGGTCCTCATCCTCTCAGCAACAGGATGGCTTCTGAGCTTTGTAGATGGTGATTGGGTTCTCACATAAGAAAAACTTCAGAGAAAATCAAAGTGGGAACAGTGGAGAGCATTTGAAAATTGTCCTCCACAGCCAGCATTACCCAGGTCACCATTTCAGTGATACCAGAGGGCTAAGACTATCTGGGTAACTGTGTCAGAAACACCAAATTTGGATATGGATTTACTAGAACTGGCATTTAGTTTCCTAAATGCTAAAAAGGTGGTACAAGTAATTATGGATAGGTTAACTGGGGGAAGGACAAAGACAGGAAAAAGACAAGGGTGCTGAAAAGAAGAGGAAAAAAAAAAAAAGAAACAACAAATGTACAAATGTCCCTTGTAATCAGGGTTGTCTGAGGATAAATGTGGCAGCCCTGTGTTCTGCAGATGTAATGAGCGTAGTAAACTAGACCTGCAGTTCTGATGATATCACAGGGGCTGAACCCATTTCTGCAGTCAGGAGGAGGATGAGCATGACAAGAGGAGACACTTTCCCCTCCAAGCACAGGGCAAGCACCCCAGGGGGGTGATGCAGCATCCTGTTGTCAGCTCAGAAGGATCAGTACCCACAGAATCAGCATCTTCTCAGTCATTTCCCAATATACTGCTGTATCCTGTCCACTTTTATGTTCTACATCTTCTAAAAGTCACACTTCAGGAAGGAGAGTGATATTACTGTAGTTAAAGCTGTTATGCTGTCACCATAAAAAAAGAGTATAATTAGATTTTCCATTTGATTTCCAGGCTGATTTGACATTCAGAGCATTTTTCTTGCTTTGGTTTATGATGGGTTCACACTATACAGAATTGTCATTCAATGAATGACAGATTACTGATTTAGTTTCATGATCTTTTATTGGGTTATATAGTCAGGAACACAGTATGAATTTTATGCTAGCTAATGAGGTCTCTGGTCTATTAAACAAGATTTCAATTAGGATTTCCAATTTTTTAAGACTACATACTTGAATTCACATTCAATTTACTTTTTAGTTTGCTGTGTAATTATGGCTACTTGTATCTTAAATAGGTTATTCCCATATTTAATGGACAGCACATATGATCTGGATCCTACAATTCTCATGTTTTTCCTGATTAAGCATCCAGAGATGTGAACAATCTTCTGACTTGTTTTGCCAAAGACGAAAGGGATTACTTTGTTTTCTGTTGCAGACACTCTCAGGATGACCCTTTCATTGTGGAGTTAACCTATCTGAATAACCAGCCCATTAAACTAAATGAATTGTCATAGCTGAATCTGACAATCCTGTACAAAAAGCTATTCATCAAGAGATTTGCAATGCAAGTGAACAATGAGAACCTAAAGCAGCAATATTAAGGTCTGTAAAAGTAGTGCCAATTAGTGCTGTAATATTTCTAATGTCACACTTTTGTAGCTGCTAATAGTGCCATTCATTTAACATGTTCCAAAGGACATGGGCTTAACCTGAAAGCTTTATGGCAAACATCATGGGCTTTGATATAGTTCAGACTGCAATTTTTCCAGTTTGTATTTTCAAAGATTAGCTAATCCTTCTATAAATTGCATGTTCAAATATAGCCTCTTAAGTACATGGACAAGAAACTCCCACAGCTGAATTATCCTTCAGTATCCAGCCATAATACATGTAATTTCCACATAAATCTGTAGTAACTCCAGCAACACATTAACTCTCCTTCTTACTGCCTCTCCCCAGAATGGTTCACTTTGTCCAAAGATGTCTTCAAGACCACTTTGTTTTGTTGGAAATGTGGAAGCTACAAGCAGAAGGAAGAGAGCCCACACCTATATTGTTGCTCTTGATTCTTTTCAGGTATCAGAAGTGGCTCATCTGCTTACTCCTGGTTTTATTGCCAGCCTTTTCCAAAGACTGTTTCTCAGTCCCCCAGGTGCTGGTCTGGAGTCCTCAGGATTCACAAAGTGCATCCTGTTGGGAGTCAGCCCCAGGATCTTTCGGGTTTGGTCACTACAACCTTCCCTAGGCCATGGGCAAGGTGATGTTTTCTCATCAGACACACACGGTCCCTGGAACAGCCTCTCTAAACATCAATATTCTCAACCTCAGTACTGCTTTCACATCTTTTTGTCCCTCAGGAGACCCAAAGCAGTAGATGGGAAGTACTAGAATACAGTTCTAGCTGACAAAATGTTAGGCTATAGCATTGAGTGCAAAATCTCACTCCTATTGATTACTCACTCCAACACCATGGATGTCTCAAAGAGTTTTTTGAGAGGAACTGAACCTCAAGAGAATAATCTTAAGTCCTGATCATGCTCTGCATTTCCCCATGCATGGAAGCAATGCTAGGGATACAAACCACTAATAATTGTCACCCAATTTACTTCAGTAGCAACTGTCTAAAACTTCCTAGAGAAAAACCAGCACAAGTAAGGCCCTGCCTTAATGCACTTCAAGGATGATACATGTGTGATTGAACTCACAGTGAGGAACGACAGGAAAATATTTAAGATTTAATCAGGCCACATTTTCCTTCCTGAGATTAGTTCATTAATCTCTGCATCTCTTCAAAGCTGTCACAACAGGATTTGTCTTCTCAGCTGTTTATTTGTTTAAAGAACAAAGAGAGACACATTAATAATTATTTTCTTTTTTCCTCCCCCCCCAGGTTGTCCAGAATATCTATAGGTTCTTCTAGATGAGGCAGTGTGTCCTACAGTCACTGAAGATATGTAAAATAAAGTCATCCTAATAAACTTTTGCCTCTACATGCCACTAGGCTGCTTTGGTAAGCTCAAAGTAAAACCAGATAAGAAAAAAATGCAATAGTCCATTATATAAACAACAGAAATTTTTCTTTCAAAAATTCTGAGCATTTCAGTAGTATTTTTTAAGGTTTTTTTCTTTTTCATTCTGAGAAAGAAAAAACATTTGATGTCATGTACTAGAAAAGCCAAAGTTTCATACATAACTCATGAAAACACCCTATACAAATTCCATAAGAGTTGTTCCCTTCTAGGTTCCCCAAAGACTTGAACATAAGCTAATGGAATGATTTTGTAAAATTACTAATAGAATAAGTTTTTTAAAAGTCATCAGTGAAAGCAATTTTCCTCCTTCTATTCATATTAGAGGAAAACTGTGCACTTATATTTGTTATTGCTATTTCTTTGTCACTAAACTACTGTTTGTTGGTTTGGTTAGCGATCAAATAAGAAACACAATTTATTTTTCATTTCAATAAAACAGTTAAAAACTTGCTAACTTTCTGCATAATTTAATATAGAATATTTATAGCTTCAAATGAATTAATCACAGAGGCAAATTACAGACATCATTAGTCAATTATGCATACCACCACAGGGCGTGCAAATGCAAGACTCCACTCATACAAGATGTCTTGAAGTGTTACTGAAAAGAGCATTAAAAACCATGGACTAAAACAGACTTGTCACAAATATCTGAAATTCCTTGAAGTTTACAGTATTTCTCTCCAGTGGAATGAAACAATTTGCCCACTTACCTCTAATCTTTTTGATAATTTAGTTTCTAACAAATCTGATGTGTTTGTAGAATGTAAATACAATTAGCTCCTCAAGTACAGACTGTTTGGGGGGTTTGAGCACCAGAAGCTTTAGCTGTATGTTTGATTAAAAAAAACTATTTCCTTCCCCTGCTGCACATTCCAGTGCAGTGGTAGTTCTTTGGAGAAAAGTGGATTTTGTGTTAGAAAAAATTCTTTAAGATACCCAGTAGAGCCAAGAACTTATGTTTAGATGTGTGTAATTAAAATCTTTATCTAAGGACCAACCACAACAGGGTGTTCTGCCAAGCTGACTCTCCTAAAAGGCTGGGAATGGAAAGGATGCTGAGACCTTCACAAGGCACATTGTATGCAAGAGTAAACTACCTCACAAGCAAGGAAATACCATCAACCTCTGCAGAAAAAAAGAGAAATAATGAAATAAAAGCTTTAGAATTTGGCAGTACAGCAGCACTACAAAAAGACGATGAAAGAGTCAACTCTGATTCACAAGTAAATGACACTACAGAACTTAGACTAAATTAATTTCATAATTTTTTTCCCACAGTTGTCCTTGTTGCCATCATCTTGATCCTCACAAAAACACAATGAAATCTTTTGTGTCTTTAAGTGATCAAAACACCTCTCCAAGGAAAAGGTTGTAGAATCACAGAATCATTGAGGTTAGAAAAGACCTCTAAGATCATCAAGTCTATTAATGCTGCATCAAGAGACAGAAAACTCACTCCAGTAAGCTGAGACAGTCAGGTTGTCACTGGTGCTGATCATCTAACCTCTGAAACAATACTGATTCTTCATGTTTTTCCTTAAGCTGTTTACATCAATATCCTCATAAATTATGCATTTATTGAGCAACACACTGATTTGTCTTAACTTGTCTGGAGAAAGACAGATCTGTGTTTGTGGAAAATTCCTGTTATAGTCTTCTTTTAGTTATTCCTCAAATCCTCTCCTGTCACCACTGAAATAATTCATAGTTTTTCAGTGAGGTTAAGGTCAAAACACCACAAAGCCACTCTGTCCTAATTCACTCTATAGACTACACTTTTAACCTTTATATTTTGCTTCTACTACTCAAACTCAGATGAGTTTTAAAACAATGATGTGGTCTTCTCTCCGAGGCAACAATATAATTATACTGAATCCAAAGCACAGAAAACCTCAATGAGATTAACTTGGGTTCTGCATTTAATCAGGTTCACATGGAATAGATTTTCACCATCTTCCCTTTTTCTACCCCCTTCTTTGGATAAGTTCACTTCTTCTTTTCTCCCTATTATTTATATAATCAGCTATTTTACCAGTCAGATATCTAAATGCAAAAAGATAAAACCATTAAGTCAGTGGCTGTCTGCCCAGTTCAGCTTTTGTATGAGACAGAATCACAAAGGTTGGCTACACTGTGTGCCTCTGCATCAGCATCTAGAAAAGCAACTAAGTATGACAAGGGATTTGCATTTCCTTTGGTCACTCCTCTCTGCGCACAGACTCTTTCAGGTGTTTCAGAGTGACCAGGCACAACTGAATGTTTTATATAAACTTGCCATGTAACTCTGAATTTGAAAACAATATTTCAAAAACAAATTTTCAACATTTTTTCCTTTCATTTCATGCATGAGCCAATAAACCAGTTAACATTAAAAATTAGTCCACCTAACTGAACTGCACAGGAAGGCACTAAATAACCCTGCAACAATAAGTGTGAAAAATGAACTTGTAAAGTTCACAGGAACAAGAAATGGAAGGTTGATCACAGTGCTAGTACTGAGACCCTGCACACATCCACCCTACTAGAGCACAGCTTAAAAGAGGTTATGTGTAAAAAAAAAAATCAGTGTTAGAACTGTGACTTAATTATTTTATGAGGTGTTTCCACATTCTGTATTCAACATGAGACAAATCTACTAAAAAGATAAAAAGAGGGAGAATGTCTTAGTTTTGCATAATGTTGTACCACTACAGACTTTGAGGAAAAAACTACAAAGTCACCTCTTTCATACAATTTTTTTGAGTTTTGGCATGTTTTACGCACACTTGAAAGCAGGCAGCTAAGAAACAGCTTTTTGTGACATCAATTCACAGTGGTGAAATTCACTACAAGGCCAAAAGTCTCTTTATTAAAAAAAAAAAAAAAGGAACATGAACAGATTAACAAGGAAGCTCAGCAAGCTCAGACTCCAGATTGACAGATCTTACCATGCTGACTTTTCTTTAAGCACAATTGTTGATAGAAAGAAAAAAGGGAGTAAGTTCATTGGTTGGAGCAGAAGGGAAAAAAAATTACTAGAGATGGTAAACTCACTTAAGAAAAGTCCTATAGGACATTAGATGGCCTTCATATTTGCAATTGCAAATTTTTTAACAAATGAAAAATTAAATTTCAGAATTTACAAGTACATATATTTACAGGGAAGGTACCTGCTCTAATATTTCTATTGAAGTTTGTCCTATTAAAGAATAATAAATAAACAGAGACATTCTTTCATCAAGTTAAACCAAATCTCTCCAAAAACGCCACCCTGTCAAATATCTAGGGTTCTACATTACAAGTTGAAGTGTTTGGGAATTTTAAGCTCAGCTTCAGCAACGAAGACCTTGAAAATCTCCCTGCAATACCAGCTTGCATTTTCAAGCCCAGTATTAAATTTAAATATCGACCAGGAGATGGCAGCAGTTCCCACTGAATTTATTTACATGACTATGAAATTACAGCATATTAAATCCCAAACAAATATGGAGCATATGCAAATTGTAAATATGAAATCATAAATCCTGCAGATACTCTTAAAACATAATTCTTCATCAGGGAACTGTATTATATGTGTATTTCTATTTTACTTGCATGGTGATCGTTTGCTTCTGGGTCACCTTCAGGAATGAATTAAAAATTGATGTATTTTCATATGTGGTGGCATATTCTTTGCCAGTCAGAAACCAATGATTTATTCCCTTATTTATAGATTCAGCAATAACACACTGCAGAACATGGAGTGATTTGTGGGTAGTGGTGGATAAAACTTCCCAAGTGTGATTTACTGCTGTAAGGAAATGTCCACAAGTCAAGGATAAAGGTAGGATACGAGTCCCAGGTATGAGGGTGTTACCAGTCCAAAGGAACTGGACTGGGGAGAAATAGGGGCAACCTAACTGTGCTGCTGGAAATAAGGAGCAGAGATCTAGAGAAAGTGTGAGGAGACCAAAACACAGGACGAGGGAGGAGCTCTCAAAGTTAAAAGCTCAAATAAATCCCAAAAAGCTGCTTCAAATCATGACCAGTGTGCAAAAATGTGAACAAGAAACACAATTATTCCACAAAACTGGGCCAGCAGACTTTATTGTGATTTTATTTTTCCATCAGTGTAGAAAGAGTGGCAGCACAGTGCAGCTGGACCAGAAGCACAACTGCAGCTTTGTGACAGTAGGAGCATGAACCAAAGGCTGGCAATATTTAATGCATCTCTTCCCTTATGATGGATCATAACTGACCAAAGGCCTTTTTCCTCTCCTAGCCCCAGACAGATAACACTGGCTTACCTCTCATGCTGGCTGTTTGAAGGCAGAGAGTTCTGTGGAACAGAGGTAAAGCCACGCAACAAGAAAAATCTGCAGTGCAGACCAAAGGCAGCCCCCAGCTCACGGAACAAGGACTGTTTCCCACTGATTCCCCATGGATAACTCTGCTTTTGCATACCCAAAGCATCTGAACTCTGATGGTTCTGTACAAGATTGCTCAAGACATGCCTTGGTGTCAGCCTCTCACTGACCTACATTTGCTCCCGTGATATTCAGTCTTTTCTTGGTTAGAGCAGCTCTCTCAGTGCAACAAATTTATGAATTCTAGAGGGGGAAAAACCCTAAACAACCAGGAAAGAATTTTCTTTGTTACAAGCTGGATCCTAGAGAACACCAGACTGGAGAATTTGTTTGTTACTTGCAGAAACAAATAAAAAAAGGCAAATTACCAGAGAATTCGGTGTGTAATGTCTTAGTTCCTTCCCTTCTGGATGGTACTGTCTTTGTGGTTCCTTAATTTAAGAAACTCCTAGCAATGTTAATGTAAATGAGAACATGGAAGTCAACCTTTAACAACTGAATGTTCTCACATTTTTTCAAATTGTAGGTAGCAAGACAATTGTGTCTGACAGAGGTTGAAAGGTTTAGCCATACTTGCAGATGGCATCTGATGAAAAATTATGTCTTCAGGATGACAAATCAGCAGCCACCTGCATTTTCTAAGGGTGAAAAACCTCCAAAAACTGCAGAATAAAAGAAAAAAAGAAACACCTCCACATCCTGATGCCTAGATTTTTTAAATCTATTTATTTTTAAATCTGAGAGTGCCTAATCTGTCCTACCTAATGAAGCTGGAAGCTTATTACATTATTCCCTTTACTAGTTACATGAAGCAAACAAATGAAGAGCCTGTCATAACATAGGCTAGAAAACCATCAATAATCTGACAGGAACAAGTTTTAAAGACCTCTTTGGCCTCATTATTCTGGCCAAAAGAAGAGACAATTGGCTGACACAGAGTGCTGGTAAGAGGAGGGTCATGCTGGGTAGACAGGTGGAAGCCTTCTGGAGAAGGGGCAGAATTTACAAACACCCCGTGTTCATGTGAAAGCATCTGCCAGTCCCTCAGAAAAGCAATGTATATCTCTGTGCCTGTCAGGGCTGTCTCAGTTTGTCTGGTCCCCTCCTGGCCACAACGAGTCTATGCAACGATGGAATCTTGCATTGAGACTCAAACTTCAAAGAATCAGGATTTTAGAGAAGGTAAGATTTTGGCTAAAGGTAAGCTTTGCTGGAATCAATTCAAGTAGATAGCTAGGCTTTACTGAAATTGGTAGTTAATAAGTAGTTGAAAGACACTGGATCTGGGATATCTATCCTGGATCTAAATAACTAATTCCTTGTACAAGCAGAGCTAAACAGCTTTATGTTTTTGTTTAGCTGTGCTTATAATGAGAAACAGAGAATCTGATAAACCAATACATCTCAGGAGATGTGTTTCTCCTGTGCTCAGAAACCCACAGAACAATCAGCAAGACAAGAAGCTAGCAGTCCTACCAGAGCTCATTTGTCACAATTGCATGGAAAAGGTAGAAAGGTCAGAACGAGGAAGACTCTTTTCCTTCCCCCTTTTACGACCCCTCCCCATGAAAAGGACCACTGGTCCATCTCAAAAAACAAACCAGGCATGCTTAACAGCTTTTTTGCTAATTACCATACGAAGCAGAGCACAGGAGGCCACAGGGTTATGAATATGCATTTGTATTTTGGGTATTCAACACTTCTGTAAATCAAAAAGCTTTCTAAGCAGCTGTGCCCGGTATTAAACACACACTTTCTAACTCTATACTCTTACAGAGTCTTTTGTCCATCACAGCTGGGTATCAATACTAGATCAATGTTCATATTTTAATAAATCATCATTTACAAGGGGAAAAAATACCACACGTTTTGTTCTGAGAGAAATCAGCTGCTGTGTGCTCGGGACAATCCACAACTCCTGCTCCAGGTGGGGGAAGCAGAAGCAGCCTCAAACACAGCTGCAGCTCTGCAACAGGTTACAAGGGAAATTAAAGCCCACAATTACACATCATGAATCAAAAAGGGGCTGTTGATACCTGCTTTATCACATGAGATAGACTTGACTAGTTTTTCCCAGAATGCCAATTTTTTTCTCCCTACAAACAAGGGTTTTTTTCCCATGTCCCCAGATTTACATTACACTGTAATTTGTAATTATCTTATATACCAACACTGAGAAGAATTAAGAATTCTGAGAATTTTTCCACTTTCTTGCCAGAAATAGAATTTTTAAAGTCAAGGTAATCTTCTGTAATGCATTTCACAATGTTCTCATCAGTGATGTATAATTACATGATTTCTGACACCTGCTTTTATTTGACTTCTGAGGTCAGTATTTTCCATTTATAACTCCTTACTGAAATATAAAACAAAAAATATATTCTAAAATATTTTGACAGTTTATTAGGCTGAAAATGTGACTTCAACAGAGCTTAAGAAAGACTTTTAAAAGTTCCTCTATTTGTCCTTTTGAAAGATTAAATATACTATATTAACATATTCTGAATCTTGACCACTTGATAACAAGAAAAATCTACTACATATTCTTAATATTAGTAATTGGGTCTGAGGCAGAGAAAATTTTGATAGTTTTTAAGTTTGTGTTTTTCAAACATAAAACTAAAGTCTTGTGGTGGATGCAGGTGCCTACCAAAATCACTCTGTCACTCCCCTCCTCAGCTAAAAAGGAGAGAAAAAAAATGTAACAAAAGGTTTCTTCTCCAGTCACCATCACAGGCAAAACAAAGTCAACTTGGAGAAAAATTACACAAATTTATTACCAGTGTAGGGTAATAACAAATAAACCCAAATCTTAAAAACACCTCTCCTTTTTCCCCCAGCCCTCCTTTCCCACAATTTTCTCTGCCTCTTCCTCCCCAGAGGCACAGGAGGACAGAGAAGCTATGGTCAGTTCATCACACATCTCTGCTGCTCCTTCTTCTCATAATCCCCTGCTCCAGTGTGGAAACCCTCCCAGAGGAGACAGCCCTCCACAAACTTTTATAATGATATGCAAATACTCAGACTTCCATGTCTGGGCAATTAAAAACTTTAGAACCACAAAAACAGATGCTTTAAATTCAACTTCTGTCTGGAAAGCCAATGCTCTTGTTTCCTTCCATCATTCTCCTCTCAACAATGAACAGGGATCTTCAGCAGCTTTTGCTTCCAGCACCCTGATGTAAGGAGCACAAGATCACAGAGATACTCAAATGGAAAAAAGAATTCCACCAAAACCTTAGGAGATCAATAACTCATTGTTAGCTTTCCTTAAGTAAAATGGCAAGTATCTGATTTATTCAAATAGGACAGGTAAATGAAAAGGGAAAACGCTTGTGGTGAAACACATCAAGATCTTTCTTTGCTGGGAGGCAACTGCAGATGTAAACAAGTGACTCAGCCTCCTGCTAAAAATGCTATTTACATCCCTGCTTTTCAAAAGGAGCCTTTTGTACAAAATGCACACATCATTCAGATTTACTGAAATGAAAAATAGATGCCCACTGTCATACAGCTCTATTGATTATGAGTGAAAACGTGATCTTTTTGCTTTAACTTGCCCCACAGCACTGGAGTTCCATCAAAGCATCAGAAGGAAATTAATGCTTTCATATAGAGCCTAAGAAAAATATGAGATGTTGCTCACTTTGCCCTCTAGACAAAGAGGTATATGCCAGTAGCTGAGAGGTAATAGCTTTCAGAAGAGAACATGAACTCTAGACTTTTATTAAAATCATTATTTAATGTGCAAAAAATAATGAAGCCACAGCCTTGGCATTTAAAACAGCAATTTGTAGTCATTACATCTTAGATCATAAGGCTTATTTTGTAAAAAGCCAGTCTTTCTCAAATTAAAAATTCATCATCAACTCCCACAGATTATGTAGTCCTTTAAATGATGCCATTTCATACAGATTTATTCCAGCTAAACAAAGAGCCAGTAAAGTGGCACACATAAAACATCAATTTCACTGCTCTCTCTCTAGAAAAGACCTTTCTACTCCTTAGACTGTTAAGAAATCTCACAGAAGAGTTGACTAATGCGTGAATATTTTAGTAATTTCACCTTCCAGGGACATTTTATATCTTAATTTGTCATTCTCCTTACCCCCACTGTAGACTGAACTGCAAAAATAACCTTCCACAGAAGGTTTCTTTCTTCTCTTTTCATACTTAGAATGGCAGTCCACAAAGTGAATGACAGTAAGAAGACATCAGCTAGCCTAAGTGATCCCTCTAACTGATGAGCATTTAATCCATTATGAATATTAGATTTTTGATGGAAAAAATAAGCAGTTAAGACCTGTTCCTCTCCAGTAAAAATCCTGTTAAGAACTTGCATAGAAAGATGATGCAGCCCTACATAACTGACGTGTAATTAATTCTGTTTGATTTTCTTTAGGCACAAAGTGATTTTTATCAGATAAACCCTTTGGTCTGAAAAGAACTTGCAAGATCACACACCCTATGCCTTACTAGTGGAAGATTTTACTCAGTAACTTGCAGAGGTGTAAATGAGATTTACATGTGTACCAGCAAGAGAACAAAAATGCACTGCACGTTTTCTCCCTTTCCTGCTTCAAGACTTCCTTTAATTACCATTTGAGCTATAACAGTGTCAAGAAGTTGGGATGTCTTTTGAAAAGAACATTCAGAGAGTCAGTTCCTCCCACAAATTATTTTAATACATGGACCTGAATGAGCACGTAACACCACCTGTAATTTAAACGTTGTGTTGAACAGGCACGCTGATTTCAATCCCACTCCTCTTTTCAGCAGAAACAATATACTTAAATTAACGTGTTTCAGAGTACGTCCTCTACTGTCTTCCAAATGTCTACTCAAAACACCTCTCCCACAGATGGCAAGGCAGCTTTCTCTACACCCTTCTGCAAACTCTACACCTACCAGATAAGATTTTAATTAGGGTCTAAGCAAGGGGCTAACAATGTTTTATCAAGGGACTACAACATTCATTTGTTTCCATACTTTCTGTCTAACTAAAGGGCTTCCTCTTTAGCTGTATCTGCCAACAGCTCTATCCTACACTTAACCTCCTGGGGCATAAACTTTCTATTAAGCCTAAAGAAAAATGTTTTACTCAAGTTTTTCAGAATCCAAAAATGTTGCATGAAGCTTCACAAGAGACCAAAAATTACATTGCAAAGCCAACAGAGCCCACACTCACTAAGCTGTTTTTTCCCTGACATTTATACAAAATGTAATTCCAACTGGAAAACAATTTTTTAATAAAGAAAAAAGAGTGTGGGAATCTGGAATAGGACTACAATATATGCAGACTCCATAATATAAAAATATGGTTTGATGCATGTTTTGCTTAAGAAGCAGGCTGGTGTATTTTTCGTAACAACCATTTCAGGAAGTTAAAAAGAAAAGGAGACAGTCATGACAGTGAGTTGGCTGAAAAAAAATAAATTGAGGTCTCTGATAAGTTCCTATAATCAAATTACGCCAATGTCGATCCAAAACCAGAGTCTGAAAAATCTCCTTGAGATACTTAATGAAATATACCACTTCAAGGAAAAGTGAAAGTTAGGAAATTTAATCAATTCTGCCAATTGGAAAGATATAATCTCATGGTTACTCACACAATACTTCAATTTGAACAGTTTCAGAGTGAAGTTGACAGAGCCCTGCACAATCTCAGAATGCTACTCCACAGGCATCAATGAAATGTAGCTCCATGCTTTATCAATTCATCACCAATGGATCTTAGTATCTTTAAAGGAAATATGAATATAATAAATCTGTATCCAAAAAAAATCATAGAGAAATTACAAAAATAAAACTTAGTCAGGAAATTCTATCCTTAAGAGTTTTGTTTAAAGCCTAAAAGTCTACTAAAGTTTCTCCCTCCAAATTGTTCAAAAAAAGATAATGAATATTGACACAATCTGTAGGATAAAAAAAGTCACCTCATCTGGAGGAGCCTGCTGTCTTGCAGGGGAGACTGGCAAGCTTGCCCCACTCTCAGAACTGTTTAGCATGTTCTTTACCCCTACACAAAATGTTATAAAAAAAAATCTTACAAGTCAAAGAACCTCTCCTGAATATATCCAACAGAGTGCTGAATCCTCCAAGATGAGCATCTATTTAAAGATTTTACATGCTGTTCCTCATACACACCTCCTAATTACCTCCAGTTATATCACCACAGACTGAGGCAGGCAGTTGTACAAGAAGGCTGCTGCTCATTTTTTAAAAGAAACATCTTCATATGTTATCCAAGCAGCAAACAGATAAAAATTCCCCTTTCATACTGCATATGGCTTGTTGGGTATCACTGCTATGGACTTTAATGTTTAGATTCCAACAAAATATTAAAAATCAGGCTCTTTTCGCTGTAGGAAGATCTGTTGTGGGATTTTTAAGCATATAAACATGAACAGCATTGATAGAGCTGTGCTATTTCAAAAGAAAAATGAAATTATTTTTAGAACCATAAAAAATGGGTTATTCATTAAAAGTAAAACACTGAATGGGTCAGGCAGGCTTTTATTTTCAGTACATTCTTTCTACATTGAGCTTACCTTTCCTCCCCAGTTCCAGCAAACATTTGAAATTATTATGTATTCAAGAACAGTGTATTTGCTGAAAAACAGACATACTTCTTTAGCTTGAAACTTCAATTTGTGGCTGAGTGATTAATGTCATCCAGGTCTTGCAATTACACAAGTTTGGATGTCACCCAGGGGGTTCAGGTTGTCATGCCAGAAGAAGAACCTATATTTCTTCTCAGTTCAGTGCACACCAGGGCATGTTTCCCTGGATGGAGTACAGGCTCCCTCTATAGCTGCAGTCTCACAGCCAGCACTGCCTGGGCTGACTGCAACAGCTTCAATTGACATTCCTGTTTCTCCACTGCCAAGTAAAAGCATGAGCAGCCATTCCTGCATAATCTCTGTTGTATCACCTGCCTTCCAATTACTGCTCTCTGATTCCCATCACAACTGCTTGTTCAGAGGTGGTTGCTAAATACAATCCAGAAATATACCACAATAAAAAGTGATTAATCAAATACAGAGTTTATATTTAGTAACTTCGATCAAGTCTTGCTTCACATTACCATTTCAGATGAACCCTTCTTTTATTGCAGACTCATTAATATTCTGTTAATATCATCAGTCTTAATTAACAAGCAGTACACACCTTTCATTCTCTTCCCCATGGTTTATTTTTTGCACTTGTGTTTTCACAAAGTGGATAAGAGACTATTTGCATCTCCCACAGCAATCATGTGAAACCCTGACACCCCACTAGTCTTTTAGTCTGTCCCAGGCCAGGATTCCCAAAACCAACATCTGGCCACTCTAAACCAGGTGTTTGCTCTGCTGCCAGGCTCTGCCCGCTAAGAGGGGCTGTGTTTCTAAGCTCAGTTTGAAATTTAAAGCGCAGAGTAACCTGCCTTAGCCTGGCTTTTTCCAGAGGGATGAGATTCCTGCCCACATTTAACTTGCTGACCTCTGCACTTGAAGTTCCCCCTGCCATGCCAGGCAGGTGAGCAAAAGTGGTGGGTTTGCAGTGCTCAGGCCAGCTGTTTTTGCAATGAGCAACGTGCAGAGGGACTGCAAGAAACACTGAAGAAAAAACTTCCTCATCTGTATCCCATCTGCCCTTTACAGTCTGAGTGCTTCAGTCCCATTTAATGCAAAGTCACACATGCCAGGTTAAACCCCTCCTGACAGTTGTTGGTCTTTGACCAAGGTAAAAAAATATAAAATGGGAGAATGTGATTAGTTAGGGATGGCTAAAAAGGTGTTTCAGTCAACTCCCACTTCTTGTGAGCAAGTGTGTGGGCACTGAGGAAAGCCCTGGTGAGAAGGTTTTGAACTCCTCCCAGGATAGAGAGATCAGGCCTCTAAATAACTTCCTTGGCTTTGTCCTGCAGGGGCCTAGAGTATTCATATACCAAATTAGAGGATCTCTGGGAGAAGCTAAAAGCTCTCTTGCACCCAGGAGGAGAAACTTGGATTCCCTCCTCTCTCCCTCCCATCTGGCAGCAGCATGTTGGACACCTATGCAGATTCTCTGCTGTGAAAAAGTCATATTGTGTGGCTCTACGCAGATATTTACTATATGTAATATGCTAGGTAGAAAAGTTATGCTGTATTAACATTTGAATAATATAGTGAATGTAGTTTTGTAATTAACAATAAGTTGTAGTACAATAGAAGCTGTGTATGTGTAACATTTAAAACTTTAATTAGAGGATTATAGAATGGCAGGGTTGGAAGGGACCTTAGATATCATCCAATTACAAGCCCAGTGCCATGGACAGGGACATTTTCCACTAGACCAGGTTGCTCAGAGCCCAATCCAACCTGGCCTCGAACACTTCCAGGGATGGGGCAAGCAAAGATTCTCTAGGAAATACATTCCAGCATCCTCACCAGCCTCCCAGCAAAAAATCTCTTCCTCCCTTCAGGCACTGGAAGGCCTCAATTAGTGCTAATAGCTATCCCTTCATTTACTGAGTGTGTCCATTTCACTGAAGCCTGGTTACATTTATGGGACAGTGCAAAAGACAACAAAAGTTGCAAACCTGTCTGGGTTCCAGTCCACCTTCCCACCCAAGAAAAATCAAGCTCTTGATGGTAATCCATCAATTTCTTAGCAGTGGTAGGATTTTCAACTACTGCAGAATTGTAATTCCTTGCAGAAACTGGAAGTGTAACCTACTTGCTAGTCATATATACTGTCATTACCATTAAAATTAACATTGAAGTGAAACCTATCTACAATACCACTAACAACAGCAAATATCAAAGTGCAAAAAATCTGATTTAAGATGTGGACAATGGACCACCAGTTACAATAAACACAGTAGCTAACACGTTCAGTTTAATTTTATTACCATCATGTGTAAGACATCATCAAATAATCACCAAAAAGACTTAGGGAATGGCCACAAGTCTATATTAATTTTTATGGCAAAACATCTAGTGGGAAAAAAAAACGGAAGATTTGTAACTGGCATCCAGCTACTCTAAAAACCAAGAGCTCAGCTGTCTCAGCCTCAGGGCTGTTTGTATTCATGACTGCTGCAATGGCCACAGAAGTCTCATCTTTACACACAGCATGACATTTTTGCAGATAACAAGGCACTGGGGAAGGGGCTGGTTCACCAGAGGGTTGTGCTGCCATCCAGGAGAAGAACCCCAACAGGCTGAGAAATGTTCTGGCAGGAGCCATACAAATGGAAAATACAAAGGATCTGATCCATGGGTGTTACCAGATAGGGGAGGCAAAGAGAGGGCAGCCAGGCTCTTGTCAGTGGTGCCCAGGGACAGGAAAACAGGAGACAGAAAATAACTAAACAGGAGCAATTGCACCTCAACACAACACTCTCCTCCTGCAGAAGTGGTCAGAAACTGGAGGAGGTTCCTAGAGAAGTTGTGGAGCCTCCACACCTCTGGAGATACTCAAAGCCCAGTGAGACACAGCCCTGAGCAGGAGGTTAAGATTATACAGAGGTGCCTTCCTGCCTCAAAAAATCACTCATTAAAGGGTTATCTCAGCTTACTCCTTTCACTGTCCTAACAATACTCACCAACTACAGTAAAATAAACAGACACACACATACCACCCCCCATAGGAAAAAAGCAAAAGCCAAAAAAAACCACCACCCCCCCACCAAAAACCCCACACCCAAAGCAATAAAAACAAAACAACCAACCCTCCCACCCAAACCAACCAAAAAATAATCAACCAAAAAAGCCAAACAAACAAAAAAACCCAACTAAATGACAGCAAAGCCCATTGAAATTCAAGAAATCTTAACTCAATGAACTTTTCTATTCAAGGACTGTAACTGCTGGGGCAGGACAATTAACCCATTTGTTCATTTACACATTTGTAAATCCATATAAGCAAAAGGTATTTTCCCCACTGAACAAAATCTGTATTTTTTCTCTTTCAGTTTTCTACAATTACAGAATTTGATCCAGCTCAAGAAGAAAAAGATTTGCAGATGATCTCCCTCACACCACTTCAAGGAAGAATGAACACTCTTAGCAGCTAAACATAAGCCATAAAACCTACCAAGCCATCTAATAAAGTAAGAAGACTATTCCTGCTGTACACATCACTATCCTCCTTGGGAGCTTCCTCTGCTGAAGCCAACTATAAAACAGACTTAATATCTAAAATTAGCCAACTGAGAATTTCTTTCTCCCAAAGCAATAAATTGGTTTTACACTCAAAACCAGAGAGAGAGTTGTTCCATGGTTTGAACCTCTATTCTTAATATTCTCTTGTTTGCTTGGTGGGTTTTTTTCTTCATTCTTGGTTTCTGTTTGATGACAGAGGTTACAGAATCAGATCCATCAATGTGTTGATATTAGTAAGAATGTCTACCTGATCCAAAACACTATTTCTCAATAATGACAACACACACAAGCCTTAGGAAGTAAGGGGGGTTTAAACAACATACTCTACCAAGTGAGCTGTTCCCAAAATACTGGCATCTAAAAGCATGGTTAAAAAAAAAAAGATGAAATTTAATACTTTTACCTGCCATCAAAAGCAGTTTAATAGTCAAGAGAGGAAAAATAGTCCAAACCCCATTAGCACCCTCCTAGGTGGGAGGTTTGTTCACTACCTGCAAGCACACAGCCTGGAGTAAGATTCTATAGGCAATCCATGATTATTCACCTGTTACACATAAAAATCCCCTCTTCCTTGTAGTATAACATTGCTAAAAATATTGTTTGCTGCTAATGCCAAACACTTGTAATAATATGCTGTACTGAGGAAACAATCTCATGACAGCAAAAGCAATGATAATAATATATTCACTCTCTCAGAGTTATCACCCTAAGTCATCCAGAAAACTTCATCTGCAAGATCTATGTTGTTATCAGCATACAACAAAGATAAGAAACCCCTAAAAATGCATAGAGCATCGCAGCAAACAGGTGGAAGGTGCATTTGACAGAAGAAATATTGGCTGTTCCTGTGTCTGAAATGCATTCAATAATCTTCCCCAATGATTAATACATCCCGTGTGTGAAAGCCTGCATAAAAGACCAAGCAACAGCTGTAATTTACTGAGGGAGGTAGGACAGCTCAGCAGTAGAAGCCATCCAAGTTGTAAAATGACAGTGTATTAGTAGTTCCCATCCATTTAATTACAGTTTAAACTTTCCAATATGACACAGTAATAAATTGAAAAATGCTGCATTATTGGCTATTTTTTTTGTTTTAGACAGATGTTGTACATGGTATATTGTGGACCTTTTCCATCTCTTCCTTTCTGGCTGGTTATTGCCTGGCTAACAGGATGTTTCATTTTAATGAAAAATACATTACTGCATTAAGATAAGGTCATCAGTTCTTAAGTTAAATGCAATTTCTGTAATAAAATTAATTGCATAACCTACATAAAATTTTTTTATGTGGGTTAAAGACTTTTAATTACTACCTAAATTTTGTTCAACTGAACATTTAAATGGAGTATTCACCTGTAAAAAGAATGTATAGACTGTGAAATGCCTCTACAGTTCTTCACAGCATGCCTTCTATATGTTCCACTGTAATACAGAATGTTGTCTGCATTGTTAAAATCAATTCTTGAGGAAGGCTGAGGGGAAAGAGGCAGAGAAAAAAAAAACAAAAAAAACCTGCCAGTCTATGAATTATGAAAACTGGCTTTGAGACTGGACCTGACTGCTCAGGGCCATGCCCAGCTGGCCTTGGGGTATTTTTGAAGATGGAAACCTCACAATCTGTCCAAGTACCCTCAAATACAACATTATAGAGTAGAGAATCATAGAATATCCTGAGCTGGAAGAGAATCACAAGGCTCAAAATCCAACTCCTGGCCCTGCTCAGGACCCAGAATCACACCATGTGTGGTTATTTTCAAATTCTGTTTAATTCCACATAAATAGCAATTATTTGATATAGTTATCAAATTGCCACTGCAACAGGAGCTAGAGCTCAGACAGAAGCAACCTTTGTTTATAAAAACTGGTATTTTTCCAGTCATGTTTGTACACTTAGCATGAAGATGAACAGCTCTCCCATGAAAGACAACATTAGAAGGACTTTATCCCACTAGTTACAAAGTTCTTTTGATATGTGAAACAAAACACTATTAAATTCTCCATTTCATTCAAAAACCAGAAATATAGCCCTGTGTTATTTATGCCTTGGAGGACTTGGATGGCTGTTACCTGAAGCAACAGCCCCTTTCTAAAGTCCTTCTAACATGAATTTCTATAGGTTAAAAGGGTTTTTTCCCCCAAGAAATAAAAAGTTCTTCAAGAGAACTTTGTTTCAATCAGGATTAAATTTGTGGTTTTTTTTTTTTTTCAATTCAGCTCCTGAAACTCCAAAACAAGAACCAGGTATGACTTCATCTCTATATTAGATGATATTGGACTGTGTAATAATGGGTCCTGGGATATGAAGAATAGATTTATGGGTTAATTTACCGCTTTTACTAGGATATTTTGAGTTTTATGCCTACAACTCAATGCATATTGTTCAGCCAACTGATTTATGAAAAAAATATTCCTATACTAATTTAAATGTGGTTCCATACCTCAGAATCAGATTAAGTTTGACATTTTACACTCTCTTCATTTTAACTGAACTGGATTTTGTCAACAGAAAAAACATTACCATCTATAGAAAAAAGAAAAAATTCAGAATGTTTTCAATATAAGAAGTTTAGAAATACTTTCCTTTTGTTCCAAATTCCAAAGCCAGAATTGGTTTTCCGTATCTTCAAACTTAATAAATTGGTAGTTTAACTAAGTGAATGTATAATATTCTATGGCAGAGACGTGGATACAAGGCTCTCTACAGTATTCCTCATTGTACTTTCTAAGTGTATTCTAGGAATTAAAAAGAAGAAACACGCTGTCCCAACTCCAAGATACTGGGGAATCTGACTTCCTAATCCTACTCAATCTGAAATGAAAACCCTATTTTAGGAAACATACCTGGCAAATACACCAAAACCAGCAGCAAACAAGAAACAGTGTTTATGAGTTTGTTTTTGTTTTTGTTTTTTTTTACTTTTCGTGCATTTCTCAGTCAATTAAGCCCATTTTTCTTTCTTCTGACTTAAAGGCATTTTCAAGTTTTCATACTGTTTTTACATTCAGAAAATAACTTTTTTAAAATATAAAACTAGTGAATTTTCCTTACAATCTCCAATTTTTGACTACCTTTGACACACTGAATGCAAATTTGCATTTTGTTGTCTTGAAAACAGGGGTTTTTTGGTTTTTTTTTTTTTTGTTGTTGTTGTTGTTGTTTTTGTTTTTTTTTTTTTACACAATCATCTTTTTGGAGCTCCTTCTTCCTTTGGTTGGCTTCTCTCAATCATTTCAACCAAATCAAAGTTGAGTACACAAGTTTGACTTAATGGTTTTGGAATGTTAACTAAGTTACTAAGTTGGAAACTAATGAAATAAAAGCTTATAGAAGCAGACAGTACTGCAATTATTAGCTGTTTCCAAAAATTTTAGTCCTACATGTTTTCAGCAAGTTGTTGAAACTGAACAAGTGTTTTTAAAATTGCTTAAAAATATATTTAATGAGAAGTTTAAAGAGATTGCTGGTCATTCAAAGGATTTAAAAAACTGTACCCACATCCTTTTGGCTACAATACATTCTCATTCCCTTATCAAATTATTGTCTGTTGGCTACTTTGTTTTGGTCCCTTGCCCAGAATAATTTACCCATCAAAGGAAATTTCACAGGTGCAAGATCTACAAGGAGAAACATTTCAGGCATTTCTAATGATAGTCAAACCTTCTCTCCACAAAGTTTTTAATTTAATAAAAAAGTTTGTATCTCCATATTGTTTTGCTTGAACTTTGATTTTTTTTGACCAAGTATTTAGACCAATTTTTCTCCTCCTCACATGGCTCTCTCTTTTATTGAAGACATTGAGCCCTCTTTTCCAAGCAGAAACATTTCAAGGCATTGAAACTCAGCTCCACAGGGGAGGACAACATAAGCAACATGAATGAAGTTATATTTAAAGTGCAACTAACCTAGGTTTCACATATATTCCTGTGGAAATTATACCCTCTGAAGATCTGCAAAATGTCCAAGAACCGTGCCCAACACTTACTCCTTAAGCCTGCCAGGCTTGCTTTGCTTAAATTTGCCTTCACTCGTGTGGAACTTTGTTTCCACTCACTTCATATATAAATTAGTGATGAGCTGGTTGCAGTTAATTTGTTTTACTTTTGCAGGGCAGAATTGGTTTTCCAGGGTAACAAGGCGTGGTTTATCCAATCCAAGCACAGTTTATCTAACGTGCATTAAAATGGAGTACAAAAAGTTAATTTGGATGCAAAAAAAGTTGCCACACAAACAGAAGGAAAAGTGTAAAATATATAAAAATGACCAAATGGCTCCTCAAGTGAGGATCCCACCCAGTGGCAGAATGAACAGATTTCCCACACACCCATGGAAATCTGCTTCAGGTGTCAAGCTGACTACACCAAAAGGTGAGGAAAGGAGAAATCCTGAGAGAAGATCCATTTCCATCACCTCCATGAATTACAGGAGCATCCATTTCCCTGGGTGGCCACTGCCCAGCTAGGAGGGATATTTCCAGATGAAACTGGAGGGCTTTGGAGCCACAGAAGCTCATGGCACAGGGTCTGCACACTGTGCTTCCAGCAGAACATCTCCTGATGAGAAATTCCACCTGATCCCATCCTGGAGATGACAGACCTTGTGTAAATTGATAGATTAGTTCTTAAAGAAAGTAATTTTCTCCAGAGATATGACAAATTGTCCTCTTCTTTAACTTCCCACATATTTATGAACATATTTGTTCAGGACAGGGCTACAAATCTAAGTTTGCCAGGGAGTGTTTTAATTTCCCCAGACTCCAAAGAGCAGCAAAGCTGGCAAACCTGATTGCTCTGTCTTTGATCTTCTTTACTTGCAGACCAGCTGGAAGAGATTAAGCTCCTTTCCCATTACTTAGTCATTTTAAGTGATACCCTACAATTCCCAAAGGTAAATGCATTAGGCTACTGATCAGTCTAAGAACTTTAAAAAAAAAGATTGGAAGATTTGTAAAATACTGTTAGCTTGTGCAGCCCAGATTAGACTTTCAGAAACCCTTTGATAATTTAGGGGGATAACTCCTATTTAACCAACATCTAGAGGGAATTCAGAGGGCTACTTTTTAATGTCATGTAAACTGCTTTGTAAAATGATTACTCCTTCTTCCTATATTTCATATTATGTATGTACTTACTTTGTTATGGCTACAAGAAAATGTATGTAGAATCTGGAAAGGGAAGAATCAGTGCTAAATCAAAATCCTTAATTTTAGATTCATTTTAATTCGAACTAATGTTTAATTAAACATTTAAATGGTGCTGTGAAGCAACAGTTTAAGGTTCGCAGGAGCTGCACCATGTCCCCAAATACTCCATGTCCATTTGGGTATCCCAGACCCAAATACAGGAAGCCCTAGGAAATCATTGAATCCTTAATGAAACTACCTGAACAGCTCCCAAGTAGTATATACATTTTTCAACTTAACTGCATTTATAGCCTTCCAAAACCATTAAATTGTCCCCAGGGGAGCCACAGGAAGCAAAGGAAGCCTTCCAAAGGAAGGAGGGGTGGTTTTTTCCAATGCTAGACACGGTGACAACCATACAATATAATGATGGCAAATATATGGGATTACTGCCAGACTCTCATCCAAGACACACTGATGTCTTCATCAAATATGTTCTCCAAATAAAATTCTATTATGCAGAGCAAAATGAATGCTATATTATGGATTTTGGCATGAAACCACAGTGATTTTTAACTCAGTTGTCTGTCGTGAATCAGGATATTAATTGGCATATAAATTGTACAGATGTACATTCTGCTTTGAGTGACCTTTTCCTTTCAAGGTCTTACAGAAACATCTGTCTCTAAAATGGCCACTATAAAAACAACCAAAAAAACACCTCACAAGCAGTACTGCTTAGATTACAAATATCTGTACAACTTACACTTCTTGAAGTATTTGAGCATTTCCAATGGCTTTTCAAATACATCCTAATTTAATGCAAGAGAAACTTACTTCCTTTTTACAATTCTGATTACATCACTAAAAAGCCCCCTTTGAAAGGTATAAGCAGATCATTACTAAAATGTGCACCTATAAATCCCAGGTTTAGTGCTTGCAATGGAAGCTGACACAGTTATTCCCCTTTCTGGCTCCCTTGGGAGAACAGACTCATTTGGGAACCACTACCTTCATCCTTTGTAAATTTAGCAATCAAATTGTAAGATTTCACTAATGATTTTTTAATATTTCTTTATCTGAACTTGAAACTTAGCCATACCTAGAAAAATTCTTCATAACAACCCAAGACACTTTAAGCCCTATCATTATTATTATTCATTTATGTGCCATAATTTCCAGTGGCACTAAAAGGTTCTCCAGCTATAATGCCATACCTAAAACATGTTTATCTCCTGCAGCATTGAATGTCTGTCTCAATTAAGTCTTTGGTGAGGGAGAAAATCTACAGTCTTTATGGTACATTTTAGAACTGAGAGTTCCTATATGTTTAATAAATTAGTCCTACCACATCTCATTTATCCCTACATTAGGAAAAATGTGTGGAAATCACAACAGCTAACTGCATCAGAAGGGAGTCACCAAGTTATTATTCATTTGCTCTTCAAGAGGGAACAAGAAGAAACCATACCAACTTTAAGGTAAACAAAGCACATTACCAGTGAGCAACCTTACCTGTAAGGACCAGATGTGTAACATTTAAAAAAACCTGAAAAACACAACAGTCTCTCAGTAATAGCAGTGTAGTGTATGCATTGTAAACTTCCAAACTCCAAGCAAACTTTGAGCTCTGCTGCTTTTTCTAAAACAATTGAGCAGCCCTTGGGCCAGATACTTCTATGAAAGTACAACAAATATTTATCTGTCCTATTTCACTGATTTTACACACACACAAAAAATCCCCAAAATCAACAACAACCCCCTCAAATAAACAAAAAAATTTAAAAAACCCAACCCCCCCCCGAAAATCCCCCCAAAACAATAAAAAAACCAAAATCAACCAAACAACAACAACAACAACAAACCTATTTCAAAACACAAAACTAAACTATTAAGGAGAGACAATCAATATATTTCAAATGTCAGCTAGATTTGAGGGCTTGTTTTCTCTGCTGAGTCTCTGTCAAATCCACTGGAAGCCACTCTTCACATTCAACAGTCATGCCAACTCTTCTTCCCTGCTTCCAAACAATCAGTGAGGGAAAGATGGAGAGCATTGGTGGAAAGAAAGTCAGCTCAAAAGCTGGGACTCTGGACAAAGCAGCACAGAGAAAGCAGCAGCTAAAAGCAAGTATATGAACTCACACACCTGAAGTTCTACTACTCATTCAAAATCAGGTTTAAAATTGCTATGCCCTTTTAATCATCTCATTTTCCTCAAAAAATATTCCAAGCCTGACATGTGTTATAATGAAGGAGAACTTTTGGATGTCTTAGAAAATCCATGAGTTTGTTGGAGGTGGGGATGGTTTGTAAGCAAATTAAACACCCTGGAAACGTAAAAGCAGTCAGCAGAAACACACATACACACATTCATTCACAAGGTGTTTGCAGCAATAAAAGAGAATCACAGAACAGGTAAGGTTGCAAGAGACCATCAGCCTCTCCACCAAACTTCCATGGAAACTGCCAAGTACCGACCAAGATGACAGAGTAATGTTAGAGGGAATTAAAAAAAGGCAGGAGGAGGGGAAAGAAGGGAAAATAAAGATATTTTCAAAATGGATAAAGGTGGACAAACATCTCATTGGGATGATGTTAAATGAAAACTCACTTTTATTGTGGGAAATCCCTATCACTTTTATTCCACTTCCTGGATTTCACTACTTTCTGAAAGGGACAGTCAGAGCTCACCTCTGCTCTGCCTAGACTGTGTTTCCAGGCTGAGATGCATTTCCCACAGTGTCTGTTCAAAGAGCACAAAGCAGCCCTTTACAGAAGTCACAAGCCTGCACCCACTGATAACAGAGTGCTTGCCACACACACAAGAACAGTGTGAAGGAAAAAAGCAGCACACATTCCAGAGGTAGGGAGAGTTTCAAGGAGATCTGAACAGCAACAACATGCTTCTCCTTCAGTTCCATGCACAAGAGAGCAAATGTTCCATTTTGAAAATGTCAGAAAACTTGACTCATCCAAGAAAGTTGAATACATACACAGATAGGAAAATATTATATTGAATTATGAAAGCAAAAGAGACTTTGATTTTAAAATCCAGGTTATCACAGAAAACACAATTACTATTGCCACTCAAGTGTCTCCCTTTAAGAAAGGCCAAAATTAGGGTCTCTCCCTGTATTTTTTGTATTTTACTTTTTGTGTATCTCTGTATTTTTCTCTATTAAAAGAAAACAATGTATTGTGCTCAGATCACATCCTGTATGCACTCACAAAATCAATCTTAATATAATTCTTATGTTCCTTAAAAACTTGCTTCTGTGTCTGAGAAACCTTAATTTAATAAGGCTTCTGATGGGCTGAATCAAATAGATATTATTGTTTAATTATTTCTTTGTACTCTCATCTGTCTGCATCCTTTCCTCTTCTCACCACCTACTCAGCAGACAACACAGGTCAAGAGTCTGCATCAGAGGTGTCTGGAGTACTTTTGCATGTAGATAATTCTCACCACATTGGTGTCCTGCTCGATTTGGATTACTTGGTTTACAGAAATACATAAAAGCAATAATTGCAATTTTAGAATTAACTGCAGCATCACTCAGAATGAATCAGTGTATGGAGTGGAGGAGGCTGGACAAATACAGAACATATTTCAATAAAAATAAATCATAGCTTGGAGGATCAAATAACTAGTGAATGCTTTCATCATTAATTTAAGCTTTTTATTTCCCTTTCCTTTACATCACATTTTTCCTTTGCTACTTAACAGCTATTGGTGCATAGTAACAGGTACAGGGAACACCTGTATTTCACACGGCCCTGCTCTCCTTGGGGCTTCCCAGATATCTTCAATTAGCAACTGGTTCCTCCAAGAGGCAGGTGAGACAGAAAGAAGTGGTTGCTACAAATTGCTCTGCTCTCTGTTCATGTACCCTCCTTGCTGCACCTTTTACTTCTACGAGCAGCCTCACTGCTGTCAAGCAAACTAAAAGAAAATCAGCATCAGACTGAGCCCAGTCCAGCTAAGGGCCTCCAGTCATCCTTCATCCTCTGCTCCTGCATTCAGTCTATTCCACACCAAGACAAGGCATTGCCAAAATACTCTTTAAAAAAGTTAAGTCAGCAGCTGCCAGATAACAGCTTGAGAGGTTTTTGATCAAGACCCAAACCAACCAGTCTACTATGAAATATTTCATGCTAATAAGCTTCCTTTTTCTTTTCAGCCGAGATCTTATTATGCTTGGATCTAGAATGTTACGACAATACAATTTTAACACTTTCTAAAATGTGATTGATTTATTGTTCTGCCACATTATTTTTTGGATAATATGATAAATTCAATTCAATTCATCACATCATTCTATAAATATTGCAACAAATTATTAAAGCAATAAAACCTCGTGGCAGAAGTTTAATGAGATCATGTCACATTTGTGTTAAAGCCAAGTGATAAATGGCAACATCTGCAGTGGATGTCACCACCTTAAAAGGGAGAGTCTGCACATTCTCCTAGCACAAGGCAAAAATCTAAATCTTTACTAGGAGTTACAAGACAGAAAAAGTGCAAAAAATATTAAATGTGTATGTCTAGTCACACACTACTCTTCCTTCTAGCAATGTGGACAAATTCTGTTTGGATGACATTTAGTATGAAATTCAAATACATGAAAATTTGGTAGTATAGGGTAGGGTGTATTTGCCCTACAGAGATTTATTTACAAATTTGTTGGGTGACAACTTAGTTTAACATGCTTCCAATTACTGATTTTGCAAATACTTTTTTAATATTATTGTTCCTTAATTTTCTTCTGCCAGGTGAAGCTAAAGGAAAAGCCTATGTAAAAGCTAATCACTTATTTATTGTCCTACAAGCCAAAGTAAAGAAAAAAACCCAAAAAACATATTTCACTGGGAAAAAAAAAAAACATGAAAAGTATATACAAAAAAAGCCACACTATTTACTTACAAGTATGGAAAAGAATTTATATTTTTACCTATTGTATTAGGTGACATTTGGTGGAGCTGCTTAAGGGGCTGGTTACTTTTTTGTGCAGATGTATTCACATGCAAGCACACAATTATTTGCTTCAGATGTGCTTAACAATAAGTTGATATCAATTCTGACATGCAGATGATTTTTTCCCCTTTCTCAGATTTTTATGAGCAACAAAGGTAGAGTGTGTGTCAGTTTTACTGAAATACTTCAATAATGAAAGAAGATGATTTAATAGGTCTTACCATTTTTCAGCCTGAGTACTAAATCTTTTACTATTAAATGTTCTCCTAATTGTCTCCTGGAGGAGTTCAAAGTTCCAGTGAGTCATTCAGAATTTCTTCCTGCTCATTAAGAATTGAGTCCAGTAAAGGCACCAAAAGCCAACCAAGTGATTTAGAGACCCAATTCTCCACTGACCAAACTCCTTTTGATACACAGGCTACAGCCCATTCACTGGTTAATCAGCAAGGCTAAATTCACATCCTCAGCCTTCTTCTCTTTATCAGATTATGACAATAGACAACTATCATACATCTGTAAACTGATTTCTAAAACTCAGTGCTGTGCATGCACTTACAGGCACGTGGCAATACTCCAGCAGCTGTTAATTGTACATACCTCAAGAAACAAGCTTTTTGAACTCTCAAGGACTTTAAAAAACTAGCATTCAGAAAAAAAACCCACAAACCAGTTGTGAAATGGCAATGCACAAGAAATTATGCATTTAAAATTATATTTTATGTATTGATCATACTAGAAAGAAAATGTAAACGTTTTCATCAATACGCAATCGAGAATGCTAAAAATCAAATTTATCTGCTGCCTTTATTAATTGTACGAAATCTAAATTTCCAGATGTGTACTAATACTAGCAGCAGCTTGGCTCTTTGTCCTATTCTTTAATCCAGGTAACACTGCAGCACATTTTTGTGCATCACACTGACTACCAGCAGCCCTGTCCTCAATGCTTTCCACAGAGCAGTAACTCCTCTACTCGAGAATAAAACATCACCACCCATCAACAATTTTTTTTATCAGATGAGAGCAAAGACTGACAAATGTTTTACTCCAAACCAAGTTTCTCTTGCTACATCCCTAAGCAAAGCCAGAGTTTGCAACCATGAGGTGTTCAGCTGTGGAAGTTGATAAAAATCTGGAAGGTTGGGACGTATCTTCAGACACACCCGCTCGTACTTGCCCTCTCTCTAAAATGTACAAAATCCAATTCTCAGCCCTACCGCTGTATCTGTAGCTCATGCTCCGGGGTTTCATTTTTTAATGTTGCCACCCTGTGGTCATTCATGGCAAAGACAAAATTCTCCACGAAAAACGTGGAAAAATAGATTGGGATTTCAGAGAGCAACAATTTGTAGTTGAACACGATGAAAGATAGTTTTTTCAAAGTGTTATGTGAACTAACCCATAATATAAGAACATTAATCTTCTTTATTTCTGTAGGAGTCTTATACGATGCCTCCAGTCAAGCCAGATCCTTCTGTTAGTTCATCTCAGCTACAGCAACAGCAGAACATACAGCCCAAGTTATTCACAGCAACACTACTTCCAACATGGAATTCATTGCTTTGTGTCAGTTTTGCCATCAACTTTATTAACAGGTATAAATGAACTAATGAAAGTTCCTTTTACTTAACTTGCCATCTCCCAAGAAAACCAAGTCTATTTCAACCTTTTGATTTCAGCTTTTCAAATTAAAATTCCTTATTACAAACTATCGGCCATGGTCATGCTGCTTTCCCTTTCTGTATCCAAAAGGAATTGATATTTTTTGCTGTTTCAATAATTAAAAAGTATATAAAATGAAACAGTTTCTAATCAATCTAGCTATCAGTCTAATTGTACAGCTTCTTGCAAAAACCTAGAGGGACAAGCACTCGTTTAAGTGTTGTAGCTATTCATTTTTTATTAGTCACAAAAAAGCCTACTCAATTGACACTTATATTTATGGTAGTTCTCATGAACTTATCTACTGTTATTAGAGACTTGTTTTTGCAAGTTTTACTTTTGAGATCCTTGTTTCCAGCTGATACCTGACTGCAACAGGAAGGAGGGAAAAGCATCCCACAAAAGCTGACACCCCAAGTTCACTCCAACAGCAGTGTACACACTAGAAATGAACTAAACCAGCAACACCCTTTTTAGCCTCCTGATCTCCCTAAAAGGTCTAATGCAGAATCATGATTTCAACAATTTTATTCTGATCTTTTGCAGTTTTGAAGCCTTTCTCAAGTGCAATCATTAAGAAAATGAGCTCCCTGACAGCCAGCACACTCCTCCTAAGCATGGGAAGTAGAACAGCCCTAAAACATCCACTATGGTCCCTTCCAAACTGACACATTTTGGGATTTTGATTTCTCTGACATTTGTAGGACATACCACCTTGCCAGGACTAAGTTTTTAGGGGTGTGAAAAGGACAGCTGATACTCTCCCACTGCACACAAACACATTTATTTCAGTGTGGCTTGACGTGGTAGTTTTTACAGTTTTCCATCTACCTGCTGAACTGAGGAGTGAATCTCTTAAAGCTTTACACCGCAAGTATTCTCTGCTGGTTCCATTGTCACGAGTTCCACAGAGTGATGTGAATGATAATCTGCCATACTTCATTTACAAATCTCTATACAAAGATGTGGATCATTGAATGAAAAGATCAAATGTCAGATACTTCCCTTTCTTCATTAGCACAAAAAAACCCTACCTAATTCCATCTCCATAGGTAGACCAATTGAGCATCCCACATTTTGCAACATGAAGAGTTCACATAATTTTAGGAAATTTGCATAGAAAGAAGAATACAGTGAGCTTTTCACCAATCAGAAGGACTCTTACTATCACAAAAGTAATAGCGGATTTCTTTTTAGCTGAAATCAGGTTAATAACTGGCTCTCCTCTCATGCATTAAATATCTTCCTAATCCCTCAGTCATCATGAAGGTGCACTGACCCTCAGCTTTACCATGCCTTAACTTCAATTATACTAGTCTGTGACAAAGTTAATTAGAATACACTTCCATAGCAGTAGACTATAGTGGTAATATAAATGAGAACTTAGAAAAATGAGATGATGTGACAGTAAAAAGGACTTTAAGAATTAATTAATCTGAAAACAACACAAAACAATCCATCATTGTTAAAATATCAAATCCTTCAAATTTCCATTACTTACTCCTGTAATGTACCAGTAAACAGCCTCCAGAAATTCAAACTCAGCTGTGTCTTGGAATGTATTTAGCACATTGCACTCACATAGTTCATTCTTTATTTCCACCTATTTATCAGCCCATCCCATTGATACAGAATAGAAACACTCATTCAAAACACTAATGAAGGGTACCTATCTTGTATAGCTGATTAAGCTGATTGCTGAATCTAAATGAACAGCCAGCCAAAGCTCTGCTCCACACAACTGGATGAATTTGAGACACTGGGAAAAAGAGGGTGCTTGAGTAAAAGCTTTTAGAATTTGAGCCTCTGGATTCAGATGTTCTAAATTGAGTTGTGTTGCTGGCAGATTAAGGATAACAGACTTATGAAAAAATATTAGACACTCCTGAAACACTATGGTTACAAATTTCTACAAAATATTACCAATATTGCAGAAAATACCATCTAATTTATAGAATTCCAAAAGTGTGCTTCAATAGTCATTTCACAAATTTTGACAACAGCTAACTGCAGTCATTTTATGCCCAACCTTCCCCCTTTTTTTTTTTCCTGAAATGCTTTTTCCCACTCTCATAACAGTACATTTGTCTCAGGGTAACACTGTACTGCCACACAATAATACTGCATTCTAGAAATTGCTTTTTCCATTGATTTATGTTTTTGCAATTGTATATATACAGCACACAGTGATATGATGGATGCCTTATCAAGATCCTAGCTACATTATTAGGTGTACAAAATGTTGATATCACCACCTTTGGAGCAAACAGGCAGCTGAAAGCAAAATGGAAGAAAAAGGAGAGAAAAAAGCATCTGGTGGATTGAGCAGGCAATGAGACAAACAATAGAAGCTTAGTGTTCCCAGCAAAAATATTTTAAAAGAACACTATCAAATTGAATTGTTACTTCACCAAGGAGAGGAGAAAGGCAAAGGACACTTGATGAACATTAGCAAAAAAAGCTGGCTTTAGTGGTGGACGACAGTGATCTACAGTTCAGCATAATAGGCTCCTCGCTCTATAAATCTGCTCCACTCCACAGCATTTCCCCAAGTAGGTGATATATTTCTAAAAAGTTCCATCTAAATGTCACCCTGAAAGCTTGCCACGCTGAGGACCATTCTAAATGTCAGAACAGTCTCATGTGACCTATGACAGAATTTAGGATTAGTCTGTGCCACATGTTCCTAAAACAAATTTCTAAGACTAAGTTATGCCTTTGGAATTTGGATTCTGATCTGTGCTGTAATTCAGTCTCCTTGCCATCAAAAGTACAGATTATTTTTCAGTTTATCTCAGTTTTCAAGGCTCAGTATGCTTGGAAAAAAACTGACATCCTTTGAAAGAATTAATGTAAATCATGGCTGCATTTTGGATTTTAATCTTTACACAAATACCAATTCTTTTACAGAATGCAGAGAAAAGCAAATTCCATTAGCTCCACTGTACACAGTATTGAACAGGAAGAGGCACAAAAAGGCTGGATCCCTATAGCCATCATGTACACAGAATCAGATACAATCTTTAAATACCTTTAAAAAAAAAGTGAGTGAAATTCATTAGACATTTAAATTTGACCTAAGCAAGATAAAGAGGCATTAAAATGAAGGCACGAGTATGTAAAAGGGGAAAAAAATTACAGAAAGTAAGTGAGAAATCAAAAACTTTCACAGTTCATAGTCACAGGAAGGACACTCATGCATTAATTTATCAGAGACCACCACGTGGTTTTCTATGGATTTATAAAATTATTCACATTACATTCACATTTTAGGGCTCCATTATCCTTAGCACCCATTTACTCTTAAGCATCAACTCATTTGATGTTAGTTACTGTAGAATCAAAGTAGGGAGAGCCATTGACAGAGGAATGATTCTTGGTGCACACAGAGGATACAAGCTCTAAGTGTTTTCTGTGGTTTGGTGCATTCAAAAATATTTTTTGATTAATTGTGTGGGTTTTAGTAAGATGTAAGCTTTAGCTGAAGCTTCACCTTGGAGAAAATTGATGCTCTTTTACAAAAGACATTCACATAACTTGTAAGTCACTCACAGCAAAAGTACCATTATCCAGAGGGACAATTAAAGTTTAAAAGGTAAAAACTTCATTGATGAAAATGACAGATTAAAAAAAAATGCCTTCTGAGCCACACTGCAAAAAATTTATATAGACTACAAGAATGCTTTATTACATAACATAAAACCATATAATCGAGGAGTAAATCTTGGTGCACATCTCAAGGAGCACAGTTGGAGATTATGCAATGCTCCAGCTGCAGCAGCATCTGGCTCGTGGCTACAAAACTGTACAAATGTAAAGCACGTGGTTTTCTGAGGAGCTGTTCCTTTCTTGGAAAAAGTTATTCAATCTGGGCAAAACTAATACAATAATCTAGTCTGAGCTTAATTATTATACAAAATATGCTAAATAAAACATCAAGCTCAGGCTTAAGCAGGACTTGAGGGACTCATAGGCCATATACTGGCCCTCTGAACCAAAATTAATTTCATCTTAAAGACTATGTAGGATGGATGTTTGGATGAGAAAATTGAATTGGGGGCCAGTATTCATCTCATACTGCCAACAGTAGTCCTTATCACTTATTACTGTAATAAAAAGTAGCCCACAAACTAGAGAGGGTTTATGAAAGAGGTTAATAGCAGAGTCATCTAAATGGACAGTTAGTACTCTGCCAGATTCTCTGCATCAGATTTTATTTAGTGTTACTCTACTGCATCTTGCATTACCAAGCATAAAATAAATTGCATTTTTATAGCACACCATTTTATGACTTCTATTTATTAGAAATACTTTTACTGTTTTCAGATAAAATATACAGAAATACTCAAAAAAATCATGTTTTATTCTGTCATTTTTGTTATAAAGTACTAAAAACATACTTTGAAAATCTTTAAAATTTGCTTTTCCTGTTCTGTTGCATATGTGCACTGGGTGAAAGTGATATGTAATTCCACAGATTTTACCTGGAAATCCGATTGTGTTACTGCAGAAATGTTGCCTGTGGTGTTTCACAAATCCTTCAAGATTTCATTTCTGTACTAAACCATCAAGTGGCTGTCTTTACACACTGTCACATGGTCAGCCTACCTGATGGATTAAAAAGCTCCACTATCCCAGCTCACCTTAAACACATTAAGCTCTAAGAGAAGCTGAAAGCACATTTGTGTTTATGCTGAAAAACACCCAAGGACCACTCAGTCACCGGTCACAGCCAGCACAAACTCATGAGAGGAAAGTCCTTCTTAAAAATCTTAATTCCCTCTTATGATGAGGTACACTGGGTAACCTGCCCAGGCGATCAAGGGAAGACAGTTGATGAAATCTTTCTAGATTTCAGTAAACCTTTTGATACTGTCTCTCCCAGGATCCTTCTGGATAAAATGTCCATCCCACAGCTGGATAAACACATGATGGGATGGGTGACTGATGGCTCACAGGTCAGGCACAGAGGGTTACAGTGACTGGGGGGACACCAGACTGGTGACCTGTCACTAGTGGGGTTCCACAGGGCTCCTTCCTCAGCCCTGTGCTCTTCAACATCTTCATAAATGACCTGGACTCAGCACAGGAAGGGAGATTAAGTTTGCCAATGATACTAAACTGGGAGGCGCTGCTGACTCCCTCAAACAAAGGCTAGTGCTGGATGCTTCATCTGGAATAGGAAAACCCTGGATTTGCACACACACTGAGGATAGAGGGGGTGGAAAGCCATGCTGTGGAAAGGGCCAGTGGCAAGTGGAATCTGAGACAGCAGCCCTGGCATCTGTGTTTGGGGCCTTCTATTTATTGCTTTGATTTCTGACAAATCCCAGCCATCACACTCCAGTAACTCTTTCAGTAGGTGGTGGTGTTCATGCAGAAACAGAGGGAGAGCAGGTTGCAACAGAAGCAGCCAGCATCCCACTGATTCCTATGCTTTCTTCTCCTAGACCTCTCAAAAATCACAATCCACATTTCTTCTAGGATACCGTTGGCATAGGCACCTACATATTAACAAGGCTAAAATCAAATGGGAGGGAGAATCAATCTTTTTGTCTTTGCTCCTATTAACAGTGTCATAAACTAATTCTAGCAGCACTGGACTACAGCCATGAAAAAGCACACAGAAAGTGAGAAGCTGAAAAAAATGCTCTCAAAAAACTGACGTGAAGCTTGTACAGACCTTCACTGGGATTAGTTCATTTCCAGATATTACTTGACCCTCCTGATGCTCTCTGGGTGTTATGTGACAAGGCAGGCACAGAACGACTCTAACCTGTCAAGTTTAACTCAGGAAGATGTTACTGAAATGTCCCTGCTCATCAATCCATGGCATTCATCTACCTGGGGAGCCAAAGCCTGCGAGTTACAGGTCACATCACCATACATGAGCACATGATCCATGCAATGGAAGGAGTGCAGCCAGACCTACCAGTGTGCACGCTGAAAAATAACCCCTTCCCACCTCCACGAGAAAAACTCTGAACAAGTGACAAATGACTGACAGCCCAGACCATGTACCATATATTTTATGCACCTTTTTGTTGTTGTTGGATCAGTATGCAGGTTTTAAGCATTCGCAGGTAAAAAAATCTTAAATTTTTTGAAAGGTAATAGCTAAAAGAAACAGAAATCCTTGCAAAGTAGATTTTCAGTGTGATACTTGTTGAGTAACAGGAGCCATCCAACAACTGATCTGGGGTCACCCAGAACTGTCTCTCTCTTTAAACACTGTGAAAACAGAACAGGTACACACCAGATGTCTGCACACTTCAGTTCAAAGCAGCAGCTTCAGCCCCACTGCCCCAACACAGCCACACAGGTCAAGCTGTGGGCTGTAGTCAGGTACTTTCCCCCTCACACCACTCCCCAAGTTTTTCTGTGAAAATCTGTCTCACTCAGATGAGGAAATAATCTTTTCAAAGCATATTGATTTGCACCACAAGGTTTTTCTTACTAAAGTGCTGTATTTGCTACTGAATTTTAAATTTCCAGCTCGTTTGGGAGCTGAGGGGTACATTTGAATTTGCAGGAAAATATTTGAATGGTAAATTAAGGATGGGCTTAGGAAGAGCTTGGAGGGTCTGGTTTTTTGGGGGTTTTTACCCTGCAGGAGCTGCCAAGACTTGGAGAGCCAGAAGGCTCAGCTCAGGTCTCTACTCCATCATCTGTTTTCAAATCCAAGGAACTCCAGTACTTTGGAGGAATATTTTTACTGGAGAAAAAAGGAGAAAATCCATGCCCTTTTTAACCAAGGAAGCAGAAAATCCTCTTTTGAAGAGGCTGATGTTTGAAGAGTAGTGACTACATTTTCCTGAGAGGCTAAATATCCTGCTGGCTGTGTTCCTGACAAAGTAGCAACTCCAAGCTTACTCAACGATAAAAACCCAAACTGTGCCAAAATACCAATAATTACAAAGTGGAGACAGGTAACTCAAGTGAGGGGGGAGATTTTCCCAGTAGCAGTGGTGAGAAGACCAGAGAGGGGAAGTTGAGCCTGGGAGAAGGAGCTTGCTGCTCCTTTCCCTGCAGGACTTGGCTGCTCCCATCCCTCAATTCCTGGTGGGCAGGGCCAGCCTCAGTGGGCACCCCAGGCCCATTCCTGCCCTGCTGGGCTCTTCAGGATTTCTCAGGAGAAAAAAGCAACTTTTCTACCAGGATAAAAAAGTCATTTCATCTCAACCTCTCCCTGTGAAAGTAAGCGTAATCTTTTTCTGAAATCTCTTTGCTTTTTCTCATAAATTTTTATATTCCCTTAACTTCTTTCTATGTTCTTCCAGGCTTTTCTTGAATCTTTTCATCACACAATTTTTTCTCCTCTTATCTGCAATTGCATTTTTCACTTCCTTATTCACCCACCTTGCCCTTTTTCCCCCCCGCCTTCCTACCCATACTCACAGCTCCATAACACACGTCACCAGTGGGCAACCATGAACTCATCTTTCAATGCTTTGTTTCCCTTCTGCTCTTTCTTTAGACTCCATAGCCATCCAACGCTTCACTCTTGAACTTCATCTGTCTATACTTGATATTGCTAACAAAAGACCAAAGCAGGTTTTGGTTACCACTCCAGGGCATTCCCTGTCCTACAAAGCCCTGGTGTGACATTTGACTGTGCTCACTGCCTGAACGGGTGTCTGCAGGAGCAAACTTCTCCCCACCACCCTCTGCAGTGCAAAGGAGACCCTGCACAGGCAAGTAAATAGTTCAAGAAAGCAAAGAAAGGTAAAATGTGTAACAGTGACTATAAAGAACAGAATAGAAAGGCAAGAAATACAAAAATAACATGGTCAGCAATGTTATTCTACAAGCAGGACACATTTCCACATTAAAGCAAAAACAAAACAGACCAGAAAAACCAAAATAACCCATGCTACAACTATGTATGGAAAAGCAAAACGTAACAAAATTTCATTGTAGGAATTATTAATTCAAAAACATTTTAGGTTTTATATTTTACAATTTAGGTGTAACACCACCCAACGTGTGTCCTGCCAAGCTACTGCAGTATATCATGCTCATGAGAGCTGGGTATTTGGACCTCATTCTGTACTATGACTTTTTTGTACACTTTTGTACACTTATAAAGAATCTTTTACACCAATTCACAGATTGCCTGTTTGGGTAGAGCTTGGTCTTATACTCAGATGCCAACCAAGCTTCTAATGTCCAGCAGCTCAGACTTGTTTCCTGTTGTTGAGGCAGGGAGGAGCAATGAAAAACTGAATATCCCATCAAATCAATTAAATAAGTGCTCTGGTTTTGCTTGTCTCTACTTCTAATTATCCCAGTCTGCCAATGCTGCCAGTGTCAGCACAGCTTCACATACCAGATCATGATAATTAGCAGCACAAACTTCTGATCTCTGATGTAGGAATTTCCACCAATTAACAAGTTAACAGTTAATTAGGCTTAAACCAAAAAAAAAAAATATAATCTCATCATCTGGTGCTTGTGCAGCCTGAAAGTCTCAATTACACTGTGGTAGTTTAGTTGCAAGGAGCAGGGCAGGTGAGGAGCTGTGAAACCAGGCAGATTGGGAACTCCAGCATCTGGGAGATGCTGTGAAACAAAAGGCAGATGCTGGCATTACAGCTGATAATGATACCACAGATGCAATTTTCCCTTTCCTTGAAGGAAAGCTCCACCCAGAGTTAGCATTCTGTGTTCTGTTCTATTTATTAATTCAACATCCATCTAAAGGAAAAAGCCATCTAAACCAAAAGCCATGTAAGACAATTCCTCACAATCAGAAGTTATTTAGCTGGAGATACCCCAAAATACCAAGTGCCTATAGTGAAATGTTTAAGGTGCTATGCATTTTTGCAGCAGAAATCAGAGTAGGGCTAAATGAATGCAAATGGCAAACATTATAAAAAGGCTAATTTATCAGAAAAAATAAGATGGCTTTGGTTTTATTTATAACTGGAATAGTTGCATTTTCCAAATATTAAAAAAAAGGCTTTTTTTAGTTTGTGAAATCCATCCTCTTTAAAAAAAAAAATCAATTACAAGACAACTACTAAGGTGAGTGGAGGAAAACAGCTCCACTATCACCTCACACCCAAGTCATAATAAAGGAGACAAAGCAGCAGGCTTAGTCAATCCAGCTTGGGAAACAGCTGTTCTCTGCTGGGTTTTAGCAAGGTGAAAAGTGAGACAAAAACCATGAAACAAATAGCTTGCTATATCTAACTATTTCTTTTCTTCATGAAGCAATTTAGACATGTCTTTTCCTGATAATGACTGGATTTCCTCCAAATTCAGAAGGCTGCATCTCCGGCACTCTTTCCCACCCTTTCAGAAGAAATAATGGGTTTACATGCTCAGCCTAACTTTGGTATCACTTTATGAATTTAGTGACTTCACAACACCAGCAGAATTTCAGCAGTTTGTACGCAGATCCTCACAGCCACCACGCTGACCAAGCCCAGCACCTTCTGCAGAGGGTCCTGAGCTTCATCAGGGCTGCAGTGACCCATCTGAACTGCCCGTCTGTGCTCCTCAAGTCCTCTTGTTGTGTCAGTAGAAAGGCCATGAGCACTCACACATTTTCAGAGTCTGTTTTGTCAGTGCTGTTTGGCCTTGAAGAAGTACAGCTTACTCAAAAAACCCCATCAAAATGTTCATATTGTATGGTGTGAATAATGACTCTGTTTCCTTAAATAAAGGGCTGAATATCACACGATTCACAAGGTACTACAGGCATCAAGGCTTTGTTCTTTTTTTTTTTCCCAGTGCTACTACTACAAATGGGACAAAAAAGGAGGAAAGACCTCTGCATGTTCCCCCTGCTCCATGCCAGCTGCTAACCACCCATGAATGTGGTCTCCCTCCATAAAACCTTGTGACACACACACGAGACAAGTGAATATTTCAGGACCCCACTGTGGGTACACAGCTTGGGTTGTGGTGAGATCCGCCTGCTGTCACTGCCTGGGGGATGATGCCATGATGAGTTTCTGTCATCAGAGTTTCATCTTAAAGAGGGGTCTGTTTTAAGACAATACACAGAAATTTATGATTTTTATTTTAGAGGTTGCCCTGTTAACAAATTACTAAAGTAGCTTTCCACTGTAAACCTTTGCAGCTGTCATCACACAAAGAGTAGTCTGGTAAAGATCTGAAATTACATGAATCTGTTGAAGTTTCCAAATACAGGAACTAGTTCCTTAAATTCAAACTGCTGATGAACTAAAATGTTTCTCTCTGGAGGTCCCACAGTATTATGACAGCAGCTATCATGTCCATCCAATCAAAGTGAAAGACGAGAAAATAAACCCCATAATCTTAGCTCCAAATTAACTTTCAACTTCATTTGGAGAGGAAAAAAAAATAGGGAAGAACTACTCCCTTAATTACAGACTTTCTTTCTTTCTAATTAACCAGAATAATTGAAGCATGACTTCTTAAAAGCCTCTTGCCTAACATCTCCCACAGTGGAAGCTTTTTGCTATCTGCCAAACAATATTAAGTCTTGAAAAACTTCTGGCTGGATAATCTGCTGGCTAATACTACTGCACAGGGTACACAGTATCTTTCTTAAAAGCCCTTGTGACTTCAAAAAGTACAATTAAAGTTCTGTTGGTTTTTCAACTCTGATTCTTCCAAACAGAATAAGTAGAGACTGGAAAAGAGAAAATATTGTCTCTTGATAATTTGAGATTCATAGAAGTACTGTTTAAAATCTGCTGTCGTTATGGCTTTTCTACATTAAAAAAAATAAAATCAAACATTAATGCTAATGCCATTATTTAATAAAAGCTTTTTTTTTTATGAACATGTATTTCAGTCTCAACATGGTTTTGCATCACCCTGTTCAGTAAAATGTAATAGTTCCATCCAGTGGTCTTCCCCAGCATTGCACAAGCGAGATCAGAAAGTAAAGTGAAGACATTTTTTCACCAAACTAATTGCAAAAATGACCTAACATCAGTGGGAAGGGCAGAACTGACTTATTGACCTCACACAGTAAGTGCTTAGCATTGTAGCAGCATGATCAGATCAGAGTTATGTAATGGCTTCCTATTTGTAGAGCACATCTGAAAACAGATTTACAAGGTTACAAGAACTTTGAAATCATAATGCAAAATAAAAAATTTACTTAATTTCTTCATTAATATGAAAATTCCTACTTCCACAGTGTGAGATTATAAGTAACTCTGAATGTCAAAAAACTGTCTTTTCTAAATTTCATAACATTCAGCAACCAGAGGATCCAATACAGAGCTCACTATGCTAATAAATACAAAAGCACAGACAAAGAGACACACTCCTAGGAGCTCTCAGCATTGTCTATGTCCCCCAAATGCTTTAGCTGGAAGTGTCAATTCCAGATGTATTGGTCACAGATGACTGACAGCAACTTCTGTAGCTCAGATACAACTGGGGGAAAAATCAAAACATTTTTTTTATTGTCTCTCTGACCCACTGTTCTTTCAGCACTTGGAAAAAAAAAATGAACAAACATGTCAGTGGAGGCCACTTGGCACCTTAAATGACAGGGAAAATGTTTGTCATGTGTGTGGACACACAGTGGTCACAGAAAACACTGATAAATTTTACCAAACTGCCCAGAAATTAGAAAGGCAGAGCAGGAGCTGAGGATGAGGTTCAGGTAGCATGCTGCACATTTGGTGTTGTGTTAGCAACGTTCACCACTGCATTCATAAATATTAGATTCTGTTAACTCTTTCTGGTGTTTTGGATAACCTTCCTCTGACAGCCACTGTTTCTGCTTGCCCTGTTCCAGGTCATTAAGATCAGTCAACTTCACAAGACAGATCTTGACCTTGTCAAATCCAGTCATTCCAAAGACAGCTTCAGTTTGGGAAAAAGCAGAATGTGAGCTGCTATTTTCACATTCCCTATGCACTGGCAGAGACACAGAGTCTTTGTTATTAAATAAGCATTGTATTCCCCACCCACAACTGGGCTTCTCTATTCCAGCAGCCCATATGGTGCTGCTCACATTTGCTCCCTCTCTTCCCCTTTTGTGCTGTTGCAAAATCCATAAGATGTAAGCACAGGGTGCACTATGAATAAAGCTTTCTTCACGCTCCTTTCTCCATATAAGCCCTGGCACTAACTTGGAACCCATTTCCCTATTCAAAAATCAGCAAGCCAAGTTCCCCAAGCATTCTAACCCTGCCACTGCTCATGTTTTCATATGAGCAGCTCAGCTCGGAGCAGTGACAGCAGCTGCTTGGACTGCAGGGCTGCAAACACTTCTCTTTCAGAAGAGAACCATCAAATGGGCAGCACAGTCTGCCCCTGGCTGCACACTGTATCCCACAGGCTTGCCACTGTCCTGGATTGTACACTAGGGGCTTCAGCAGACCAAAGCAAGGTAACATTCAAGGCTGCATTAAGTTCAGTACAACTTTTTGTCTTAAGAAATTAGATTTGCCAAGTTCAGCCACTGGGAGGAGTGTGTCAGTGCAGGCTTGAGCAGCAGGGAGATGGGGAGAGAGGCTGAACTGCTGAAGGAAAAATTGCACCACAAAAGCCATTAAAAATGACTAGCTGCTGTCTTCTCCAGAGTAGCCTAACTAAGATTTAAATAAATAAAAAACTATACCTATACCAACAAATCCCTATAACCAAGACGGGGCAGGCGGATTCTTGAAATTCAGAATTGCAGGAAGATCACCTCAGGACCTAATTTGTCCTGCCAACAGCACACCATTGTAGGAGTAGCTTCCAATGGGCCCAAAACTCAATTTCTCAGATCATTCCAAACCCTTGGGGTCCTGCAGCTCTGGGATCCAGGCATCAAGAAGCCTTTGAATTTCTCATCTTTGTGCACTGCATCCCCAGCCCAGGATCTGAGCATTTTATGCTCTCACAACTACCTGTGACAAAAATACCTCTACTAAGCAGAGTTTAGGCACAGAGATACTAAAGTGACATCCATAAAGGGCACATTCATTAAAATGCTCAGAGCTGACAAGTCCAAGTGTTTAAGCCCCTAGACACAGCCCTGAAATGAGATGGTCAAAAAGCAACAGAGACTTCAGCAATGACTTGTCTGAGCAGGATTTTACCAGGAACCTCTAATGAGCATGTCAGAGCCCTCCAGATGTTAGCTTGCACATCTGTTTCAGCAAAACTGACCCACAGAAGTGAACCCTTACCTATAACCATAGAGCTGTCTGTAAAACAAGGCACAAACACTTCAAAAGCTTAAAAAGCATGAAGCCTTTAAACACAGAGCAGGGGGAAGAAAGGGGACACACACACTTTTTACATACTACCACTCTCACTGGATGCAATTCAATAAAAATGAACTAAACATTGAACTAAACTTGAAACAGGGATTGAAGCCATTTCCTAACCTGACAAAGGCCCAAGTCATAAAGCTCACTATCTTCACCCAATCTCACAGCCCAATGCATATTTTCAATTTCCTTTTTATATAATGCACAACAGCTTTCCTAGGCCTAACAGGGGGTAGCCAAAAGGCTTTCCTGAAGCAGCACCCTGTGAAGGGAATAATTTTAGGTGCACCCAAGTAATAACAGGGGAAGTAAACTCTGGGCTCCAGCTGAGGAGACCACCAAGCTTAAAGCTTCACCAGTTATGATGCTGCATATCAGTGTTTATGGTTTCATTTTAAATTTAACTTGGTACAATTCAGTAAATAATTTATCTGAAGGCTTTGAAATATGATTTTTTTTTTGATACATTAATAAGGAATCAACACTGTAAGGCAAAAAGCTGGATTTATCAGGCAATGAGATTCATACAGGAAGGCACCATCTTATCCAGGGCAGACCAGGTATTCCAAGGTGCTCTTGGAATTAAGTGGGTTGAGTATTAACCTTTCTGTAACAAGCACCATAATTTAATTAGTTTCCATGGATTAGAAACAAAATCCTCCTGTCAACATCATGAAAAGCATTTTTGTAACAAATTATTTTTGTGCAGTCAGGACTTCCAGACAGTTGCTCTAGTTATGACACTGAAAATTTATTTTTATTCATGCTGATGTTTTGTGTTCACTCCTTAATTGTTTAACTTGTTCAGAGACAAATTACAAGTTCCACAGATCATTTTTACCTTCCTATCAAAACCTGAGTGAGCAGCCTATAAATTATTAGAAATTGGCAGTGTGCAGTTTTATAACTACATTGATATATAAATATTTATAAATTCATACCCTACTTGAATTGGGGAGCACTTGTTTTTATCCCCTTAGAAAAATGTAAAATTCTAGATTATTTTCATCTTTAAGCAACACTAACATAACTAGCATTAATAAACCCAAACAATAGTACACCAAAGACTATTTCTTTAACCTGAGTTTATCCCTTCCACAGCATATAAGCAAGCACTAAAATTTGGAAACAAAGTCCAAAATTTAGTGTTGTGTACCCAGAAAGAAACTGGAACAAAGTGTCCATCCTGACCGTGTCTTGGATGTCTCAGACTTGGCACTCTGCAAAGAGAGGAGATCCTTCATCTTGATCTCATTCCTCCTTTATTGCTTGCTTGTAAAAATAGATAAAGCTTGCACAGCTCAAGGGTGTTGTGAAGGTAAATTAATTATTTTGAGAGAAGCTATTCAGATATTACAGTGATGAGCATCATGAAAAGCCCCTGAGGAAAAGAATCATTTTGACTTCATGGTAAGGTCTGAATAAAATGCAGGAAATGAGGCCTGAGGCCACATGTTGTACAAAATAGTGAACATCTGTTCATTAAACAAACTCTGTTCATCCAAAAACCTGAATAAGGCAAGAAGAGCTTGGAACAGAAATAGCATGGGATAACATAATTAAGTATTACTGTACAGCATACAACTGGAGGCAAACTTCTGTTGCAAAAATCATGAACCATACTTAGACTACAAACGCCTCATTTTTCTGTGATATTTTTATTGCATGTAGCATCCTTGTTTACTTTTTCAGAATTAAAACCAAACTGCACTTCTTTCACAACCAGTTTGTCCATTTATAAACGTTTGAAACTCCTGTACAATAAACAGGCTGGGGGAGTAAATGGTAGCAGTGTCTACCCCGTGGGTTTTCAGGGATAGAATTGGCCAGAACGGATTCACACATTTAATGACAAAAAGAGTCAAGAAAGTGGAGCATTGCTTTGGGCTCTGGAAGCCAACAAGCTCTTGTGCCAACAGACTTGTCAAACCACTCAACTCCCCCAAGTAAACTTTGCCTTCTACCACAAATCTGTATCAGTCCTGTGCTGTTATTTTAGCCCCCACTTCTCAAATCTCAGTTTTCCAACTCTGTGCTTCCTGTTAAAAGTTCAGGATTCCCCTTCCAGTCTAACTCTATCCCACTCTTTTGACCTTCACCACCTAGTTCTCCTGTGAGTCTCTTAGCTCCCTTTCCTGCATTCCTGAGGCTAGATACCTTATGTCCACCTTTCTAATCTCCAGCAATATCTGTTCTTTTTTGCTAAGCACCAGCTCACTTTGGTGCTTGCTCTGAGAATCAACACTCCTAGCCTCAGTCACCCAAGAGTTTCCATTTATCCATCTTGAAATGAAGATATGTTTTCTGTTTCACCCCAACTCCTATGCCACTGCATTACCTCCATACCCCAGGTATCTGGCAGTGCCATCTGGCTGCCACTGTTTATTTATATGTAGGACCTAATTCAGAGTCCATTCCAAATTCATTTCCAACTCAGCTTTTCTTCTCCTCTCTCTAGATGTTTCCTCTAGTCTGTATTTATATGGAGATCTCACACAGGACAAGGTGTTTAAAGATAAACAAATATCTTCCACCTGAGTGCTGAAGTCAATGATTACCTCACCATCTTCAATATAAATTAAAATATTTAACTTCATCTCTGAACTAAAAAAAGAACAGAAAAAAATTGTCTCCCCTCCCAAACATTTAAAGATGTAAAATTAAGCTAAGAAGTTAAGCTTCCACAATGGAAATATGTTCAAATCCACAGGACTGCTTCACCATCACATATAAAACCTGGATTTTACTGCTAGTTTCCAATGAGCAAACACAGCCCATAAACTGTTGTTATCCAAATGTAGCTGGAGATGTCAGAGCAGTAGAATTCACAGCACCTCATCCTTGCACGGTGCCACATCAGGCCTCAGGAGGAAGATGCTGCTGCAGGAGCAAGGCTGCAGCGCCCCCTCAGGTGTGCATTGCTTCACTGAGCACCTGGCCTGCTGAAAGGGGCCTCGGGGAGGCTCAAGGAGCCCCCAGCCCCAGCACTACCCAAACACACACAGGCACAAGGCACTGTGCCAGGCCTTCTGCTAAGGACAAAGCCCAGTGCTAAAAGCTGCTGGGAGCAGGGAGAAGCAGGCTTTGGACTCAGCAGGCAGTGGGAAGGTCCTGGGAGCTCCCAGCCCCACGCTGGTCCTTCCCTGAGCATCCTTCTCTTCCTCAATGCCTAGAGCCCATTTTCCACGTGAAACACCTCACCCCTTTGAGTGGAAAAGCCTCCAGGAATCCACTCCGGGAGACAGCTACACCTTCTCTACACCCCTGCAGAGGGAAATTGCTGCTGCTCATCATTGTCACACAGCTGTGACAGCCAGCAGCTCCCAAAAGGAGCCCTGGGAAAAACCAAAGCTCCTAAAGGAGTTTCAGACTCAGAGGAGTGTTGATAGGGCGTATCAATGCCAGCTGCTATCCTGCAGAGGCAATAGCAAGCACTGCCTTCAAGAAACTCCTTCAGCTCTTCCTGTGGATTCTTGGATTTCAGAGGATTTAATCTGTGGTAGCATCAGGCATGACCAAATCAGATTAATATTGTGTTTCAGAGCGTTCTAGCATCTTGAAAACAGACTTCACACCTTTTAAAAGGAGAACCTGTACATTCTGAAGTTATTTAAAGCATGATTTGGTACAGAAAACCAAGTCAAAGTAGATTTTACATCCTGCAGCTCATACAATTAAGTCATCTGTTTCTCTCTCTAATTTTTATCAAGAATTATTTTTCAACTCAGATATATTAATCCCACTTTTCTTTTCAGGATCTCAAGCCAAAGCTTTGTACAGTAGTGTTCTGTACCTATGGAAACCTACAGCTTCAAGTGACCAAGGAAGTTTTGGTCAGGCATTTAACAGGACAGTGTGAAATCCAGGCAGATAGAGAAAAGTTACAATAAGAGAAATTAGGAACTACTGGGTTCACACATCTTGTACTCAAAGGTCACAGAGACTTCTTTTATCACAAAATTAGTCCCCCTGAAAAAATCTGAACCTAAATTTATATAGCAAGTTTTTACAGCAAGCACCTTAATTTTTATAACTCCGGACTTTCTTGGATTTGATCTTTTTTCCCCTCCTCCCTGAGAAGTATTCATTAAAAAAAAAAAAAACAAACAAAAAACAAAAAACAAAAAAAACACCAAACTGGCTGAGAAAGCTGTCCTAATTAATATTCAGTTCAGTGATTAAGCACTCTCCCAAGTGACCTATATGTGTAATAGCATCAAGTACCACCTGCTCAAACTGTTGTTTTGCAACGAAATATTAATCCCTTGTACCTTCTGTTACCAAGCTTGGATGCCATCTGAAACTCAAACGGGAATGATTCATTGCAGATGCTTTGTAAACTCACTGAAATTTGTATAAAAACGTAGCAATTATGGGCAACTCATTCGAAATAATGCAGTGCAAAAGGCAGGTTACAGAACTTTAGAGAATTTCTCCCATTTGAAGTTCATTTCATATTATGTGGTGTATAAAGTACAATTTTAAATGAAAAATAATTTTTTCCATTTTTTTCTTTTAAGAGAACATTGCATATTTTCTACAAACAAATGTAAAGAATATAGTCCAATCAAATTGCTTGTGTCTGTTCTAAAAGGTGTCACGACAATATTTCATGAAAGCCTATTGTTTCAGGAGTGCTGGTTTAGAAAGCTGCACTTTACGTGCTTGAATTTGTAGCTAGAACAAAACACATGAATAGCATATTTTCTATATGCACCGTGTATAGAAAAATCATATTTCTGCCAACATTATACCTCTCATGCAAACAAAATCGCGTACTTCAGACATGTTTGTGCTCTTGATGGCACACAAGTGGAAGGGAGAAAAGAAACAGATTCAGATAATTGGCAGCTCAACAAATCCAAAGGTCAACATCTGACTTCAACTGAGAGTCTTCCTATTTCACACAAGTGTTTATTTAAAAGAAATATCCTCACATGCTTTCTGTCTTTTGTCTGCATATCTAAGAAACCTCTAGACCTCAGCTTCAGTAGATGTTGGTAAGCAACCTATCTTAGAGAGGATCTGAAGGCAGGAAGTGAAAAAGTTATGAGTAAAAAGGAAATTCTGTGAGCTACCTATTTTCTCATAATGCAGAGAAAAAATAACTTCTTTGATAGTATCCTCCATCTATTCCTAAACCTTTGTGCAACAACAAAGCTTTCCTTTGTCCTGTGTAAGCTGGGGGGCCAAACAGAGGCAAATTAACTCTACATAAATTATATATAAACAGAATTTAAGACCACAAGTTCTGTTTTTAGAGTGAGCAAACTAGCAGCATAAAGCAACATACTCTACAGTAAGAGAGAACATTTACTGCAATTATATAAAAAAAATAGTACCATCATTTCCAAGATGACTCTTAACATAATGAGAGGGGTCTGCAGGGCTCAAAAAGAAAACCCCAGGCTATCCAGGGGAACTTGCAAGAGGGTTTTGGGCTTAGCACTGCCAAGAGCATCCATCTACCACAATACAGAAGACAGGCCCCTAAAATCTGTACCAATATCACTTCAGCTTCTCAGTTCCCCTCTCTAAAATGGGCTGCACTGTACTTTGCAACATTATGGGACAAATCCTTAAATATTTGTGATGGATTCTGGTATTACAGCATTGCATGCAGTGTAAGTACCTAAGCTTTGCTGTATGAGTGCCATAAATCAGAGGACTTGTTTTCTTTTTACAGCTTTATCTTTAAACAGCAAACCTTTGGGGATTGCTGATGAAAGCCAAACATCAGAATCTTGAAAAGCAGAACAAAAAAAAATTAAAAGATTTTATGAATGCCTTAACTAACATTATCCTCCCACCATCCAACTAATGCATATTGACTTGTGTGTTCATAGGGCTCGAAATTTATGTGACTTTATAGAGGAAAACTGCAGGCTGGTTGCAAAACACATGCAAAATTTAACTGCCCAGCAGATTTTTTTGAAGCCATGCATTCAAATACATTCTTATCATTTTGAATAGAAGCAACTGAATCAAATCAATGAGATGTATAAAGACTTCTTTTTGGAAGACATGAATGGGAATTACATAGACAGCTCTCAAAGGTTAATTGCAGCTGAATCTTTAACTATTCTGCCTTTTCTGAGCTGTGAATGGCAGTGACTGTAGATCTCCACAAACTAAAAGTACAGGGAAAGCAAAGGCTCTGCAGAGATGGGGTGGATTCTCCCAGCCATCCCCACTCTTTGCTGAGCAAATGGACAAGCAGCTCATGAAACAACCCTCACTTTTTCACTTCTGCTTATATCTGAGGGTAAATCATGCCAGGTTCAGTTCAGGTAAATAGCATGTTTTAATCCATGGAGGTTGAGACAATAAGATCCCTTACTGCCCACAATCATCCCAGCACAAGGGACAGTGAGACCCAAATTTGTCCCAAGATTCACTAAAACATTGATTTTAGGAGTATATTTCCTGTCATCTCAAAATAGACTTGTTTTTGTGGATTTTTTTTTTTTTTGCCCCAAGTAGTCTTAATATCCTCCAGCTACATAAATAGTAGACATTCTTATTCCTGTATTAATAGCTAGGTAAGCTTATTTTCCAAGTAAATAACACCACAATATATGAAATTTCCAGACAGTACTGGCTTATGGAAGAGGAGAAAGGTTTGACCTGAAGAAGCCTCCAAACAAATTACCATTGAAATATACTTAACCAATTGATTATCAATATGGACTGAAACTGAAGTATAAGAGAAATAAAAGTATGTTTACTTATTTAGTCAGCGGGATAAAATAAATTTTGTTCCCAAGATACATAAAATATGTACTTTGAACTTTCAAAGCTATTTTAGTAAAAACTAGAACTTGCAGAGTACATATTTGATAGAATAGGATGAAAAGATATGGGAAAGAAAAAGATCCATTCTTACGTATTAATTCATGCTGCTGCATTCTTTATAGTTTAGTCTGAAAAACTTATTTCAACTCATACTTACTAGCTAGCTGCTAGTTTTTACGAATAATAATTCAGGCAAAAAGATTTTCTTTCAATAAATTTTCCCATCTCTGTGCATCTCAAAGAGCCAAAATAGAAGTAGTTACATCTTCAAATAAAATTTGGATGCTAAAATGGCAGTTTCTGGAATATTTTGCCAATGCTGGTAACAAGAGAGTTCTGTCCAAATATTTCTATAGCTATTCTGTTCAGATATTTCTCACCAGTTGTTCATCCAGGTGTACGAAAAACATTGCAGTTATTTAAAGGTGTGTTACCTTATTCCTGTCCATTGCAGTTATTTATATATTTGCATTACCCACTGAAGAGGCACTGACCTATCTTAGGGATAACACTCAATTTATCACACTATGCAACCAATTTTATCCTTTAGAATTACAATTTTGCTATGTTTGTATTCCAGTTTTAACACTGATTGTGGTAGAAGTATTTTCTATGACTGAGTCTGCTCTACTGCTAGTGTCAACCTTTCCAATCCAGTAGTGAAATCTGAGCAAAGCACTCAGTAATGAAGCAGGAAAAAAAGCTTTTCCTTGCTCTCTGGCTTTCTTGGAGTGCTGCAAACATTTAAGGAAAATAAGTGGTGTCATAAGAGTATTACCCAAATGCAACCTGACACTACAGAGTTGTATCAAGCCCAACTGTGACTGCCTGGAATAAAAGCTGAAACTTCTTCAAAGCTCTCTATATTAAGAGGGGAAAGGAAAAAAACCAAACCTGACAGTCACTAGCTGCTGTGAAGATATTACAAACATCATGTAGGAGACAAGCTCAGAAGCACTGAAGAATGGTCTTTTCCCTTCAGTTAATGCACGACAGCTTTATCTCTACGTTAAACCACAGCATATATTGCATATATAGAGCTTCACAAAGATGGATACACTCTAATATTCCTCCTGTTCCTAGTGTCTCACAAGAAAGACTACAAAGTTTAGCTATGAATACTTCACATGGTATTTTCCTTTATGAAAAATTAATCCAATAAGTGGGCTTGAATGTAAAAAACCAAAATATATATATATATATAAAAAATAATTTCCCTGCAAAAATGATCCAACACCTCAGGAATACTGACCCTACCAAGGAGCACATGCTTTAGTGCCACTGACGTGGGTCAATCACAAAGCTGGCTGCTGTATTTCATCTATAAGCCTGTAATTTGAATTCATTTCATGTGGATAAATCTTAATATGCTAAATCTTGTACATTAAATGCAAAAGAAGTCACTGTGACAAGTCTATCAAAATTCTTTCAAATCAAGGCCACAAGAGTAACCGCATTTTCATACTGTAATAATTTTACAGTGACTCTAAGTGACTATTAAGTGAGTGAAGTCAACAAAAAGACTCCATTTCATGGGATATTTCCATACCTGAGAGAGAATCATTAAGATCTTTCAATCAAAGTGCTTATCCCTTATTCCTCCCTTTTGTGAAAGCAGGTCTTGAAAAATAAAGACCACCCAATCAGTCATTGAAGTTTCATGACTATAAATAAAAAATGATCACGTTCCAATTAAAATAATAAATTTACAGAAAATATTTTGGCATGAAAACATTTTTTTTAATATTTTCCCTCTAGTTCTTAAATCTTTGTAATGGACATTTTTGTACTTTCCAAGCACTTGAGCATGTATAATTTTGACAAAAACTAAGATAGATCAAAGATGTGTTCAGTGTTGCTTTTTCCACCAGAAACACACCAGAACACAAGAAGGGCTAGCTTCCAGACAAATATATTAATCCAGTAACCCACAGTATCAGATAGCACTTGCCAGTTAATAGAACCTCCCTCCCTGCCTTATTGCAACTCCACATGCACTCACTGAAGTCCACATCTAATTCAGGAAATGAAGACACCAAATAACCCATCAGCTTTCCTTGCTCACAATCAGTTTTCATTTTCCAAACTGTCTGGACCACTGGCTGTCCAGTGAACGCTGATCTTTTCCAGTTTCCCCTCTTTCTGCAATGGAAGCAAAAACTCCACCTTCCTCCAACATTAGGAGGAACCAGTGCATCATGACACTGAGCACTCAGCTGCCACAGGGCACTTCTGCATTCATCCCTCAGTTACCAAGTGTCAGGAGAAAAGTATTTGCATGAAACAGAAGTAATTCAAACCAGCATAAGCAATTTTACAATCGATTGGTCTGCACAGTTGGATTTATGTAGCTATTTCTCTCAAGGCTCCTAAACATTTACCCAACACTTCAGTCTGAGCACCTGACACCCACAAAACCATCAACTGAGCAGTGCAGGGATCCCAGAGCCACCTTCACTGCAGGACTATTGTGGACCAGCCACCCTTTCAGAGGTGCCGAGCTGTGCTCATCACGTTTACTATTAGTAACAAAATTTGGTTTGACTTCACTGTCTCCAGAGCAGGGGTCAAAGCAGGTGGTGCACAAACTTCCCAGTGTGAAATACAAAGTTATGTTTCGTGTCAGGGAAATGAAGAAAATCTGTGTAATCATAGTGGTGGAACACAGCCATGGGACAGTTATAAAGATGAGTTCTAATAAACAGCTGAGGAAAGCATGGAAGGAAGTTTTTGAATAAATCTTTTGCTTGCAATTATCTATTATAAGTCTCAAGCTATTCTGCAATAAGTGTCCTTTAATTATAACTTTAGAAGCTTGCTTTGTATTAAAGAATTTTAAACTGTAGTTTTAGAGTGCAAAAAGGTTTTTTTTGACAAAAGAAGGAAATAAGGAGGGGGCTCAGGCCTCACACAAGGTGGGAAAACATCCTGGACATGAAGATATGACTTCAGCTCACTGATTTATGGCTCCTGGAGAGGGAAACTGGACATCAGCATTGGAGATTGATGGACTTGAAAATAGAGATGGGACCCCACATCTGGAAGCCAGATCCCACCACCTGGAAAAACATATCCTGGAAGTACATCCTGGAGTATTGAAATATCAGAATAGATCACAATGGTCTATAGAATTATACAGGACAATCTATAGATTTATGGCTGTTAGGTATTGAATTGTGATGTTAAAACTAGAAATGGAAACTGCTGAGAAAGCTTATGAATATGTATAAAATACCATCAAATCCAGCAATGGGTGTGCAGTTGGAAGGGAAAACCCCTACCACTGTACCCAGCGCTGCCTTTTTGCTCACACTTTACCACGTTAATTAATTAATTATTAAATTGCTGCTTGATATATTGGCCGTGTCAAGCGTCTTATTTTTAACACCAGCACTGAAGGTGATCTTCAGAGGACATGTTTATAATTGCAAAGTGTTTTGATCACAGCACACACTAAATGGAACAAGTTTTACCATTCCTGAAGTAACCCTTGAACATCACTCACTACAGTCATAGAGACCCATTTTCCACTTTAATCTAAAATTCCAGGTAATGCACATATTAGAAGTGCATTAAAATGCTCTTAACCTGATTGGATTTTTAAAGGGGATGAAAGGTGAATAAATGGGTAAAACATGTTACAGAAGTCTGAAAATTGAGATTCCAATTTTTGAATTATTTATGGAAAGCGGCATAGCAAATAAGTTGAGTAACATTTCTTTCTAACTTGCAAAATTAGTCTTGTTGGCAATTTTCGCAACTCAAATCCAAGCCTACCTTTCCATCAAAGCAGCTTCTCACACAAGCTTTCCACAGCTCTGATGCTAAACAAAAGACTGTATCTCACAGAAAACCAAGTCCTTTTGTCTGGCATTAGAGTTGGGTACAGATCCTTGATGGGCAAAGAGGTCCCCCATGTTATAAAACCAAGGCCAGAGGATGCCTTACTGCAGTCACCAAAAGAGAAAACCCCAAGAGGCCACTGGGGAAGGCAAATGCCCTGAAAATCCTTGGGGGTTTACATCAGGTGCAATAGTTACTAGCAGAGCTTTCAGGGTCTCCACTTGCACTGCTGATGAAAATTAAGAGTCACAGTAATGCCAGAAATTAATTCAGACTTTTTCCAAAACTGGATCTTTCTGGTTTCTGAAATAATACTTACTTAACACCTCTCTAGGAAAACATTTTCAAGCAACTTACTACCTAAAAATACTATTATTCATTGAAAGCAAAAACAAGCCTCACTTAAAATTTACTGTGTAACACCATGCTTAATATTTATCATGAAAAAATTTTGCAAAGTTGTTTATCTGGAAAAGTATGCACACAAACTAAGTTCTGCATTTTGTTCCTCCCAAGACTCGTAAAGCCTTTCTTTGCAAAAAGGATACATTAAAAAAAAAGGCCTGTGTTAATTTTTTCATCAAGTAATACAATAAACTCACTGTAAGCTATGCTCAAACTCAAGTATAATCAAATTTAGATATCCTTAGATATTTAATATTTTTCATTAAGTTCACTGCAGCCAGATTCTGAACTGATCATAAGAGTGTCAAGTCCTTTTCCATTAGTTTCTGCTATCAGCTCCAGTTGCATAGAAGCACAATATAGCTACTGAAACAAGCTTTACATGGCACGATACATCAGGATTTAATGTGTAGAGAGAGAATAACTGGGAAAATATTACAAAATATGTGATATATGGATTCATTTCTCCTCAACAATAGTTTTTGTTCTACACAAGGATAAGAAACTCCACTGGATTGGTTTATTGTGTGGGCTTGGATGTTTAGAAGAACATTTTCTACTGCATTTCAAACAGAAAGGAAGTATCTATGGACACACATCCACAACAAGAAAGAGAGGACACCCAAGGGAAATGCTTTAGAAATGACTGTGTATTATCAGCTAGTGCAACAAGCTAAGTAAAAGCTGAGTTAAATAAATGGATTTTCAATATTTGTGGCTAGAGGCTTCTGAATCAGAATATCTCAGTAATTAGCTCAGATGAAATTTAATTACTCATGGAATTACCAATGTCTTCATTAGTAACTGGCCCTTTGGTATAGATTATCACATAAATCTTTTCCCATACCATCTCTAATTGAAAGTAAACAAACCAAAGCTTGGTGTAAACCCAGTCAACATACACAAATTAAGCCAGTATTTATGCTAGACCTCATTTTCCCTGAACTCCAATACCCATTTACAGTGCCTAATAAAGAATCAAATGTGACAGTAATGCTCAGCTGGTCGCCTGCCAAACACTTGATGGCGAGTCCTTGCCTAACTTCAGGATATAAATGGATGTAGAGGATCCTCCCGCTCCAAACCTGAGGCAGCTGCTTTGCCCTAATCTCAGACTGGTGTGATGAATTAAACATCAAGACATTTCCAAGAGAGAGCCTGGGCAGCCCCAGGGCGGCGAGGGCAGCAGCGGTGCCGCGGGATGCCGCGTGTCTCCCTGCCCTGCAGGGCCAGCAGCCCTGGGCCACCCCAAGGGAAAGCCCAGGAAAGGGAGAGCCTGGGAAGCTCCTGTTGGGAAGCTGGTGATGCTGGCAGCTGCAGCTAAGCCACGCAGCCTTGGTGCCCTCACAGGGAGAGCTCCAAACCCCTGGCAGGCGGATGTTGCTGTACTTGAGAAAAAACCTTCAGTAGTTCTGCACAACTCTGCTCCCCCAAAACAAGCAGGAAACCCACACAGGGAAGAAAGGAGGGCAGCCCCATGCAATGGCTGGAGATGCCAGGTAGAGGGACAACAGGCACATCCCAGGCTCAGGTACCCACAGAGGTACCTGAGGGTACCCAACAGGGACATCCCAGGCTCAGGTACCCACAGAGGGCAACCAGCAAGGTGCTTCTGCTGCAGGAGGGTGTTCCAAACACCCAAGGCCAGCAGACTTCAGACTGATTGGGTTTGAGGGCCTGGGAGAAACAAGTGCTGTGCCTTACTCACAGCTTGGCCAAGTTGCTGAAACAGCAACTTAGGCAATGGCATTGCTCCAGGCTCTACTCATACTGTGCATTCAGGAGACTGAACACAACACTTGGTATCTTCCCAGAAATACATGTAAGATCACTTCCAGGACTCTAAATTCCCAAAGAAACAAGCGTACTTTCTTACCCTTCTACTGAAATAACATGCACATTGCACATTATTGGAGGAAGACAGACACACAGGAAATTTATATTGAGATTATTTAAATAATTAAATTGCTCCTGGAGCCATCAATACCATTTATACAAGTGTGCAATGCAGTAAAATGAATAGTGTTTTATTATATGGGGGATTTCTCAGCATGAGACAAGGAACAGTTCCCCTGAAGAAGGGGCCTGCAGCCACCCTCAAAATCGAGCCATAGAATAGTTTGGGTTAAAGACCACCCAGCTCTAACCCCCCTGTCATGGACAGAGACACCTTTCACTAGACCAGGTAGCTCAGAGCCCACCCAGCCTGGCCCTGAACACTTCCAGGGATGGGGCATCAGTGACTTCTCATGGGAATTTATGCCACTACTTATTTCAGTTTATAATCCAAACATTACTCTTAAGGCAAACCATACTCCCATACTCACAGAATTCCTTTTGCCCTCCAAAGAAAGGAACCCCCCCCAAGCAGGTCCTTGTACAGCATGGAGAAATGATGTATTATGACTTGATGTCAGCACAACATGCTGGTTGCCTCCATCCACATGGATGTAAAACTGGTGTACTTCCACAAGGAAACTTCTAAGATGGTGAGAAAAAAGTTTTAAAATACCCATCATCATTCTTTATATGTATTTCTACTACAAATCTGACTTATTCATGTCTTGATTTACTTACAGAGTACTTGCAGCTTCCTTTGATATTAATTTGATTTTGGTTTTTTGCCTCCTCTTCCTTGGAGGAAAGTCATTATTACCTCTCAACAAGCTAAGCTAACCTAATACAAGTGCTCTAATGGAAATATCTGTTTTAACATATGACAGTTATTACTGTGAAAACAAGAAGAATTAGAACCATTTGTTTTCATGCTTTTACAGTGAGAGGAGGCTGCTGCCTTCAGCAAGCTTGTAGAGCAGCCTCACTGAAATGCTTTCTGGATTTTTCTGTAGAATTTAATTAGAATGCATTACTCCCCAGCACCACCTCAGCAAGAGCCACCTCTTCTAACAACTGCTTAGTAACATTTTCACAGAATTAATGTATTCAGATGATCTGTGTCCAGCCTTAGTGAAAGGTCCCACAGTGCAAGTTCCATACACTTTGAAATACAGACTCTGGAAGGGGTATGCTAAAAGTTGATAATTTTATGCTGATTCTGGAAGTGTTCAATGTATCAGTTCTAGAAAACTCTGAGGAATATGCAGTTTCTTCTTTTTAAGAGGAAAAATTATTCAAACACACAGAATCTGTTATCAGAAAGTCACAGGCCTTTTCAGTGGCTGGCTGTGTAAAGGACAGAGGACTCTATTAGACAAGACTCAAAAATAGTAAGAATTAGGAGCCAGCTGGAATAAACAAAAGAAATCACTGCTTACCCTAAGAGCTGATGTTAAGAAAGATTGTAAACAACAGAGGGCCCAAAAGTGGTCAAATGTTTTGTTACTGAATTATATTCTCATCAGAATTCTATCATATTTCACATATTTAAGCTCTATTAATAAAAGTGTAGCTGTCCATCTTATTTGAAGGCTTACAAAGTTAAGTCTTACAGGTGCTCACTTACACATGGCCTGTGTGCATGACACCCGTTGTCAAATTCACCGTCTCTCATTTTTCAGCTTGAAAACAAACATAAAATTAGCTCTTTTGAAGGGTTTGAGTTAAAGAAAGCAGAATTTCTCATGTAAAAAGATAGCACAAAAAAATCAAGGAGACAAAATGATAAAGCATTTTGCCATAGAAGAAATAGGTGCATCAATTGCACACAAGTATTCATGACTATTGAAGGCAGATTTAATACTTAGACTATTAAAAGCAGTAACAGCACAAAGTCACATGCAGTAAATAGAGAAGACACCTTTTGCATGCAATTTAATTTTTTTGACTTGTGGTTGCAAAGCTCTTTTTGACCAAGCTAAAATTCCATCAGGTAGGGAGCCAACTTGGCAAAATATTCATGGCTTCAGAGATTCAAACAGAGCTAAAACACCCAACTTGCCTGTTTAGCTGCACAGGGGCAGGCTGTATGTGCCATGAATTCAGAATGTCTAAGCACACTGGAAGCTAAAACAAAGGATTCCTCACAACAAATACCTTACTTTACACACAGGGTCTACAAAGACAAAGATTTGGAGGAATGGGGGATTCTAAGGCTTCCACGGCATCTCAAGTCGGAGATAATGACAGTGACCTGCCAGATGAAGTTAGCAGTTTCACAGGAAGCCTGTCATGCTTGTGTTTATTTTTCTTCACAGGCATGTATGAGCCCATGCTGTGTACAGTGGCACTTCAAGCACAGCATCTGCCTCCTGGTTTGTACAAGAATGAACATATTTGTTCAGCTCGTTCTGCCGCTGACGGACAGCCCAGTGAAACAATCACAGTTTGCCTGTCACACACACGCATAAATTAATACGCAAAATTGCATTTAAAATTGCTAATGCCCTCCCCCTCATATTTTTAAGATAGCCTAGAGAGCAACAGAAATTCTACATCTCCCAAATATTTGTATTGCAGAGGTGTCTGCATGTGTCCTCTGCTAGCTGAGCCTGCTTTGAGCAGGGAGGTTGGCACAGATGACCTTTACAACCTCAGCCATTGTGAGAACACCTGACCACTTTCTGTACACACTGCTCAACATCTTCTCTTTTCTGCTTCAACTGAGATTTTAAGGAAAAAGTATGAAATGGTTTTACACAAGGCACCTGAAGCTTTAGACTCAGGTGGACAGTGCTAAGCATAAACATTGTGAAGCCTGAAGCCCCACGTTTCTCAGAGTTCTCTTGGGAACTTTATACTGGTCTAAAGCAAAACATCTAAAAGTTTTATAGCATGTGATTTATGAGTCTTACCACTGAAGAAAAATTTTCAAAGTGCACTTCATGAACAGATCTCTCATGTAAATGGGATTATTCATTCGTTTCAAATTAATAAATAATAAAATCTTGCAGCAAATCAAGCCAGCAGAAAGTGCTTGGCACATACACATATATCTGCAATCTTACAATATACATGAAAAAGAATTGCCCTAGGCTACTTTCCTATCATAGAGAAATATGAGAGATTTTATTACTGGTAATGATCAATGCCAGAGTTTTTGAAAGAAGCAGATTTCAGAAAGATCATAAAGAGCATGACATGCTTTGGACTCTGACTATGGAACACTATTTCTTTTCAGCAAAATAAAACTTCAGTTCCTCTCAATAAGGTTTTTGCTTTTACAGTTAAAGCATTTCTGTATTATTTGCCTGAAATTAGCAACAACAAAAAAACCCTATCACATGTTATTTTCCCCTACTTTTAACACAGACTGAGAAAATTGAAAATATTAATTTTCACAGTGATAGGTTTAAACAGATTAGAAATAATCTGCATTTTCTACTAAATATTAGAATAATGGAAACAACATTCTTCCCCATGTATTTTTAATGATATGACCCTACAACTATGAAGCATAGTCACAAAGCACTGAAACATCATTTAGCAAGATGAGAAAGCTGTGACTTATTTTATCTGATCCAGAAATGAGCTGTCAAAGTTAAATTGTTATGTAATTAATTGTGCATTTGCTAGCAATTTTTAAACTGTGAATGAAAAACTGTTCTGAAATTGCAAATCACTGCACACTTTCATCTAATACATGAGATAATTCTTTGAAGACCTCTTTCCCTGAACTGAGTGTTAATGAGAAGTTCCTCACTTTAATAAAATATCGTCCAATAAGTATAACCAAACAATTTTCTCTTTTAAAAAAATAATATTTCTTAGACAGCCCTCACTGGGTGGATTCCAGAACTGGTGCTGAGGTACAGAAAGATTCAAGACCCTCAGATAATTCACCTCCAGACTGAGCACTGAAATGGCCTACTTAGTTCTAGGCACAAATTGCAATTAACTGATTCACATGCAAGACACTGCATAGGACACTCTGCATTTATATTCCTACAGACCTGTAGTTAAATTGTCTTTGGTTGCTCTCAAGCTCCTTCAAAGCAGAGCTAGAAGGGTTTATTGATGACCTTTTATCTTTCCTTCACTCTTCATGCCAAGGATGCCCCTTTCCACCTCTCCCTTCCCTATCCTCCCAGGATTCCGCAGTTACTGACCATCACTTGTTCTGATACATTTTGACAGTTTTCCCCATTTTCTTTTTTCTTTTGGGAGCTGAGAAATGGTGTCCCAATTACCAAGAGTCAAGTCAACTTGAGAGGACTTTTACTGGCTTTCTTCCAGTGAAGATTTGCCATTCCAAAATCTTTGCTGGGATTTATTTCTCCTGGAGAGGTGAGGATCTAAACACAGAACAGCAAGTGGCAGCAGGAAAAAAAATGAGTATCTGTTCCCAAACATCACACAGCCAGCACAGGAACTGAAAGATGAGAAAAGTTGAATTTGTCAGAAAGCAGCTATTAATGCTGGAACCCAGGTTGGCATCCTTGCTCTAATAAATGCTCTTTCACAGCGTTTATTCATGGAGGAATCTGTTTTTAGAAAGGTTAAAATGACTTTGCTGTTGAGCTTGTTTGGGTCATTTTAATCTTGTTGTTCAAAGAGATGAACCCTAAACAGAAACTGTTTGATTAAAAGCAAACTATTTGATTAAAAGCAAATATATTTCAGCCCACAATATCAAAAAAAAGCTTGTTTGAACTGTGAGCTTCCTGCAATATCTTTTCAGAGGTTAATTTCAAGTCACCAAGATCTGATAGCTCATGGTTATGGTAACTTTCACAAATAAGTGTATGAAAAATGGACAAAGACAACTGAATCCTGAAATACTTTCATTTAAAATGCAACATAAATAAAACTCCAAGCTCTATCTCAATAAATATACATTAGGACACTTAGTACTTGTACGTGTTCCAGGATAAAGTGTTTTATATTACATGCATTGTATCATTCTCCTTACTGCCAATTTTTATTATTTTTCATGAAGCTTACTACCACAATGACTGCCAAGAACATTTTTGAAGCCTCATACATTCTGTTAAAACATCAAGAGCACCATATTTTCCAAAATGAAAGACTTTAAATTATATAAAATGAAACTTTTTAGATTGCATCAAGTGGTGGTTTTATTCATATTCTGTCATCTAATAAGTAAATTTGCTTTTTGGAAAGGAAAATAAAAATCAGGTCTCAGTTTAGTGCCAGGAAAATTATTAATTCCTACACAATGGGAGGTGGGTGAGTCCCAAACCACCTGGAACAGTTGCCACAGCAGCACCACCAAATATCTGCATCATCCAAGCTTGTTTCCAGGTGATGACATCTGGGGTTCTCAATTACACACACATTTATTAGAAAGTTCTCATTATTCAATACTAAAGCTTCCTGGAAAGCCATTCTTGAGGATTTAACCTGTTGCAAATGGCAAACAGTGAACCTTCTACCTAAAACAAATCAATCACATAAAGCACACACCTGATCTCAAACATTCTTCCTGCCTAGCTATTTAAGGCCCAATAAATAACATGATGTTAAATTTTCTACGTGTTGAATTGCATTATGCCTTTAATTCAAGCATTTAAGATTGAGATTGTCTCAGTTTCTCTTAATTTTTCATGTACTATAAATATAACATTAATTTTGCAACACAAGTTCTACTAGGAAGGTAAAACTGCACTCAGTACTTGTTCTCATCCTTTTCTCTGAGTTTTGGCTGGTTGAGCTATGAGAACTGAAGGCTAACAGAGTCACCAGTGCTCTTTGTGTATGGAGCAGGAGACCTTTTATTGTTCAGGTATTGGACTCATCCCCTACACCAGGTCCAACTGCCTGTGCATTGCTCCCCAGTATTGAACAATTCGTTTCCTGCTCCCCATAGAATCTTTTCAGCAAAAGCAGGTTTTTCACCTCTCTAAGATGCAGAGCAACAATCCTGGGGGAAAACAACAACAGAAAACAGGACTCTGGAGACAGGAAAGAGATCTTTTTCAGGTCATAAGAGAGTCATGCAAATAACCTTAGGAAAATTCATGTAAATTACTGAGGAGGAAAACCTAAGTTTATGCTTAGATAGTCCACATTTTTTCATGAGAGTTCTCAAGCCCTTTTATCATTTTATCCCAAAAACTTCATGGGTTTTTATCACTTCAGTAATAAGAACCCCTTTTTTCCTTGGCTTCTTAGCATTATTGTCACTAATTTTCTACTTCCTCCTTAGTAATGGCTATTCTGCTCAAGTTATATCCTCCTGTACTTAATGCTGAAATTAGTCTTACCTTTTGTTGCATGATTTCTGAGAATTACATTGTAGTGGAATCTATAATGATGATGTCTTATATTTAATTGTTTACTGTCTGAGCTACCTTGTATCTCTCTGAAATGAGCAGGACATGAAATATTTTCTGATTATTGGCCACAAAGAGCAATGTCTGCATGCTTAGTAACTTGTACTTTTTGTGAAAGTCCATGAAGATTCATTCTAAAGAAAAACACAATATTTGTAGGTTGCATTAACTGTGCAGTGCCTTTGCCTGCAAGAAGGATTTATGACAAATGGAAATATAATTGATTGAAAGCAAAGAATGCTTTGTGGTCAAATTTAAATTCCACAGCTCCTGCAGAAGTTCAGCTGCATTACAAGGGGGTATGTACAAGATTTCACTTTTCAATGAGCCAGTACCTGAGGTGAGAATACCTTAAAGAAAGACTCTCCTAGTTTCTTTTCCATCAAGAGTTTCTGCAAAGGGTGTTGCCTCGACAAATTAGCACCTCTTTTTAAAAACCCTAATATATTATCTGTTAACAGCTTTCTTTATTAAAGCTACTTGCCAATTTTAAAGTGGCTACTATTAACTATTCCATTAAAAACAAAACAAATCCTCCCTTCAAAATAGTGTTGCCATCCATTAGCAAAGCTGCATAATGTACAAGAGAGAAAGGTTAAGTACTAAATCATGTTCAATTGCTATAAAAAACTACTGGTGCTTTGATAGGGTAAAGGTACACACTGTGCTTTCAAATGTATTTTGAGAACATTGTTATGAGACAAGCAGCAGTCACTTTGCATTAGGGCTGATGATTCTTTCACTAAAGCTGAAGCTCTCCAATACAGACTGCTGAACCAAAAACAAGAGTTCACTTCTCAGTTCAGCCTTTTCTTTCATGCATGGTATATATACAAACCACTTTTCCACCTAGAGCATCCAATTTGCAGAGGCAGAAGTGAGAACATGAGTTTTAGGTATATCATTCACACACATTTCCAGCACAGTACACGTGGGCCTCAAGAACAAAGGTTTTGGAATTATTTTTTTCCAAAAACTCACTTAAATGTCTCTAAGCCTCACACCTACAGTGAGGATACAAACACAAGTCTAGCCCCGTAATTACTTAACATTTTCATCAATTAACCTAAATATCCACTAGAACTCCACAGCGAGGAAGCACCAAGAGAAAAGGAATAGTTGCAGTGTAACACAACATGCCTGGAGAGCTTTGGTTGTCCTATCCCAAATTATTCTCACTGTATTACCTGAACTTATAACAGGTAGTAGTGCACAAGCAAAGACTACTTAAGCTTGTCACCTGGGTTTAATCTGGATTTGGACCCAAGCACTGGTCTGTCAGAGACTTTGCTTTATTTGCTTTTTAGGCAGTAATACATCACCTGCAGCTTTGCACATTCATTTATTTAAAGGTGAGTTTAAAAGACTGATGTAAGAGGACAGATTTTCAGATAGCAGAAGTTGCCATTAAACCAAAAACCTGCAAATCAACTCACATCAGACACTCAGAAAAAATCTCAACTTTCTTCCTCTGAGCGTGAAAACCCATCCCACCCTGCTGGGCTGTGCCACAGGCTCTGGATGTGCACAAGGCTGGTATGGGCAGCACCCCTGAGGCAGCAGAGCCCCCTGGATGCCATTCCCTGTCCCCATGGGGCTGCTCCTCTCCCACAGGGACTCACAAGGCAGGTTACACACAAGCACTTGGCAGCTCTGGCAGTGCTGGATAAAAATCAAATCCTCACCACAGCACCCATGTACCATTTCTGGATCAGCTGAGGTGTGAAATTTGGAACCAGTTCCAAGACTCTTGACTTCTACACACAGTTTTTATTTCTCTGGTTTTACATTTTTTAAAGCCAAAATTACTGCCATCCAGTACCATAAAACCATATATGTGCATACATATACACAAAATACTTTTCCTTACCTTGTCAGAGAGACAGCTGAGCTAGAGAAAGATAGTGACACACAGCTGAGAAGAAATCTCAGGTGTCCTCAACCTGCCTTCCTTCCCACTACTGACAAGCTACAGTAATCTCAGAACTGAGTGAAGACATTATTAATTGGTTTTGGAGTATGTTTTGAGGAACATTTGGGCTTTGTCAGCAGCACAGACAAAAGAAGGTGAAATTGAGGCAGTTTGAATGTTTGTCCTCAGCTATAAGGACCCACCTTATGACTGAAGTCCAGCAGAGTCCCTTCTTCTGTTTCTGAAGGTACATTGAAATATACTCCTGTATATTCCAAATTAGTCCTAATGCTGCCTGCTTTATCATTGATTAAAGTTACAAAACGCAAAAAGAAACCAAAAATACTACATACTTGCACACACAACACTGTTTAAATTCAAAAGTTAAGGTGTTTTTTCCCCATTGGACCTGTGTTGGGGGGGAAAATAGTTCCTGCAGGCAGGGGGTCAGAGCTCGGCCAGCCAGCAACACCCACTGCTTCCTAGCACATTGTTTGAGCTCTGAAGCCTCTCAGCTGTAGCACATTGCACAGCCTTTGTGCTTGATCATTAAATAAAGCAACCTGTCAACACTGCACCCTGACAGCTCTGTAAAAAAAAACTAAAAAAGATTTGAAAGGCACATCTTGGGCAGGTATCGTGCACCCAAGATCACCAGCACTACTGCTGTAAACTTCAGAGAGCAGACACTGTTTTATCTGGCATCTCTGGAGCTTCAAAGAGAGTACCTGCTTCATCTATACAGCAGTATAGAAAATTCAGTATCAAGCAACATTCACTTCTTTTACAAGTCTGAACATTATTAGATTCTAGGACTCCTTATTCATCTTCTGTCTTAAATATCAATACTAACACTATTTGTGGACATCACTGAACAGTAATTGCCTGTTTATTGTTCAAGAAACTTCAGACTTCCATATATATAATTTCTAAGTTCACCAAGAAAGAACAAGTCTGTTTCAAAATACTCTTCAAATTACTCAGGGCTCAGTGTTAGAGATAAGTAATTTTTCTGAATTTACTTCTGTGTACAAAATACAGACCACAATATATCTATTCCTCTGAAGACAGAGGAGTAAACCTGCCATTTCAGGTAAGTGAGAAAAGCAGAATGGATGAAAAATGCTAAAAAACTACATATTTGTCTCTTGTGCTGGAATGTAGAATAAATTCAAACAGTTTCTTCCTTACTCCAGACTCTACTGGACACTTACACTGGGTAGACTGAAGTATCTAGTCCTAAGCTACACAGGAATAGAGGAAGATGCAGCCCCATGGACTCCAAAAACCAGAGAATTCTTGGGTTGGGTTAATGTGTAAAAAGAGAAGGATAGAAAGAGCTGTTGAAAAACAAAGGGTTTTCAATTTAAGTTTACTATTCTGATTGGAAATGGAAGTGGAACAAATGTTGATTTCTTTCTAACTTCCATAGCAACCCACTCACACTGAAGTTATGTGACTCAGAAGCTGTTTTCTTTAAACGCAGCCATATGGCTTTTAAACACTTTTGGTTCCATGCCCAGACACAGAATCATTATTTCTTCATTTTATTGTCCTGATAGACTCCAAATAACCAAACTTTATAATTAATATTAATTTTACTCAAATTAATCAGAAATTAAATTTCTCAGTTTCCTGCAAGGCGTGCCCAAAGGGCTTTACTTTCCACTATAGAAAAATAAAGTGTTAACAGAAATCCACAGCAAAATTACAGATATATCCAGAAACCCGACGGTTTTGCATTTTTAAAATACCCTGTGCATGCAATTATGCCAAAAAATACTTGTTTCTTGTTTATAATTTACTGCTTCAGTGCCATTGAAAGTTGACGTCTTTCAAGTGAAGGTTCAAGCAATGCACAGCAGTTGAAATAAGTATATGCTCAAAAGTCTACACTACACTTCCATCAGAGTACAAAGTCCACCAAGACTGAAACACAGCCAGTTTTATTATACTAGACCTGCTTAGAGGTATTTAATATTCAAAAGCTGCATAACAACCTAGCAAAGTTATTTAAAATTAAAGCAAAATAACATAATCGTGGTCCATATCCTTTTTCCACTAAGGGTTACTGCTAACTTTAGGAAGACATTTTGCATTTTAGAGTGTTTTGCCATACTAGTTTCATTTTTTTCTACAATTTGGTAGTTATAATTTGGGAATTATTAGAAAACAGAAACACACAGAATTATATGACTAAAGGTCAGCACACAGACCAAGGCTATCTTGCCATCAACCAGACACTCACAGAGGGTTTAGAACCACATAAAGAATATTTCACAGCACAGGGGTTCTCACATCGCCCACTTTGGAAACAAACTCTTTCAAGATATGTGTTTATCTCTGTTTCTTTCCAATTCCATTCACCAGTATTTCATAAAACAGAAAAATTTACCATACCCACCAGACTTTAGCACAATACCACAAAACAGTCAGTCTTCAAATAGATCTGGTTTTCCAATTCAAAGACTATAATGTCAAAATGGACACTTTAGAAAGCAACTCCCCTATTTGTACAAATAGAATTTATATCACAGAAAAGCTGGTTACTACCTGCAAAACACTCCTGACACTTTCCTGCTACAGTTGTATACAGGCTGCCAGGTTGGCTTTTAGGATCTGTGGAGGCAACACACAAGTTCCACAGAAGTTTCCAGCAGAACTGTAGGGCACAGTTTGCATCCAATTCCTACCTCTAAAACTGCACCAAGAGTGAGCACCATTATCCTTCCAACAGCCAAGAACTCCTCCTGTAGCCCAAACTGCCTGGGAAAAAGGATCTAGCACAGGCTGCACACACTAACCAGCATCATGCTTGTAGTATGGATGTATATGGAGTAATAGAGAACAGAGAGGCTCCAGCAAAACAACAGACAATATTTTCCACATTTGAAGAGTAAATTAAGGATGTGGAAATCTCAGCCTGCATGTAACATGTATTTTCTGAAGGCCTGAGAAAGGAATTCCTCAAAAAGGAATGCCTGTCGACTTCCCTTTAATTTCAGTTCCTCAAAACGACATTTTCCCCCTTTCCCAGTTTGACACAATACACAAACATCTTTTATTCTAAATATATATTAAACTGTAAAATAGGTTTTACCTCTCTTGTTAGCAGCCCTCAGATCAGAAACATGCAATAATACTTCAAAACACAAGAAGACCTTTTTCCTTTGCCTGTCTGCATCTCTGCTGTTATTATGCACCACCATCAGTGAGCGAGACAGGAATGCAACAGGGAAATTATTTATAGCATGGCCACAAAAGCCTTTCTGAATATTGCAGATATCACAGCCAAACAACACCAAGTATCCATGTCTATAATCTCATAAACAGCTACTTCTCCACACCTGGAGAGTCAGTAACAGATACAAAGGGAAGATTTATTTCAAGGCACACTTCTATCACTGAGCACATGAAAACAGATTCAAGCCCCTGGATAATCCCTGAAGGCATCAAGACAATTTTCCAAGCACAATTTGACTTCTCACCTGAAGTCCTTCAGGTTTTTGTATCCCTATTTCTTGTCAGCTGTTCACAGCAGTCCAGCCCTTGATCATACAGCCTTCTTTCTCCAGCCACTGCCATGCAATCCCATGCCAATAGCAAACTGCAGTAAATGATCTTCACTTACCTTGTCCTTGTCCACTGATCTGGTGACCCCACAGCATCAGAATTATTGCCAATATCCAGTGCATCTGCCCAGCTACTCTGCCACTTCCTTGTCTTCCAGCCATTGCATTATTGGATGCTGTGCAAAGAAATATTATTGAATGTTTTAGTCATAGCTCTTGGGAAATATACCTTAGGGTGAAGGAAAGCAAAGAATTCCCATAAATTTCCTCAGTACACATCTATAGCTCTACTTTAATAAATACTCCCTGGTAAAAATGCTTTTTTATTCAAAACTTTCCTGACTGTTTGCTCAAGGCTGTCACCTCACAGGCTACCACAAAAGCAAAATAAGCTGCTTGGAAAATGCTTGAATTTTCCTTTCATACAGAAGGCCTGAGCTTCACCAAAAAACCTCCCAGATCCAGCCAGGTTTAAAAGTTCTGAACAAGCAGCCCCTCACTGAGTCTCTTAGAACTCCTATTGTATTGCATAGAAAATTACCTGAGGCAAAACCCCTCAATGTACTTAAAACTTGAATTTTTTCCATCTTGTGTTTTACAACACTGAGATGTGTTAGCAGTTGTTTTTCATTGGGGGCTTTTAGGGACCAACTCTGTTTTCCAGTCACCACTTTTTTCACATTATAGGATGATTTGGGTTAGAAGCAACTTCAAAGCTGATCTCTTTCATTCCCCTGCCATGGGCAGGGACACCTTCCACTATCCCAGGTGCTCAGAGCCCCATCCAGCCTGGCTTTGGACACTGCCAGGGATGGGGCAGCCACAGCTTCTCTGGGCATCACCACTGGCACTGGCAACATTTACCTTTTATTATTCCTCACCACACCTCCTCTTGCAGCACTCTGACTCAGACCTGCTCCATCAGAAGAGCTGTTTAATCAAATAGGGATTTGTCAGAACTGTACAAATTACACAGGACTGGCTGGAAAACACAGAATTTCTTTTCTAGTCTAAAGCACAGGCAGCTAGCACATAAATTGGTGTATGAACATTTGGGAAATTCATCCAACATGTGGGCAATCTTGCAGCAATAAGTAGTTTTTAAAAGATGATATTGTAAAAACTTCTTGTGTTTTGTTGTTGTTGTTTGTTGGGTTTTTTGTTTTGTTTTTCTCATTATAAAGAGCTATAAAATCCTTGTGAACAGAACAATAAAAAAAAAAAACAACTTGGGATAAAACAGGAAAAACACTATGCTAACAGAAGGTATGTTTACATATTGGTTGATTAACCAAACTTTTAATGTTGATATTTCAGTATTTTTTATTTTTAAAGAATATATTTTCCAAACTCATTGATGCAACACCCATCGATAACAAAAGGTTCAATTGAAATTAAATTCCATAATTCTCAATTCTGATCTATAATCTCCTATGAAAAGTATCTCTGCTTTATGCAACTTAAAACTCAAGTAATATTTACAGAATGAAAGCCCAAGGAGGACTACAAAAGCAGACATGTGGAATATTATACTTCAGTTTCTCCTTCCTCACCTACCCCCATCTGTGGAGGGAAGGCAGGCAGTGGAAGTTCCTACAGGAAGGGTTTTGTTGACTGGTTAAAGGGAAGAGGTAATATTTCCTATTTGCTGCTACCCTCAGACTTTCACTTCTGCATTTAATCAGTGCTCTAACCATCTGCCCATGCACTTCCCATAGCTGTTCAGGAAGAAAATTATCTTTTGTTTCAAAACTGGTTGTTGTAGGTGACCCTTTTGCATTGGGGAACCTCCCCATTGTTACAAACACCTTGATTTACTTTTGAAGAGCTGGTTTGAGGCCCCCTAGAGCTGCTGTTATTTCAGCAAAACAGTGCCCTCCCCAGCCAGCACACACAGCTTCTGTCTGTCCTTTCTCAGGGGCATGGAGGGAAGAGAGAAAGAGATACTAAACTTTGTTAGTTTTGGACTTGTCTTTTTTGGACTTTTTAACCCCCACAGGAAAGGAGAAGAAAACAACTGAAAATGGGAATTCCAAAGCAAAAAGGTAGAACAATAAATACAAATAAATGCCCCCAAATGTACACACTTCACCACTGCAAGGTCAAAGAAATAGTTTTGGAAAAATCAATATCTTGGAAAAGAGATGTTCTGTTTCATTAATATACTTTCCTCAAACTAACAGGCACATTCTTGATGCTCAGCCCAAGCAAACAGATGGTATTCAATTAGTTATTTACCTATGTTACAATTAATTAAACTGTCCAAGATAATTTTTGTTTTGACTGTGTCTACAGAAGGCTAGAGTTCCACAAGAACCTGGCATTTGCATCCACAGCCCTGCTAGCTGTAGTATAAATATTACACCTAAGAAAGCATTAAGATGCTTTCCAGTACCTAAAGGCTTTTTCCAAGGGCATGTAGGAATAGAAAAGGTCTCAGACTGTAAGAGAGTAGCTTGAGATTAGATATTGGGAAGAAATTCTTCACTTTAAGGGTGGTGAGGCCCTGGCATAGATTGTCCAGAGGAGCTGTGGCTGCCCCATCCCTGCAGTGTTAAAGGCCAGGCTGGATGAGCTCTGAGCACCCTGGAATAGTGGAAGGTGTCCCTGCCCATGGCAGGGGATTTAGAACTTTAGAACCTTCCAACACAAACCATTCCATGCTTATACCACAACCTCACCAGAAAATGTTTAACTTTTAAAAAAGATTTTTTTGGATTGGAAGTTCATAGCTAGTAGGCAGAGGAAAACAGCCACATTGCTAGGGGGAAGCCTAGAGACCATATCCAGAGTATTCCAGTTAAGAACAAAAGAAGCAAAAATTGCAAGGATTTATTTTGGATCTAAGAGCCATTTTCTTCACAACACAGGAACCATCCCCGAAAGAAATAGCAAGGCAGAAGAGGCTACAGGGTCTGGGTGAAAGCTGTGCACTTCACAACAGCACAAAACTCCAAAGACAGGGAAGGAATCTAAGCCTTAAAGATATCATTCCTGTCATATTTCTTGTCTTCTATGAGATAATTTGTAAAGAGAAAGAAGCAAAGAACAGTAACTGACACAGATGTAACTTAAAATTCAAACTACAGCTTCCATTTCCTAAGCAAAATTCAACAGGAGGTTTTCATTCTAGAAGCAGAAAACTGCCTCAGATTCAAAACCATTAATCCCCTCTGACTCCTGAGCCTCACTTTTCACACAGGTGTAGGAAAACAGGTTTATCTCAAACAAACACATTTTTTTAATTAAAGAACACTCCTTCTAAAAGAGAAGTACATTAAAGTGAAAAAGCTTAACTAGCAAGTCTGTAATTAACCTTTACAGCATTTGGGTTTACACTAGTGCTGCTTCAGCCCCTCAGACACAGGAATAAAATGACCAAGGATAGAATCAAGCAATAACTATGTTAAATCAATAGGAACAGCAGATGCAACAGGTCTAGAGAGGCAGAGGGCAGGAAAAAGTCATGATTTTTCACCTTTCCTTTAGTTATCTTGTAAAGAGGTAAAAAGAAATTACAATCATATAAAAAAAATTAAAAGCAAGTTTTTGTTGGTGCAAGGCCTACTGAAGGAAAGCCAAGAGTTGCACAAATTACATCCTCCACAGGAACTAAAAACACTATTAATTACTCTAACTCCACAGAGAAAAATCTATTTTTATATTACTCTCCAAAGCTTCTAAGAGAGAGGAAAAAAATACACTAGACTAAGAGAGAAATAAAAACTTACCTATAGCTCTTCCTTCTCCCTACTCCTCCTAAATCAACGATTCCCCCTACACAAGCAGAATAAAAGCCCAGCCCACCTCCCACACCTGTTATAGCCCATGCAAACAAGAGTCAGCTGAATTAAATAACATCTCAGCCTTAATGCAGCTGTGCTCACACTTATCCTGTGCACCAAAATGCACATGGACAAAAAAAAAAAATAAAACAGATACCACCACTCTCTATTTTACTCTTTTTTTTTCTCCTCTAAACCTCAGCATGTATAACTCTACCTGATAAATAGCCATGAGACTCACCAACTTCACAGCCAAGAGAAAATGGCAAGAGGACCTTCTTCACATTTATTGACAATTAACTGCAACTAATTTAGAGTGAACCAGGTGCAGTCAGTTGGCAGGAAATCAGGGAACATGGATAAATCTGTCCTATAAAGGACTCTAACAAAGTCTGAAGTTTGTTTTAGAGGAGACTTCTGCTGAAGTAGTCTTGGCATGAGAAGCTGGGAGACTTTCAGCTGCATTTCCAGAGATCTGTTGCCATCTAAATGGCACAATCCAGTAAAATCCATAGGCTCTGCAGAACTGGGTTTGTGGGTGGCAACAACTTACATGTATTTTGCCTTCTTTCTGTTACTACCTGGATTCTTTTATCTGCTTTTGTCTTGTTTGAGTCACTGAGTATATCAACTATGTAGATTCAAGTATCCTTTTTAGTATAAATTATTTATAAGTTTCTCTACAAAGCTGTACTTTAAAAAAACCCCAGTATTTATTCCATGTAAGCAGGCACTTCACAAATCTCTAGCAAATGACAAAAAAAAAGTATATGCCAGCTTCCTGGAAAATAATGGGAATGTTACTTGCCTCATAAAAGTGGAAGTTGCCATTGCAGATTAAGTAGAATTTAGCCACTTAACTATATTTAAAGAACAGCTTTCCTCTCCACACAGTACCTATGAAATATCTGGTAGTGATAGTAGGAAGGGATAAATGGCTTCTCTGGCCCTTTTTAACACAGCCAGCCCCACATATCAGCTGGATCTCTCTGAAATGGCAACATGATACAAGAGTTTTTGCAGGTGCATTAAATATTTGGAATTATGTAGTTCTGGAAAAAAATAAAACGCAAAAAGACTGATAAAACCCACACCAAACCCACAAAATATCTGGTAAATATTTTGAATGCTGATGTCTAATGGAAGTCCAAGGACAGACTAAATTTTTCTAATATAGATTATGAAGTCTAAAGTGGATGCATTTTTACATCCCTGAGATAAGACACTGACCATCCTTGCATGCACAAAAGTCTATGGTACCAACAGGACTGTTTATATCCATGAAACTGAAATCAGAACCTGGTCTGATGCATTTAAAATAATTGGATTTATCGCTGATGTCTTACTTGGCCTGTTACAAAGACTGTATTTTTTAACCTCATTTCTGTTAGTGCATTACCAAAGACATTATGAATACAATCTCCCTCAGAGGGCCATCTGTGGAACCAGATACTATCTGATGAGGACTTCCCTGCAGTATCAGGATAGTTTTGCCTGCTTAAATTCAGATGCAGTACAAGAGCAGCAAAGCAAGGTCCATACCACACCAGAGGTTTCCAGTGCTGCCTTGCTGGGCCAAAGCACTCCTGCTCCTCACTCCAAGCTGCCAGACACCGTCTTTGTGCACAGAAGGTGAAAAGCCATGAGCTCCCACCCAGAGCTGGACAGATAACCCAGGACATCTCTCAGCTTGGAGGCAGCTATGGCTCAACTGGGATGGCAAATCCCTTGCTGGAGCACAGGTCCTTGTGACATCAGAACAGGGGCCTCCACAAATCATGGAATCATAGAACCTTAGAAGGGTTTGAGTTCAAAGGGACCTGCCATGGACAGGAACCTTCCACTAGACCAGGTTGCTCAGAACCCCATCCAACCTGGCCTTGAACACTTCCAGGGATGGGGCAGCCACACCTTTTCCTGTGCCAGTGCCTCACCAACCTTACACCAAAGAATTTCTTTCTAATATCTGGCCTAAACCTACTCTCTGTCAGTTTAACACCACTGCTTTGTCCTGTCACTCCAGACCCTTGTAAATAGTCTCTCCCCATCTTTCCTTTGGGCTCCCTTCAGGTACTAGAAAGTTGTAAATCTGGTCACCCCAGAGCCTTCTCTTCTCCAGGCTGAACAATCCCAGTTCTCCCAGCCTTTTCTCCCAGCAGAGCTGCTCCATCCCTCTGATCCCCTTGGTGCCTCCTCTGGCCTGGCTCCAGCAGGTCCCTGTCCTTGCTGTGCTGGCCCCCAGAGCTGGATGCAGCCCTGCAGGTGGGGTCTCAGCAGAGGGGCAGAGGGGCAGAATCCCCTCCCTGCCCTGCTGCCCACGGGGCTTTGGCTGAGCCCAGCACACGGGGGGTTCTGGGCTCCCAGCGCACACGGCCGGGGCAGCTCCAGCCTCTCACCCACAGCACCCCCAAGTCCTTCTCCCAGGGCTGCCCTGGCTCTGCTCATCCCCAGCCTGGGTTGGTACCTGGGGCTGCCCTGACCCAGTGCAGCACCTTGGACTTGGTCTGTTAAACCTCATGAGATTCCCATGGGCCAATCCTTGAGCCTGTCCAGGTCCCTCTGGAGGGCATCACATCCTTCAGGAGTGTAAACAGCTCCCCTCAGGTTGGTGTCATCTGGAAACTTGCTGAGGGTGCACTCCATCCACTGTCTGTCATTGACGATGTCTTCTTCAGTTCAACATGCCTGCTTGAAACCTCTGTGGTGTAACTACAAACTTTCCAAAATATATTTAGTAAGAGCAATTCAGAATATCTGATGGCAATTATTGATTATTCAGTAACATACTAAATCATTAAGTCACTAACTTATAATCAGGTTTGCTTTCAGAACCTTTCAAAGTTTAAGTAACTATTGATTCTTCCATACTCTCTGATTAAAATTTAAAGTGAAAAATGTAAGAGTTGCAATATTTTTAAGATTGAACTTTTTTAACATCAGATTAATGTTATAAAGAAAGCAACATATGTACTGTTAGGAGAAAAAAAAATTACCTACAGACATACTAGAACTGTGAATTAATGGTTCCTGAATGAAGGCAAATGTGTTTGATTTGACCTTTACAAACATAGTTTTTTCCATTCTTTTGTGTATACAAACTTATCAATTTCACTTTTATGAAACACTATGAACCTTCAAGGCAATTTCATTAAGACTTAAAAAGGTTGGATTTTTTTTCCCAAAAGGAAAAAAAAATCCTTTGCAATAGAAAGTTTAAATATTAGATGAATTTTTCTTTTAAGTTTTTCCATCCACTTGTTTAAGTGATTGGCTCTGAGACAGGAATCGCCTGTACCACTATAGAGAGCAGAAGATGGTTGTGGAAACTGCAACCATTTGCTTCCCAAATAGATTAGATCATGTGGGGAATATCTATGGGCTGCTCTGGTCAATCTCACTAGGTTTGTGTAACTTTTGTAACAGTCAAAAAATAAGAAGAAGATCAGGTCCATTCAGTCCACATGGATATTTTAGTCCTGAAGTTTTTCTGATTCACAAAAGAGAATAAATCCAAGGAGTAAATAAAACTGTGACAAATAAACATAAGTTCCCTAATTACAATCACTCATACAATCTGCTTTTGCATTAACATATCAAAATCAATATAATTGACTTTTGTTCCATAAAATCATCTGTTTTGGTTTTCTTTGCTGTCTCACACACTGAGAAGTAAACTTACAATACATTAAGAAATTTCAGGTAACTGGCTCTGTCAATACAGCATGAAGGATGAGGAAAAAGTGAGTAGGAGAGTAATACATTTTTCACAAAGTATTGGATCCCATGAACAAGTTAATGATGTTTTAAAGTGAGAAAATGTGAGGACCAAAAGTTTTCAAGCTCCTGAGTGATAATAATGGGGCTATCTATTGTGCATCCATCACCTTGAAGTGCCTGACACATATTTTGGACTGTTTTCATGCATTTTCTTTATGATGATTAATAGTGGCATTGTACCCTCTGAAATGGCAGCCCATCACAAAGAAAAAGGTGTACTAAATTAAATTCACATGATAACTATTTTGATCTCAAACATACGTGGAGAATAATGCTGAAAGGTTAGAAAACAACAACAACAACAAAAAACCCACCAACAAAACAAACAAACAAAACCCCACCAAAACCTGAGAAAAACTCATGTATAAAATGAGGATCCACAATAAACAAAGAGCACAGAAAAAGGAGCAGGGCCAAAACACTCTGCTTAAACATCAGCACTTTTCTGAAGTATTCATTATTCTGATCTCTTTTCCTCATTCTACATTTACATTAGAAAATTGTGAGGTATTTTAAGATGTATTTTAAGTTTATATTTTTAAGATATATTAAGATGTGTTTTCTTTTATTACACTTTGAAGGAGAAAGGGGGCACTACACTAGACAGCTAAATTTCTGTAAAAAAAGAATAAATAAAAGATGTTGTGTATCACTTGCCCACCTTTCATGACCTGGACATGTTGCTATGAACTGGTTTGTCTCTAATACACATCAGAAGCTCACAGAGGCTGATGTAACTTAATCTTTTTTCCTTCTGGGATTTTAAACATTTTGGCTAAAGCATCTCTTCGGTTTTGGTGGATGAGGAAGCAAAATTAGAATAACAACATTCCACCAGTGCCTTTTGGTCTGGTGAGGCTGGAAGCAAGACTTCCACTCTCCCTAAGGTGAGCAAAGCAACCAACATAAAGACTTTTCAGTGCCAGTGTGCTTGTGCTGACACATTTTAGCCTGCTGCTTAGAAGGATGAAGGCAGATACTATGGCTCAGCCAACAAGCCCTAATGAAAACTTTCTCTTTTCAGTGCTGGAATTTAGCAGGGAAGTTTTCAAGGTGTGCCCTTTGCTCTGATTCAAGAAATAAAAATAAGATTTAAAAAAAAATAAAGTCCCTGCTCCCATTAGAAGAGTGGGTATAATGACTGTATGAGTGTCATATGTATATTTAATGACTGGAAACCACTCTGAAAGACCTGGATGCCTCATGCACAAACGGGAATGCTTGAACTGCTGCTGGAACTTGCTCAGGAAGCACACAGTGCAAAAGCACAACCACGTTCCAGCTCCCCCAACATGGGAGCACGGCTGCAAAAATCGATTATTCAGTCTCTTCCAGCAGCAAACAGTCTTGCAAGTCTTGGTGGGGAGCAGCTAAGGGATGGGAGATGCCAGGCTGACCTGGGGATCTGCTCAGGGGCATCCAAGCAGGGTGGTAAAGTCTGAGTAGGTTTGGCAAAGCCTGACACCTCACCTCACCACCACCAAATGAATAAGTCCCAGTTGTGTTATTTCAGTCATATTCACAGGATTTCTAAATGTGCCTGAGAGCAACTTTGGTCCTGCTGGCTTTTTTTTTTTTTTTTTTAACAGTTACAGATGTTTGTAATAATATTGTACAGGACTGTTTAGAGAAACTGGAGGTTGATCTACTGGATACATTCCAGTGAATCATCATCTAGTATAGCTAAGAAATCTGATCATGATTTAATAAGTTATTAAATTACAGTGTTGTCTATATACTACATACTTTTACATTATTACCACTAACAAGGAACACTCATACAGTTATTCTTGTAAACTCTCCTGCCTGACCTAAACTAATTTTTATGGACTAGAAAATAAACAAATCAGGGCAGAACAACTGTGGAGAATGACAAAAAGTCAAAAAATCACCTAATTTTTTGAGTGGGAGTACCAACAGAGCTGGAAACAGTTGGTTAGGGCTTTTTTTTCCTGTTGTGTTGAATATGCAAAATCCAAGTAGGCATAAATCCCAGGGGAATGAGACAGTCAATGTTCCACCCATACTAGCAACCATACCTTCATATGTTCAGAGAGTGCATAATTTACCAAAAATTGTTTTGAGAGTTGCCTAGCAGTTTCTAATATTTATTGGAATTATGCTTACATCTCTTTTAAAGGATCTCTCCAGAGTTTAGCTGTTTGAGCTTCTACCAGATAAAAAGCACAGTGGCTAATAAATTTTAAAATCCTCAAGAAATTCTTTGAATAACTTTCCTATGCATAACAATGTTGCATCTTTTGATTTTAAACACCCGATCCACGAGGGCTAGAAACTTCCACCTTTAAGGGCAGACACTTCCTCCCTGTGTCCTGAAGACGTCTTTATTCTGACCAAACTTACTGAGAATGTGCCACCTTAAATCCATTGTTCATTCAATATTTGATAGCTCTAGCCAAGTGTGCCTCTGTGACAGAAATTTCGTGTTTTACAGGGTGAAGAGGGAAGGAAATGCTTCTGAAGCCATTAGTTTTGATTTACTGCTGTGGGAGTTCTGTCTTCATTTTAAAAGAAAAACTAGCATTGTTGGAGGCCCTGCGTTTTGAAAGCTGTCTTAATGAAAAAAAGTAAAGCTAGTTTCCAAGTCATGGTTGAAAACAGGTTAGAAAAGAAGAAAACATTATACTGTGAAAATCAACATGGTATTTAATATTGTTTTTCCCAGAGCCAAGGGCATGCTACCTTCCAGACGCCCAGTCACGACTCCCAGTCAAACCCCATGAAGTTGTGAGGTGCAAGGTAGAGCTGATGAAGAAATTCTGCTGATTGAGAAGCAGACCAGCAGATAAAAGAAAAATCAATGCCTGAGCATCAGTACAGCGTAATAAAAACAATATCTCATTTTGACACCTTGACTGAGGAGATTTTTTGGACAAAGACTGCCATTATTTTTCCACTTTCACTTAAGTTTAACCCCTGATGTCATGTTATGCTTTTCTGTGGCTACGGCCTCAGCTCCAATGTGCTTATATCTCTGTCATAAAGGCTGGTACTATTCTGTTTTCTGCCAAGACTTTTCTCTCCCTCAGATTAAGCTAAACATGCACCAGGAGGAGATCAGAGACTAGACATTGTGACTGTGATACTCAGATACAGATATTTTTTCTCCAGGGATTTTATTCCCTCCAAAGATGCAGACTGCTTTGTCCTTCTCACAAAATATTTCATCAGTAGAGACTCCATAGGTGGCCATTTGCTGTTGCTTATAACTTCTAGCTGACCTTGTAACATGTTCTCTATGTTCAATGTTTAAAGACAAAGCCCTTGAGCTGAAGGCACTCCTGAGGTTTTTCACTGAACTGAACCATGGATAAAGATTTAATCTGATGCCAGTTCCCCACATTCATTAAGAACAGTTATTCTACAGAAAAAAAACCAGATATTCCAAGGGAATTGGTGTCAGATAAACTGTTTCTCCACTGCCCAGATAACCAACAAAGAAAAGCACCACTTCAAAACACTCTTTAAATAGATGACTTGGCTTTCAGCTTTGTAGGCGTGTTAGGAGATTTCAATTGCTACTTGTGAAAAAGCCTGATGACGTCTCACTGTTGGGAAACTTAATTTTAGCACAAACAAGAAGTCAAGGAGGGATGAAAGAAGGTAATAACACCCACCTAGTACTTGAACCTGCAAAAAAATTTGCATTGGAGACATCAATCCTACTAAATTTCAGTGAAAACATATCAAGAAGTGGCTTTCATCCATGTTATTTCTTTTCCTTATTGTTTCTTTAAACAATAGGATTGGTAGGATTCTTTTTCATATTTATTCTGATGTTTACAACCTACTTAATTTAGGAATTTTGGAATAAAGGGACTTCCAGCATAAGCATTTTTTCTGTTGATTTTGTGAACTCAACATCAGAACAGATATTTTTAATTAGTTCTGAATCCAGAGCAAAATGTGCAACAGATATTCATAACTACTCAGAGAAACAGCACACCACAACTACACTGTAAGAACTCCAGTAGCTTGAGCAGCATACAGATCACATGGCAGTCCTCTGCATACAGGAAAAGGTCATTTAAGATGAGAAAGACACACATTTACACCCAATTTTTACCTATTAACTAAAAAGAAATTATCCACCTGGTGTTCTGTGTTTTCCACAATGGTACACGAGTCATTAATGTTACCAAGACTGTCAGCTGAATGTCCACAGTTCAGCCACAGCCCTGTGAACATCCTGTGCCCATGTTAGTCATTCTCATTCAATTATTCATTCAGTCATTTCTCTGACTGATGGAGCCCTGGATGGGAAGATGCAGGTAAACACCTCCTACCTGCACCAGATTTGAGCTGCAGTAGAGAGCACCTATTTCTCACTGCCCAGCAGGAGAGATGAGGCAAGGCAATTAATACTTATTTTGCCTCTGTGCTTCTGGCTCACAGAGGTGTAACAACCAGAGGCAACCACCTATGTACTTGCTATATCCAGCTGTACAAAAAAATGCCAGAGAAAGAGTGAAATGTGTACAGGTATGAAGTATCTGAAATGTAGCAAGGAACGTGTAAGTCCAAAATTAGTTTCCATCATTAATTTCTATAACATTAGGAATGAAATATTGGTTTGGTTTTCCACAAGTACTTTACTTCATGAAGTACATTTTATGTGGGTTAAATCTGAAATAAGTAACCCAGTATCAACAGCTTTAAATAGCAGGCTGTACCTTTGGCTAGAAGGATAATTTCTTCCCTGGATTTACAGCTGGTATCCAGCCTATTGACCCAAGATTTTAAACCATAAAGTCAGAGCCTATTTTTGCAATCCTATAGGCATATGCTAGGACCATCTTGAGCATTACTATTCTTTCTTGACGATAAATGTTTTATCCATACACATAAGTATGCATGCAGTGGACCTATTTCCACTTATACAAACTTATAAGGGAGAAAAAAAAAAAAAAAAAAAAAAAGAAAAAAAAAGCAGCCTCCTTCTGAGTTGGTTAGTTGGTTGCACAGAGCTTTAGTTCTTTAGTTTATCAGGTTGGGTTTCCTTTGGTGCATCATGTCTGTACTGAAGTGTCATCACACTCATTTGCATTTGTATTGCTTCTCCCAAAGCTAATTGCAACTGTCTTTCTTGCCTAACTTTTTTCTTACTATTGACTTCAGCTAAATTTAATAAATTATGCTCGTTCCAAATTAATAAAGAAAATGAACAATTTCCAATTTACACACTGCACTCTACTACCTTTTATGAGCCGAACTGCTCGGTATACTGTGATCTATAATTTGAAATAGCTGGCATTTTGATGCATTACACTGTAGATAAAAGAGGATGAATGAGCAAAACTCCGATGCTCGTTCTCCATGCCAGCACGCTGTGGACTCCTCCCTTAGCTTTAGCACTGGGATTCCGAGGGATGCCCAGGGGGAAGCGCGGCGCAGCTCCGCACCGGGTGTTACCCCGCTGCTCCCGGGCGTCCCCAGAGCCCGCCGGCCTCTCCCGCTTTCCCATCTCCAGCCCGGGCCAAACTCGGGGAAGTTACCAAGCGGGAGGCACCAGCCGAGGCAGCAGCCGGCGCCGGGGGCGCCGCTCCCGGGAGATGCTCCGAAGGAGGAGGAGGAGGAAGAGGAGGATGCTCCGCCGCGCCCACCCCGCCCCTGGGGTGAGCCCCGGCCCGGCTCGGGCTGTGCCGGGGACAAGCCGCAGGATCCCGCCCCTGTCCCCTTTCCCTGATCCCCCATCTCCTGCCCGCTCCCCTCTTACCTGGGCGGCGGGAGCCCCGGACGCGGTCCCGGGAGATGCGGGAGGCGCCCGAAGTTTGCCGGGGAGGAGGGGGCAGATCCCGCCGGGACTGGAGCCCGCGGGGTGCGCGGTCCGCAGCGCGCACAGCCCGGGCGCGGCGAGCCCGCTCGCCCTGCTGAAGGGGGGAAAAAAAAAAAGCAGGGGAGCGGATGGAGAGCGAGAGGAAGGCCCCCGTTCCTGCGGGCTCCTGCAGCCGAAGGGAGGAGTTAGCTTAATTGGAGGCCGCGCTCCCGGGACACGTGCCCGAGTGGGCGCACGGCCGGGCGGGGCGCGAAAGTTGCGGCGCTCCGGAGCTCCAGCACCGCGGACAGCGGCACCGGGGCCAGACCCCGCCCGCTGCATCGGGATGGGAAACCCGGCACGCCGCTGCAATCGTAAATTCTCATCACCCCTTGAAGATGGCACGCTATCCCTCCTGGGAATATGCCAAGTGGTTTCTGCCAGCACTCTCTGGAAATAGGGATCAGGTCATGAGTGCCTGAAGCATCACTGATATCCCTCCCAACACCCAGAAATTGTACTTTATTGCATGTGTTGTGATAGATTAGTGATCCACTACCACAGGGTTGTAAATATTATTAACCTTATTCTGCAGCTGAGGACGTTGGGACAAAGAGGTTAAGAAATGGTTGAGGTTTCACACATAGAGCCAGATGTCTGTAGGATTCCCGATCTGCGTGTACTTAACCTGTGGGATGATTTTCATCTTCAGATCGTTTCTTTCCCTCCTCCATGCTTCTTGTGTTTAATCATGGAATCAAGAGAATCACAGAATGGCCTGGGTTGGAAGGGACCTTAGAGAACATCTTGTTCCAACCCCCTGCCATGGGCAGGGACACTTTCCACTATCCCAGGTTGCTCAGAGCTCATCCAACCTGGCCCTGGACACTTCCAGGGATGGGGAGACCACAACTTCTCTGGGCCTCTTTAAGTGCAGTGCCTCAATAACACTACCAGCTACAGCCTGGTTATCAACACTTGAGGTGTTCATAGAACTTCCCCAAGCACAGAAATATGACTTGAGGTCCTCCAAAAAAATTGGTATTGTGAATGTAATGCCCCAAAATAAAGCAGCACAGTTTTGGGAGGAACAACCAATGAGGAGCATGAGAATAGAACCAGACCTTTTATCTACATAGAGATGATCATGAAGCAAGTCAGGTAAGAATTCACATTTTAGGCACTCTCAAGCAGAAAGAGGAGTATTCACCTTTTGTAAATCTCAGCAAACAAAAATTTCCAAAAATTAAATTCTTATTATCTCCAGAGTACATGAAATAATAAGTAAACATTCCAGGACAACAAAAAAGCTGTGTTTCAGCATCATCAAAAAGGCATTGCTAAGTTATTTGGGGGGAAAAAAAGATATTTTACATTGAGAAAGGAAATTTTCATTTCCAATAATTCATAAAAAGTGTAAACCAAAAGAACCCACCTCTTGCTGTTTGTTGGAAATAGTTTAGTGATTGAAAAATAATAAAGGCAGACTTGGGGAAAGTGCTGTGATCAAGAAAGAGAAGAGGTAGGCAAGGTTATCTTAGAAACAATACTTATGACCCTTCAGTTTATCAACATTTATATTATCTCCTTATGTGCATGCTCTTTCTAAATACCTGCATGGCATAAGAATGCAAACTACAGCTGTGGAAATGGAAGAGATTATGGAAGGTTGGACGGATGGAAGTAATTAATGTAATTAAATAATTATTTAATACACAAGCATTTTATTTTTAATTATATGTGCAATTCCTCACAACATTCCCAAGATGTTTACTAAAATTACTTAAGACATTCTAAAATGTCTTCTTTTTCTACTGATCCTCCTTTGTTAGCTAAGAAAAACTTTTATATATGTGTATGTACATACACACACACATATGACAAAACCTCATGCCAGGCACTTACAACATTTTGCAAAATGGAGCAAAACCAGAGCAAAGACAGACTTTGAGATCTCAGGATCTGAGATGTAGACAACAACATAAGGTTAGGAAAAGGGTTTTAGAGCAGCAACACACTTAAAATTACACGGTGTGAGTTTCTCCAACAACAGCCTGAAAGCAGCTGTGCCAATTAGGCTCCTCACAGATTGTGCAGAGAAGACACAGCCCTCTTCAGTGGCAGTGTCTTGGAGCACATCCAGCACTGATCCATGGCTATGGATATGACTGTGTCAAAACTCAGGCTGCTATGGCTCCACTCTCAGAAGTCACCTTGCTGTACAGATGGCCTGAGAGATGAAGCATGGAAGAAGAGAGTTAAAATGCTGGTGGCAGAAGTCATGAACTGAGTGGGACCAACTGCACATAAGCAATGAAATATCCTGCAATGGCATATCCTGCTGTGGGAGAGGAGACTCGCTTTGTTGCTGTGAGCTGGCCACTTATTCCCAGTCAGGAAGCTCATTTAGGGTAGTGTCCAGTTTGGTAGGCTCATTTTACAGGGCAGTCAAATCCATCCTCATGGTTAACACCCAGCAGTGTGGGTAGCATTGCTCTGACATGGCGCAAGTTCTTGGCATCCATGGTCTTAGTGCCGTTTCCACCAGACAAAAATTTTTATCAGTGAAAAATCAAAATTAAACAAGGCCCAGGCAGTTATGATCAGAAATTATCAAGGACTGAAAAGTGATCAGCTTAGAATGGAATTAAAATTACAAGATGCATGTACATATTCTTAAGACAAGATATCTTTAACCTCCTCCACTTTTACTATAGAGCAGACAGGATCCTCTTCTGTCAGACACAGACAAGTATGGGACAGCAAGAGCAAAAATCTGCCTTCATTGAAGAGCTTCTAGTCTATTAAGGTAAAAGTCTTGAGAAGAATAATGTACTTACTGTGTGGGCAGCATAAGTTTTATGTGTTCTTAATTATTCATTTCTTTGCTGCTAAGTGCTTTGATTTAAAAATGATGTGATGTGTACATGCAGTGTTGATGCTCAGATAACTTAATTGTTTTGGTAATATAACAAGGCATATGATGTAATGTCAATAGACTGCACCTTGTGTGCATTACAGAGCTTTTCCATGTGGATGCTTATCCTCCAGTGACAAAGCTAATGATTCCTAATACGTGCACAGGGTAAGAAAGAGACTGCTGTCATAGACACTTAATAAACAGTTAAACAGATTGGTGGGAGACCCAAGGAAAAAGCCTCAAAATCTTGGCTTTCAACTGGTTTTGGAATGATATAAGCAGATGCAACAGATTTGAATGTGAAGAATAGGAAAAGCCTGAGGGAGAAAGATACTGAACTACAGCAGATATTCGTTCATAATTACAAACTATCATCTTCCCTCCCAAAAATATGCTCCAAGCAAATTTACAATGTATTCTAAGGAGCAATTCAGGCTCAAAAATATTAGTTACTATAGGGCACGATGAATTCTCTTCTTCAGGTGTTTCAGTAAAGGAGTGCAAAGCATCTCATTAAATGTAAACTTCCAAGTGGATATTCACGCCTTCCTACTGATATCATCTGACTTACTGCCTAGGACACACTCTCAGATGACTGTACAGAAAATCTACTTTTCTAACCATATCACCTAAACAGCAATAGGTAGATGGCTTTCATTCTTTTTTCTCTTTTTCCACATCCATTTGTGCTGAAGCAAAATAGAACTAGAAAGAAGTAGAAAATACACAAAAGAGAGAGAAAGGGAAATAAAATCTAGGCAATTACTATCATTATGGCTCTGCCACTTGGGAGCAGTAGCTTTTATTGCTCAGGTCTTCTTGAAGGAAAAGGGTTTAGATGGGATAGGTATAGCCAGCTCAGAGTTCAGAGCAAAGAGGAAATGCTCATCTTTACATAATAATTTTGTGCTATGTAGTCTTTTTAAACACATATAGTCTATAAAATTTACTGTGAGGGTGGTGAGGCCCTGGCACAGGTTTTCCAGAGGTGTTATGGCTGCCACATCCCTGGAAGCGTTCAAGGTCAGGTTGGTTGGAGGTCTGGGCAACCTGGGCAAGTGGAAAGTGTCCCCACCCATGGCAGGAGGTTGGAACAAGGATATCTTTACATTCCCTTCCAACCCAAACGACTCAGTCATTCTATGATTCCATGCAAGAGCCTTCATGTAAGAGTCATCATAGTTCTGCTGTAAAGTGTATGTTTCTGGGCAGCTTCTGGGGTTTTTCTTGGTTTGGGTGTTCTTATTGTTGGTGGTGGTTCAGCTTATTGTTTGGGGGATTTTTGGTGTTTGGGATTTTGAAGGTATTAATATTATTGATAGGTGGCAAAAAGAGCAGGAAATCACCTCCTGTAATTGAGACAGGAAGATCAACTAGAGCAACCATCTTTCTTCTCTATCTCTCTGAATATTTGTCCCATTGAAATTAGTTAGTATTTTGGCAGTGATTTCAGCAGAATTGGGATTTTATTGAACAACTTTAGTAGGTATGAGGCATGAATGTGTCAACAAAATGAGAGGAGGATGTGGAATAGGCTGTAAATGTACCATCTCTAATTAAACCTATAATGAAATATAATCAAATCACTACCATCACTATGGTGATTCACATTTTCTTTTTAGAAGCACATCTACTAATGCCTTTCTTTCCCCCAGTCAGCCTCAACTTAGAAGTCATTCTACTTGCTCCAAGGTGTTGCCCAATTTAAAGGATTTCTGACAGAGAAAACAGATGTGACAAATAATAGCAAACTGATCATTGTGATATCAGACACGAGTACAAAATAAATTACTGGAATATCAGGATGAACCAAGAGGTCATGCACCTTTTTTCAATTGCTCATCTTAAAAATTAAGATTTGATCTGAATTGTGTCAAAAATAGTTATACTGCTGTAACAATACTGCGTAATTACAAGTATAATCATGCTTTTGAGTGAAAATTAGCCCCTTGTAGTGTAGAAGGTTAAGCACTTTGATTACTTCCTACCTAGAATCTGACACAGAATCTCAGTTTCATAATGCCAGACCAATTTCTAATTGATTTTATATCCCTATTGATTATTACAGCTATGTAGGACTTCATCCAATTGAGTTATAGAGGAGGGGAGGGGGAAAAATCTATCACAAAGATACAGAAGCATCCATTAAAGATGCATTTAGAACAAATGGGCAATGCACTTTTTTTTTTTTTTTAAGTTGTAATTGTATTCAAGGGAATGACATTTAGCAGTCATCCACTGTAGGTTATTGAAATATTCTGTGACCTTGGCTCCACTTCCAAATGGAAAGCAAAACCACAAATAAAACTGCAGGGAGTACAGAAATCAGATTTTGGTCTCAATTACATTGTTTTGAAAATGTTCAAAAGTATGCTAATGATCTTAATTAGTCTCAGAGATACCAGTTTTGGAATCAGAGCTTAGCCAAAAACCACATGTTGAATAAGCCCACAATCTGTAAATGGACAGGGTTCAAACACATAAGTGAATCTAAAAATATTTGCTAGAGTAGCCCAACAATTTTGGGGAGAGCAGGTTTTTCCTCCCCAAGTAGTTGTACCAATAGTCTTGTATAAGCCCAACACACACAGAGAGCACATTACAGGTGAGTTCATTACTTTGTAAGATTAAACCATGGTGAACAGCTGCAGTCACACTGGATGGGCATTTCCCACCCTCCTATATCCTGGCAATCAAAGCAGTAAGCATATGTTTAGCAGTAATGTTCTTTTTTATTCATGTCACTATTTCTTGGAATGCAAAATCAGAGTATTTTTTTTTTTTAATTTATTTCAGAACAGACAGGAAAGCATAGAAATTGAAGGCCATCCCCTCGAGTGCCAGTTTCTTTAAGAGTTATTTATTACACATTGGGTCTGTTCACAGAATATATCTGTTAAGTAAAGGAGTAGGAAGAGAGGATAGAGAGAGCAGAAGCTCTTTGCCTGACAGAAGTTGTTAGAGCAGCACTCCTGATTATTGTAATGGGTTCAATTGCCAGATGCCTCTCATACCAAAAGCAAGGCTGCTGAATGTGAATTTGAGATGGTGGGTGGTTTGTTTTCTCAAATGCAAAAGTACTCTGCACATCCACCCCCCTTCCATGAGCATTAAAACATTTTGATGCTCAAGGGAGTCTTATTTCCAGGGGGATATCACAGCATCTACCTGTCTTTTGTGGCTTCTGAACACTTAGTTCATAACAATGAATCAGTACATAGGAGTCCTTTAGACTTTACTAAGAGCTGAGGTTTAGTTTTACCTCTTTTGATCAGTAGCATTCATAAATAAAGTCTATTTCTCACTTCCCACTCCCTGGGAACAATTAGAGTGGCTGAACTGAAAGCTTTTGTTCATCTTTTCAGCTCTTTAGCAGCAAAGTTCCTTTTAGAAAAAAAAAATCAAAGATCAGTGCTTGTTTTTTATCAGCTAGAACCTGCCCCCAAAACTACGCAGTTACTAAATGAATATTTGGACACTTTAAAATGAACAAGCAACCAAAAACCCCACACTTCAAACCCTTCCTCTCCAGACTGGGAGGAAAAAAAAAAAGAAAACAACCAAAAAACCAAAAAACAACAACAACAACACCACCTTTGAGCAGCAAAGAAGAAAGCAAGTCTGTAGTTTCTTTGAAAGGAACACGTCTCCCATGCCTTGGCCAGGGCACAGCTGTCCCCAGCAGGGCTGCTGCAGGCTGAGTGACAGAACACAGTGCTGGAGCAAATGCCAGTGGCAGGGAGAGAACTGCGGGGCTTCCCCCAGCCTGGGAGGCCTGGTGCTGGGAAAACACATCACAAGGAACACGGGGATAGCTGGGGAAAATCATAGCTGAAAAGGCTGATGGTTGCTCCTATAGGAAGTGCAGTTGAGGCAAATACTACACCCTTCCTCTCATGGAAGTGATTTCAGGCACCAGAGTAGAACTGAAAACATGAAGATGTATAAAGAAAAAGGAAGGAATTCATGCTCTTGCTGATGCTTTCCAGTAAGCAGCACTCACTGAAGGCAATTACTCCCTGGGCAGGTGGTAACTCAATTGGAACAGAATTAGGAAAAAATAAATCACCTCAGTGACTGGGATTCTGACACAATTTGAATATGAAAACAACAATTAAAAATCAGCTTTTCAACTCTTTATTTTATAAGGAGCATTCTGAAACCTTAGCAATGTTGCTAGGACCAAATTCACACACATGAGAATGTAAAGACAACCAGAAGACTCGATAAGGGGATCAAAATTGAATTTCTTTTCTTTTTTTTCAGATTTTGTTTCAGACAATTATTGTTACTAGTATTACTGCTTACACTTCCAGATAGGTCAAACTGTGTTTCCAGGAGAGGGAGTGTTCATTGGTTTTTGTGTTAGGCTGGGATGATTGAATTTCTTCCTTTGGTGCAAAGCAAGTCATGTACCTATATGCTGGCTAGCTTCTTTCAATCACAGAAAAAAAAAGTTTTGTGTACCCCATAGATTTTTTTTAAATAATACTAATTTTGTTTGCTGTGTATGAAGGGAAGAATTCCAATTGCATTTTAGAGCACATATGAGTATAGTGAGTATACAGATGGGTACCTCCGCATTGCTTGAGCTTTATGGGAGAATAAAAATTATAATTATTGCTCCCAGCTTACCTAACTTATTAAAGCACCAGTTTATGAGGGATTTCTGCTGGCTTTTAAACCATCAAAACACCTGCAATTCACTTGAGCCCTTACAGACCTGCAATTGCCTTTGCTGACACGTTATGCTCAGATTTTAAGTATGATATTCCATTACAGATGCCTCAAGCCACCAGCCTGCTTGCAGAATTTAAAAGAAGTAGAAATAGGAATTTTAAACGACAATTAAGAGGAGGAAGAGAACTCTGTGTGGAAATCACACCCAAAATTGAAACAGGATTTTTCAATTATTTTTCTAAAGCACTTTTAGGCAAGGCAACAAAGAGAATTTGCTAGGATATTCAAAGAAACTTCAATTCCTTTTGCTTCTGTTCTGTAATGGATGTACTCAAAAATCATTAATATATATCTGAAAGATGAGGAGTTGGAAATACAGCACCACAGTTATTGGTTGTCCTTTATTACAAAGTCAAAGGATTGCTCCAGGTTTTCTTACCATACCTATTGAAAAAAAAATCTGCAAAAAGGATTAATTCTGAAAAATAGCACACAAAAGTAGAAAAAGAAATCAATAGCAACAAGAATCAAGGGAATAGATTAAAAAAATCACAAGGGCTGGAACGGTTACTTATAAATGACAGATGAAAAGGATAAATCAATAGAAAACTCTGAAGAAGGTATCACAGGAATAAATGAATATATTCTCCAGAAAAATGAATGGCTTGTATATGGCAGACAGAACCAATGGAACCAGTCATCATGACATAGAAAAATGCCATCATAACCCATAACACTTTGTAATGACCTTGATAGGAGGAAACTGGCTGCTGAGAAGTTACCTCTCACTTAATTAGGCAGGAATTTGTGCAAATTTGAAGGACTTTACTTGATCCCTCTCATGGTTTATCACCAGTCGGCAACCAAGTACCACGGAGCTGCCAGCTACGTTAACTACACTTTATCACCCACAAACTCTGTGAGCTGAAATCATGCCTTCCCCTGAATCAAGGCAAGACAGGGATAAACACTACAATCCTCATGTTTGTTAGCTGCCTTTTTACTGCTTGAAGTGCTTCATTGAAAACAGCATGTTCAGACAAAAGTGGGCAGAAAGCTACTGAGTCACATTTTCTGATTTGGAAGTGATGATTCAATATTGCTCCTAATCTGAAACTTCCCAGAAAGTTTTATGAATATATCTTTGAATTCCAAAGGGAATTTCTAGTGCCAATATACTGGTCAATAGATATTATTATTATTATTATTAATTATATATATTATTAATATACTGGTTGGGCAACTTAACTGGCTTAAGAAGGAAGCCAATTCATTTGCTCTGCTTAGATTTGAGTAAGCAATGCACCTTTCCTTCCACAGCACAAGAGAAATATCCCTAAGAACAAGTGATCACTACTTTTTGAAGAATTTTCCTATCATTTTGTTCCTGATTACGTTTGTGTTTTATAGGACATACAGCTAATATGGAAGAGAAGATGTCATGTGTTGGTAATAAAGTTTAAATAGATTCTTCTCATGGGATTTAATGCAATAGTTTTTGTTTCATTTCTCAATCCTCTCTTTTATATATTCTTGTTCATGTTAAAAGAAGACAAGTATATGTATAGCAACAGGTTTTCTGAAAGTTTCCCCTTGCAGCACATTAAAGGACCTTTAAATGTGTGTAAAAATCCCTTTAATGGCTTTGATTTTGGTGCTGTGGTGTCTTCACTCTTGCCTTGATGTTAAGAAACAAAGGCAGTGTGCTCTTCTTGTCTTGAGCTGGCCCAGTGTCAGGACAGCAGTGACAGGACACCTAAAAAAGGATGTCCTGAGCTATATTTTGTCCCCTAGCATCTGTTTTTTGTCTTAGTATGAGGATATATGAACTAGACAGACAGAAAAGTAAACAGCTTACTGAGTATTCCGCAGGTACTGATGATACATCTAGAAACTTTTAGTCTGGAACAAATTGCTCTCCAGCAGTCCTTACCTGGGAGAAGACTTTCAGGGATTGTTAGAATGCACTGTAATTTGAGCAATTTAAATTAGACTGGACAGGGAAGCCTCCAAAAGGATAAATGAGAATACAGGCACCTTGAGAAGCACCTCAGGATCACATACTTGGTAATATCTGTAATTCCTGAAATCTTAAATGGCTTTTCAAAAATGCCAGTGTGTCTGAGGCATGCTTTACATGCATGATTGTTGTATTTCCTCTTCCTGAATCCTCCCTTGCTTTGCTGACCTCCTTTTTCTTACAGCTGGCTGTTTTATCCTTTGAAAGAGCAGAATTGGAAGTTCACATTTTGCTCTGGGGAAAGGGAAGAACCCAACATTTTGTGAAAAATTCAGAAAATGAAGCAGAAAATTTTTGTTCATCCTCTGCCCTTTCTTGGTGCTCATGTGCTAACACTACTCTGCAGCCACTTAATTTTAACCAGTTGGTACCTGGTTTGAGTTATTCCATTCTCCTCCAATTCAGAAATGGTTCTGGACAAGCAAGGAGAGGAATCACAGGAACTTCGGATTTTAACCCTTACTTCTTGTGAGCGTATACTCACAAAAAATTGAAGTCAGATGAATATTATGGAAACCTTGTGAAAATAGCTGCAAACTTCCAGTGTGAAAAGGAAAAATACAAATGCTATTTCCTCAGTTCTTTAATCCATTCTTTATGCTGCTCTCACAGGTTTTTTTTTTAACTTTTGACATTGGTTCATACCTATATAATTATCTATAGCTGGTATCCAATTGTGTTGTATAAGCCTCCAATATTGCCTCCCCTTGTTTCAAAAAGAATTCTGTACTACTGCCTCAGGCAATCTCTCTAAACTTCTCTTTCACACCAAAGGGCTTGAGAAAGCATTTTTCTCTCCTTTTCCCAGCAACTTCTCAACTGTACCCTTGACATATTTTAATCAGGGTTTCTCTCTGACCAAAGGACAGACACCTCTCTCTTCCAATTAGTTAATGGTTCCCTACTTTCCCCTGCTGCTGTTGTTGTTTCCATCTCACTCCCTGTCCTCCTTGACCTCACAGCAGCTGGAACTCTGAAATTAGATGAGACAGGTTCATGCAACTCTCTTAGCTGCACAGAGGCTGCTGGAGTAGTTTTCCTATTTGTGTCTAAAAATGTCACCCAATTAATATTTTTATATAAATTGCAGCAATGGCAGGTGTGTGTTGATGGACACGACTATTTCAAATGAATATAGAAAGAAAGCAGAAGTAGGAGGCAGGTTCACTTTCTTTTGTAGCACACATACAAGACATAAAAGCCTTCCCAAAGACTGTATTCAAAGACCTGTTCATTCAACACTACCCTAGACACAGACTTACAAAAGGAGAACTACTAATGATAATTTATTCCACTGATAAGGAATTGTTTATCATTAAAAATGCTGTACTGGTGTTATGAATGGTAAGGAACTAATCTTTCAGTTTTAGGTATGCTGTAGTTGTATTGCAAGGCTCATGGTAACAGTAGAATCAAAGTGTCAGGGAAAAGGATCTTACATAGACAGACAAACCTCTATTTTTCTAATTCCTGCCTCTTGTGAAGCAACATTAACTCAAGTTGACTCAAGCATGCTCTCTAATTGTCAGTGCTTATATTTTACAAAAAGAAATTAAAGAGACATGAGCTTTAGCAGCAAGTACTAACAAAAAGTCTTTTTCTGCAGGTCACTTGCTCAGTTTTGAAAAAGTGAAGGCCATGCAAAGAAAACATCACCTGAAAACTACGGCCAGCAAGACAAACAGAAGACAAAGCCATTGGTAGAAAATGCAACTGAGTGTGGTGGAACAAATGAATTGCTGTTCAGCAACAACCTGTCACTACCTAGAGTGGGTATGGCAGTGTCTATACTGCACACCACGAATTTGTAGAGTGCTTTGAGTTGGAAGGGACTTAAGGAGCATTTAGTTCCCAATTCCCTGCCATGGGCAGGGACACCTTCCTCTTGAACAGATTGTTCAGAGCCCTGTCAAACCTGGCCCTGAACATTTCCAAGGATGGGACAACTTCTCTGGGCAACTTGTTCCAGTGCCTCACCACCCTCATATGCATATTAATCATTGATCTATTAATTTAAGAAAGGAAAAGAAAAATTAAGCCAGGAGAGGAAGAGGTAGCTCTCATCTCTATTATTGCATCTATTTTTTAATACGTGTTGGGAAGAAAGAACTTGTTGCTACTTTTTATAGAGGAAATATGATGGTGTGCTAAAGCTTCTACTGCTTTTCTTAAGGAGCAGTGAGATTTAAGTTTTACACTTCTAGCAACAGTTCCCTTTTCACCTTGATGCCTCTCTGCTGTTAAAGTAGGGCAGGATCAAAGAGAGATATTTGTTAAACAACTTCCCTAACACCCTCATACTCAGTTTCAGTTCCGCTGGCTGTGACATTTGAGTTCCATATATACAAAGGGTCAAATGCAGGCTGCCCGAGCTCTTTCTAAACACTCAGGAAACATCCCACCATGCACACCTCCTCTTATCTCCCTTACATTTTGCCAAACAATGAGGAACCCATGCCTTAAATCAGGCAACTGAGCTCTGAAGGGTGCATTTGGTTGAATACAGGAAAAGTAGATCAGATAGTTCAATTCAAAGAGCCTAACTGGTAGACTAATTTATCTTTCTGAATCCTAATAAATAATTAGAGACTTTATTTCTATGATGTCATTACTTTCATTATTACAGCAATGTAAAATAAGTTCCATTATTTTACCAATGCAACATGATGCTCTGTGAATGTTAAGGATTTTGTCAGTAAAGCAGCCCTGACAGATACATGTTACTATGCAAGAAAGTGAATTTCAAAGCTGTTGAGTTACAGTGAAAGTTAAGGGGAAAAAACCAGAAAACCCAAACCAGACAAATGGAAAAGAAAAAAACAAACAACCCAAGCAGTAATAGCAGAAGCTGTCATAGAACATAGAATTCCTGATAGCTAATCTGCCCTTCAAGAAACAGCAACTGATCTGGAAAAAATAGAGAAAACAAAAGGACTCTATCCCATTGTCAGTCAGAGCATGAAAGACTTGAAGGATATCAGTTGAAAAGGCAAAATTCCAGAAGTTTGTTTCAGTTTAAGGAAACATAACTGATCCTGCTAATTGCTTTAAACATCCATTGCAGTGAAGCTAAGAGAAATCTATCCACTCTGTGGGCTGCACGACCAAACCAGTAGTGTCGGGTCAAGGATACCAGGCACATCAAGTGTTACTTGATAGAGTCCATAAACATCAATGTTATTTCATCACAAAAATGAATAATTGAATAATAAAGCGACCTCAACTCTACAGCAAGACTCAAATTAAATACTAAAATAACTCTAAAAATAGTGTTATTTATTAAGGACTTAACTTTGAGAGTACATGTAGACAGTCCTCCCTTTCTCAGAAGTATCTATGGTTAGTAAATGTAACATCATTTGGATTTATATTGCTCTCCTGAGGAACATGATTACGGCTGCAACAGAAAATCAGTATTCCATTCACTACAAATGTATTACTGCTTCTTTAGGACCCTCCCTTCACTGCCACCTTACTGGTAATATGATATATTTCAAAGCATTTTGCTGAGTTCAGTGTATTTCAATACTTCCTTTAAGTGTTTTGCACTTCCTTTTCAATTCTCTCTTTGCAGTGCATCAAACTTTGTTTATTATATTTCAAATACTGGGGCAGATAAATAGTGTCTGCCAAGACATACGTTCAATTGAGGATTGAAAGTGCCTGCTTAAAATTCCCTTTGAATAAATTGTTCTTTACAAAAAAGAAAGCTTTTTGGCAAGCCATTAATTATCACACAATTATTTGTGCTAGACAGTCATAAGAAGGGGATGTAGCACACACATTTTGTAATTAAATTACAAAAAATATACTGATCATCTTTCCCAGTGAAGAACTTGTTGCACAATCCTAAATAAATAAACTCCATGTCCTATGAAAAGGATTTTAGGCACATTTTTCTGGACATGCACACTGCTTTAAGTTTGGTTGTTTCCTTTAAAACTAAGAACCTCTACCCTTAGGGGCAGGATAAACCATATTTTTAACAGTTTGAACCTGTTTTAATGAACAATTCACAGGAGAAATTGTGTGGGATCTGCTGCTTCATTTGGATCCCTACAAATCTATGGGGTCTGATGGGATCCATCCAAGAATCCTCAAAGAGCTGTGTAAGAAAAATCTCTGTTGATGATTTTTGAGTGGTCTTGATAAACCAGAGGTCCCAGCTGACTGAAGGCTGATGAACATTGTCCTGATTTTCAAAAGGGGGACTTTGGAAACTCCAGGCTGTCAGTCTCACTGCACTGCCTGCTAAAGTTAAGGAGATTATTCTGGGAGATATTGAAAACCACCTGAAAGACAACGCAGCCATCGGGCACAGCTGGCAGAGCTTCCTGAGGGGAAAGTCCTGCTTCTCAAACCTGGTTTCCTTTTGGGGCAAGGTGACCCAGCCAGCTGATCAAGGGAAGAGAGCTGATGAGATCTTTCTGGGGTTCAGTAAAGGTTTGATGCTCTCTCTCCCAGGATCCTTCTGGATACAATGTCCATCCCACAGCTGGATAAACACATGATGGGATGGGTGACTGATGGCTCACAGGTCAGGCATGGAGGGTTACAGTGACTGGGGGGACACCAGACTGGTGACCTGTCACTAGTGGGGTTCCACAGGGCTCCATCCTCAGCCCTGTGCTCTTCAGCATTTTCATAAGCATTTTCTGCAGATAAATCCTAAAAATATTTGGAGTAATGTTGAAACTCTGTCCAGAAGCCTCTTCAAGATGCTGTTCAATAAGTCATCTTCAATATTTGACAATTAAAATTCTGTCTGATTCATACACTTGAGGTAGAAAACATCAGGAACTGGGCTTTGAACTTCTCTTATTCATACAGTACTCAATTAGGGATAAATATTGCTGGGTTTCTCCTGCACAGGGGACATCAAAAACTCACCATGGATATCCACTTTTGCTTTTCTCCCTGATCGTGGTTTTTTGCTGTACTTGGTTGGGCTGAGTGGAGATAACTTTCTTCAGAGCAACCTGTATGTGCTGCTATGTTTTGGATTTGTGACTAAAACAGTGTTGATAACACATCAATATTTGGATTATTGCGGAGCAGTGCTTCCACAGAGTAAAGCCTTTCCTTTTTCTTTGTTTTTTTCCCTGTGGAAAAGAAGATGGGTGAGAAGAAGAGTGAGGGGTACACAGCTGGGACAGCTGATCCAAACTGGCTGAAGCAGATTCTACGAACCATAATATTATGGGATACAGACAGAAAGGGCTGGATGATTTGAGGGGGTGGGGAGGGCAGGGAGTGCTAGCTCTCAAGGTGGCTGGTGCTCAGAGATTTTTGGGTATCACTTTGCTGGCAGCAGGCAGCTCATGCCTAGTTTTCCTCAGTTTTGGTTTGTTTGTTTTTTTCCTGTATCTTTCCCTCACCTATCAAACTGTCTCCATGTTGACACACTAACTCTTTCATGACAAGAAGAGAGAGTGAGCAGCAATGTGGGTGCTTGGTGGCCAGCTGGGCCAGCCCACAACACCTGCAAAGTTATTCCATGTATTTTGTCTTTTCCTGTATCCTTTCTTGTCTGCCCAACAACCTATTACCCAGTCTTGATCAAGGTCCTTGTTTAGGGACAGAACTGAAGGACACCATATGGAGAGCAATTCCCTCCTCTCTTAAGCTGTCTCATACTACACAATCCAAAGCAGTGAAATGTGCTACACAGAACACCGAGCTTTTAATGAAGCTGAACATTTTGCAGCTGGCAGTTTAGGATGTAAACTGATCCTAGTGTCACCTTTTTAGTAAAGGGTTTTGAAACCAACAGAATTGTTTCCCTGAGAAAGGCTGTCACACACTGCTCAATTCACACAATTAATTTCTCTTACACAAACTGATATTTCTAGAGCAGAAACCCGTATCAGAATCCTTCTTCCAGTGTCTGCCTGGAACACAATCCAAACAGTAATTGCACTGTAACTTTAATTTAGTTAATTTGGGTATTTGAAACAACCTAACCATAGGAGGACAGATTTAAGCTTTTATATTATATTAACTCACCTGGAACCTCAGGGGAGGTGCTCAGCCGGGCAAACCTGTATCTGTGTTCAGCACAGCCAGACAAACCCACCACAAAGTGGCTGGGTTAAGGGAAATTTCACTTTTAGAATCTTAGTACAGCCACGACCTTTTTAGATGTCATGACACTGTATATGGACTTCTGTAATACAAAATTATACAATTTATTCTACATATTTGCTCTGTTTGCAAGAGTATGTTTTTCCAGATCAAAAGGCAAGAGAGACTATTTGCCTTATCCACTTGCCTGTGAAGTTTCATTAAATTCCTGGAGGAATTATTAAGATATTTGGACAAAGAATAGGATCATTGAAAATATTTCAGGAAAGACAGTCTGTAACCACTTATTGGCACAACATGTTCTAAAAGGTCATTGATTATTACCAACCATGTCTATTAAAATCCAATTTTATGTGACATTTTAAGAAGTGCATTGGGCAATGAATTGTTGGATTGAAAGTGTTTTTCCAAATAAGAGAAGGTAGACACAAGGGCAGATATACATTGCAGACCAGTAATATTGCAATAAACTAAAGTACACTATCAATCTACTGAATTAAAGCAGAGGGGCTGATCTATTGTATTTGCTGAAATAGAGAGAGTTATCACAGAAAAAGTGCGATGTTATGAGGTTTGATAACTATTACCATGATGAATGCTAAAGCACAAGGCAGCTCTTGAGATGCCCATGACAAAGTTGATATCTAACTTAACTCAGATGGGCCTGAAAAATATTTTTACATTTCCCCTTTTTCTTCCAATGGGCCATTGTCATAATGGCCATTGCCATAAGCATAGGGCCAAAAAAGAAGGCTGAAATTTCTCAGGAGTCTTCCCCCACCACCCATCCTGCAACAGAGCCTCAAATCTGGTGCTGCTGGCAGCTGGGCAACCTTCTGCTCACACATATTAGAAAAGGGAGAAATTTACAGGAATGGATTATTCAGTCTTCCTGCAATTTTCAGAGATCCAATACCTCTCTGGTATGCTTTTGCTTTCCTTCAGCTACACAAGGGAAATAATATTAACTCAGAGAAGCTCCTATTTACAAATCTGCTGATTTTCAGGAGCAACAGAGCTCATGAAACCAGGTGTTGTGTGAGGTTGGACTCTCTGATGTGTAACTATTACATCTGAATTCTGGGAAAAGTCCTCCTGTGAGTGAGGCACTGCTAACATCTTTCTCCCTCGTGGCTGCTCTGGTACTCAGTAAGGACTGAATTTACCCCACAGCCTTTCTTTCTCTGAGGGGAGTTAATAGTGTTTGTCTGTCCTCAGCACCTACTGTCAGAAAATGCAAAATCTACTAAAGCCACAGCATCTGCATGAACAGAAGACTTCAATTTTTCAAAGGAGTGGCTGGATGGAAAAGCAGCCTGATACCATAACCTATACCCTAGGAAACCCAGGTTCCCTACTACCTTCAGGAAAGGAACATCTTTTTTTACATTATTGTTTATACCTGATTTGGGCAAGTTTTATCTCTTTGAAATTTAACTGTTAGAATGCTAGTAAGACTAAATAATAGCTATTCCACATTTTATTACTATTTTACAATAGAAACTGTAGGAATGAGAGTGTGAAAAAGCAAACAATTTTAGCAAATCACGTCTCACTAATGGCAACATAAATCTGCAGCAGCCCAGTGGACCTCAATGAATCTACTTTACATTTATGCTGCTGTAGCCAAGCATGAAATTCATCCCAGTGATTTATTCCATAGATAGGAGAGATCTAGGTTGGACTCAGTTCTGTGCTTAGAAAATGTTCCTCAGTTGAGAAAGTCCTGGTAATTCGACATAGAATTCATGTTTGAGGAGGATTTCCAGAGAAATAAACTTTTAAATGTGTCAGGGATGGAGCTACTACAGAGGGGCAGATGTATGCAGCCACCTATGGCTTAAAGTGTACATGTTACAGGTAAGAAGTAATTCTTAGGGCTCACATTTAAGGAATAGATCTGTAAAGGTGATTGCTCCTCACATTTTAACAAAGGTTTCAACTTCACGTTGCAGTACTCCTGTGTCTGTAATCAATTTCATACACCAAAACAAAAGTTATACTTGAGAAACAGACTTGAAGAAGGACATGGAATAAATCCAAACCAAAAAATCTGTTGGTCACCTTACTTCACACTAATCTGAAGCTACAAACACTTAGAACAGTTTTATCTTAATTACACAGGCATTAGGGGCATAAAGAAGATGCAGCCAGACTCTTCTCAGAAGTATCCAGTGACACAAGTAGCAATAAGCAGCACAAATTGTAATACAGAATATTCCAGTCAAACATAAAGGGAATGCTCTAACTATGAATGTTTAAGATTCCTATTATGTTGTTGCAAATTACTCAGCTACTCTTGATATAAAGCAGTCTTTTAACTTCAACAGAAGACCTTAAATTTTTCTGTACCTCACAGTTCAACAACGTGGGGGTTGTTGTTAAAATAGGTCTGTTTTCAGGAAATGAAGTCATGTTCTACTGCTCTTATTCTGCTTCTGCAGAAAAACTGGAGGAACACTCACTGTCTGCCATTGGTGGATCACAGGATCAAGGTCATCTATAGTGAATCCTCCACTTCTTCCCTCAAAAATGTATTTTAATTTATTGAATGTAGTTTATTATCTGAAAAAAAGAATGTTGGACATTGTCTTCTCTGACAAATATCAAAAGGAATTTCCTGCCTCTTCCAAAACTGGTCTGATTCGAAAGGTATTTAAAATAATAATAATAATAACAAATATGTATTTCCACGGATTCCAATAACAGCATTTGAGAAGGATACCATGTCAGAATCCATAAAAAAAACTAAAAAAAGATCAGGACAAGGTAAATTAGATGTTTTCCCCCTCAACTGACTACACTCTCTACCCTTTTCAGTAGTTGCACAATAGATGTTCTGTAACAAAGTTCAGAAGGAATTTACGTACCCATCTGGATAAAATATAAAATTCATTAACACCTTATATTATAGATGAAAATTGCAAATTTAAAACCTTTCTTCTTGTGACAAACTGAAGTCTTTTTTGTCAGTAGTGTGAATTGATGTTTCCCATCTTTTACTTCAAGTGTTTGGTGGGAAATGTACAATTTGCACTTCAAAGACTCACTCCAGATTAGTCTTGTGCTTTGCAGCTGTAGGAAAGTCTTGCAATTGTATCATTAGAGTCAAGACATTTCCATATATTTAAGGTGACAGGCTTATATTTATTTAATTCCATAGGAAGCATTAGACTGCACATTGTTCTGAGAAGCATTTCTGTGTATTTGGATCTCTGACCTATTTATTTAATCATATAAATGATATGCTGGGTCCCCACTGCAGCACAGAGCCTTGTGTGTGTGTGAAATTGTTTACCAAATAAACCTAAAACAAGAGGCAAAATTCAAGCCGGCTCCATGGCCCAAAGCAATCCTCTCAAAACCATTCCTTCTGCCTTAGGCCATTATTTGATTGTACAATTAGCTTTTAAATCCATGTGGTATCAGACTGAACTCTGACAACTTTACTCATTAACTATTCCTGACGGGGAATGTCCACCACAAAGATTTTGTGTGAGAGGTCACCAGGGCACCCATCACATCCTTCAAGCACAGAAATCATTCCTGCCATGCATGTTTAGAGAATCAGCCCTGTAACAGCGTGGAGGCTGTGAAATGTTTGTTCTCCCAATTTGTATCCCGCATGGAGAATATTCCTTCACAAAAGGATTTGGGAAATGTGTGTTCCATAAAGTGCCATCCCAGCAAGCAGCTGAGATGGCCCCACTCTCGGTGCTGTGTCTCTCCAGAGCCAGCAGCCAGGTGATCCAGATCTGTGGCACTCTGCTCCTGTCACCAGAACCCTGGGACCTCGTGGCAGGACACACACATCGCTCCTACCAGCTGTGGGCACATGGAGCTGCTCATCCCCTGCTCACTGCTGCCTCCCCCTGCGTGGGAATACATCAAAACCCTAGAACTCAAGACACTGCTGCCAAGGAAGTGGGCTGGATAGATCCTCTGGAAATCATCAAACCCCTGGGGGCACTATTTGCAGTGAGTCTGTGACATTAGAATTCGTGGGAACCGTATCAAATCCAGTGGACAAAACTGTGCCAGGTGCCCCGAGGGCAGTGGCCGTGGTGCCTCCCCAGCCAGCCACCTCCTCAGCAAGGTACAAGAGGCCAGGGCAGGTGGCTGAGGCCAGAGTGGGTGCCTGGGGTCAGCCACAGCCCGGCCATTCCCAGGCACTGCCCCAGGGAGAGCCATCCTGCATGGGATGGGGTCGGCTGCTGCTGGCAGCCCCCAAGGCACTCAAGGCCTGGGCACCAACATCTCCCCCAAGTGAAACCAGCTGACATGTAGGGGTTTATGAGGCTTTTCAAGCTTTGATTCTGTGCAGTCCATGACAGCTTAACACCATCACCCTCCCCAAAACAGAGCCCAAGTTGCAGAGAAAGGGATGAACTGCAGAGCTCTTCGACCAGTTCAGCAGGGCTGGTTTGAGTCCAGCCACTCTTCCAGGGTGGAATGGCCACAGCTTGATCTTCCCATTACCAGAGCTGATTAACTTCCTCCTTGTAAAAATTGCAGCCAACAGCAGCCAACAGAACTAGCCCCAAGCTACTGTTTCCATTAGCTCCTCAGTACAACGCAAAAAGAAGTTAAAGCCACACTCTAGTGATGGTGAAGCATTCTTGGGGTTAAGTTTGTTCCAAGCAATTCATCTGTGTAAGCAGTATGTCCACTCACAAGAAAAGGCTGATCACAAAAACAGAGGAATCTTGTAAGGTAAAGGTCTTAATCTGCTATCAACTCTAGCACAGCTCAGCCTAACCTGGAAATACACCATGTGCAGCAATAATAATAATAACAGTAAATAATAATAGCAACAACAACAACAACAACAACAAAAGCAGACCTGTCTAAAATCTCTAGTACTAAAACACTGTCAGCTAAAACTGATTATTAAACTAAAATAAATGCTATGGAGAATTCCTCAATAGCAAAAAAGCTTTGTTTCACAAGGCATTCAATCCTCTATACTTTTGCATCTCTAAAAAGCAAGTTCTGCACTTAGTGCACTTATAACATTTCTAGAAGATAGAGGAATACCAATATTTTTCATTTTACAGATGGAGAGCTGAGACAGAGACATAATTTTTTGGCTGCCAAAGGGTGGACAAGGAAGGAACAGATTCCATACAGATTCTTTCTGCAGGATTTGCCACAGAACTGTTCTGGGGAGCAGCCAGAAGAAATGGCTAAAAACTCTTAGTTACTCACAGTTTCTGTGGCCAAACTGTCCTAAGCCATCAATGAAATCTTGGCACCAGCAGTAGAGAGAATCAGGATATGTCCACTGCTGCTTTTTTCCTGGACTTAGATGAGCCTGAGTTCTTCCATTCTTCCAGACACTCCATATTACTTCACTCCAGAATATGGGAATTTTTTCCTCTACAGAAGAAAATAATACAAAAGGTCACATAAACAAAATATTGCTGACTTTTCCACTGCCTTTTTTCTGCAGTACTTGCTAAGGAATTGTGTTCTCCACTGACTTATACAGTCACATTTATCGTGTATCTGCATAGATAATATTTCTCCTACACGCCTAGATTCTAAACTCTTCTTTGGTTCTTCTGTATTCTGTCATCTAGTCTCCTTGTCTGTAGGTTAAAATATTTTTTTTCAGAAGTCTTTCTTTCTACTAGATAAAGAAAAATTGTATCAATTTAATGAATTAACCACATTACTTCTGATTTGAACTTATTTAGTCAAACAATTCATGTTCCTAAAGCTGCATTGCTTATGAATCCTTGATACAAGTGGATGCAATCAGAGTAAGTCATTGCTGCACTGATAATTTTAGCACTTCAACTTTGAAAAAATCTGATTGTAATGATCAGTCTCTTGGAGTTTGTTTTACAATTTCTGATCCTTTTGTTTTAACACTCTGTATGGCTCTAATAAGATAAAAGGGATGCCCGCTTTAAATAGAAAACCATGTTTTCTTCTTTCTCCTCTTTCAGAAGCTGAAACTCCTCCAAATGCATGACAGATAATTGAATAATGAAAATGATGTACTCGTTTTTAACTGAAAAACCCAAACCCTCTTGCAGAGCAATTCAATCTGGGAAGTCTGAAAGATAAGAGGAGCTGTTATGCAGCATTCAGATAAGGTCCCTCCCAGTGCTCTGCAATCAGACAAAATTCCTACTTCTTTTAATAGAAGTTTGAAGGAGACTAAAATACTTTGATGCTGAAAGCTTTTACATATGAAAAGCAGGAACATGAGAATGGAGGATACTTACTTAACAAGAAAAGCACCTCATAAGGAACCCAAGTGGAAAGGATAAAATTTAGGGACAAGTAGATCTACTGTGACCTCTATGAGCTGCAATGCCCTGAGCTTGGAAAATGTCATGAGACCATAAATTACATAGATTACTTTAACAGATAAGCCAACTGATCTCTGATACCTGCACAATGAACAATACTGAACAGAAAAAATCAAATATCATATCTGAATGATGGTATTTCCTCTTACATATTGTGACAGTTTACCTGCTGAAAAAAGTGTTTCTAGTAAACAAATATTTATCTACTTATATTAGCTTCAATAAGAACTGCTATAGATTTGGGGTTTTTAAATTGGAATTTGCTGATGATGGTTCTTAAAATTTGATCCATAAAATACTAAAATGTCATAGTAGACTGAAAAAAAAAATTTTGTTTCACTTCTGGGTTTATGTTCTTTTCATGTTATTTTCATATAATTACATGACATCTGAGCAGCAATAACTCCTACTGGCATGTCATAATAATTGAAATGTTCTGTTAGTCATGCTCTCTTTCCAAAACCAACACAAACAGTTGAACATTATCTTCAGATCTGAAGAGAAGAAGATTTATTATATTATCCAGAAATATGCCTGCTGTGTCTGCTGCAATGCAAACGCTGGCACATGCTCAGCTCCTTTATATTGAAGTCCTGCTATTTGCCATCTTGATTTCAAAGAAAATCTAAAATGCAGACTAAAACATGACTCTTTCTTGCAGTAAAAACAGATCATTGTCACACTCACATTTTATTACATCTTCCCTGAGTTATCTCACACAATTGGCTGGAAGTCAGTGCAGTGAGACATATTTCTGTAACTTACTGGTTTACAAATTTTTGAGAGGTGTCTTTTAGCTTATTTTACCTCACAGGTTTTTCCATCGCTGAGTTCACCCTTCTGACACTGTGCTGGCAGAAATTAGAAAGCAATAGATCATGAGAGAAGGGAGGGAAAAAGAAACGTGGAGAAGGGATTTTTCAGAACAGTTTCTCAATTTAAGACCGACAGCCAGACCAGAAAGCTTAAGTGCTGAAGAGACTGATGTGCAGAAAGCCTGACTCAACAGGTAAGACGGAACACTGCTCCAACCACAGCAAGAATTTCCCAAATCTCAGAAGGCATGCAGATCATTCAGCAGCTGTGGCAGACTCAGAACTAGCTGGTTTTGGGACAAGTAACCAGAGCAACAGCAGCTGGGGACTCAGCTGAGCTAGACTGACCGAGTATGAGAGGATTCTACAAACTATCTCTGGGAATTGGGCTCTGACAAAACTCTTTCCTGCTTTTGTTGCTATTATTTTCAAGCTTGTCTGTTCCCTGGTTCAATTCAGCCATGCAATGAAACCATAGTTTGAACATCGCTTAGACAAGTTTCAGTTTCTTTCATTTTTAATTACTCAAAAAAATTAGGTAAGACAAGACCCAAATTAAGCAGATTGATTCAGGCTCAAGACCATTCCTTGAGAAAAAAATGTTGTAACCCTACATGCTTCTGAATAAGCACACATCCATAAATCTTCAAAACGCTCGGGATGGAATACTTCACAATGTAAGCATACAAAGTAGGTAATTACTGGCTTGCTCACTCTTCGTGCCATTCTGCAAATTTCATTTCACTTTGCCAAAATGCCTGGCAGGAAAATATGGAATAAGAATGAGAAAGAAAACAAACTTGAAGTTCCACCCTCAACAAGTTAGTAAGATATTAAAGGTAGTTTTAATGATATTTTCTGTAATGACTGCAGTGTCAAGCATAATGCAAGAAATTTATGAAGAGCTGTGAAATAAGCACATAATAGACACTCAAATCCCTAAACTTTGGAGAGTACAAGCATATAATTAGGAAAGTGCTACATAATAAACACCAAGTAAGCTGGAATAATCACAAGGGAAATAAAATAAGAATATCAAAGTAGGGAACCCAAAGATATCTGCAAACTGAAAAATACTATGAATTCACAACAGTCTGTGTCTGACTGCGTGCCTGAAAATATATTTATTACCAAACTGGGCAGAGAGGGGGAAAGGATGTCAAAAAAACAATATCCTTGTTACAAACTTCTCCAGCTGCGATGAAATTAATATATAGGAACTATGGGATAATTTTTTTCACAAAAGATACTAAAAAATACAAATAAAATAGAAACAAAATAGAGAAGGATCCCCTCGAATCAATTGTTTAAAATAAGAAGTTTAGGTCTGCTCACAGCCAAGACTGAACCTAAATACTTTAACATCAACCTGATGCAATAACAAGAAAAGGTTTATTTTGCCTGTGGAGATTCACTGAAAGTCTTCTTCCTCTGACTCACCTGATCACAGGCATCCAGACCATGGACAGCAGCATCCTGCACCAGTAAGAGTTACAACACCCTTTCTCTAACCACTATCAGTCCACCCGCTTCACATTCCTCTCTACTAACATTTTAAGTTCTTAAACACTATACTTAAAACAATTACAACTATAGAATTGTTCTGTTTTCCCAAACACAGAGTGCTCTCATTCAATTTGCCTGGTAAAGAAAAGCCTCATTCTCACAAGGACTTAAAACTAATTTCACTAAGAATTTATTACATCAGTAGTAAAATTCACATCAGTTAGGATCTGACCTGTAGAAGAACCCAGGCAGATATATTTATATGCTGCACTGGTCACAGGAAACAAAACTTTAACCATGTGAGTGTTTAAACTTTAAACATGTGAGTTTACCTGCTGGCTTTTCACAGGGGAGTTATTTATAGAACAGAAATCCTTCCATTTCATCCAGCATCACTGTTGCAACCTGACATCCAACCTCTGGGCTCCTGTGAGTGCAGGAGCCGATGAACTGGCAAATTCCCCTCTCTACAAAGCGATGGCATCAGCAATACCACCAAGAAGGAAAAAAATAAGGTAAAAGAGAAGGACAAGATGCAAAGGCTATAGTTTAATTAGGCTACAGCTTCATTAAATCTGGGATCATTTCTCAGCAGTAAATTGTTCCACCGATGATTGCCCCAACCCATTTGGGAGGGTGCTCATCAGCCTGCTGACATGGTGGCAGTCTTTCAGTCCCTTCTTGGCTAAAATTCAGAGAGCTGATCATTGTTATTTGTTACCCTGTGACCTCACAGAAAATAGATATTTTAATGTCTTTCATCATCTTCCTGACAGCCCATTTCTCACCTGGTTTTTCAGATAACAAGACCTTGTGGTCCTTCTTCTACCATGGATACAGCTGGAGTAAAATCAGAGCAGAAAAAACCAAAGAAACTTGACCAGCCCAGTCTCCTAATAAGAGAAAATGATTTTCCCCTCTTGTTCATGTTCAGTCTCCTGCAGAGTGTAGCAGTCCTCAGCATGAATTTTCAAACACATAAACAGCAAGGTGGGTGCTGGTAACTTTTGACATGTCTGAGGTGAAAGGATAAGAGGAAACTGCCTCAGGTGGCACCAGGGGAGGTTCAGATTAGATATATTTAAAAAAAAAATCACTGAAAGAACGGTTTAGCATTGGAATAATTACTCAAGAAGATGGTGAAGTCAGTGTCCCTGGAAGTGTTCAAGAGGCATCTGGATGTGGCACTTGGAGATACCACTTTGGGTTTATTGTACTGCTATGTTGATGGTTGCACTAGATGATCTTGAAGGTCTCTGGATCATCCTAGATATTTACCTGTCTATTGTTTAAATCTAGATGATACATTAAATGTTAGAGTCCTTGTTAGTTATTATTTCTATAAAATGAAAAGTCAGAACAGAAAATAAAACACTATGCTCAACAATATTGATCAGTATAAATGATGTATGACTAATTTTGAATTACTTCTATAACCCAATATTCTCATCTTGCTAGTGGAAATAAATTAATTATAACACGAGGAGCCATTGTACAAAGGTTAAAAACAGGCATACATGCATTCATCTGAAGAAAACGAAAAAGTTTAGGTTAATGAAATGTCTGAGGAAAGGAGTCTTATTAATTAGCAAGTTCACAGCATTCTTCACAGCTGTATTTTAGAGATGCCAAGCTGTAATATATTAATGCTGTAGGCAAAATCTGCCTCTCCATCCTGAAAATCATTTCAAGCTTCTTTTATTCAATGTTAGATCTTTTTTTCTAGTGATTTGTATGCCTGAAATCACTATCTCTTCTTCAAAGTCTTGCATGAGACAGAAGCCAAGTGCAGTGTTTATGTCCCTCCAGATAATGGGATAAAACTACTGCAAGAGCTCTTGTTATACTTGTTTTTTAGAATGGATTGCATTTTCAAATTTTCATTAACATTGTACCTCATTTCCTCTTCACTGGCCTTGTATTTGATGTTGATATTATTGCTCCCTTTTTTTTTTTTGGTGGGGAGTAGGCTGGGAGGGGGCTCATCCAAGCTCATTGCCATCAGAAGGAATTTTTCCACTGACTCTGCTGACTACTTCAAGACCTGGTAAACAAAAAAGAAGCATAGTACCTTGCAACTTAACAAATGTGGAGCAGAGCAGGCATGGAGTGAGTATTTGCACTAGCTATGACCCCGCTTCAGTCCTTTAATTGCAACCCAAAAGACATTCAGGGGCAGATACTGTAGTGCTTCATTTTTTTCTCTTTTCAGCCTTTGTGCTTTGAAGAGTGTCAATAATGTTTATTGGGATTGTTTTTGTGTGATAAGTGTTTCTGTGTTTTAAACACAGAACAGTTACTCTGTCACTGAGCATCACCTCAAGAACCAAGCAGTAAAGTAGGGTTTGTGATCCTGTGAGGTTTTTGTTGGGAGGAAAAGTTGCTGCTGGAGGGAGGTGCAGGAATGGGTGAGTTGCCAGACTCACAGGCAGTTGCAGTGATAGGGACTTCTTGTTCTGTGCTTGAGTGGGCAGGGGAAGGAGGAGCTCGCTGCTGAGCCAAGTTTGGGTGGCATGGCTCCCAGAAAAAAAGTGTACCAGCGGGGAGAGCTGCACTTTTTCAGCTGACAGACAGCTCAAGATCCAGCTCTGACTTTAAAACCCACTCATCTGAACTAGAATGAACCCCACCTGGCTCAGCCTGGGATGGAACTATGTCTATCAGCAAAGTCCTCCCAGTTTTTAGCAATTCAAGGTTCTTTTCCCAGGTAAAACTGCATCCAGAAATCTCTCTCTTTTACCCTGCACAGGTTCTAGACTTTATTTTTGTCATTATTTTGACTATCTCCTTCTGAAACACTTCCTTGGTTTTCCTTTATTTCACTTTACACAGCTGATCAGGTTGACGATTTGTGTTATTTTTCAGCTCTGTTCTTTAGGACTTGTCACCCCTGTCCTTCTGATAGTTACAATGTCCTCAAAGCTGCAAGCTTCCTATCTATCCAGATAAAGGTGACTGACACAGTTTAGCTGAAGCAATTGACACAGGAGGTCTCTGACACCAACCAGGGTACACTGAGTTTGATGGAGCAGTAATAACATTTGCAGGAAAGGCAGATGGATTTACCTGGATATAAATCAGCATAAGCCCTACACTTGATAGAGCTAAACACATCACCGTTCTATATTATGTTATATATTTACTATATTTATTTTAAGAATGGTTTTAGTTTAAGATTTTTTTAAAGCAATCTTTCCACCAAAAGGATACATGATTTCAGAGTGGGCGATTTTGCTGACCCGAACCAACTTTCTCTTCTCTTTGTCCAGAAAGAAAGGATTAAAAAAATGAGAAAGTTTAAAATAAATAAATAAATAAATCCTGCTATTGACAGTTAAAGATGGCCTAATGACAAGCCAGCAATAACGTCTATGAGGGGAGAAGTTTTCCTTGTGTTTTATTGGGGTTGTGTGACCAGGCATGACCTTCAGGAAGCCCACGCTGGAGCAGGCTCCTGATGGGACCAGTGGACCTGGAGAAAGAGGAGCCCACGCTGGAGCAGGACTTGTGACCCTGAGGAGGACCCTCTCTGGAGCTGTCCGTGAAGAGCTGCAGCCTGTGGAAGGGCTTCAGTTGGAGGGGTTGATGTAGGACTGCTTCCCAAGGGAGAGACCCGACGTGGGATCAGGGCAAGTGTGAGGAGTCCTCCCCCTGGGGAGGAGCGAGCAGCAGAGACAACCTGTGATGAACTGACAGAGCCCCTGTTCCCCTTCCCCCTGGGCCACTGCAGGGGAGGAGGTAGAGAATTCATGGGTGAAGTTAGGCCTGCAAGAAAGGGAGAGATGAGGGGAAGGGTTTTTTAAGATTTTGTTTCCTCTCTCATTATCCTGCCCTGATAATAGATTTGACTGGTAATAAATTCATCTGATTTCCCCAGGGTGAGTCTGTTTTACCTGTGACAGGGACTGCTGAGTGATGTCTCCCTGCCCTTATCTCGACCCACAAGCCTTTGGTTGCATTTTCTCTCCCGAGCCCAGCAGAGGAGGGCAGTGACCCAGCAGCTTTGGTGGGCACCCAGCACCCAGCTGGGGTCAGCCCACCACACATACACATGCAGAGACAAGGACACAAGGCTGCTACCTCCAACCAGGCTCAGAAGGAAACATCACAACTCACAGATAGAGTCATACTGTTCCTGGAAAGTGTCCAATTTATATGTGTCTCTTCAATAACGTGCACCTACCAGGAACCCATGTGTTTTGCTAGTCAAAACATTGGGAAATATCCAAAATTCAGCTATCCTGAAGTAAAGTAATATGCTGTATGTTTGTTACTTCAGTGGAACAATAGCATAAAATGTATATTATACACAAACTAAATATTTTATGATGTTTTTGAGTACTAAAATTATATTTGATCTCTGAGCAAAAAGCACTTAAGCACTTGAGACTGCAATTAGGTAGGCTTCTATTAAAGCCCTTAATTTTTATCTTAAACCAATCACTTAAATCACTGGAGTTTAACTTCTTTGCTGAATAAAGATCTAAAAATTTCATTAACTGAGGTTGAGCCCTCACTCAACCCAGTATCTAGATCCAAATTCCCAGTCTAGATATTCGGCCTGGCCTGGCCTTCCATTCAGAGTTCCTGCTCCATAGTCCAGCCCTGCCAGGGGCCAATTTACTCACACAGAGACACAGCCATGAGGTTACTCCTTCCACTCAGGAACAAGAAATCAAAAACAACAACAACATTCCCCCCCCCCCAAAAAAAAATCCCCAACCAACCAACCAAAAAAAACCCCCATCTTCATAATCTCTTTATCAGTTCACAAATGATGTTGATTCAAATTCTGGCACTTTTTCCACTGCAGTGACAGATTCACTGGAATTGTTACAGACTAGTTGTAGCTGGAGCCTAGGACAGCAGTAAGTTCTGTAGGAAACCAGTGTAGTCTGCCAATTGTTTATGACATAAATTTCACTATTTGAAACAATCTTCATGAACTACATATTGTATTTGAATAAATACTGAGACAGATTGATATGATTAAGAATACATTAATAAAGCATCATTCATTTAATTTTCTAGTTCTTTGTTCACTCTTAATCTAATGATTGGCTTACTTCTCTGCAATATTTAAGCAAACATCTTTTCTCCTTAATACTCCAAATATTCAAAGTTCATTTCTCTTTAACTAAAAATAAAACTAAAGAGAAGGATGATTTCATTTCCCTTTGTTGACTCATCTTACAATCATTTCTAACTCTATTGTCTGAACATAAGAGGAAAAAATATTTCTACAAAGACAGGCCTACATTCTTTGAAGACAGCACAAAAGAGAAGCATTCTTCTTGTGATCAAGTTTTGTGCATGTTCTGGATTCCTTAACAAGGTTAACCCCACAGTGGCATGCATAACTCTAGTGAAAGGAACAATTTCAGATGTTTTCTCTATGTTGTTTGTTTATAGTTTATGGGAAAAGGCTGCCCTCTTCTGACAACTTTTCAATTTCTTAGAAAATCTTCACACATTTTTCTAACCTCCATTTATGGTTTCTTCTTTGTTTCTCTGTACATTGTATCAGTAGGACCCTACCCAGTTATCCCTACTCCTTGTGCTTATATTCAGAATGATAGAACATAAAAGTGAGAAGGTTAAATACACCCTACAATTAATGTGTAAACTGCATCTATTTGACAAATATGATAAAAATCACCCCCTCTTCATGCTCAGTCAAGCAGGAAGCAAGTGGGTGTCTGGTATTTTGAGCTGTGGTAGAAATATGAACTCCCACACTCCCACTTTTTAAACAGATATCATCTTCCCATTTTTCAGACACATCCACTGTATGGATCTCTTTATCCACAGCACCTTGGCAGTATCTGCATAAGCCTTTTAGTCTGAGTGCTGACTTACCACAGCAGACTTCTCATTGCAGACTGCTCTCAGAACAGGCAGAGTGGGTTGCTTTCAAATGAAATTAAATAGAAAGATGCTTTCCAGGAGCACACCTAATGCACTCTGACCAGTGCTGAGGAGTCAGCTCTTACATTCCTACAGTAGACAAAAGGATGCAAGGGCTGAAAATAAAACTGGATTTTGATGCCACAGTGCAGAGCCTCCTTGGAAACTGGAGCTTTTTGGCACCAACCATACAGGCTGCTTCTTACCTTGAAAGAAAGGACAGACAGTTCACTTAAAACTGACAACTCAACACAGAATTTTAGGAGTTACACACTGAACATTCAGTATCAAAATTATGTTAACAGCCCCTGAAGTAAGGCCTGTCACCCAGGATTCCCTCTCCCACTGAGAACTCCAGTTTCTGGGCTATCCTGTGCTTTCTCTGTCCCGATAAGCTCAAAAGAAACCTTGAAAATTTGAAAATGGATAAAGAAGTTGAGGCACCAGCTGAGTGCTGTCAGTGGCAGCTGTCAAATGCAGAAGGTGACTGTGGACTTACCCTGTTTCAGTACCTGTTTAGGACCCCATGTCTGAATTCTTCCTTCCTGACTCATATCAGCTCTGCTGTATTGACCCATCAGTTTCCATCCAGCCATTAATGCCTCATGTAATTATTAATTAGCCTGAAATACTCTTTCAGAAGTAACCTATAATTCTATTTACAAAACTTTCATGAGAAGAGTAGATGTTTTTACAGTACTTTCTTCTTCTAAAAAAAAAAGATACCCAACCTCCTTTCAGCATCTTCTTATTAAATTGCTTTCCACTTAGCTGCATATAAACCTAGCCCTTAATTCCACCACCATATATCTGCACTTCACCTTATACAAATAAGTAATTCCAATGTGTAATCAATCCTTATCTGAGGCAGAGATCATAAACCACAGCCTTAACTCTATACAGCATCACTGAAATCAATAAAGCCATCCCAAATTAAACTAGCAAATGGTCTTGTCCTACATATCTTTGATCAAGACCATTTCAGCCTATTGTGAATTAAGATGGTGATGCACAAAACATCTCCTTTTACCCACTGCCTTTCATCCAAGTAAAATCCTCCTTGCTCCAATGACTCCTAGCACTTAATGAGTTTCTTGACATATCCTCCCTGTCATGCCACTCCAAACAGTATAGTTAAAAGAAAAGATGATTTTATCAAATACTAAACACGTCCTACACACATACAGGAAAAACAAGTTTGTATGAGATTTTAAACCTGCCACTTAACGATTTAATCTCCCTGTGACTACATACTAAATATAAATACTGCATTAAATTTCCCAAGCTTGTTGCATCTGATGGAACCAACTTAGAGCTCATTACTACAAATACACACTAATGAGATCCCTTTGGCATCACTACAATACAGTGGTTAATTACAGAGCCTACATTTACTCATGGGATATATCTTTCTTCCCATGTAGACAGATTCTCCCTTACTGTTTAACAAACTAGATACAAGCACTTTTTTTTTAAGTTAACAAATTTATTGTCACAAATTGGTGTTTCCATTTTACAGGTGAGAAAATCAAAGCACAATGGCATCACCAGGCAACCCAACAGGACTCACTGCCAAATACTGAACCAGGAGAAAACTGGAGCATTTAGGGCAGTTGCATAAGGCAAACATTTAATTCCTAATCATACTGGTCTGAAATTACCTAATTCACCACTTAAGATTTTCTCAAAGGAAGCTGATTTGGTGTTTTCAGCCCTTTCTGACTTTCCCCAATGCCACTTTATGTATTAAAATGAACAATGTTAGTGGGTATTTTGCACTCTGAACACAAATGCACAAACGAACTGCAATGAGTCCAGCCTCTCCAGCTCTGATGCAGAAGTTTGCTCCACTGAGCCACCACCACCACTTGCTTCAGATCAGGGAACTCCCTGGAAGATTTTCATTTTCTGCCTGGCTGTGGCATCCTCTGCTGAGTCTGGGAGAGCTGACACAATTAGTACAAAGTAGCATGTGGCAGCGAGCCATGGAACGCACTGCATTTCTGAACAATTACAGCCCATTTTGTTGGTGCTGGGAGACACAAGTGCTCAGCCACTTCAGAAGTGCAATTATCTGCTGGAAATGCACTGCCTGGAACAGTCCCTCTTACTAAACAGAAATTACCAGCTAAAATTGGAAACTGGGGAAAGAAACTTTCTTTGTCTCATGCTGTTTATTGGAACATCCAGAGTTATCAAACCTGTTGCTTCTTTCCTTTTTACCCAAAGCTTATCAAATCAAGGCAACAAAATCACTATTCCTGCCCCACATATTTTATAGGGACGTTTAAATTGTGTGAAAATATAATTCCCTTTAAGAAATATTATTCTTTCTTTCTCACAACACTTAGTCATGTCTGTATGCTTTCCTGTGTCAATAGGGAAAACAGAAAAAATTTAGGAGGGTATCTCAGTCTGATATATTTCTATGCCTGAATATCTATATCACACACTGAAAGATTCTAGTTCCAGACATTTGAAATGTAGGCTCAGGTTTCTGTGCTTGTTTAAAGGGATATATTAGCAGGTATTTGGAGGCAAGGTGATGAAATAAAGGAGATTCAGAGACCTCTAGGGTAGATGAGAGAAAGGCTGGACAAAAACCTGCAGAATGAAATAAGAAGAGTAACAGCAGTTTCAAAAAAACAGAAAAGAAGAGAAATTTTTAAAATCCACCCCTTCATACATAATCATATAAGCAGATAAAAATGTCTTCTCCCTTGTATCTCCCTATGACTTCCTCAGAGGAAAGGAACAAAGAATCACATAGCAAAATGCTAAAGCTGAGAACTTGACTACAGTTGTGGTAATTGCCTTTACCACAGTGTAACGATTATTTCTCTATAATTAATTTTTTTAAAAAAAATTCAGTCATAATCATGTCTGTCCACAAGTCTGTGTATTTGTGGTTCATCCAGGCAAGTAAAAGCACGTGCAAAGGCTGGTTCAGAGCTTTGCATGGACTGACCAGCATGCTGGAGCTGTCTCCAGCAGTGAAAACATGCCTGCCTGCCTTAGGTCGCTATATTCCAGGTTCCTTACAGCACAGGACTCGCAGAAAAACATACAATTCTCAGCTTTTGGGCATCTCCCTCCACTGACATTCAGAAGAAATTGGTTAATAGGTTCCACCAAGCATTGCTGTCAAGCATTGGGACAGAGGGAGCACAGGAAAGAAGGGAAATTGATAATGGACATAGGATACATTTGCATGAGAAATCAGCATGAAACACATAAAACAGCCTTACAGAAGAAAAATACACCCATCTGTCCTCCAATCAGTCCCATCAGGAAAGGCAGTCTGGGACAAGAAAACATTGTTTTCTGAATTGGAGGAGGTAATCTTTTTGTACCGTTTATTCTTTCTCACATCCCAATAAGCAGAAAGCTGTCATCAGTCTCAACCTTCTAATTCCAAGAGGCCCAAACAGAAACAAAATGAAAATACATTTATTTCACTTCTGTTTTTCACCTCAGAATAGGTGAAATAGACATTAGATTACTTTGTATTTGAAACACTACCCTGTCCATGGCATTTATATATATAAAAAAAAAATCTGAATGCCTGCAATAGTTCATCTATGCAATATTCATCTATGATGAGCATAAATACAATAGATTTAAACTGGAAAATTTACAAATGTGCTCACAAATATTATTGTTCCACTTCTCACAGTGAGACACTATATAAAGAGAAAATGTGAATTCATTTATCCAATGAACACAGCATAGCAAAACTGTTGTGTATTAGATCCGTAGATCACATGTACAGTATATTAAATTCACTTGGTAGACAGATCATTATGTTTCCATGTAAAAGCCATTACAAATAATAAATATTTAAATACACATATGACAAATAATGTGCCAGGATTATGCAGATAATTCATATTTAATTCAGTAGTTGCTTCATTGCTAACAAATAGTGATGAAGAGACCACTGCATGTTCTCCAACATGATACATTTGCTTTACTCAAATAATTTTCCAAGCACATACATGTCTGAACTTTTCAATTAATTTCAGCCTAAGGCACTCAGAGCAAGTAATGCATATTATCAGGTAGACTCTTGAAAAATAAATTTAGCTTATCTCATTTCCTTTCTCATTGCAGTCTTTATCCTGAGGAGCATCAAAATGTCACTGCTCCGAGAGAAATTAGGTTAGTAGCAGCTCTCTTTTCATGAACCCCTCTCAGAGCAAGGGATAGGTTTGAAGGTCACTTCAGTGCTCTCCATCAGTACAAAATCGTATCTGCAAAGCTGTAGCCTACAAAAGTAGAAAAAGAAAAAAAATATCACAACAAAAGAAGTTAACTTTAACAGAAAAATATTCCATTATTTGAATTATTAACCCTCCAGTATTTACCAGCTCTCAGAGAAAATACTCAGGACAAGAAATGTCTCCTTGTCCAAGTTTATACCCTATTTCATGCCTTCCTAGAGTAGCTTTGATTGACTGAAAAACAACCAAACATCAGCTGGATGGTGCAAAGAAGTGTATCATTCTGGTCTGAATGAAATGCTCATCTGAAAGATGCAGCATTTCATTCATTACAGCTATGAACCTGCACTCAAATTAACTCTTTAGCAGCATGACCCCCAAATCTGCACAGTTCTTGTTAGCATAGGGCCTGAATAATTTATTTTGAGTTCCCTAGGTAGGAAAACTTCTCTGCTTTTATTTTACGTAGGAAAGTCAAGAACCACATCATATTATTTTCTCTTTCACTTACAATAACAGCATGTGTAAGACATTTTATTGCAAGAGAGGGATTTGTCTTCTAAAGACCTAGAAGACTCACAGCTGACTAGTACTATATGAGCACATAAAGAGGTCACAAAGGGAGCCACATATACATGAAAAACAGGCTTTTGAGGTCAGTATAAGTGATCTGCCTTTTAGGGCAGAGGCAGGTCACAGTCCTGCTCTTCATGCACTATTGTGATCTATGGGGAGAACTGGTTTGAACAGGCAAATGACAGACACACTCTGATGGCACCTCCATAGCATACAAGCTTATTTAATTTAAAATTATCTTCTCTATTGCTCTGAAGTCATAGATGTGGCTATTCCACACAATTCACCTGGGCCTGGGATGTAGAATACAGTGAAACAGCAAAAGGAGAGAACAGTACACCAGGCATTTCCATTGTTGCCCATTCTTGTGAGATTTCCAACCAGTTAAGGCTCCACCTATCTGTATGTGAAAGGACTGTCAGATTTCTACCTGAAATATGACACCTTTTAAGGTCTCCACAAAGTTATGACAGTAATTGTATGACTAAAAAGATCAAGACAAATTCTGGTGTTCTGTACCATGCAAAGCACAGAATTTCATCCAGTCCTTCATCACCGATTTGCTTTGATTGGAATTCAATGTTTCATTATTATAGTATTTTTGTGGTATTATTTATAACTAACCACAGGGGGCAAAATACCTAACCAAACCATAATGCTGAATTCTAGAAATAGAAGCTAATGTTTTCTATTTCAAGTGCAATCCATCTCAGCTAGTGCTTACTGAGTAACAGGAATACCTCACAGGAGAGCAGCCCTGCACAGGGAGCAGGTTCACCAAGGAGCAAAACACAAAAAATGTTTTTGCTAGCTGAGACTTCCTCAACCCCTCAACCCAAATGACTTCTCTGCTGTCTACTAAAAAGCATACGCATGCCACACTTGTTCAGAAGAGATATTTGCAAGGCCTTCTTTATATTACCTCTGTCCTTGCTGTGGTAAAAAAATCCCAGAGTTGTTTGGGTTAGGTATCTTTGAGACATTCACCTTCCCCTTTATCTGAATTTGAATTCACTGACAGGTTCATAAGCTTTTTGGGATAACTGACACCTGGACTTGCACTTTCTGGTTTTATGGGTGAGCAGAAATGATTTATCTCAGGGATCAGAAGAAGAGTATGAAAATTATATGTACCTTTCAGCACTCCCATATTCACACACCATCTGTGTGAATAGTTGACCAGCACAGCAGACAACTGTCTGTGATCCTCCCCAAACTTCCACAGTTTGTCATTAACCCAGACCTGGGGAGACTGAGACTCCTATTGTCTTTTATCCCTGCACCTGTCCTCTGGTTTTTACCTACTACTTTGTTGTGAATAATTTAAATATTTTTAATGTGGCTTCTAGTTAATCATCCTGTATTCAAGTAATTGTTGTAATTATATGTAAATAAGGTAAATATAGGTAATGATAATTACAATGAGCAATTATGTAATTATACTAACCAATAGTGCTGTAACATCTGCATTTGAATTACCTTCATATGCTGACTCAGTACAGTATTTTTCACTGTTCTCCAAAATAATCTAACATGCCTCTACAGCTGCAATCTGATGAGGCTTCACATGAAGGACTTTAGTGGACCCTATATTAAAGCATATCAAGTGTATCTTACTTTTGAACTAACTAACAGGAAAGAAAACTCAAACCCTAAAAGGGTTGTTCACTGAAAACCATTCTTGTCTGCTTGCTAGATCATTATCTGAGAAAGTCCCAAGTGCTGACAGGCTTACACAAAATACATCTTCTAATTTATCACCAATGGGCTGAGAAAAAAATGGGAATATGATTTAGAACTTTTCACCCTCTCTCATCACCAAAGGCTTTCAAATCAAATCATGCCATTTTCACCTAAGAGCTTGAGAACTTATGGCTTTCAATAAGTTAATAAAGTCAAATGTATGTATGTTCTGGGGTACTGTTTTGATTACTGAGTGTTTTGTGTCTTTTTAAGTCTCTCCCATCCATCTCCTCCTCTTTCTCAGTAAATCTAAAATAGCAGATTAATTTAAGAAGGTTTCATAATTTTTATAAAGTATCATACCCAGTTCCTACTAGGCTATTTTCATACAACGTATAAGAAATCTGCAAATGTTACACCTCAATTTAATATAATATACTGACTTAAGACCTACTAAGTATTTTAATATTATTCTCACTCTTTACCCATTTGATATTACTTATTTGATAAGTATTTTTAGTTTTTATTTTAATTTCAGACTTTCTTGAATCTGCCATTAATAAGAAACAAATTAGCAACTCTCAAATAAAGTACTCTTGTTACTCCTGGATATTTCTTATCCATTCCATGTAATATGTTCTTTTTATAAGATGCAAATATTAAATTTAATTGCTACCATTACTATAAAAGTAAATTAGGAGATTTAAAAAATGAACATATGATAATACTGCTGAAATATTTTAAACTAGAATAGATAAAAGCTTAGTAATCCCACTCAATTACAAAAGAAACAAACAAACAAATAAACAAAAACAACATGAGATTATTTAATTTTAACTGTAAGCAGACTGTGTTCTGATCTTAGTAGAACTTTTTACCTTCATTAATAAGACCAAAAAAATCTTTTCCAGTCACCCATGCTGCTGAAGTGCTCCATTTCACACCCGAGTGTGAAAAGCTGTGTACAGACTCATGAGAAAGTCAGGAAAGTGCTTGATAAAATTTATCTTATGGAAGAGGAGCTGACCATGCAGGTGTGTCAGGCTGGTCCTTGAAAGCCCAGCTGTGACACCTCCATGCATGAGCTGCTGCCCACTAAATGTTAATGTACACAGCAGCTCTTCCACACGACAGCTTTGATCACCAGGAGGATGAAAAGAATATCCATACACTTGGGAATATGCAATTATAAAAAATAATGCAGGGAAATACAGGTTACTGAGAAAACATCCTGAGCACCTTCTTTGATACCAGGCATCGAACACTCACCTTTTTGGATTATTGAGAGATTTCAGCTTCATCTGAAGAATCCTAAGCTTTTGTTTTGGGCCTATTAAAGTCTTCGTAGAAAAGGTCAAGGAGATTTTTGCAATTTTTTCAATGTCTTGGTGAAATCCAGTCAGTATTTTGACTCTTTTATATTGCTGAAATGTTGAAGCTTCACTAAAGAAAAATATTTAGTCAGGCTTTTGTTAGCTGAGTAATATTCATTACTGCTAAACATTATTATTAAACTTGGAAATCTTGTGAGATGTATCAACTTTGAGCATTCAGAACAAGGACACCTAGAACAGGATTCAAACCAAACAGGGACCCAGGAAAGGATGGTTTCAGTGAGAGAGCATTGCCCCTGACACTGAGCCACATCCAGCAAATGGTGCCATGGCCAAGTCTTAAACTCAGGATACTTTTTCAGCTAACAAGTTAAAAGGTTTATAAAACTCAGAAAATTATTCCTATAAGGATAAAAAGAAAAAAAAAGATTTAAAGACAAAGAACAACATACCTATTCATCTGTGACTCTACTGTGTTTCCAGCATAATCTATTATTTTCACTTTAATGAAACCTCTCCTAATGCTTTTATTCCAGGTAGTAATGTCCAATATGTAGTTATACACTGCAGGAAGAAATAGGAAATAATGAGAGATTGACCCCAACAGGAAACAGTTGGTGTTACCACCCTGTTAAATTAATTCACTGGTAGATGATAACAATAGTGACTCTACTTTTATGCTACCAGTTCAAAGGAGAATAAAAGCTGACCTGTTTTGTGCCCTTAGAAACCCTGACCTGGCCTTCTGCAGCCATCACCAGTATCACAACCACACAGCTTTACTGCTCCCAGTCAGGACACCAAGTAAAACTTTCTTTATTTTTCAGCATGTTGCTTATTATCATTCTCTCCTAAAAGACCAGGCCTCATATCAGGCCATGTCTTGCTCAAGTTTACAATTTCCCTTCTTTTTAAGATCTCTTGTTAATTTCTGTTTCCTCAGGCTTCTAAATATCTAATAATTAAGATACATAATAAATACACTTTTTTTCATAAATACACTGTTTTTCAGACTAGTTTGTTTTGCTTCCTGACTTTGCATATTTTTCTTCTTGATTTTGCATATTTTCCTTTAAATTTATACTGTCATTACAATATTTTTTATTCTGCTCCATGTGCCTCCCTCTTTTCTCCCTTCTACCAGAGAGGGGCAGGGGAGAACAGTAGTAACAGGCTTAGGTTGAGCCGAAAAACACTGGGAAGAGGAGTTATTTTGTGTAAATTTTATGTAAAAAAGTGTTATGTAAAATCCATCACTTCATTCACCTCTTCTCAATCCTTTGGGAGATATGGAGATGTCAGCAAGCATGACAGGACCATGTGTCCCTGGTCACAAAACTTGTCAAGATGATGGATAAAATGAATTAGGAAAACCTAATTTCACATGAATTCCCTGTAAGCCTATCCCCATACCCCAAATGAAAGATTTTTAAACATAACTAATTAGAAGTGTGTGTTGGACTTGTTCAGAGTGAGAAAGTCTTTTAATGCAAACAGAAATTGGATGAGAATCTAGGATGGGCCTACATGGGTGGGTAAATATCCAAACTGTTGCAGCTGAAGCCCCATGCCACGAGAGCTCATTGCCACAGAGTATAACCCTGAAGCAGTCAGCTGAATTTTCCCTACAATGTTTTACTCCTAAAGAAGACATGGAGTAGCTTTAGTTGACTGTAGGGTGATGTCCTCCTCATGTGGAACACAGACATGTCTCCTTTTTTGTCCCCCACCCAGGGCAGTCTCGCTTCCCTTCCCTGCTCTCTGAAAATGGCAGCATTGATCCCATCTAAGCAGGTTCCATCAATCCAGCTTTTGCCCTCCCTCTTGATTTTCATTTTCTGGCTTCCTTCTTCCCCTTGGGAGTCCATCCCATTACACTTAAAGTTACATTTCTTTCCCAGCTCACACAGTATGACTTTTTCTTCTGCCACCATCATTATTCTTCTTCCTCCACTCTGTGGAGGAAGTGTTCATGGGTTTTTTTACATCATTTTACACAGTGGCTAACATTAACTTTCTACCTTTAACATGTTTTCACTCCAGATCAGCTGAAAAATGACAGTCATAAAATTTTATAAAGATGATTTATGTATTTATTCACTCACTGCAGAATGGGTCTTTGTCCGAGGTATCAAAGTAAGCTTTTGTTGGTGAACTAGAAGATATCAACAGTTTTTTCCATCTATCAGCATGATAACCTGAAATCCAAAGTTTAAATATTTAATTTCAGACATTTAGCAAAATCATGATACACATATGCTTACACAAAAGAGTCTCACACAACAACAAATTTGGCTTTAATTTTCTTAAATATCCTCTGAGAGAGAAAACTGACTGGAAAAAGGAAGGAATCCTCTGAGTGTAACAGACTGTAGTATGCAGGAATTTAATTCCTCTAATACATTAGTATCACTTCAATTGCCATAAGGTAGTAGTTACCTCTTTAGTCTAGATTCTAACTCCAAGAAGTAGTGCTTACAAAATCCTGCAGAGGTAATAAAAACAAACCCAAAGACGTAGCCCACATATTTGCAGAGAGCACTTACAGAATAGCTCTCTTTGATTTCTCTTGAATCATTAAATATTTTTAAATTGTTTAGCCTATTTGTAGTTATCATTTAATGAAATATAAATACTCTGCAAACCCCCTAAGCTGAAAGATTTAAGATAGAAAGAAATTTATACAATTCCATGATTATTATCTCTGGGGCTTGATAAGAGTCCTTGTTTCTAGAAAGCTGATCCTGTTCTCTCCCTGTTAATCTAATGCCCAGACTGGACAAGGAGGGCTGGCTCCAGGCTGCAGAGCTGCCACTGCAGAGCAGGAAGCAGGAAGGATATTGCAGCAGAAGGATGCTGCTTCTCCACTCCTTTCCCAGGCTCGGCAGCTGACTGGGGAAATGTTCCTCCAAGTCTACCTTGGGCATTCTGTCCAAGTGCATCAGGCATGGCTAAAAACCATGCTGGGGAAGTCCTGGAGTCTTTCTGTCCTACTATAAGAGCTCACTATGTTGGGATTTTTTTATAAAATAGCACACAGATCTATCTTTTTCTTCTAACCTGATCCAACTAATACACATGCACATCCCAGCATAAGGGTGCAAAAAAGACAAGAGACAAAACTTCTAATTACACATTTTTAAATTTTCATTCTTAGGAAAACCCTGCCAACTACGAAATGCTCGTACTATTTTCAAACTACACCCAGATCCTCTCTAAAAGAAACGAACCTCCAAAACAAATAAAATCCTCTCCAAATAAAATCTTGATTCCAAAGGAAAAGTGAAAGATACCATGAAGTTGCTTTAAGCATTATTACTCTTGAATAAAAACCACAGGTCCTCTAAGGATCATAAGACACTCTTAAAGCCTGAAGTGATTAACTAAAAGCACAAGCAGTTTCTCTCTAGAAAGGGGAAACACTGAATCCATTCCAGACTGGAAAGCATAAAGACCAAAGAGCAGGAACATTCAGCACCTGTGCCTAACAGAAATAACTGTAAAGCAGACAAACCCATGAACTTTAAACTGCTCCAACTTCCCAGGAAATGTCAGCCAGCCCAGAACAGAAATGGGAACACTTACCCAGTACTGGGCAGGACATTGGCTGGAAAGCATCACAATCAACACATTTTCCTCTCTTGTAGTCCAAATAGGAGTCACAAGGATATGTTATTATGTCACACTTGCTTTTCAAAGACGATAAGAAGAGGAAGACAGATCTCTGATGGTCACATTTAAAAAACTGAAGTCCTTCAGGGAAGAGAAAAAATTAATAATTGTTATTAATGAAAAAAAAGTTGTATAAGTAGAATCATAGAATGATTTATGGAAAGGACCTTAAATATCATCTTGTCCCAACCTCTCTGCCTTGGGCAGGGACACCTTCCACTAGACCAGGTTTCTCAAAGCCCCGTCCAACCTGGCCTTAAACACTTCCAGGGCTCATCCCGTGGTACATCCATAACTTCTCCATGAAATCTGTGTCAGTGCTTTACCACTCTCTGAGTGACAGTATTGGCCAAAAACAACTACCACGAGGAACACTTCAGAGATTCTTCCCTCTAGTTTGCTGGGAAAATAATTTCCTTCCATTCCAGACAAAACAAATTTTGGGAATTATAGAGATGAGAATGGTGCTGACTTAAGGAATTCTCCCATACCCACAGACACACAAGTGAAAGCCTTATGCCTCTGCAGCAGCTCTAACTGGTAGCAGAGCTGTGCAGATTAGTAATGTGAAACACTGACAGAAACAAACATATCCAAAAGAGTAAGCAGAAATAATTACCAGCAATGTTGCCTAACACTCATGGAAGCTGAAATAACCAAAATTCTGCATCAAAAGATCATTTCATCAAACTGTTTTCATCCTAGAGCCTAAAAGACATAGCTAACACCAAAACCTAGTTAATCATTGCCAGCCAGGAGGAACCTAAAACACCGTGGGGACATGGAAGCCTTGCCTTCCATGTCATCCTGCCCAAACCACTGGGACACAAACACCTTCCCCCATGCTTGGACCCACATAACCATGGCAAAATAATGATCAGTATATTCAGGTTGTATTCAGATTATTTTCAAATATCTTTATTATTTTTCTTTTGCCGCATAGGGATGAAAAGAAAGAACACAGTCTCAGGTTCCATATTACTGACTAAGTGCAGTGTACACTCAATTCAATTTAACCCTATTTGATTTGATCTCAAACTTTTCTTCTCAATAAATAAACAGATTTTTGTTTACCACTGAAAAATGTTTTTGGACAACCAGGCTGATCCATTCCTCCATTTGGATAGAAATCAATGGTTCCTAGAGGCTTCTTGAAACCTAGTACTAAAGTAAAAACATCATGAATGAAAAAAAATTAAACAATTATGAAAGCAATTAATCATCACATCCACTCCAAAAATCATGGACTTCTTAAAGAAAATTTTTTCAATTATACCATTCTTTTTGTACTGTAAATGAAAGTCATACTATGACGTAAAAGTCAAGGATTTTTTTCTCTTTAAGAAAATTATATATATGTGAAATGTTGTACACAAATATATACAAAATTGTGTAAAATTCCTACTGCTGCAAAAGGGAAAGAATAGAAGCAGCTGTAACTGAGATATTATTTGCATAAATAAATTTATGAAATTAATTTCCTCTCCAGCAATCAAAATTCTGTCCTAGTGCAGAGTAAATTAGAGTAAAATTTTCCATTTTTTGCAGGACATGGGATTAGTTGTAAATCAAAGCAGAAAATTTGTATCTGTCCTATAAAAGTAAGCAAAATTACATAAGTAACAGTTAATGGAATCGAACCTACCTTACTTTTTACCACACCTTATCTTTATTCACGTAATGGGAACATTGCAAAAATTGGTATTTTACAGCCTCACATATAAATTTGTATAGGAAAATGTTTAAATTTTATCGTTATTAAAGAAATTGATATGGAACTACACAAACTATGGGACCATTGTGGTATTAAAGGTCCACATATGGTTTTAAGGAAAAAACGGGACCAGAGATTAAAGCACAGATGAAGCAAACTTTACAATGTTCTTTTTAACCTTACAGTAACATGATTTAGTATTTTAAGCAGTGGCTCTGTGGTGTACTAAGTTGATAAAGCAGAGCCTGACTGTCTCAGAAGGGATTAATTCAGAGATAACCATGTGCTTACAATCTCTGTGTTCATACACACTTGCACAGCAAAAGAACGTTCATGGTACCACAAAATATTCTCCTGCAGCACTGGTTGGGTGTTACTGAAACAGCTTATCCCTCCTCTTGCTTTCCTGCCTTTCCTCAAGCTGAAACAGGCAAGTCAAGGCCATGTTATTACCATCAATATCTGAGTGGATTACATCCACAAACTGTGCATCAGTAGGATCCAGTCTGCGCTCTGGTGGTTCTCGAGAGAACGAAGGGCCTGCTGGATCCAGACCTGAATAAAAAAAACATTTGCATCATAAACCCTGGGCTCCTTCTATAGATATATAAAAGACCAACATCTGAGTATTATTCAGCAGTGAGTCTTCATTTTCTTGATATAAAAAATTTAAAACCCCATAGTTTTTCTCTTCAGCTTGCTAAGAAATGCACCTACCTCAAGACTGATCAACCCATATCTATGAATTTCTCTCTTTCCATAACCAGATGTGCTCCTCTCCCATTTATTCAGATGAATATAAGCCACCAGCACGGGGGATCAAATCAGGAGAATTCTTTTTGTCCTTTTCTCCACAAAATACTGTACCTATTATACAATTCATAAAACCAAAATGCACAATGTAACTGCTCTCACCTCCAGAACACAACCAGTCAGACACTCAGGTAGCATATAATTTAACTTAAGTGGAATTTAGATGTAGCACTCAATTTTCATTTGAGAGACTAGAGGTAACCAGGTTGGAAAATTTAATCTCTGATTTATGTCCTGAAGGCAGACTTGCCCTATTTCCTGAACTGCTATCAGGGCTATATTTTTCCTCCTGTATGTCATTAAATATTCAGTTCTCGTTTGTCAATGCTCTGACAACAATACAAGGTACAATAGAATATGTGCACTGGGATTAAAAGCCTTACCTGTAATTCTGCCAAGTTTGCCATTATACTTCTGGCCAACAAAACCAGCTATATGAGCACCAAGACTAACTCCAATCATATGCATAGAGCCAAGAGAAGCTCCACCCACCTATCGTGGAAAAAAAACACCAAAGCCAGTCACACACAGAATTAACAGAACAGAAATCAGTAGGCTGATTTAGTTTTCAATTTTTGTCAGTACTTCAAATTATATTTTTAACTTGTTAGCTCTAAAAAAAAAAGTATATTACAAAGTTCCTTTCAGTTTGCAATTCTATATTAGTTAAAGTGTAGAAATTATGAAATTCTTTCTCTAGAAAAATGAAAAAAAGGAAGCTTGAGTCACATTTCTTCAGAAATGTTACATTAGTTAGAAGGGGAGCAGGGAAGGGAAGAGGAAGACATTTATCAGATACAAGAAAGATGAACCAAAACCATGAGTGAGGAAAAAAAATTCTTGCCCTGTTTATCCTTCCAATAAAATAAATTAAAAATATAATACCATTAACAAATACTTATGCCACACAACTGCTGAATAATGGTGCCAAATGCACCCCTTAAAATATCTACTCTACAAAGCAGGCAGTAGTTAAAAAACAAACTAATGAAAACCTACTGAAGATTTCTACAAGAGTGTCAGCTCCCTTAGTTGGAATGCCTGCAAAATGATGGGGTGACACAAAGGATCTGAAATATTAATATGTCTCAAAATGAATTAGAAAGGCCTCACAACAACTTTTAAGTGTGAAAGCAATAACTGTGGGACACTACAGACCCCCCTCCCACCACATTCAGGACTCACACTGTCACTGTTTGCCAGACAGATATGTAAACAGCAATTAACTTGGAAACTCTTCTTATAGTTCTATTTAGTTTTTTTTATTCCATAACAATAAATCCACTGCCACAATTGCAAATTGCTACCACTGTATCTAGTCCCAGAGGACAGATTCCAATAGGCTTTCTCTCCTTTCATCTCAGCCTTTCTCAAAATGCTGGATGTTTTTCTCAAATTCTATGTGATTTTTTTACTGCATGACATTCAAAATTTCTGAGAATGACTGAGAAATAAGTGGAGAGAAAAGATAAAAATTCAAGTAACAAATCAGACAATGGCATAAATAACATCATGACATGTTTTGTTCATTTGATCAAGCAATAAATCTAAAGCCCAGTTAAGACCACTTACATCAACTATGGTTTCAGCAACTACCTCTAGACACAAGAAGTTTATACCATTTTGTAATTAATATTTATATCTTTGCCAGCAGTTTATTTCTCATTTAAAACTTTTATTCATAGTAGATAATTAGTAAAAAGAGTAGTACAATGCCTTGTGAAATGTTTCTGCTGTATACTATTTGAACATCTCTCCCTTCACTTTCCCACTGCTGAATTTACTCTTTCCAGAAGACCTAAAACTTTCAGCTGGTTCAAGAAATCAGATGCACTTTCAGGCACATCTCAGTGAATTGGAAATAAGAACTCAGGTAAAGTTAAATATATGTAATAATAACTGCATGTAAAGTTAGTAATACCTCTATAAAGAAATGTGATTTGATATCACTCACTGCACTTCTCTATAGACAAATTTTAAATATCCATTCCCACTCAAACCATGCTCTTTATATGTATTCAGAACAGACGAAATGCTCTGCCTTACCAGCATCTGGTCAATATAATCCTTCAGTATTTCTGCAACTTTTCTGCAGTTTTCCACAGCAGTTATGTAATTCACAGTAGTGGCACCTCGATTCCAATCAACTATAATGAGATTAATATCCTCTGAGGACAGTAAAAGCCTCTTCATGTCGCCCAGCCATGCTGGAGGAGATCCCGTTGGCCTGAAGCCATGAATAACAAAGACAATTTTCTTGGTTGTGTTCAGGTACTCAGATGCAGTAACGTTGTGTTCAATGAGTTTCTCAGAACAATCATGATTTTCCCTTGTGTACAGGAGTAGCTGAACATGGAGTTCTGTTCCAGACAAAGCATTGCCTATGTTAAGGTCTGTAAACTGGGGACACTCTTGTTCCTCATCTGAAAAAGATGAACGTGTTAAGACAGTTATTTGATGAGTCAGGCTACCTGAAATACCACCTCTTCATTTTTCTTTCCATATCTTTTTCTGCTGAAAGTGGAGAACTTCCATTCCTTTACTCTTGGCCTTTGGAAAGAGGTGTCAAAGCATGCACTGAACAAGGAACCACAGTTTTACTAATGACTCTGCAGATACCACTATGCTCCTCCAAACCCTTCAAATGTGAAATTATCCTCATTTTTCCTAAACCGTGTATTTTCTCCTTATAAGTACTAATTAGTAGTCAGCGTTGATAAGATCCTTTACCATCACAGGCAGGTTCTCAGAATTTTTTCACAAGTGTGTGCTGTATAAACAGGAAGGCTGGTGTGGTTGTTTCTTCCTCTCTGGGCCAGGTTGGCTGTACTGCCAATCCTTAGACCTTATTTGCTTGATCTAGCAGTAGCTGCCTGACAAAATAAGAATTATCCAGAACCCTTTCCTAGCTTTGGGTCACCATAACGACACCATTCATAAGAAACAAAGGCAGAAGAAACAAAGAATCTTGCTCTGAGTTTGAAAAAATAAGAATTAAGGTCAGTGTACATAATGGGACAAGACAAACAGGAGGATTGAGCATTTCTGTCTGTACTTGGATAGTTAGGGTGTACCAGGTTAAGCTGGTCAACAAGAGGATGGAGATTTTCAAAAGAGTCTAAAAAGACTAAATTTCTCCCCTGTCTGGTTATCAACATCCAAAATTCACACTTTAAAGGTATCTTTTGGCTGCTGAGGTCACATTGTGTGGATAAAGCACTTCAGGACTCTGGGCAGAACACCAGCACCTGTCACAGTTCTTTTGCTATGGCCTCTTCACCTTTGCTATGATATTAGTTGGTTTTGGCCAAGGTTTTTGGCCCATCTCTTGACTTCTAGTGGGTTACATTACTCTACACAAAATTTCTGTCTCTCTGGTGCTTGATGGCACATTTCTCAACTCTTCTGTCTTTAAAATCTTTGCAAAACAAGTCACTTTCAAGAAACCAAAAGTGAGAAAAGAAATAGTGTCTTTTTAGTTCCTTAAAAATAATATAAAAAAATAACCTGAATTTCTCAGATTTTTTGAGTCATAGGAGAAGCAGATGCAGCCCTTCTCCTTTTCCCAGGGAACAGCTCACAGGCAGAACCAAATCCATCATATTTGAGATGGACAATAAGCCTGCACCCCTTCTTAGAGCTGCAAAAAACAAGTGTGGGTGGCTTACAATCTTCTTTATCTGAAATATGTGTTCAATACTGCAGGTCAGGTCTGAGCAAAGCTAAACAATGTGAATTACGGCATTCAAGGTGCAGTAAAGATTCAGCAAAGGCACTAAAGACACTAATTCCCTAATTTAGGGAACTAGATCAATCACCTTTAATGCCAAACCATGTATCTACCAGGACTAGATTGGTCATCTCTCAGCTGGACCTCACAAAAAAAATAATGCACACAGTCCAAACAAGAGCAGGCTTGAAGTTACACAGTGTTAAAAATAAGCTGAAACTCCCTGCTTCAAATCAGCCAGACAAAAGTTGCATGCCTATCATCATGTTACGACAGTAACTACAATTATTACATGAAGAAAAAGACAGAATTATGTTTCAAAATAAATACCAGTGTTTAAACACATACAGTATAAGTAAAAAGTATAAGTAACTTTTACTAAGATTACTAGACAGGTTATTAACTGAGTCATACAGGAAGGCAACTCATTTCATCGCTTGGACTTACCCAAGAAGTTCTGAAACTGAGAATTGTTCAGCTGTAGTGGACTTGAATTTAATAAAAATAATAATCAAGAATCTGGTAAAATGTCATGCATGTGACATGATCCTGAGATGTTAACAGTATGTGTCACATTTGCTTTCTGTTTTTCATATATTTATATATGATGATAAAACTAGAATATAAATGACGTTGCACTAACTTAATCTAAAAAGTGAAAATAAAAAACAGTCACTTGATTATAGTTTCAAAGATACAACATGAAAACCTCATTTTGCCTGATGTGGTCTTCAAATCCACGCTTAATCACTGATCCTAAAATGTCATTCCTTCATATCTAAAATATAAAAGATTCATGCTAAGATATTGCTCTGTATCCCTTTAAATATTTAGAATTTTTTTAATCCTTTGATTGGTAGAAATAAAAATTACTTCTTCTTAAATCAGTGGAATGACAGTGAGATAAACCAGACATAGTCTGTTCTATGGGAGTGAGAAATCTATCACAAGGAAATTATTTTAACTGTGAAATCTGTTTACTAGCTGTCAAATGTCAAAGGGAAACAACTCGTTTGTTCTTGGTTGTGAAATGACAGAAGTTATTCTTCTAAAAGTAAATAGAGAATAAAACCAAAATGATGATGTCTTTACTGTGGAATTAGATAAGTTCTGCAAATAGGGTTATAGATTTAATACTCTGAATTGTTTAGCGAGGAGTCATTGGGGGAAGTTTTTTAAACTCCTGTTTCTCATTGAATACTCAAAGCAATACCCAGCTGCTCTTTGTGCACTCTTGTTGGAGTACTCACTCCCTTCTGTACAATCAAAACATGCACGTAGGCATTGGGCTGTTACACATGCAGTTTAATCAGGTTAATGTATAATTTTAACGTTCTTGTGCATGTTTGTAAGCATTTTAATTACCTTGTGTGGTTGAAAAGGAGAAAATCTTAAGTGCACAGCCTTTTTTGTAACTAAATTTTCCTGTTTAAAAATGTAACGTGAAAATCTAAGCCCTATCAAACCAGCAAAAACCAGGAAACTCACACAAGAATATTAAGACTATTTCATGACTACATCTACTTTGTACAAAGTGCACATACCTGAGCAGGTCTCTGGGCAAAGTACAGCCAGAGATAAAGTATCAGGCTTGGTTCTATTTACTTTAAAATGAAAACTTATGTCTCAGTTTCAAAGTTATTGAATTCTTTTTACTAATCATCTGCTCCATTAGGCATAATTCATAAGATTTCATCTTAATCTTTTGGCCAATTTCAATGAAGGAATATTCATTTTTTAAATATTTGATTAAAGCGAAGACTCTACATCACAAGTAAGCTGATGGTTCTTACCTGATTTCACCCAGTATACCAAACATATGAAGAAACACAATTTCAGCATTGGAAGTGGAGAAAAAGTGATGTGTAATATCCCCAGAAAAGTGGCAAATTGAGTGTTTCCTTGTGCTAGATTTCTAACACAACCGAATGACACCAATGGAGTGAATGAGTAGGAAGCAGAAAATATAGCTGTAGTCAAGCTTCTGCAATTTATGACTCCTCCTATTGAGTGACTTCAGTAGATAGGGTGGTTTCTGGGCTTTCAGGGTTGGGACTGATTTTTAATCTATTTCCTCCCTCTTGGAATATCAGCAGATTTACACGTAAGCAAGTGATGTCATATATTACTGACAACTCCTGCATGTGTGGAATTTAGGAGGTGAGGTAACTACTGGTGTATGCCATTAAAGACCCACAGTGTGGGGCGTGTAAAGTATTTCACTGAACTGCAATTAGGGGCTCTGGGATGGGCAAAAGGAGCTTAGAACAAAAAGTCATTCTGCTGCTGACTGAGGGATCTTCCTGTGAGAACTTGAAAATACTTCTGAGAACTGTGTATCCAAAGATCATTTTTCCATAAAATTATCATCTGAGCTTTTCCAAGGATTCATTCTCTTATCTGAATTCTGAGAGGGTCTGCAAAAACTTCTCTGGCAGAGAGATGTAGCTTAGAGTCCCACAAACCTCACCCAGATACTGATTTGCTGTGTGTTTTTTAACCTCATTGCCTCTGTATCCTAGCTCCAAAACAAATGAAGAAATATTTATTTTTATGAAGCTCATTTATTCACAAATCACTTCACTGGGTAAATACAGGAGTGCAGACTACAGGTTTTTAAAGTTTGTGGTGAGGCAAAGAGGCAGATAAGCCTTGCATTATTCATGTGTGAAATGTGGATGCTCAGTTTGCCTACATCTGTGTCCCAATTATTTCCAGGGCTGGAGAAAGAAAACCATACCACAACCACTCAAATAGGATGCAAATGCACTGTAGAAATGTTTTTTGCATAGTGTATCCTTTAAAGTTCTTCTAAACATAATGTCTAGGTTTCCTTTGTTTCCTTCCACTACAGTCAGAGGGGTGTGTGTGTGTGTTTATGTGTTTCATTACTTAATTTTGAGTGATCAGTGTCTTCAGCTTTATGAATCTGAGCAGCTTATCAAAGCTGTGCTTCACAAGTCTTTGCAGCAGACAGTCTTTAGGAGGTATCATCAAAGGTGTCTTTTTCACTTAGAATGCAGTCACAAGGAGAAAAAGATGTGGTATGTCTGCTGGTATGAAAATCAGCTCAACAAATGACCTTTAATTAATTTTTTGCTTCCATTTCTCAAATATATCACTTTGTTTGGAGTAAAGTTCACTGTGGCATCTCTTGAATTCCTTTGCACTTCCCTGTCATCTCAAATCTTTGACACTTTGCCCAACCATTACTATAAAAGCACAGCTTTACTGATATCATGTATTCCTTAGAACAAGTAATGGCAGAGTGCCAGCCTGGCTCTTCCCTCTCCCTACTTTTTAATCTAGGTTATTGTTACAACAAAAACTTAAGAGCACCCAAGAAACCTCCAGTCAAAGAGCCTCAGCAGACACTCGGTATACAATAACCATTCATATACAAGTTAAAGCAGGGAGAGATCAACACCATTAAAACCAAGCTGCTAACACCCCCAGTAAAACATTTACTGGGCTTATCCAAGAGCCAATCACCTGCTCTTAGAAGAAAATGTTACACATGTACTTTTACACGTACCTAATACCACTAGCTGTGCATAACCTGCTAAGGTTTGGTCTTTTACACAGAAACAGGGAAAAGAGAGGACATTTTAAGTTTCTCTTGAAGTGGAAACTGAAACAAGCCCAGCTCACAGTAATGTTGATATAACCCCCATGAAATGGTTTCACAGCCCTCTGAAACCAGCGTAGGGAAAGGATTCCCACACCAAACCAATGACCAGAAAGTTTTGTGGTATTAAGCAGGATGTTGAACTGGGGTGAACTCATGTCTCTGTCATGTGACAAGGAAACCGTGCTCACCAACAGTGGCTCTTGTGCTTCTGAGAAATTCAGAAATCTCAACTCCTGTTACTGCTTATACTGGAGCTCACTGTCAGGTAAATCCTTCAGGGTGACTCTGAGTTTCACGTACACTCTCACACAATCCAAAGTTTTCCCAGCCCGCTTTGCTGCATTGTTGTTGTGCCCACTCATGCCTCATGTTTTTCCCACAAGGATTCACTCCTCCTCACACTGAAATTCAGAGTTACCTGCTTGGAAAGTGCCTCATGCCAACCAGAGGAGGATGCTGGCACTGCCTCTTCTTGACTGTGACTGTCCCCCACAGTGCTCAGGACTGTCAGAGTATCACCTGCTGAATACACCCTGATAATTTTAGGGGATCCCACAGACTATCAGCTACTAAAAAATTCTCAAGACTGGCCAAGTATTCAAGCTGAAAAAAAAGACATTAAAAAATCATTTTACTACAGTACAAGATTGCTATGGTTTATCAATAAAAGAATGGCACTATTACAACTGAATTTATCCCCAGAAGTTTTAGATAAAATAATATCTAAAAACACTACTGTGTGGTTTTTCAAGATTAAGATCAAATTCTTACACAAGATATGCTGATCTGTGGTCACATGCAAACGGTATTTCCCCTTGTAATCTCTTTTCTCCCCCCAGGGATTCCGCAGTGTTGGGAAACCCCATTCTCAGAACAACTCTCATTTCTCTTACGTCTCAAGCCACTTCTACAGAAACATTCTTCACTAAACACTGAGCTAAAGAGCACTGCTCCCTGCTAGGTAAGAGGAAATCCCAACAGCCTTTTGCAATGCAGTACGTTTAACTATGAAAATAAGCTGTCTAAAGATTACAAACAAAAAAAACCAACCCTGACTTGTTGGAAGAAATTTAAGACTTACTGTCTTCTACACTGATGTTTGCAATTCCTGTAAAATGATAATCCCTTCCTAAATAGGCTTGACAAGTTGGTAACTAATCCTCCATTAGAAAATACAGGCACTGAGCCAATGCACACCATTTATACTTTGGAAAATAAATTCTTTAGTGATTATTTTTCACATTTTTGTCATCAGGATGACTTCTGAAAATGCACTCCTTTGTACAATAACATTTTAAAAATACACTTGGAATACTGAATATTATGTACACAATTGAAACCTGTTTGTAGCAACCAGGCAGCTGTGGGTTATAAGGCAGGTGTAACTGCAGTAATTTTTATTGAAAAGTGAACAATATCCAATACAGTATACATATATTTTGTCAGTAACTATCACGATACTTTACCATGCTGATGAGGGCAGCATTTGGGGAGTGCAGTTTCTTAACCCAATTTTCACATAATTATGTGGTTTCCCAGTAGTTGTTCACTTGCATTTTCTCTCAGAGTAGAAGGAAATACCCTGTGGCACACACAGTTTTTCCCAGGGCCTTGTTCCTGTGCCATGCATGCTTCCACTGCAAGGCTTGTTAACATCAACCTTTTCCTCCTGTCAGCAGGGGAAACCCAGGAAAGAAAAACTGAATTAAGTGCTTTAAAACATTGAAGTGTCATGTGACCACCATGACGTGGCCCCCAGCTGAACCTGTGCCCACTGTGCCACTCTTTGCTCTGTCCCATTCCCTGTCTCTTCCAGAACATCCACAGAGCATTCACCCCCCTCAAACGTCACTCTTCTGACCTATTTCTTTTCCCAGCTATACTAGATGTTGGAGTAAAATAGATCAGCTTTATTTTCAAACATTCTGTGCATTTTAGTTTGTCAGTCTTTTAAGTTTTTAAGCCATAATGCATGCAAAATTAAACTCTTCAGAACTTTCACAGTGTTAACAACTCAAGTTTCTATTTTCCTAGACGTACCATTTTTTAGCATGACAGCACACAGTAAAAAGTCCATCAGGTCAACAATGTCCTTACCAGCAGATGCCTCCACCAGTGCCTTCAAATTTACAGTTTTGTCCTTACCAGAATCAAGGTGCAAGTGAGATTGCACACAGCTCTCCTGAGCTGGCCCTGCCACATCCAATTGAATGTGAAGGGAATTGAGTGGAGGAAAGAGCCTGTGAAAGAATGAGAAAATGCCAGAGTTGTGACATTGACACACGAAGTACTGAAAATAACAAAAGGAGACAAAGAGAGCGTGGCCAGAACCACGGGAAATCAAGAAAAAGACACGTTAACACTGGATAACTGGAGATTTTGATTTTTTTTTTTTTTTTTTTTTTTTTTTTGGTTGGTTGGTTGGTTGGTTAGTTGGTTTTGGTTTTGTTTGGGTTGTTTGGTTTTTTTTGGGGGGGTGTTTGTTTTTTGTTTGGTTTTTGTTTGTTTTTCGATTTTTATGTGAAATAAATTTTCAGATCTTTGAACTTTATCAAAAAAGGAATGTTCAAGATTTATACTTTTTTTGAAATGTGTTATGCATGCAATATCTACAGAACCACAGAATACGCTGAGCTGAAAGGCTCACACCAGGATCCTGGAGTCCGACTCCTTGTCTTGCACAGGACCATCCGTAAGAGTCTCACACCCCGTGCCTGAGAGCAATGTCCAAACACTTCTTGAACTCGGTCAGCCTTAGTACTGTGTCCACTTCCCTGTGAGCCTGTTCCAGGGCTCAGACAGCCTCTGCGTGCAGAACCTTTTCCTGAGATCCAGCCCAAACCTCCCCTGGCTCAGCCTCGGGCCGCTCCCTCGGCTCCTGTCCCTGGCTCCCTCACGAGGTGCTGGGGCTGGCGAACAGCACGGGCCCGGCGGGGCTGGGGGGACCCTTCCCTTCCCTTCCCTTCCCTTCCCTTCCCTTCCCTTCCCTTCCCTTCCCTTCCCTTCCCTTCCCTTCCCTTCCCTTCCCTTCCCTTCCCTTCCCTTCCCTTCCCTTCCCTTCCCTTCCCTTCCCTTCCCTTCCCTTCCCTTCCCTTCCCTTCCCTTCCCTTCCCTTCCCTTCCCTTCCCTTCCCTTCCCTTCCCCGGCGGCTGAGGAGCAGGGAGGAGGAGGGAGAAGGGATGAGGAGGAGGAGGCAGGAGGGGAAAGGAGGGAGGAGGGGAAAGGAGGAGGGAGGAGGGCTCTCGGTGGAGCTGCGGGCGGCAGCGGGACCCCGAACGGTGCCCGCTTCGTCCCACGGGCGCCTGAAACCTGCCGGGATTCCGGGTTGGTGCCTGCTAATCTTCACCCTGAAAGCGCAGCTGATGTGGGCTGGGATATATCCTTTGCTTGGATAAGGAGGGAATGATCGTCAGGTCGCGGGCAGGAGCAGGGTTTAAGCAGGGAATGGGCACGCACCGTGCTGTGGGCGCGCCTAGGTGCGGGTGGGTTTGCCAGGGAAGGGGGACATACGTGTTTATCGCCTGTTTGCAGTCATTTGTCGCATTATCCTGTAACCATCCGGCATTGTACTGAAAGCACATGACAAATTTATTGTGGAAAACGACAGAGGAGCGGTGGTTGTGTGAGTGGGTGTTTCACGGCACCTGCAGGAAAAGGCTGCAACTGCGTCCTTATTATAAGGAGGCAGTGACCGAGGGAAGGAATTCCCTCCTTCCATGGGCGTGCTGCGGTCACTCCCGGCCGTGGATCCCGCACACTCCTCGGGCACTACGGGAGAGTTCGTGCTTGTTTGCCTGTGGTGCTCCTATCTCCAGTGCCTTATGAAACTGGCAGCAGTGCGCAAGCCTCATACTCTTCTCATTTATGTGCAAATGGCACGTGTTAGTAGTGCTTTATTTCTTAGGGTGTCCTGAAAGGACCCTCCATTCTTTAAGTATTAAAGATAACTTCCAATAGCTGTTCAACTTATCAAATGGGGAGGGGGGAAGAAAAAATAAACCCTGCAGGATTTTACCTGTCAAAGATTTCAGGAAGCCAGTTAGGTTGTTCATTCATGAGGCTGTAGACCCCTCTCATTCTTCATACCTTGTGTTAGAGTGTATTGGTGGGAGAAGATGACAGACCCAAAAAAAAAAAACCAAAAACAAACAAACAAACAAAAAAACCCCCACAAAATTTATAGCTATATGCCTTTTGATAGCTCAGAATTACATATCTCCTAAAACTACATGTTTAGTAAAGAGGAAAACAAAAACACCAACAAGAACATCATTCTTTCAAGTATTATCAATACATTTTTCCTTTGTTCATTTTTCAAAAGCAGTGCAACACTGAGGAGAATGCTTCTTTCTTCAGTAAATTAACATATTCCTGGTGTAGCAGGTGGGAATTTCTTAAACTGGTTGTTGCTATTCATTGATGCTCACGGAACTGTAGACTGTGCATTTAGATTCCACAATGTCATTCTGGCTTGAGCCTGACCTTGACAGTGCTGTTAGCTTTTTGCACAAAAATCAGTTTGCAACATTTAGAGGGCACATTCAACTATTCCGTGGGGTATTGTTTATACATAGTAACAGTAATTTTATATAATATCTAATGGCATTATTTAACAATGGCAATATAACAACTTTATAGATCTCCAGAACTCATATTCTGTAGTACAAATCAGGTATTTTCCAGGTAGCCAATTTCATACTCATTTTCCTCCCTCTTTTATGGCAGGCCACAAAGTTGTTATTGCCACTTACCTGCTCACATACACCAGGAACTTCCCCTGCTTCTTGGGAAATTTTCCACCCAAAAATAAGGACTCAGGGACAATGGCTCTCAGGGACATCTTTAATGGTAAGCTTGGTAGTGTTTTATCATCTTAAGGGTCTTTTCCAACTTAAATGAATCTGGGATTCAACGATAATGCACTCCTGTGATAAAAAGGTATTTTATTCCAGATCAGAATAGTAAGTGGATAACGATACCACACATCTTTTTATGAAATAGTATATTTTTCTGCAAAGAAGTATGGGATCAGAAATACGGACATTCTGAGGTATAAAGCTTCCCCAGAACTCTCTGTTCAGATGAGACAATCTCCATGGGCTCTCCTTACTCCAGGTGAATTTCAGTGTACTGAAGGTAACTGTATGTTCCACAACTTAGTTTGTAGCTTTTATAAGATTACATCTCTTACTTTGATCAGTTTTACAGTTTATTTATATACACTAGATTATATCATTAGTTTTTTGAATTAGCAGTCCTGCTTTTTTTGCCTGTTATGTCTCAGGCTGTCAAAATGAATTCTTTTCTTTCAGAGTGGTATCTCTAGGCTACAAGAAGCCATTGGAAAGGGATGATCTGTTTGAACTCAACGAAGGTGATTCACTAGAGTGTGTGTCCTAACTTTGAAAAGCAGTGGAGAAAAGAAGTCCAGAAGTCTGCCCCAGGATTAATGGTAATTAAAATTTTGACAATAGGCAGTATCCTTTTCTGAAGCTGAGTCTAGAAGCTAGAGAAGATTTAAAAAATCCCCTTGTTTATTGAACAGTCTACCTTTTGTAGGACACAGGGAACCCCCAGTGTTTGGACCAGGGATCTCTGGTATGGCTGTAGGATTTTTCTAATTGTTTAACTTACCTCTTAGAAACACACCTGGTTACATTTCACCATTTCAAGTGATAAGGTGCCTACTGTGCCTGGTACAGGATCTACAGAATCTGACTTTTACTTGGTCATGAATTACCATGTTGTCAAAAACTTTTCAGCTCCTCTCTCTGAACTTATCTGCTGCCTGTGTCCTTTCTTTGCTTCTGTATTTCAGGTAGGTAGAGAAGTCCATTATCAGTTTGCTGTCTATCATCACTATAATAATTATGAAAGTCTCTATTTTTCGAGCCCTTTCAAGAATCTTTGCATTTTTTTGAGCAAAATTCAAACTCAAAAAATGTCAACAGTTGGCTGCTGACAACTGAAAATATTCTGAAATAGTAGAAGGGTTATTCAGTCTTAAATATAAAGTTGCTGCAAGCCTGCTATAAATGAGAATGCATTTATATTGAAGCTTATCTCTGTTTATTCTGATACATTTTGTTTTGACCTGTGATAATAATTTGAGGATTAAAGTATACTGTAATTATACTCATGGATGATAGGGGCTACCCTAGGAATTTAATTTATCCTTCCTGAATAACTATTAACCAGTCTAAATAAAACCAGACTTAATTTCTTACTCCAAAGCTTTTCTTTTATCTGTAGGAAATGTTCTTTTTCAGATGTTAGTACACTGATGGCTTTAGATGGACACTCTAATATTACATATTTTATACTGTAAATGTCGGTGAAGTTCAAATTTTTTTTTCTCTCAGTGCTATCTATATTTTTTGTAGTCTTGCAGGCTTCTGCCACCCAAAGAGTGCTATTTAAGAAAATAAGTTTCCACAAAATCTTTGATTTTGCCATTATGGCAAACATTTAAATATCTATTGATTAAAGTTGCATTTCTGAAAGTTACAGCTGACATTCTGGCTTTTGTAAGTCCACAAGTAAAGAGGTAAGTTTTTAATGTGTTTCATTTTTTGGTCAAAGAGCAATATTAATAATAAAGCTAAAGGGTTACCAGTTTCTAAACCTTCCTCCCCATGATTATTTGAAAATAATCTAAGGAAGGATAGCTCAAAGAGATCAGGAATTTCATGGCTAAAGGACTGAGATAAAAATAGTAGAAGTTCTACAGTATTGTTTGTAAGTATTTAATATACAATTATAAAATCAAATGCTAAGAAAAATGGACTATAAAAGATCCTCAAGTTTCCTTCCATTCTGTCATTTTTTTTCCATCTCTACTTTTAAAAAGCTCACATGAGTGTATAATATTTAACGACATTTAATGGGAAAATGCAGTGACTCTGTTATTGTGTTGCTGGTGCCATGACATTGATAGAAATGGTTTTTAGAAATGGTGCTTACCACAGATGAGTTAAGAGATGATCAAATACTTGAGTGTTTATAAAGAGAAGAGTTAATGAACAGAATTATTGGTTACCTCCAAAACATGCTCTGAATCAATGTAATCCTAATCAAAATGGCTAACTGTAAAATACGTTTTAAGACATCCTGGCTGATGTTTATTTAAGATTTTCTTTTAGCAACTCAAAAAATCAGAATTTTCCTGTAGATTTTTTTTTTTCATTCTTGCTCTCATGGTTGGTAGTTAGAATGTTTCTAAGTACAAATACCTAATAATAAAAAAACCCTGTAAAATTCTTTTCTTTTGTTCTTCATTCGTACTCCATTGTCAGAGGAGTCAGCATTAGCACATTCATGTTGAGATTTGTATTCAAGAATTGCTTCTGAGCCAAGAAATAGGAAAACACAGATAAAACCAGCTATTTTTTAACATCATAATTTGTTGTGATCTTTAACCATATCTAGATCCAAAACAGACCCGACTGAACAAGTTGCCAGTGTCTTAGTTTGTGAAATGTTTGTTGTTGGTTGTTGGTTTAATGGATGGAATTTAAAATTAATTTTCTTTTACTTTCATAGCAGTGATTGTGGCCAGTGAACCCCGGCCTGGTTCACATGGGAGTGGCAGTGGCTGTGCTATTGCCCTGGTTTTGTGGTTCTCTCACAAACTCTTCTCCATCAGTTGTACCATCAGAACAACATTCTTACAGCAGTCAAAATCAAGACTGCAGTTGCTGGCCTGATCTACAAAATGTGTCCCTCTTCTCTCTTTCCAAACAAAACCTAAAATACGCAGTGTTAAAAGACAACATGCTTACTTAGCCTGATCAAAACACAGGATGTTATACCCTGGGGATAGGCTGACTGACTGACTTTGCATTTTAATGATTGTTTATTTATAATAATTTTGAATTTCAATGGAATTTGTCTTTTAATACTGTAATCCTGAAATTACATACTTTTTTTCAGCCACCTGTACAGGCATAATATTGGAAATATATGTAGAAACTAAACATATTTTGGTTATGGGTAAATTTCCCAAATTTACTGAATGACATGGAATTGGATATCTGGGGAAAAGCAAGGGTGTACAGAATCACTGTTTTTTACTATATAGTAGGAGTGAATATGAGAAGCTGAATTTTGCCACGTTGTCTCCTTCAGAGGTTACAGTTTCCACTGATTGTAGTGAACCAAGTGACTATAGAACTGAGTTCTATACCCCGTAGTTTCATTGCTTTTCAGATGTTTGAAAGACTAAAAGACTTACTTGTTTGTAAATAGACTTCTGTGGAAGTCTATTTACAACTTATCCTACCTTTACAAAGATATACTGAGGCAGGGCTAATAATGTAGAAGTAAAAGTAGTTGTCTGACCTATAAAAACATTTCATATCATCTTAATATGTAGCATATGAGGTGATAAGGGGTTGCAAGTCTGTTTCAGCAGACTGAATCCTATAATTCCCTATACCTATATCACTTTTCATTTAGAATGTGTAGCATGGAAAGTTACAGTCTCTATCATAAAACTTTCTGCTTCAGGTTGGAAATGCTGGAAGAACAGGAACTGGTGAATCAACACCCACAAATTCCTTATTTAGAGTTCTGGAGGGATATGAAGGCAAAATAATTATTGATGGAATTGATATATCAACTATTGGACTCTATGACCTACGTGGAAAATTTAACATCATTCCACAGGTGAGATGTGTTTGAGAGATAACCACTTATTCTTTTTTGACTAACACAGGACATCCAATTTTTGTGAGAAATTATAACCTCAAAGCCCACAGGCTGCCAGTGGAGTTTTGGCAATTATATGGAAGAAGCTTCAAAACATGGACACCACAAGTATGGCATTAGGTTTTATATGCTGTGTTTAGTTTAACAGTCTTAGCTAGAATAGCTACATACGGTGTTTTCAAGTTCCACCTGAGGCCAAAAATATTTTAAAATAGGTCCAGCTATGTTTGAAGCCTGTAGGGGGTAAAGTGATGTATGCACAGGTTATGTATTATGAATTCAAATCAATCTTCTGTGGTGTGTCATGTAGAGCTTACTTCTAACTTCAGAAGAGGGCAGCAAACTCAAGATTAGGTCATGTATCACTAGGATTGTCTTCATGCTGGTCAACTGATTTATGTTGAAGTGCTCTAGTGTAAAGTAAAACCTAGGACACAAATTCAATGGTCACCTGAAGTCGTTTTGCACATTCCCTGAATGCCATTCATACAAATGTTTTTTGTGAATGGATGATGTTAATGTCACTTGCAGCCTATTTATCTGACATTTTTCAAAGGGAGGCTTTGTTTCTTTCTAAGCCTTTTAGAAGCTTTAATCTTGGTAGTATTTCCTGTGTGTATCTACCCACAGACCATGCATAGAGAGGATGCTAATGTTTAAACCAAAATGGATTTGGTCTTTCCAAAAAGAGATGATTAAAAGAAAATACCTAAAGTTTCCTGCAAATCCTTGACTGCTTTTCCTTTGAGAACTGTATTAGGGGAATGGCAAGTTCACAATTTTTAATCATAATTTTTATTACATACATCTGATGTAACTCTATTCTCAAAAATGAGAATACAAGACCAAAATGGATTATGCCACAGGTCTTCAGAGTACAATTCCTATTTGGTTATAGTATTTGTCTTGTTTTAAGCAGCTAATGCTTTACAAATCTGGACATCTGATAGTTGTGAATTACACATTATTTTCTCAACTGCAATTGTGAGTCTGATTTATTGTGGATGGAGTATATTGGATGGACATTCAGACAGTGAAACTGAGAGGAGCCCAATGGTGCAGTGAACTTATAGGCTGGGTTCAGGATGGAACTGAAAGGTGAAAAAAAGGGAGACTGAAGCTTGTGAAGAGTAGGTGGAGTCTGCAGTGTTGAACTGCATAGGTCAGAAGAGTGGATGAAAATAAAAATCTGGGGCAGAAACAAGGGCATGGCAAATACCAAAGCTGACAGTGTGCCCATAACTTCTCCAGATCAGCCAAATACACCTCATATAAACAGCTTTTAAGAATCACATTAAAGTGCAGATTTGCAAGTTACTTTAATGTTGTTCTAGTGTAAGTAACATGAAGTTTCAATGAAGAAAAAGCTCTGCTACCAGTTCAGCTGTCCTGTTTGGTCACTGAGCTCCCTCAAAGTTGTCCCTGTTCTGTTTGCATGTAACTTGCTAGTGACTGTTGTTGGCCTCTTATGCCTGTTGGGTCACAGCCACTGTGACTGCACTTGGCCAAGGTGTCAGTTCACCACCTCTAGGAGTACTAGTTCAGTTTATAAATCTCTCCAGGCATTCTTGTTGCTGAATATGTAATTTTTCCTATAGGAAATTAAGGATCGTTAACTTGGAGTCATAGCCTAATTTTTCTTAACATTGCTCATGAATGTAGTCTCCAGTGCTTCACAAATCTAAGTATAGTGATAATTCATGTGTTGTGGCTGTTGCCAGGTGCTGGGCAGGTCCTTAGTCAGCCAAAAAACCAGAGCACAGAGAAAGCACAAGAAGTCTCTTGCCCTCTATATTTCAACTTAATGAAGAACTGAGCTCACAGAGACTGCACACAGTTTTTGTCCTCCCATTCACCAGCTTCCAGCTGTTACAATTTCACTTGCAAAGATCCATCCCCAAAGTTATTTGTCTCAGTTCCTTCTGCTAATGTAAGGATTTATGACAGCCTGTTTTAGGATGATGTTGGAATTGTGCATTCACATTCTGCTGCTGTTTAGGACCTTATCTTGTTTTCTGGGACACTGCAGTCAAATCTGGATCCACTTGGAAAACTTAACGATCTTGAACTGTGGGAGGTGCTGGAACTATGTGACCTAAAGGATTTTGTCCAGTCATTGCCAAAGAAGCTCCTCCATGAGATTGCAGAAGGTGGTGAAAATCTCAGGTACATAACCAAGAAAGTGCTAATGCTGTTATTTTCCAGTGCTGTAAAACTCTGTGATCCTTCCAGAGAAATTACTTCAGTAGGTATCAGGATAGAAATGACACATCTCCTGTCACTCTTAGTAGAACTATTCTGGTAGTGCAGGTTTCTCTGAGGTGACCAACTGGTCACAGTGGTATAAATTCTGATGGCCTGTGCTGTATGGGAAGCCAAAGGAGAAGACTATTTTCAGCTCAAGTATATAAGTAAGTGTAAAGAAGGGGGGCGTGGTGTTGCAATTCATGCAGCACCTCATTAGATTTGGGTAGAAAAGGGCTCATTTATTTAAGTTAAAAAAAAATCAAACCAGAAAAAAAGCCAAAACAAAGCAAAAAACCAAAACCAACCAACCAACCAAACAAAAAACCAAAACAAAACAAAAAAACCCCAAAAAACAACCACCAACAACAAAAAACCCCCAACAAATTCAAAACCCACCAAAGTACAGAGAGCTTATTCTTTTGTTCTGTTTGCTTAAGCAAAACAACTCAGTTTTAATTTTGAAACGTTAATCCATAGTTATGCAAGAAGGATGACACTTGAAATAAAAGAACTCTAAACTGAGGACACAAATATTGAAGCTTCCAGCAGCAAAGGACAGGTCTTAAATAGTGTACTGAGTATCAACCTGACTTTTTCTGACAGATCATTTTCAGGAGAACATTTCTAGAAGGTGCATACTACAGCTAACATATAGAAGTATCCAAACTTTTACACTAAACATTGTTAAAAAGTGGTTCAGCATTCAATCTGGCTCATTCCAAGTGCCCACTATAATGTGAATATAGAAACTGAAGACTGGGTTTAAGGTTCAACATTCAGCCATGGGTGTTGAAGAATCCTACCTTAACTACTATTGATATGCTGAGCAAGAAAGAAAATTCCAAAGCAGAGTGAACTTGTTTCAGTAGTCTTTTCAGAAGCATAAGGTGGTGGTAGGAAAGAAATACAGACATGCTCAATGGTAATCTCAGCTTTATCTGGTGCACCCTTTCCTCCATGTGCCTGACTTGCCCTTCTCAAATGTATTTTTAACAGTGTTGGGCAGAGACAGCTGGTCTGTCTGGCCCATGCCTTGCTACGAAAGACAAAAAAATCCTGGTCCTAGATGAGGCAGCAGCTTCTATTGACATGGAAACTGTGCAGTGCACCATCAAAAGAGAGTCTCACAACTGCACAGTGAACTATAGCCCACAGATTACACAGTCATGGATTCAAAGAAGTAAGTTTTGATAAGCCATTTGGAAAATAAATTACTTCCTTGAAATGCATTCCCATAATCTAGAGATATCTGTACAAGGGCTGGAAAATGGTTGAAGAGCTGATTTTTCCTCTGTAATCTTTCTGCTCTTGTATTGTAGAGTGCTTGTTCTGGATGCAGGGAGGATTCTAGAACATGATACACCACAGGATTTGTTACAATGAAAAGGGGCCTTTTCTGAAATGGTTTCTGAAATGGATAAGAAGATAAAGAAAACTAATGGGTGAATCCTGAAGGAATGCTCAAGGGATCTCTGACATTCCATATATACATGTGCAATATTTTAAATTCCATATAAAACAACAGACTTAGTCAAGAGCTCCTTGCAGCATTGCTGTTTACTACAGCTACAATCTGTATATATTGATCAAGTTTCTTAAAATTCAGATTTTATACAAATAATTTGTTTTTTATCATATTGGCACTGGGACAACAGAATGAAGCAGGGATTTTCATGGCGTATGTTAATACTTGCATTACTAAAGACTGATTGAAAAATAAATCTTACTGTTGGCATGCTGGTCTTAATTAACTTGAACAAAGTTGCTCTGACATTATGCTCATTTAGTAAATAATTTTTATTATGATTACACTTTCAGGAAAAAAATCCTGCTTTTTGTGTAGGCACAGGGACAGATGTCACTTGTGGCTGAGTTTTAGGATATGCATATCCCCATGCATAGTTAGGTAGTTCTTGAGGCAATAAATGTGCTCCATTAAGTCAGTTTTCCGTTTGTGAATTCTGAAAAACTGAAAACCACATCTTACATATCTAACCGAGCGTTACAAAATCCCATTGTGAAAGAATCCCAGAAAACACAGTCAGGTGGAGCTCTTAGCTAATAAATATTAATGTAAACCTTCATACTAATTACAGGAGCAGGACAGGTTATGTACACTTACTTGTAGTGTGAGCTAAATGTATCTGCTTCTGTAGGCCACATAAATAGTCATTTCCATTTTTATTGCAGTTGCTGAAGCTCTTGAAATTTAACACCAACACAAGCAATGTAATCAATCTTCTCATAAGATCAGATCCCCACCAACTGCTTAAAAAACCCAACAAACTGAATAAAGTTCCCGTGTACAGCCCTGTTATATTAGCTTAATACTGACAGCTGGTGTAGCAAGTACAATTTTAATTCCTTGTCCAAGACAAAGTTTTGGGCACATAGGCTAGGGTAGG